>NC_064822.1:168871822-169496822 GCF_024166365.1 Elephas maximus indicus | reverse complement strand
ATAGATGTATACAGAACATTCCACCCAAAAACAGCCAAGTACACTTTCTTTTCCAACACACGTCAAACATTCTCCAGAATAGGCCACATGTTAGGCCACAAAGCATGCCTTAACAGAATCCAAAACATCTAAATATTACAAAGCATCTTTTCTTCTGACCACAAAGCCATAAAAGTAGAAATCAATAGAAAAAGCAAGAAAAAAAAAAAATCAGTTACATGGAAACTGAACAACACCTTGCTCAAAAACTACTGGGTTAAAAAAGAAATTAAGGACTGAATAAAGAATTTCACAGAATCAAATGGAAATGAAAACACATCCTACCAGGACCTTTGGGACACAGCAAAGGCAGTGCTCAGAGGTTAATTTATAAGAATAAGTGCACACATCTAAAAAGAAGAATGGCCCAAAATCAAAACATTAACCCTAGAACTCAAACAAATAGAAAAACAGCAGCAAAGAAGCCCGCAGACACCAGAAGAAAGGAAATAATAAAAATTAAAGTAGAAATAGATGAAATGGAGAATAGAAAAATAGTTGAAAGAGCTAACAAGACCAAAAGCTGGTTCTTTGAAAAAATTAATAAAATCGATAAACCATTGGCCAAACTGACAAAAGATAAACAGGAGAGGAAGCAAATAACTTGAATAAGAAATGAGATGGGCAATATTACAACAGGCCCAACTGAAATTAAAAGAATCATATTAGATTACTACGAAAAATTGTACTCTAATAAATTTGGAAACCTAGAAGAAATAGATGAATTTCTAGAAACACACTACCTGCCTAAACTAACGGAAACAGATATAGAACAACTAAATAAACCTATAACAAAAGAAGGGATTGAAGAGGTAACTAAAAAAACTCCCAACAAAAATTCCTTGGCTCTGATGACTTCACTGCAGAATTCTACCAAACTTTCAATGAAGACTCAACACCACTACTACTAAAGGTATTTCAAAGCATAGAAAACAAGGCCCTAGCCAGTGCAATTAGGTTATAAAAAGAAATAAAGGGCATCCAAATTGGTAAGGACGAAGTGAAATATCTCTATTTGCAGATGATATGATCTTATACACAGAAAACCCCAAAGAATCCACAAGAAAACTACTGGAACTAACAGAAGAGTTCAGCAAGGTATCAGAATATAAGATAAATATGCAAAAACCAGTTGGATTTCTCTGTACCAACAAAGAGAACTTGGAGGAGGAAATCACCAAATCAATATCATTACAATAGCCCCCAAGAAGATACAATACTTAGGAATAAATCTAAACAGAGATATAAAAGACCTATACAAAGAAAATTACAAGACACTTGCAAGAAACCAAAAAAGATCTATGTAAGTAATTGTAAAAATGTCTAAAGATCTACGTAAGTAATTGTGAAAATGTCAATTCTACCCAAAGCAATCTACAGATACAATGTAATCTGGATCCAAATTCCAACAACATTTTTTAACCTGCTGGAGAAAAAAATCATGAACTTCATATGGAAAGAGAAGAGACCTCAGATAAGCAAAGCACTACTGAAGAAGAAGAACAAAGTGAGAAGCCTCACATTACCTGATTTTAGAAACTATTATACCACCACGGTAGTCAAAAGAGCCTGGTACTGTTACAACAACAGATACATAGACCAATGGAACAGAATTGAAAATCTAGATGTAAATTCATCCACATATTGAAAATCTAGATGTAAATTCATCCACATATGAGCAGCTGATATTTGACAAAGGCCCAAAGTCTATCAAATGGGGAAAACACAGTCTTTTTAACAAATGATGACGGCATAACTGGATATCCATCTGCAAAAAGAATGAAACAAGATAACTCAAAATGGATCAAGGACCTAAATACAAAATCTAAAATAACAAAGACGATGGAAGAAAAAATAGGGACAACACTATCAATCCTAATACATGGCATAAACAGAACACAAACCATAACTAACAATGCACAAATACCAGAGGAGAAATTAGATAACTGGGAGTTCCTAAAACTCAAACACTTACACTCATCAAAAGAGTAAAAAGACAACCTACAGACTGGGAAAAAATTTTTTGCTGTAACATATCCAGTCAGAGTCTAATCTCTAAAATCTACAAGATACTGCAAAACCTCAACAACAAAAAGACAAAAAATTCAATTAAAAAATAGGCAAAGGATATGAACAAGCACTTCACCAAAAAAGACATCCAGGCAGCTAACAGCTACATAAGGAATGCTCACAATCATTAGCCATTAGAGAAATGCAAATCAAAACTACAATGAGATTCCATCTCACCCCAACAAGGCTAGCATTAATTCAAAAGTTACAAAATAATAAATTTTGGAGATGTTGTGGAGAGACTGGAACACTTACACACTGCTGTTGGGAAAGTAAAATAGTACAACCGTGGAAATTGATTTGGCACTTCCTTAAAAAGTTAGAAATTGAACTACCATACAACCCAGCAATTCACTCCTTGGAATATATCCTAGAGAAATAAGAGCCCTCACACGAAGAGATTTATGCATACCCATGTCAATAGCAGCACTGTTCACAATAGCAAAAACATGGAAACAACCTAGGTGCCCATCAGTAGATGAATGGATAAACAAATTATGGTATATTCACACAATGGAATACTAGGCAACGATGAAGAACCACGATGAATCTGTGAAACATCTCACAACATGGATGAATCTAGGAGGCAGTATGCTGAATGAAATTACTAAGTCACAAAAGAGCAAATATTATATGAGACCACTATTATAAGAATTCAAGAAGAAGTTTAAACACAGAAGCTCTCAGCATTGAAAAGTGAGACAGACAGCTCCACAATAATAGTAGGAGACTTCAACACACCACTTTCGGTGAAGGACAGGACATCCAGAAAGAAACTCAATAAAGACACGGGATATCTAAATGCCACAGTCAATTAAATAGACCTCATACACATATACAGAACACTCTACCCAACAGCAGCCAAGTATATTTTCTTTTCCAGTGCGCAAGGAACATTCCCTAGAATAGACCACATACTGGGTCATAAAGCAAGCCTTAGCAGAATCCAAAACATTGAAATATTACAAAGCATTTTCTCTGACCATAAGGCCATAAAAGTAGGAATCAATAACAGAAAACCAGTGAAAAGAAATCAAACCCTTAGAAACTGAACAATACCCTGCTCAAAACCTACTGGGTTATAAAAGACATCAAGGATGGAATAAAGCAATTCATAGAATCCAATGAGAATGAAAACACTTCCTATCAGAACCTTTATGACACAGCGAAAGCAGTGCTCAGAGGTCAATTTATATCAATAAATGCACACATACAAAAAGAAGAAAGGGCCAAAATCAAAGAATTATCCCTACAACTTGAACAAATAGAAAGAGAACAACAAAAGAAACCCCCAGGCACCAGAAGAAAACAAATAATAAAAATTAGAGCAGAATTAAATGAAATAGAGAACAGAAAAACAATTGAAAGAGTTAACAAGACTAAAATCTGGTTCTTTGAAAAAATTAACAAAATTGATAAACCATTAGCCAAACTGACAAAAGAAAAAACAGGGAGAGGAAGCAAATGACCTGAATAAGAAATGAGTTGGGCAATATTACAACAGACCCAACTGAAATTAAAAGAATCATATCAGATTACTAAGAAAAATCATACTCTAACAAATTTGAAAACCTAGAAGAAATGGATGAATTTCTAGAAATACACTACCTACCTAAACTAACACAAACAGAGGTTGCAAAAGAAGAGATTGAAAAGGTAATTAAGAAACTCCCAAGAAAAAAAAGCCCTGGACCAGAGGGCTTCACTGCAGAGTTCTACAAAACTTTCAGAGAAGAGTTAACATCACTACTACTAAAGGTATTTCAGAGCATAGAAAAGAATGGAATACTCCCAAACTCATTCTACAAAGCCACCATATCCCTGATACCAAAACTAGGTAAAGACATGACAAAAAAAGAAAATTACAGACCTATATCCCTCATGAACTTAGATGCAAAAATCCTCAACAAAATTCTAGCCAATAGAATTCAACAACATATCAAAAAAAAAATTCACCATGACCAAGTGGGATTCATACCAAGTATGCAGGGATGGTGCAACATTAGAAAAGCAATTAACGTAATCCATCATATAACAAAAATAAACAAAACAAAAGACAAGAACCACATGATCTTATCAATTGATACAGAAAAGGCATTTGACAAAGTTCAACACCCATTCATGATAAAAACTCTCAGCAAAATAGGAAAAGAAGGAAAATTCCTCCACATAATAAAGGGCATTTATACAAAGCCAACAGCCAACATCATCCTAAATGGAGAGAGTCTGAAAGCATTCTCCTTGAGATCAGGAACCAGACAAGGATGCCCTTTATTACCACTCTTATTCAACATTGTGCTGGAGTTCCTAGCCAGAGCAATTAGGCTAGATAAAGAAATAAAGGGCATACAGATTGGTGAGGAAGAAGTAAAAGTATTTCTATTTGAAGATGACATGATCTTATACACAGAAAACCCTTAGGAATCCTCAAGAAAACTACTGAAACTAATAGAAGAGTTCAGCAGAGTATCAGGATACAAGATGAACATACAAAAATCAGTTGATTCCTCTGCACCAACAAAAGAACATTAAAGAGGAAATCACCAAACCAATACCATTTACAATAGCCCCCAAGAAGATAAAATACTTAGGAATAAATCCTACCAGAGATGTAAAAGACCTATATAAAGAAAACTATAAGACACTACTGCAAGAAACCAAAAGAGACCTACAAAAGTGGAAAAACATACCTTGCTCATGGATAGGAAGACTTAACATTGTAAAAGTGTCTATTCTACCAAAAGCCATCTATAGATACAACCCAATTCCGACCCAAATTCCAACAACATTTTTTAATGAGATGGAGAAACAAATCAACTTCATATGAAAGGGAAAGAGTCCCCTGCTAAGTAAAGCATTACTGAAAAAGAACAAAGTGGGAGGCCTCACTCTACTGGATTTTAGAACCTATTAGAAAACCCTGGTGGCGTAGCTGTTAAGTGCTATGGCTGCTAACCAAAGGGTCAGCAGTTCGAATCTGCCAGGCACTCCTTGGAAACTCTATGGGACAGCTCTACTCTGTCCTATAGGGTCAATATGAGTCGGAATTGACTCGACGGCACTGGGTTTTTTTTTTTTTTTTTCGGTTTTATACCACCACAGTAGTCAAAACAGCCTGGTACTGGTACAACAGATACATAGACCAATGGAACACAGTTGAGAATCCAGACATAAATCCATCCACATACAAGCAGCTGGTATTTGACAAAGGGCCAAAGTCAGTCAAATGGGGAAAAGACAGTCTCTTTAACAAATGGTGTTGGCATAGCTGGATATTCATCTGCAAAAAAATGAAACAAGACCCATACCTCAAACTATGCACAAAAACAAACTCAAAATGGATCAAAGGCCTAAATATAAAATCTAAAACAATAAAGATCATGGAAGAAAAAAGAGGGACAACTGTAGGAGCCCTAATATATGGTATAAATGATATACAAAACATTACTAACAATGCAGAAGAGAAACCAGATAACAAGCTCCTAAAAATCAAACACTTAAGCTCATCCAACGACTTCATTAAAAGAGTAAAAAAATTACCTACAGACTGGGAAAAAGTTTTTAGCTATGACATTTCCGATTAGCACCTGATCTCTAAAATCTACATGACACCGCAAAAATGCAACTACAAAAAGACAAATAACCCAATTAAAAAATGGGCAAAAGATACGAACAGACACTTCACTAAAGAAGACATTCAGGTAGCTAACAGATACATGAGGAGATACTCACGATCATTAGCCATTAGAGAAATGCAAATCGAAACTACAATGAGATTCCATCTCACTCCAACAAGGCTGGCATTAATCCAAAAAACAGAAAATAATAAATGTTGGAGAGGTTGTGGAGAGACGGGAACACTTATACACTGCTGGTGGGAATGTAAAATGGTACAACCGCTTTGGAAATCGATTTGGCGCTTCCTCAAAAAGCTAGAAGTAGAACTTCCATACAATCTAGCAACCCCACTCCTTGGAATATATCCTAGAGAAATAACAGCCTTTACATGAACAGATACATGCACACCAGTGTTCACTGCAGCATTGTTTACAATAGCAAAAAGATGGAAGCAACCAAGGTGCCCATCGATGGACGAATGGATAAATAAATTATGGTGTAGTCACACAATGGAATACTACGCATTGATAAAGAACAATGATGAATCTGTGAAACATTTCATAACATGGAGGAATCTGGAAGGCATTATGCTGAGTGAAATTAGTCAGTTACAAAAGGACAAATATTGTATGAGACTACTATTATAAGAACTCGAAAAATAGTTTAAACAGAGAAGAAAATATTTTTTGATGGCTAGGAGAGTGGGGAGAGAGGGAGGGAGAGGGGTTTTCACTAATTAAATAGTAGATAAGAACTATTTTAGGTGAAGGGAAAGACAATACACAGTACAGGAGAGGTCAGCACAACTGGACTAAGCCAAAAGCAAAGAAGTTTCCTGAATAAGCTAAACACTTTGAAGACCGGTGTAGCAGTGGCGGGGGTTTGGGGACCATGGTTTCAGGGGACATCCAAGTCAATTGGCATAATAAAATCTATTAAGAAAACATTCTGTGTCCCACTTTGGAGAGTGGCGTGTGGGGCCTTAAATGCTAGCAAGTGGCCATCTAAGATGCAACAATTGGTCTCAACCCACCTGGAGCAAAGGAGAATGAAGAACACCAAAGACACAAGGTAATTATGAGCCCAAGAGACAGAAGGGGCCACATAAAAGAGAGACTCCATTAGCTTGAGACCAGAAGAACTAGATGGTGCTCAGCTACCACCAATGTGACTACCCTGACAGGGAACACAACAGAGAGTCCCTGAGGAAGCAGGAGAAAAGTGTGGTGCAGAACTCACCTTCATGTTAAAAAAAAAGAAACAAAACAGACTTAATGGCCTGAGACTACAGGAACCCCAGAAGACATGGCGCCCGAACTCTCAGTTAACCCAGAATTAAAACCATTCCTGAAGCAAGTTTTTTGGGTATAAAACATAAAATAATACTCGTGAAGAGTGTGCCTCTTCGTTCAAGTAGATAAAAAAAAAAAAAGGAAAAAAAAGAAACAAGACTAAATGGGCAGCTCCTGTCCAGAGGCTAGATGAGAAGGCAGAAAGGGATAGGAGTTGGTTGAGTGGACAAGGGAAATTTGGGGTGGAATGGGGGAGTGTGCTGTCATTATAGGGATTGCAACTAGGGTCATGTAACAATATGTGTATAAATTTTTGTATGAAAAACTAACATGAGCTGTAAAGTTTCACCTAAAGCACAGTAATAAAAAAACAAAACAAAACAAAAGGCTGTACGGATTCCAAAGATATGTGGCTGCCTCTTAAATAGAATAGTCAAGGGAGGAAAGGATAATCTTTAAGTAAACACTTACCTTAAAAATTTGGAAATTTTCCTCAGCCTATAGCCAAAGCCTAATTTAAAAAAAATTTTTTTCTTTTTTTTTTACATGCTTTTCTTTTGAAGCTGAGCTTTTCACTAAGATACAACTATCAGACCAAAGTGACCATTTTTGTGTCTTCTAAATGTACTAGAGTGTGTGCTTTGGGCTTGTCTGCATTCAAGTGGCACGACCTTGGCTTCACAATCACAATGCTTTGATCGACTCCCCCCAGCCCCCAAGTGCCCTCGAGTTGATTCTGACTCTTAGCGACCCTATAGGACAGAGTAGTACTGCCCCATAGAGTTTCCAAGGAGCGCCTGGCAGATTTGAACTGCCGAACCTTTGGTTAGCAGCCATAGCATTTAGCCACTATGCCGTCAGGGTTTCCAATGCTTTGATACAAAAAGAAAAAGAAGGGGTCTGGCCACACGGTCAAAAGCAAACAATGCCTGATGTTTGGAAATTTCAAAGAAAAATCCCTCTACTAATCATCCAAATGGTGAAAAACTAACTATCCCAACCACTTAATTTTGATTCTCTTTTGTCCAAAACTGGCCATTTTAATAAGTAAATAAAATAGAAGCCACGGGCCCCTCAGTACCATATATTCTCTTCCTCTCTTTCTTATCACCAGTTCAGTTGTATTTCACAAGCGTAGGACGCAAGCTCATCTTTCTCTAGTAATTCTCATGAACATTTATTATTTTTACAGCTACGCATTGATTATATATACATATATATGACATATCAACCAAGTGATTTCACAAATATTATTGATTAGCACAATGGTAAAGTAAGAATTTAAATAAAAAATATGAGTCCGAGGCGGGGCCAAGATGGCGGACTGGGTAGACGCTATCTCAGATCCCTCTTGCAACAAAGACTCGGAAAAACAAGTGAATCGATCACACACATAACAATCTACGAACCCTGAACAACAAACACAGATTTAGAGACAGAAAACGAACAAATACGGGGAAGCAGCGACTGTTTTCGGAGCCTGGAGCCAGCGTCCCAGTCAGCGGATTTTCTGGAAAAACAAGTTTCCCAGTGATGGCTCAGAGACAGCAGTCGATATCAAACCACATAAAGAAGCAGACCATGACAGCTTCTACAACCCACCAAACAAAAGAATCAAAATCTTTCCCAAATGAAGATACAATCCTGGAATTATCAGATACAGAATATAAAAAACTAATTTACAGAATGCTTCAAGACATCAGAAACGAAATAAGGCAAACTGCAGAAAAAGCCAAGGAACACACTGATAAAACAGTTGAAGAACTCAAAAAGATTATTCAAGAACATAGTGGTAAAATTAATAAGTTGCAAGAATCCATAGAGAGACAGCATGTAGAAATCCAAAAGATTAACAATAAAATTACAGAATTAGACAACGCAATAGGAAGTCAGAGGACCAGACTCGAGCAATTAGAATGCAGACTGGGAAATCTGGAGGACCAGGGAATCAACACCAACATAGCTGAAAAAAAATCAGATAAAAGAATTAAAAAAAAATGAAGAAACCCTAAGAATCATGTGGGACTCTATCAAGAAGGATAACTTGCGAGTGATTGGAGTCCCAGAACAGGGAGGGAGGACAGAAAACACAGAGAAAATAGTTGAAGATCTGCTGACAGAAAACTTCCCTGACATCATGAAAGACGAAAGGATATCTATCCAAGATGCTCATCGAACCCCACTTAAGATTGATCCAAAAAGAAAAACACCAAGACATATTATCATCAAACTTGCCAAAAACAAAGATAAAGAGAAAATTCTAAAAGCAGCCAGGGAGAAAAGAAATGTCTCCTTCAAGGAAGAATCAATAAGTTCAGACTACTCAGCAGAAACTATGCAGGCAAGAAGGGAATGGGACGACACATACAGAGCACTGAAGGAGAAAAACTGCCAGCCAAGGATCATATATCCAGCAAAACTCTCCCTGAAATATGAAGGCGAAATTAAGATATTTACAGATAAACACAAGTTTAGAGAATTTGCAAAAACCAAACCAAAGCTACAAGAAATACTAAAGGATATTGTTTGGTCAGAAAACCAATAATATCAGATACCAGCACAACACAAGGTCACAAAACAGAACATCCTGATATCAACTGAAATAGGGAAATCACAAAAACAAATTAAGATTAATTAAAAAAAAAATGCTCGTAACAGGGAATCACTGAAGTCAATATGTAAAAGATCACAATAATCAAAAAGAGGGACTAAATACAGGTGGCATAGAACTGCCATATGGAGAGTGATACAAGGCGATATAGAACAATACAAGTTAGGTTTTTACTTAGAAAAATAGGGGTAAATATTAAGGTAACCACAAAGAGGTATAACAACTCCATAACTCAAGATAAAAGCCAAGAAAAACGTAACGACTCAACAAACATAAAGTCAAACACTACGAAAATGAGGATCTCACAATTTACTAAGAAAAACGTCTCAGCACAAAACAGTATGTGGAAAAATGAAATTGTCAACAACACACATAAAAAGGCATCAAAATGACAACACTAAACACTTATTTATCTACAATTACGCAGAATGTAAATGGACTAAATGCACCAATAAAGAGACAGGGAGTCTCAGACTGGATAAAGAAACACGATCCGTCTATATGCTGCCTACAAGAGACACACCTTAGACTTAGAGACACAAACAAACTAAAACTCAAAGGATGGAAAAAAATATATCAAGCATACAATAAGCAAAAAAGAAGAGGAGTAGCAATATTAATTTCTGACAAAATAGACTTTAGACTTAAATCCACCACAAAGGATAAAGAAGGACACTATATAATGATAAAAGGGACAATTGATCAGGAAGACATAACCATATTAAATATTTATGTACCCAATGACAGGGCTGCAAGATACATAAATCAAATTTTGACAGAACTGAAAAGTGAGATAGACACTTCCACAATTATAGTAGGAGACTTCAACACACCACTTTCGGAGAAGGACAGGACATCCAGTAAGAAGCTCAATAGAGACACGGAAGACCTACTTACAACAATCAACCAACTTGACCTCATTGACTTATACAGAACTCTCCACCCAACTGCTGCAAAATATACTTTTTTTTCTAGCGCACATGGAACATTCTCTAGAATAGACCACATATTAGGTCATAAAACAAATCTTTGCAGAACCCAAAACATCGAAATATTACAAAGCATCTTCTCAGACCACAAGGCAATGAAACTAGAAATCAATAACAGAAAAACTAGGGAAAAGAAATCAAATACTTGGAAACTGAACAATACCCTCCTGAAAAAAGACTGGGTTATAGAAGACATCAAGGAGGGAATAAGGAAATTCATAGAATGCAACAAGAATGAAAATACTTCGTATCAAAACCTCTGGGACACAGCAAAAGCAGTGCTCAGAGGCCAATTTATATCGATAAATGAACACATACAAAAAGAAGAAAGGGCCAAAAGCAGAGAACTGTCCCTACAACTTGAACAAACAGAAAGTGAGAAACAAAAGAACCCATCAGGCACCAGAAGAAAACAAATAATAAAAATTAGAGCTGAACTAAATGAATTAGAGAACAGAAAAACAATTGAAAGAATTAACAAAGCCAAAAGCTGGTTCTTTGAAAAAATTAACAAAATTGATAAACCATTGGCCAGACTGACTAAAGAAATACAGAAAAGGAAAAAAATAACCCAAATAAGAAACGAGATGGGCTACATCACAACAGACCCAACTGAAATTAAAAGAATCATATCAGATTATTATGAAAAATTGTACTCTAACAAATTTGAAAACCCAGAAGAAATGGATGAATTCCTGGAAAAACACTACCTACCTAAACTAACACATTCAGAAGTAGAACAACTAAATAGACCCATAACAAAAAAAGAGATTGAAACGGTAATCAAAAAACTTCCAACAAAAAAAAGCCCTGGCCCGGACGGCTTCACTGCAGAGTTCTACCAAACTTTCAGAGAAGAGTTAACACCACTACTACTGAAGGTATTTCAAAGCATAGAAAATGACGGAATACTACCTAACTCATTCTATGAAGCCACCATCTCCCTGATAACCAAAACCAGGTAAAGACATTACAAAAAAAGAAAATTACAGACCTATATCCCTCATGAACATAGATGCAAAAATCCTCAACAAAATTCTAGCCAATAGAATTCAACAACATATCAAAAAAATAATTCACCACGATCAAGTGGGATTTATACCAGGTATGCAAGGCTGGTTTAGTATCAGAAAAACCATTAATGTAATCCATCACATAAATAAAACAAAAGACAAAAACCCACATGATCTTATCAAGTGATGCAGAAAAGGCATTTGACAAAGTCCAACACCCTTTTATGATAAAAACTCTCACCAAAATAGGAATTGAAGGAAAATTCCTCAACATAATAAAGGGCATCTATGCAAAGCCAACAGCCAACATCACTCTAAATGGAGAGAACCTGAAACCACTTCCCTTGAGAACGGGAACCAGACAAGGATGCCCTTTATCACTGCTCTTATTCAACATCGTGCTAGAAGTCCTAGCCAGGACAATTAGGATAGACAAAGAAATAAAGGACATCTGGATTGGCAAGGAGGAAGATGACATGATCTTATACATGATCTTATGGACTAAATGCACCAATAAAGAGACAGGGAGTCTCAGACTGGATAAAGAAACACGATCCGTCTATATGCTGCCTACAAGAGACACACCTTAGACTTAGAGACACAAACAAACTAAAACTATTTGCAGATGACATGATCTTATACACAGAAAACCCTAAGGAATCCTCCAGAAAACTACTGAAACTAATAGAAGAGTTTGGAAGAGTCTCAGGTTATAAGATAAACATACAAAAATCACTTGGATTCCTCTACATCAACAAAAAGAACATCGATGAGGAAATAACCAAATCAATACCATTCACAGTAGACCCCAAGAAGATAAAATACTTAGGAATAAATCTTACCAAGGATGTAAAAGACCTATACAAAGAAAACTACAAAGCTCTACTACAAGAAATTCAAAAGGACATACTTAAGTGGAAAAACATACCTTGCTCATGGATAGGAAGACTTAACATAGTAAAAATGTCTATTCTACCAAAAGCCATCTATACATACAATGCACTTCCGATCCAAATTCCAATGTCATTTTTTAAGGTGATAGAGAAACAAATCACCAACTTCATATGGAAGGGAAAGAAGCCTCGGATAAGCAAAGCATTACTGAAAAAGAAGAAAGTAGGAGGCCTCACTCTACCTGATTTCAGAACCTATTATACAGCCACAGTGGTCAAAACAGCCTGGTACTGGTACAACAACAGGCACATAGACCAGTGGAACAGAATTGAGAACCCAGATATAAATCCATCCACATATGAGCAGCTGATATTTGACAAAGGCCCGGTGTCAGTTAATTGGGGAAAAGATAGTCTTTTTAACAAATGGTGCTGGCATAATTGGATATCCATTTGCAAAAAAAATTAAACAGGACCCATACCTCACACCAAGCACAAAAACTAACTCCAAGTGGATCAAAGACCTAAACATAAAGACTAAAACAATAAAGATCATGGAAGAAAAAATAGGGACAACCCTAGGAGCCCTAATACAAGGCATAAACAGAATACAAAACATTACCAAAAATGATGAAGAGAAACCAGATAACTGGGAGCTCCTAAAAATCAAACACCTATGCTCATCTAAAGACTTCACCAAAAGAGTAAAAAGACCACCTACAGGCTGGGAAAGAATTTTCAGCTATGGCATCTCCGACCAGCGCCTGATCTCTAAAATCTACATGATTCTGTCAAAACTCAACCACAAAAAGACAAACAACCCAATCAAGAAGTGGGCAAAGGATATGAACACACACTTCACTAAAGAAGATATTCAGGCAGCTAACAGATACATGAGAAAATGCTCTCAATCATTAGCCATTAGAGAAATGCAAATTAAAACTACGATGAGATTCCATCTCACTCCAACAAGGCTGGTATTAATCCAAAAAACACAAAATAATAAATGTTGGAGAGGCTGCAGAGAGATTGGAACTCTTATACACTGCTGGTGGGAATGTAAAATGGTACAACTACTTTGGAAATCTATCTGGCGTTATCTTAAACAGTTAGAACTACCATACAACCCAGAAATCCCACTCCTCGGAATATACCCTAGAGAAACAAGAGCCTTCACACAAACAGATACATGCACACCCATGTTTATTGCAGCTCTGTTTACAATAGCAAAAAGGTGGAAGCAACCAAGGTGTCCATCAACGGATGAATGGGTAAATAAATTGTGGTATATTCACACAATGGAATACTATGCATCGATAAAGAACAGTGACGAATCTGTGAAACATTTCATAACATGGAGGAACCTGGAAGGCATTATGCTGAGCGAAATCAGTCAGAGGCAAAAGGACAAATATTGTATAAGACCACTATTATAAGATCTTGAGAAATAGTATAAACTGAGAAGAACACATACTTTTGTGGTTACGAGGGAGGGAGGGAGAGGGTTTTTTATTGATTAATTAGTAGATAAGAACCGCTTTAGGTGAAGGGAAGGACAACACTCAATACATGGAAGGTCAGCTCAATTGGACTGGACCAAAAGCAAAGAAGTTTCTGGGATAAACTGAATGCTTCAAAGGTCAGCGGAGCAAGGGCAGGGGTTTGGGAACCATGGTTTAAGGGGACTTCTAAGTCAATTGGCAAAATAATTCTATTATGAAAACATTCTGCATCCCACTTTGAAATGTGGCGTCTGGGGTCTTAAATGCTAACAAGCGGCCATCTAAGATGCATCAATTGGTCTCAACCCACCTGGAGCAAAGGAGAATGAAGAACACCAAGGTCACACGACAACTAAGAGCCCAAGAGACAGAAAGGGCCACATGAACCAGAGACCTACATCATCCTGAGACCAGAAGAACTAGTTGGCACCCGGCCACAATCGATGACTGCCCTGTCAGGGAGCACAACAGACAACTCCTGAGGGAGCAGGAGATCAGTGGGATGCAGACCCCAAATTCTCATAAAAAGACCATACTTAATGGTCTGACTGTGACTAGAGGAATCCCGGTGGTCATGGTCCCCAAACCTTCTGTTGGCACAGGACAGGAACCATTCCCGAAGACAACTCATCAGACATGAAAGGGACTGGACAGCGGGTGGGAGAGAGATGCTGATGAAGAGTGAGCTAATTATATCAGGTGGACACTTGAGACGGTGTTGGCATCTCCTGTCTGGAGGGGGGATGGGAGGATAGAGAGAGTTGGAATCTGGCAAAGTTGTCACGAAAGGAGAGACTGGAAGGGCTGACTCATTAGGGGGAGAGCAAGTGGGAGTAAGGAGTAAGATGTATATAAACTTATATGTGACAGACTGACTTAATTTGTAAACGGTCACTTGAAGCTCAATAAAAGTTAATAAAAAAAATATGAGTCCATTTTACATGATAAGTGGATATGGAAAATCCAATGAAGGTCATATTTGAGCGACCTGTGTTTGGGAGAAACTGACCTTTAGCATCCCACTTGTTTTACTGCTCTGCTAGTTTTCACATGTGTTTTCTCCACAGTGTACTCGCCAACGGCATAAACTATCTTGCTCCCTTTTGCAAAGCTAATGCTGCTGATAGGGCCTGCTTCATGGAAGGTCCTTGATAGCATAACGTCTGTGGCCTGAGTGCCAGTTACTTGGTTTGACCATGTGAATTGTAAGGTCACTTTCCTCTTTGACAAACAGTCCCTAGAAATGTTAGAATGGAGTTGACCTGCTTGCTCTAGATCAGAGGTTCTCAACTTGGCTGTACTTTAGAATCACCTGGAGAGCTTTATCAAAATCTCCATGCTGAGGTCGCACCCCACACCAATTAAATCAGAACCTCTGGAAGTTGGACCCAGGCCTTTGTACTTTTACAGCTTTCTGCATAGTTTCAACGTGCAGCCAAGGTTAAGAATCACTGAACTGGGCGGTGAAGTTGCTGCCAACTAGCTAAGTGACTAGAAACCAGTCAGTCCCAAAGAAAATGACAGCATCAATAGACTCGAAGAAACTTAAGGTCTTTGCTCTAGAGACAGTTTCTCTGCGAGAATGCTTTCCTCCCCAGATCTCTGCTGCAGGGATTCCCTCATCAGCCTCAGATCGTGGCCTTCACCTACTCTCTGAGGCCTAGCTTCATCACTATATTAAATATTGCAATCCACCCCCACCTCTCACCCCATGGCACTTCTGTTTCCCCTTACTCTGTCCTGCTTTTTTCTTTTTCTGTAATATTAATTTACTTTTTAATTACCGGATTTTTAGCCAAATAACACTGGCCTTCTGAGTTTGTTTGCCAGTCAACCCCCTTCTCTTCCTCCAGGTATTTTCATAGGCGCTGCTTTGCCAGTTGTTTTTACATGCTACTGTGATGAAAAATTAGCATAGCAGCTTTTTTTTTTTTTTTTTTGAGGATGCCTGGTAGGAGGGAGGGGGCGGGAGGGGCTGCAGGCAACGTACATTATTTGGGTAAAAATACGGTACATTGTTGATGATTTTCTTCGCCTTCTAGAATGTAAGCTTCTCGAGCACAGGGAGCTTGTCTGTTTTCTTCCCTAAATAGCTCAAGGACCTGGAAGATTGCCAAGTACGTGGTGGACACTCGATACATATGTGTTTATTTGAATGAATGAAAATTGGGGCCGGAAGAGGCCTGTTAGATCCTTTGCTAAATTCAAACTTCTCATTGAACAGGTGACAAACCTGCAGCCCGGAGAGCAGAAGAAATGCATTCAGGGTCACAGAGCAAGTGCGTGGCAGAACCGAGTAGAAGCCAGCCCCCTGACTCCCAGCCCCGTATCCTTTCACCCTCCTAAGCAGGTTTACGGTTTAGATGCTCGCAAGCCAACAGCTCCCCAACAACAGACCTTGAGGAGCAGCCTTTTGTTTCTGCCTAGGGTTTTCAAACATCCACTCTTTGCTTTCAGAGAGCGGTATTAGCATTAGCCCTTGATGAATCCCGTTCAAAATTTGGGAACACCGCGGTACACTGTGTAATCACTCAGAGACCATATAGAAAGATTAGTTTTCACCAGCATTTTTTTTTTTTTTTTTTTGCAGCGATTTTTGTTTTGTTTTGTTTTCCCTAATCTGGGCAGAAATAAAGAAGCCGTGAGATCTGGGCTTTGAATTTTGTAAATGAGCCCGCTGCTCATTGCACTTTGCAGCAAGATAAGGCCCGAATGGCATTTGCAGAAATGGCTTGGCTATCTCGTGAGCAATCCGAATCCTGTGCCGGCCCCTTGGTAACAGCTTGGCAGATCTGCAAAAGGAATGTGGCTATATAGTTTGTGTGTGGACCGCGGAGTTATTATGGTTTCCAAATTGTGGAGCAGGTCATTAATCATAGGCCAAGATAGGCAATCGCAGCAGCGGTGGAGTGAAAGCGCCCAGCATAATGCCAGCGAAATCATGTTTAACATGCAGCCCTTGCCGGCGCAGATATGGAAGGGGGAGAGTGAAGGGAAAAAAATCATTCCCCTTTTAGGAAAGAAAACTTCTACTTATCTTTGATTTGCATTCAGTGGTCCCTCAATAGTCCGTAAGCCTGTTATTTAATTCATTTTAGTGCCAGGGTCCATCACAAAGCAAAAACCCGAAGCGAGACCTATGCAGTCTGTGACCTCCAAACCCCCTGTCTTTTCTTGTCAGTTCTATGTCATTTGTGCAGTTGAACTCCACCAATTTGAAATGCTGACCTCTTCCATAGACAACCTTATTCTCCTCGAGTGAAAGAAAGGCCCGACAAACCACTCAAGCGGGAGATGGCAAGAAAAGAGAAAAGTGGTTGACTCGTAAATCAATTTCCACAGCCCACCCAAAACCCACACACGCATTGAATTTGTATAAATTTAAAAAAAAAAAATTGCAGAATGGATTTATAAAGCAGAGGGCTCCAAGAACAAAATAAAAATTTATGAATTGGGACCGGGAAGAATGGAAGTGGAAACCCTCTGCCCAGTGGGCCAGAATAGTGCTGAGGGCCTCCCCTCTGCTTTTACACCTGGGACTCCCTGAGGTTGTTTGAAAAGAAGAGTTGAAAATAAAACGCAAGAATAAAGTTCCATGTCACTGGCAAAGGCAACAAAAGAGAAGGGGGTGGGGAAGCTACCAGAAAAACAAGACTTAAGTTATGGAGCCTAAGAATTGCTAGTCACAAAGCTTGGGGTGTATATCTGACCCCTTTTGTATTTGCTATATGTGTGCACATATCCATCAGGTCCCTCAGGGCTAGGCCGACTCTGCCTGTCCCAAAATGTGGAACCCAATAATACCCCGTGACCTCTGTTTTCTTTCTCTTTTTTCATGCCATGTCTACCACTTCTCTTAGACTTTAGGTTTTTTCCCATCAAACCCTGTCATCAAACACATGTTATTGTGTGTTGTACGTTATTAAGCAACACATGTAGATTTAAATACATAATATTATTAAATATATATACATAATGCAAATATTACTAAATGTAATAATATTAAATATACAATATTATGTATTAAAATCTGTATTAACCTAAACCTACATTAGATTTTAATATATAATGATATTATGTTTTAAATAATATGTATTAAAATCTAATATATAATATCATTATGTATTAAAACCTATTACATAATATCATTCTATATTAAATCTAATGTAGATTTAGATTAATGTAGATTTTGACACATAATATTGTATATTTGATATTATTATATTTATGTTTTAAATAATATGTATTAAAATCTAGTACATAATATCACTATGTATTAAAATCTACATTTATTTAGCACCTACTATGTTTCTGCACTAGGCATTGAGGATATAAAGCGCAGTCTCTTTCCCAAATGCTTAACAATCTAGTGTGAAAACAAAACATAGAAACCCCCTCTTTCAGGAACAAAATGTGGGAATATAAATATGAGTTTCTCCTTTAACACGTGACTCCATTTTTCTTTGGTTTTCACTCCACACTCTCAATCTCTTGCTGCCTGGATCTTCTAGGCTGAGAAGAAAAGCCTCAAATCAGTTTGCATTTTGCTATTTACTGTTGTTTCTGTTCTCTAGACCTTCTGACACCTAAAGAGTTAAAAATAAATAAATAAGTAAATCAATAAGTTCCCTTCTTGTAGTTTAAAAATTGAGAAATCCCCCCTATTATGAATCACACAACAAAGAATCCTTTCTTTTCAGTTAGTTTCAAGATTTGGGAAACACTGCTAGAAAATTAATGATGATTCACAACCTGTAGTTGTGTTAGACGAAGCATCATGGAGTTCCCCAGCTCCTTTTCTTAAGAGCTTTTGTTCTCAGGGCTACACAAAGCTCCGCGTAACTCCTGCTGGTTAATATGAAAAATTTCCTCATTTCACTTTTTGATACAGCAGAACCTACTCAGCCAACATGATTTTGGCAGCTTCTCTGAATTATAAACACAATGCAAACTTCTTTTATTTTTACCATTTCTTCCACTCTAGGAAGAAAGGCAGAACTGTAAGCAAATAAATTAGAAAATGTTGTGATATAGGCAATTAAACAACAATAGAATGTATAAACATTCCAGAGAAAAAGTGATTAATCTGTTTAGGGTGAAGTCAAGAAAGAATTCCTGGAGGGATGTCTGTTCTGGGTTTGGAAGCACATGAGTACACAACACTAACAAAGAGGGAAAGGGCATGTGCAAAAATACAGAGAGGAGAAAAAGCAGACTGTGTGCAGAAGACTATAAGCAGTTTGGTATTGCTGAGGTACAAAGGGCAAGACAGGAATGGCTGGAGAGCTGGCTGGGGCTGCAGACAAAAGCTAGGTCATCAAAGCCCTTATCAGCCATTCATTAGAACAGTAGCTCCATGAGAGCAGCTACCATGATTTCTTATTAACATTGCATCCATATTTCCTAGCAAAGTATCTGGCACATAGCAGGAGCACCATAAATATTTGTGGAATGAATAAAGCAATAACTATCATGGACAACGGGGAAATCAAAGAACTGTTTCAAACATGGGAGATACGTGATCACATTTTAGAAAGATCACTTTGGCGGCAGTGGTGTGGTCTGCATTTTTTTCAAAGTATTCAGGTGGCCACAATGTGGAGGATAGATTGGAGTGACAAGAACAAAGGAGACTATCTAAGAGGTTGAGGTCCAGCGAGGAAATGATAAAGTCCTGAACAAAGCCAGAAGCCATGGGGTTAAGAAAACAGGGCTGAATACAAGAGATAAATGCAAGGGTTCCAAAAGTCTGGAAACAGAGAAATATGTGTTTAAACAATAGTTACGTTTTCAAATAACATGCTCAGTATGTTTCCTTCAATCTCCAGACACCTTTATAGGCAAAATATCTCTAAATTTAAAGCCTAATGGATCTAATCATTCATCTGGGGAAAAAGTTCAATAAATAATTTGAATGTTTTCCTTGTTTTTACAGGCTTTTCAGACATCATATAGAATCTGTTGGATCTGGTGATAGTGACGATGTGGGTTGGAGGGGAAAGAGAGTGAGAGAGAGAGGATAAGAAACTACTCCTATGTATCTGAAGATGTTGTGTGGGTGACAACATCACAAACCAAGATTTGGAAAATAGGTTTGACATGTTCTTTCAATATACATTTATTCAGAGCCCACTAAATTCCTAAAGAGGACATAGAGCCTCTAGGAATAGAAAAAAAAAAAAAAAATAGGAAGGGTTAAAAATGCAGTTCAAATGCCGATGCTATGGGGTTAAATGCAGATCTCAGGAATTAAGGTAGCTAGGTAGAAACATTTTCAACTGGTCTTGATGGTTTGAAATTCTTGGAACATTAGGAAAGTGATTGAGAAAATAATCTTTAGAAAGAATATGCCCAGTAGTCTCTCCATGGGTTCTAATCTTAGATATCTCACTTTGTAGCCATGTTACCTTGAGCAAGTCATTTATAGGGTCGCTATGAGTCAGAATCAACTTAACAGCAACGGGACTTTTGGGGGGGTAGGGAGGAGTTAGAGGGCTCTGTTTCATGATCTGTAGCTCAGAGGCTTGAAGAGGAATACCCCTAAGGTACTTCCACCTTTGAATATTCAGAGACCCCATGAATTAAATTGATGACATTGTGTTGAGAAATCTAACCCTACTTTTTTAAACTTAGAAGTACTGACAAAGAATGAGGACTGAAAGAATGGGAACCAGAAGCCAGCTGATGGATGGGGCCCAGGAATTGAGACAAAGTGACTCCTGGGGTAAAAGAAGCACTGAGTCCCTTTGAGTGATATAGCTCAAGCTCTTTGTTTCTGATCCAATATCCACCCTTTCCTTGAGAACAGAATCCCACTTGCATTTCAAGCAGCTACATTCCTGGTTTAAAAATTCAATTCCCTGCCTCTCTTGCCCGTTATAGTAATGATTTGATACAGCTCTGACCAAAGAGATATCAGTGGAGGCTAGTAGGGGAACTTTAGAAAATGTTTTAGTAGAATGTAGACTGGACTGGCTCAAACCTTTGTTCTTTATCCCTCCCCTTCTTCTTGCCTAGAAAGCAGACATTATACTGGATGGAGCAGTCATCCTCTGACCACATTGTGAGCCATCATACCCATAAACCCAGTGCCCTCGAGTCAATTCCGACTCATAGCAACCAGAATTCCTACATCCAGACTTCTTCCTCAGAGATAGCTAGATCAAGCAATCAATCAACCAGCCAAAAAAAAAAAAAAAAAAATTTTTTTTTTGAACCCTTATTTTTTTACAGTCCCATAGGCTGGATTTTCATCCTATGCCTTCAAGCCTGTTTCTAACTCATAAAAGTGGTTATTGACACCCTCCACCCATCATAGAGGAGGGCAGTAGATGAGAGAGGGCTTCTCTTCTGTTTTCTCTCCTCCATCATATGCCTCGCCTGGAGGATGCCTGAGTAATGCTCAGAGATCTGAACTATGCTCATAGTTCACAAGCTATTAACCCCCTAACTGGGAAACAAGAAGCCTTGGTGACACAGTAGTTAAGCACTCAGCTGCTAACCGAAAGGTCAGAGGTTCGAACCCACCATCTGCTCCACAAGAGAAAAGATGTGTGACAGTATGATTTACAGCCTTGGAAACCCTATGGGCAGTTCTACCATGTCCTGTAGGGTTGCTATGAGTTGAAATTGACTCAACAGCAACACGTAACTGGGAAGTAGTTCCCACAGTGAAATCAGCAGTTACCAAGGGCAAGATAACTGAATGAGAGGAGACACCTTACCTGAGCTCAGTTTATAGAATTGCTGCTATCTCCACCTTCGTTCATGTCCACCCAGGAGTCAAAGCACAGTTTCTGACATTGGTCTCCTTGGCACCATCATAATCATGCTAAAACAAGGATTGGCACACTATAACCAGTAGGCCAGATCTTGTTTTTGTAAATAAAGTTTTACTGAAATACAGCCACACTTGTTCCTCTACATGTTATATTTGGCTGCTCTTGTACCACAATGGCAGAATTGAGTAGCTGCCCACAAAGCTAAAAATATTGACTATTTGGCTCTTTACAGAAATAGTTTGCTGACCCCTGCTCTACGAGATCTTTGACTCTTTTTAATGTTTGTTGTAGTTTTGGAGGTTTGGTTTGATTTGGTTTTTGGATGTCCAGTATCTGAACATCCTTCTTTTAAGAGCTTTGGAAGAAAGCAGAGCCTATCTCCTGGTATGCTATCTCCTGAAATGGTTGAACGTTAACCGATTCTTTTTGATACAATGACTCTGTATATTCCTTCCATCTTCTTTTGATGCTTCCTGTGTCATTCAGTTGTATATCTATAGAATTCTTCAATATTGCAACTTGAGTACTTTCAGCTTGAGAAATGCCGAGAACGTTCTTCCTTTTTAGTTTTCGAAATCGGAGGTGTTTGCACATTTCATTATAATACTTCGTCTTCTCAAACCGCCCTTTGAAATCTTCTGTTCAGCTCTTTTACTTCATCATTGCTTCTATTCTATTCTTCTGACATCCATTTTGGTCTTTGCTTTCTTTCCTGTCTTTTGAATGACCTTTTGCCTTCTTTAAGTATGATGTCATCCCACAACTCATCTGGTCTTCAGTCATTCATGTTCAATGTGTCATGTCTATTCTTGAGATGGTCTTTAAATCCAGGTAGGATATACTTAAGATCATACTTTGTCTCCCTGGACTTGTTTTAATTTTCTTCAGCTTCAACTTGAACTTCCATATGATCTGTTCCATAGTCAGCCCCTGGCCTTGTTCTGACTGATGATATTGAGCTTCTCCATTATCCCTTTCCACAAATGTATTCTATTTGATTCCTGTATATTACCTCTGGCAAGATCCACTTTGTAGTCATCATTTATGTTGTTGAAAAAAGATGTTTCAAATGAATAAGTCATTGGTCTTTCAAAATTCTATCATGTGATCTCCGTCACTGTTTCTATAACCAAGGCTATATTTTCCAACTACTGATCCTTCTTCTTTGTTTTCAACTTTCAGATTCCAATCACCAGTAACTATCAACACATTGTGATTGCATATTTGATCAATTTCAGACTGCAGAAGTTGGTAAAAATCTTCAATTTCTTCATCTGTGCAATTAGTGGTTGGTGCTTACGTTTGAATAATAGTCGCATTAACTAGTCTTCCTTGTAGGCATGTGGATATTATTCTATCACTGACAGCATTGTACATTCAATCACTTAAGGAGGTAGCAGATGATCAAGAACCAAGAGTACTGAAGGAAGAAGTTCATGCTGCAATGAAGGTATTGGCAAAAAACAAGATTTCAGGAATTGACAGAATACAAGATGAGATGTTTCCACAAGTGGGTGCAACTCTGGAAGTGCTCACTTGTCTATGCCAAGAACTTGAAAGACAGTTGCCTGGCCAACAGATTAGAAGAGATCCGTATTTGTGCCCATTCCAAAAAAAGGTGATCCAGTGGAATGTGGAAATTATCAAACAATATCACGTGCGAGCAAAACTTTGCTAAAGAAATTTTAAAACAGTAGCAGTAGTACATCAGCAAGGAACTACCAGAAATTCAAGCTAGATTCAGAAGAGGGCGTGGAATGAAGGACATGATTGCTAGTGTTGGATGCATCTTGGCTGAAAGTAGAAAATATCAGAAAGGTGCTTACCTGTGTTTTATTGAGAAAACAAAGGCATTCAATTGTGTGGATTTTAACAAATTATGGATAACATTACAAAGAATGGGAATTTCAGAACATTTCATTGTGCTCATGTGGAACCTATGCACAGACCAAGAGGACAAGGCAACACTGCATGGTGTAAAATCAGAAAAAAAGTGTGCATCAAGGATATATCCTTTTAAACTACTTATTTAATCTGTATTTAAAAAAACAAAAACATTACTGTCAAATAAATTCTGTCTCTTAGCAACCCTGTACAACAGAGTAGAACTGCCCCATAGAGTTTCCAAGGAGCACCTGGTGGATTTGAACTGCTGACATTTTGGTTAGCAGCCGTAGCTCTTACCCACTGTGCCACCAGGGTTTCAATCTATATGCTGACCAAATAATCCGAGAAGCTGAACTATATGGAGGGTTGGAGGAAAACTCATTAACAACCTGTGATATGCAGATGATACAACCTTGCTTGCTGAAAGCGAAGAAGACTTGAAGACTTACTGATGAAGATCAAAGACTACAGCCTTCAGTAAGGAGGCTCAACATAAAAAACAAAATACCCAAACCCATTGCTGTCTAGTCGATTTCGACTCATAGTGACACTATAGGACAGAGAAGAACTGCCCCATAGGATTTCCAAGGAGCACCTGGTGGATTGGAACTGCTAACCTTTTGGTTAGCAGCCACAGCTCTTAACCACTACACCACCAGGGTTTCCATCACAAAGAAAACAAAAATCCTCACAACTGGACCAATAAGCACCATCATGATAAATGGAGAAAAGACTGAAGTTGTCAAGGATTTCATTCTTCTTGGGTCCATAATCAATGCCCATGGAAGCAGTAGTAAGAAATCAAACAGCGTATTGCATTGGGCAAATCTGCTGCAAAAGACCTCTTTAAAGTGTTAAAAAGCAAAGATATCACTTTAAGGACTAAGGTGCTCCTGACCCAAGCCGCAGTATTTTCAACTGTCTCACATGCATGTGAAAGTTGAACAACCAACAAGGAAGACCAAAGAATAATTGATGCATTTGAATTATGGTGTTGGTGAAAAATATTGAATATATCACAGACTGCCAGAAGAATGAACAAATTTGTCTTGGAAGAAGTACAGCCAGAATGCTCCTTAAAAGTGAGGATTGTGAGATTTCATCTCGGGTTCTTCGGACTTATTATCAGGAGGGACCAATCCCTAGAGAAGGATATCATGCTTGATTAAGTAGAGGGTCAGCAAAGAAGGGAAAGATCCTTAACAAGATGGATTGACACAGTGGCTGAAATGAAGGGCTCAAACACAGCAATGATTCTGAGGATGGCACGGGATCAGGCAATGTTTCCTTTTGTTATACATGGGGTCCCTATAGGTAGGAACCAACTTGACAGCACCTAACAACAATGACATCTCCTAGTATAAAAACAAATAAGGCCAAATATTCACTTTCCTAGCCTCCCTTACCTCTAAGTCTCAATCAATCAGAAGATCTCATTCCAATGTAGACTCAACAGCTCAAAGCACAAAGGGGAGATACTGGCGAATCCATATTTTGTCCCAATGGTAGCTGGGGCTTGAATGAGCTGGGAGAATATTACTTTTTTTTTTTTTAACCAATTGGTAAAGTTGGCAGCTACAGCCAACCAGTGTCCAGGGCAGCACACCATCAGGGCCAGTAGGAGAATTCAATGTCTAGTGCTAATGATGGTGACAGTACAAACTATGGTTTCCAGAGATCAGAGGCAATAGCAACTGTGGCCTTATCCAACTGTTTCGGGAATGGTATTGGCTGTGGTTTTGGCTGTTTCCCAGGCTCACTTTTTGGCTGTTTTTTGAGCCTGGAATGGGCTTTCCTAGTAGTTCTATGAACTACCCAATCTCTTTCAATAAGTCCTCCCACACCCCCAATATAAATCAGCCATAATTTAGTTCTGTTGCTGGCATCTGAGAGCTCTGATTGATAACACTTCTCACTGGCATCACTAGGGGGCTGCAGGGTGCAGACCACAGCAGGTGACACTCTCAGAGGAGGTAACACTAAGATGACAGTCTACAAAATTTTTCTACAGTGTTTCAGCAGAAATTCATTATTTTTATTAAAATATCCCTGTAGTTAGTTATAACAACAAAAACATTTTCATAAGCCCAGCTTACATGTATTAATATACCTACAAGGCTAAAACTCCATGCTAATTTACCTTTGAATGTTCTAATGCGCTCCAGTCCGAGCTGTTATTACCCAGTTACGGTGACGCTTACCCAGTTACAAATCAGGTGATTTCATCTGCAAGCGCTGCTACCCCTTGCTGTTGTTTTCCTTGCTGCCAGTGTTTCTATAGTCTCTGATTTTGTCAAATTTTCGGGTGTTTTAGGTATTTGTGAACCTATATCAATAACTTTTTTGAGAATAAAACCGTGATCAGAGGAAAAGAAGGAGTGATATAGAGGAATTACAATTTATGAGTAGTAATATTACAAAAAGCATTACTCAGGACTCTGTATGGTCTGGTATAGGAGAAGGTCCATAGGTGGGGGGGTAACCATATGTTACCACCCTGGGTGACACCAACCCTAGTGACACTACTGTCAACAACAACAACAAAAAGAGTCACCTCCCCCTATTTTAACAACTCTGCAGCAGTTAGCAGTTTACAAATTATCTTCATGTAACCTGTTTCATTCTCTTGTCGGATCTGTGAAGTGTATTTTAATGAACGTTTGACGGGTGAAGAACCTGCAGCTAAGTGAGGTTAAACGGTCTTCCTGAGTCGACCTCTTTTGATGGTACCAGGGAGTTTCTTTCTACTGTGCCATCAGACAGGACTCTCTCTAAAACATCTTGCACATATTCATTGGTTTTGCTGATAATTAAATTCCACCTCTTCTTCAAAGCCAGCAGAGAGTCCGAAGCTCTGTTAATGCTCACCAGTGTCTTGTCATTTTTTTTTTTTTGCCCCCTTTATTCACATCCAGGTGGCTTTATTTTTCATTTGAAAATGTCATACTACGTCATTAGCAATGCACTGTTACCTGAGAATAGGAAGAAGTATCCCCAGGCCATATGGCTGTGTTTAATCTACATGGTCACGGTGTAATCCCGTTGAAATGGCTTCCCTTTGCAATCAAAACCGAATTTCACACTTTACCAAGATGGGGACAGCTCTTGTCTTCCCCAGAGTAATATAGATCTCCCCAGGCAGCCGAGGCCAATGGAAATGGCTTTCTTCTCCAGGTCAGCAGCAGGTGGGGGGCAGGGCGGGGAGGTCAGCATGAATGGGAAGAAGCTGGAAAGGACAGACAGGAACACTAGGGGAATCAGAGTCAAAAGTAATCCCCCACATTCACCTCCTACAGATTACCATTGGGGACAGTCAACCCCTGGAACTTTGGAAAAGCAAATTTGGAAGATAACTTTCCTTTATGAGATGGGTGGTTTTACCATATCTTGTGTTTCCTAAAGTTGCTTATCTTATTTATCTTTCCAGAAGGGCTACAATTAGAGCTCACTGTCCACAAACTGGCTTTATCAGAGCCACTTAATTAAGCGTCATCTCCAACAATATGTATGTTAAGCAACCACCCCCCCCCCCATTTATTATAATGAATCCCATCTTAATCCAGTGTATGAGAACGTCTGGTCTAAATAAATATGAAAACAAAATTGAATGTCACTACTGATATAAGACAAGCAAAATGAAAGAATGAGATGCCAATTTTTTAAAACGTACCAGCTGATAAAATTGTTTGCTGGATTGTTTAAAATATAATAATACTTAGGGCTAGTGAAGCCGTGAGGAAGTTAGTACTTGCATCACAGCTAGTGGAACTATACGTGATTCAACCGTCTGAACACAACTTGGTAACATGAACTTGAAAGCCTTAGCAAAAGTACACTTCCTTTGACAATACAGTTTTCCTTCAACACATCTTTCCTTAGGGCATAATCTTGTGCTTGTTTGGTTACAAGGTTTTCACCTCAGGGTTTATTCACAAATAGCAAAAAAAATTAAAGAAGGAAATCTCCTTGTGTAAAAATAGGAGATTGGTTAAGATGTTGTTGTACATTCAATAAACATTTAAAATCATGCTGTAGCAGACTATTCAATAATTTGGAAATATGTAACTACTAGAATTTTGAATGTCTTGCCTCATATACTATAAAGTCCAGGACTACATCAGTCTTTTTCACTGCTATATCTTGAGGCCTAGACAGGGCCTAGCAAAAACCAAGCATTTTGAAAATATTTGTTGAATTAATAACTAAATTGGTTGATGTTGATATTTAAGTAGAAAAGTAAATTATATGATGTTGTCCCTGGGTGGTGCAACAGCTAACATGCTCGGCTACTAACTGAAAAGTTGCCAGTTCGAGTCCTCCCAGAGGCACCTTGGAAGAAAGGCCTGGCAGTCCACTTCAGAAAATCAGTCATGGAAAACCCTGTTAAGCATAGTTCTACTCTGACACACACAGGGTCAATACAAGTCAAAATTGACTGTATGACAACTGGTGGTAGATATTGTCAAAAATTATATAGATAAGTAGATGTTTACTGTGGTTTTCTCTGGTTGGTAGAATTATAGATGATAGCTATCCTCTGAATTATGGCGTTGGTGAAGAATACTGACTATACCAGGGCCTGCCAGAAGAACAAACACATCTATCTTGGAAGAAGTACAGCAAGAATGTTCCTAAGAAGCGAGCACTTACTTTGGTCATGTTATCAGGAGGGACCAGCCTCTGGAGAAGGACATCAGGGTTGGTAGAGGGTCAGCAAAAAAGAGGAAGACCCTCAACGAGGTGGACAGACACAGTGGCTACAACAATGGGCTCAAACGTAGCAACAGTGAGTGAAGATGGTACAGGACTGGGCAGTGTTTCATTCTGTTGTACACAGGGTCATTATGTAACCTGATCCTACAAATGTCGGTAAATTTCCATAAGACCTTAAACAAGCCCAAGCCAGGTTGGTCCCCCCACCACATGAGCAGAGGGGCCGGCTGTGACCACTAATTGACTTCAACAGTGGAGGAAGCAACAGGTGGAATGAATCAGAAGGAAAATCATCACTCTGACCATATTCCGAAGAGGTCCGAAAAGAACCACGTCACCTCCTGTTTCCTGACCACCTTCTAGAATTTTCTCTCCCCAGTACACCTGCATGGCCACCATCTTGCTGCCCAAATCACGTAAAAGCCCTGCTTCCCCATAGCTCAAGGAGCTGGATTTCAGGAACTTCCTCCTGGCTCCTTGCTCTGGGCATTGCAATAAAGTTACTTTTTCTTTCTCAAAGACCTGTGTCCAGATCATGGGCAAGTCTGAGCACGCCAGACAAGGATCCACTTTTCCAGGTCTGGTAACAGCGACGAGTCGGAGCTGACTAGATGGCACCTAGCAACAACAAGAACAACATAATACGTCAGACGTATATAGCCAGGTTAATAAACATAAATCTATACCATCATTTAAAATTCTGCATAATATACCATTATATAGGCCTGCCAATATTTACTTGAATCAATATTCCAAAGTTAAAGTTTTAGGCTACTTTTGATTTTTTTCAGTGTTATAAAAATAAACACACACACTAAAACAAAATAGCCTTGGCTGTGTGTCTTTGGAAGTTGTCTGATTTTTTTTTCCTTTTCCTGAGAAAAAGTACTTAGAACTATAATCAGCGTGTTTCTTTTCATCAATAACTAGCCCTGATGGAGCAAACGGTTAGGCATTCACCTACCAACTGAAAGGCTGGAAGATCAAACCCAACAAGGTACTTCCAAAAAGAAAGCCCTGACAATCTGCTTCCCGAAAGGTTACAGCCAAGAAAACCCTATGGGGCAGTTCTATGCTGTCACATGGGTCACTATGAGTCATAGTGGACTCAGTGACACCCTAGCAATAGCAACATTTTCATCAATAGACGATCTCCAGCAACATACTAGATGTTCATTGAAATGCACACCCTATTTAGATGCCACGAGACAGATCCCTGTCTTTGGTGTGTCCTAGCGGAGCAGGGTAATGTTCCTGAGAATGGGGAGATGGAGCCAGCGCAGGCCCCTTCCTGACCACACCAACAAGAGGAAACTGTGTGGAGAAAGAACATGGCTAATGCAGGTGTTGCGTTCTCTTCCAAACTCCACTTCCCTCTGCTCAGGAAGTAGGGACATTATGATGTGTTTGAATGCTGAAGCTGCAATTGTGCAGCCTGATTCTCCCCTCAAGGCTGCGGTAAGGTATTTGGTCATTCTGTTTTTCTGTATGGATTTTCAAAAGAAAAGAATTCACCACTAGGGTACATAAACCAACAGTGGCTACGTCACTGTTGTTATACAGATTCCACAATTTTCATTCTAGTAGTTGAATATTTGTGTTGGGGGTGTTCATAAGGTTGGCCCGTGTTTCAAATATTACTGCATTCTGCAAATATTCAGACAATGTCATATTTTCACAAAATAGTCCAGAAGTAGAAGACCTTGTGCTTACATGCCCCTATTCTTTTTGGCCAGGATTCCATTAGGTGATGATCATATATTAAGTATACAATCTGTACAAAGTAGCCTCCTGTCTTTTGAAAGAAGAAAGTTGCCCTGAGAAGGAGGAAATAAGAGAAAATGTGGGAGACACATGTTGAAGATCATTCCTGCTTTCTGAAAACCAAAACGTTTACACAAGGAATCAGCAAAGAAAACAATGACCCAGAAGAGCTGACCAACGTCTGCAGAATTATTAACCATTCCTGGGCCATAAACTGTAGCATTTCTTGATTTCTTTCTTTCTGTCTGTCTGTGTTTTCTCTCTTTCTCTCTCTCTCTTTTCTTATTTTCTTCTTTTTTAAAATAGGTGTTTTTGGACTTGGAAGAGCTAGTTGGTGGGTGAGGTCAGAGAGAGGCAATGACAGAAACCTCAGAAGTGTGGGAGCTGATGCAAATTTAAATAATATCACTAGTGTCAGATGCAATGGAAGCGCTGGCTATCCCTTGACTTTTTACTAATAATGGTTTTCTGAAAAATGTTCCTTCTAGGCCAAAGTTCTGAATCACTACACAACACTGAGAAGATAAGGAAGGGAACATAGTGACCAATTCTAACTTCCAGTGCTTACTTTCTGGTGGCAAAGTACTCACTTATTGGGGTTTCATTTTTCTCTTCCCCATAATGGACTGATGATGACTTCCTACCTGCCTTGTGGTGCAATGTGTAAGAGCTTGGCTGCTAACCAAAAGGTCAGCAGTTCGAATCCACCAGCTGCTCCTTGGAAACCCTATGGGGCAGTTCTGCTCTGTCTTATAGCGTCACTATGAGTTGGAATCTACTCGATGGCAATGGGATTGGTATTTTTGGTTTCACCAGGAAGCAGTAACAGTCAAATCACTGTACTCCTCCTGGAAGATGACTGCTCACTTCTTCAAGGCTCGGTAACTCTTTCACACCACTAGACAGTGTCCTTAAGACCTGCGTACACTCCGCCTTACTTCGCACCCTCCTGGTGGTGTGAACGCCATAGAACAACAACGTACAACATTCCCCGATGACTTAGCTATAGTACAGTATTTTTTCCAGAGATGTAATAGCATGCATGGTACACATTTTCCTGATGCACAAAAATAAAAGAGTAAATCCTATTTCATTTTCAGGTGAATTTTCTTCAGCACCCCGTATGGCTCAATTGCATAGTTTATCCTATTCTGTTCTCACAATTACCCTGGCAGGTAGGCATTATTATCTCCACTTCTGCAGATGAGGAAACCCAAATTCAGCCCTCTAGCTAATTGATGATGCACTGAGAGTCTGAAACAGATCTAATCCAGAACCAAATATTTTCTAAAACAAAAATATGTTCAAAGAAAACCAAAACGACCGTTCTAGGGAAACTCTGCCTCCTCCTTACCTTCCTTTCTTCCCTCTTTGGCAGATACTGCTCTAAAAACTGGGAACGTTCTTGGTAATACAAGGAAGATAGTGAAGAACATGCCGGGGTTTTGGTGATACTTTTGGAAGCAAAGAAACGCAGTTGGTCTTTTGCAAATACTAAGGGCTGGGTCATAATGGAAAAAGAATGGATTTTGAAATCAAGCAAGCCTGAATTCAAATCCTGGCTCTGCCACTAAATAGTCTGTGGTCATGGGTAAGTCATACAACCTCTCTAAGCCCCTCGGTTTTTTCATCTATCAGACAAATAAAATAATATGCAATCTTAGAGGATTGTCCTGGTCGTTAACAAAATAAAACTCCTGGCACTGGAAAAGTGCTCAGTAAGGGAATATGAAGGTGTAGCCATGTGTATGTATTTTAACCATTTCCACTGCAGAAGAGGGTTCTGCTAAATGGCCTTGGCTTGAGAGGCCTGTCCATCTGCCCATCTGTGACCATCTCCTATGCTGAGTCTTAGAAAGTAGAAGCTGGGGTGTCTCCATATATCCTGATGCCAGAGAAAGTGTACTTCCATCTCCTTTGGCTTGCAAATCTGTGCTCCTTTGGCTGGCAGGCGCTTCAAGGGGTGGAGGGCCAATTCGCCATGGCAGTTTGTATTTGCAGCAGGCCTGACAGGCTGGGAGAGGAAGGCGTTAATGTTTTCTGACAGGCGACCCCTAATTGTGGGAGCTTTTCTTCTAGGCTTTTCTGTGAAATTCTGACTTAGGCAAGCAGCATAACAAAGTGGTAGGCCATTGAGTGTAGCTTGCACTACACTGAGCTGGGGGGCTGGAGTGGGGATGGGCCTGCCGAGCATTATTCATGAAGACTTTCAGCTGTTTTTGTCTTTTAACTAACCTTTGAGTTTGATCAGAGGGCTGGCCGGCCTCCTTTTCCCCAAAGGCCCTGCTGGCACCTGGACAATGGGGACAGACTGTTTTTCCTAGTAAAGAGAGATAGCTGGGGGAGGCCAAGGGCTGTGTGTACTGGAGGAGGGCTGTACAGGGGAAGGGGGCAAAAGCACACCAGCTTTACTTCTGCCCTGGCCTTGGGGAGGGGCTGGTTAGTGATAGAATTTCAAACTCCCCCACAAAGCAGCCACACTCTGACTGCTGACTCCAGGCTCAACAACTTTATCCAGGAAAGTGCACACAGTGGGCTGGTTTTGCCGTTTGCTTTCCAAATGCCACACCTCCTGCCCCTAACACGTCCTTTCTCCTGCTCTTTCTCCCCATACTACCCACTCCTTCTGAAGGGCCCAATGCCTGGAGCAGGACTCCAATCCAAAAGTGTTTGGGTTTTTTTTTATTGTAAATAACGGTGAGCGGAAAGGAGAGACTGTAGGAGGAGGGAGAAGAGGAGAGGGAAAGGAAACCCAAGAAGGGGAAAAGGGAAATAAGAAAAGAGAGGTAGAAAAAGTGGCTCAAGAGACAGACCCACAGAGAGCAACTGATAGGCTGAGTGGCTTGGCTCTGAGAGGAGTCAGGAGGGCGGGGCTCAGCGGTGTGCAGAGGTGACTGTACTGCGCGGCGTCTGAGTCCCGTTGTCCTGGCTCCCCTGGCCTTCAGGGGAGCTGGGAGCTGGGAGAGGGCCGAGGGATAGGTGCTCCCTAAGTGCTCTAGCCTTTGTTCCTCCCCCACCCCCCAAACACTTCCTGCCGCGACAGCCCGGACCTAGGCCCCAGTCCTCTCCAACGCACTTGCAAAAAGTGACTTCCTCTAAGGAGTGTGAGTTGGCGGCCTTCTGCGTCCCCCCGCCCCACAAAAAAAAAAAAAAAAAAAACCCACAGGCATCCCCAAAATAGCCCAGCAGCCAGCGCATCAAAGGCGGCTTTGTGAGCGCCAGTACTCAGGACATTCTGGGAGCGCGTCCGGCTCCTGGCTCGGGTTGTCCTCCCGCGTCCCAGTCCTCTCTCCAACCTCTCTCTATTCTCGCTCTCATTCATCTTTCTGCACTCCTTCATCCTCTCCCTCTTTTTCCCCCTCCTCTCTTCTATCTCTCTCCATCTCTCCCTCTGTCCTCCTCTTTTCCCCTCCTTATTATCAGTCTTCTCTTCCTCTCCATCTTCCCTTTCTCTCCCCCTTCCTTTTTCTTTCCCTCGCCCCTCTCTCTTCTCTCTGTCTCTCTTTGTCTCTTCCTCCCATCTCCTACCTTTTCCTCCTTGTCACACCTCTCCCCTCCCTGCCTGCCCCCCACGCCTCCACTCCTCCTACACCCTCCCGCTGCCCCCCATCAGGTAGCTGGGCGAGTCCCCGGCGCGCGCAGCTGACAGCGGACGCATGCCTGCAGCCAATCACCGCCCGGATGCGCTGCAGCCCGAATAAATCTCTAAGCCTGACACGCGCTCTGGGCCCGCGCCCCGCTCTGCAACCTGCTTCCTGCCATTAACCTACACACCCTCTTTTGTAACAACCTAATCTTGCATACAAAGGGAGAAGGAACGTAACTTCGACCTGCGTTAGAGCCAAGCCCTTCGCATTGGCACCGGAAAAGGACTTCAGTGTCCCCATTCCACTTCCCTCCCCACCTTTAACTACTGATAACCTGGAGTTTCTGGGGAAATCCGAAAAGCATCTTTTTTTTTTTTTTTTTTTTGGTCCAGGAGTGGAGAGAGTAAGAAAGATGCTCATAGACTTCTCAATAACAGAAAAGGGAATAGAGTTGTAGGCTTTCAATACACCGGAGAAGCATACATTGTGTTTGAAAAATAGGGTGCCCTAACACATGCTTCTGGGCAGGGGCGAATTACTCAATAAGCAAGGAAGGAGGCAGCTCCCTCGTGCTTACTTAGGAATCTGTAATGCACAATTTCACCTGCTTTTCACCACGTCAAAGTTGTGGAGAAGCCCAGGTAAAATTGTGCTACAAATTAGTACCTTACGGATGGGTTTACCTGTGCTTACTTACTAATTACTAGTGCACAATTTCACCTGTTTTCCACCACGTCAGAGATGTGGTAACTTGCTGTAAGCTGGTGGGTACCTTGCTTGCTGAGTAATCCGCCCCCCCCCCTTTTTTTTTTAGGTTACAGCTGCTAGCTAGCCAAAGGGTCGGCAGTTCGAATCCACCAGGCGTTCCTTGGAAACTCTGTGGGGCAGTTCTACTCTGTCCTATAGGGTCGCTATGAGTCGGAATCGACTCGACGGCACTGGGTTTTTTGGGGTGGGTCTTTTTTTTTTTTTTTTTTTCTGGGAGAGCTCATTCTAGAAGATACAAATTAAGACAAGTTCTAGAAATGTTGACTAAATTTAGTCATTTGACCTTCCCTGTTTGAATGGCTGAGTGAGTGCGTGGGTGAATGAATGGCTGAAAGGTTTCCCAACAGCATCAGTGTCTTTGTTCTACCTTGGTGGCAAATCACCACCACCACCTCCCTACCTGGTTCAGGAAGCATGAGAAGCGGTTATCTCTTGCATTGATACAATCAATGACAGTCATAAACCCTTTTATTTTTTATTCATCTGCTGTATCAGTTTCTCATACTGTGATGGCTTGTTTGTTGCTATGATGCTGGAAACTATGCCACCAGTATTTCAAATACCAGCAGGATCACTCATAGTGTATAGGTTTCAAAAGAACTTTCAGACTAAGAGAGACTAGGAAGAAAGACCTGGCAATCTACCTCCAAAAATAACCAATGAAAACCTTATGGATCACAACAGAACACTATTCAACTCACTTGCATTGGCCATGTCATCAGGAGGGATCCGTTGCTAGAGGGCCAGCAAGGGGAGGAAGATTCTCAGTGAGATGGACTGGCACCATAGCCTCAACAACACAGGACAGGGCAATAACTGCTGGACCAGGCAGCACTTCCTTCTGTTGCACACAGGGTTGCCACAAGCAGGAGTTGACTGCAGCTATCTCTCTCTCTCTCAGTGATGTCTGTGAGGGAAGGTATTGTTATCCTCATTTTCCAGAAAAGAAAACTATAATTGACTTGTAAACTTTCAGATAAATCATTCCTGAGTCAAAAAAGAGGAAGTGATTTTCCAGATTGAGGTGTTGGACAAAGCTAGGACACTAAGGCCACACAGTCAGGGTTCACCCACTGCTTTAGGTCATTTCTTACTGATAGACCCATAAGTCCCTGAAAAGCTTACACAAAACTTGTACATCCATGACCTCCTGTGGGGGAATAGCCAGTGTGTCAGTCAGGGGGAGCAGGAGCAGATGGCACATGTAAAGGGGTAAGTGAAAAGAGTTTAATGGAAGGACAGAAATGTGAGCGGGGCTAAGAGAACCAAAATGATGCAGTACCCAAGGACTGGCAACAACGTGGAGCTGTTACACCTCTGGGTCTGAAGGAGGCCAGAGAAGAGACCTGTTAATGGGCCCCTTAAGGGCTGTAGCTGAGGGAGAGAAGCCTCCTTCAAAAAAAAAAAATTTTTTTTTTTTTTTGCCTTCAAGGATTCTCTTAAACCAAGGAGCAGAGTGACTGCCAAAGCAACTGAGGACAAGCAGTGAGGGAGAAGGGATAGAAATGCCCTGGTTCATCTCCCTCCTACCTTGTAATCGCCTACTGGTGCAGCCCATTGTCTACATCCAACAGGAAGCCAGAGGGCAAGGGAACCGTAGTGATAAAATTCATAGCGATCAGCCTCTTGAGACCCAGAGCAGAGCAGAGAAGGGTGGAGAGTCGACCTAGAGGAGGAAAGGAAGAATAAGCAACACGGCTACCAACAGAACAGAGCAGACCATCCAGCCATCCAACTAATACCTCTCTCCAGGGGCTGGGGAGGCAACAGTGAACAAGGCAGTCTAGGTTCCTGTCTTCTGGAGTTTACCGTCTAGTAGGGGCAATTGACAATGATCATGTGAACAAACGAAAGGTGTGATATTTTCCAATAGTGGTAAAAGCCAGGAAGGAAAACAAGATAATGGATTTGAGAGTGATTGGAGGGGGAAAAGTTGTTTTAGGTAGGATGGTTAGGGAAGACTTCTTGAAAGATGTGGTGGTTGAAGTAAAACAACCTGGATTTCCCAGGAAAGGCTACCCAGACTCCACATCTGCTCCCGGATTTCTCCTTTCTATCTGCTTTGTGCAATCCTGGAATCTAGCCTGTGATTTGGATCCACTAACTGACCGGTCCTCATGAAAATGAGACAGGAGTGGCAGATAACAACAGCAACAGGCACTAACATTTAGACGTGGTTTGTAACATAATCTGTCCACAAGGCCATCTGCTAACTCCTTTACAAACATTGTCTAATCTCAGTGCAGTGGGTAGCATCAGCTTTATAAAGGAGAATGCTGAAGCTTAGAAGGCATTGGCCTTGTGCTTCTGTATTTCAGCATCTCCATCCCAGCTAAAACAGCAACAACAACAACTCTTTGCCAACCAGCTGATTCTCACTCATAACGACTCTATAGGACAGAGTAGAGCGGCCCCACAGGGTTTCCAAGGAGTGGCTGGTGGATTCGAACTGCCGACCTTTTTGGCTAGCAGCGCAGCTCTTAACCGCTTTACCACTAGGGCTCCAACAGTGAGGTGGAAATGCACACCCCATTCTTTCTCACTCCATCTCAGTCATACCCCTTTGATGCCTTAGGCCAAGAGCAAGAGGTTTTCCTCTCTCTTCCTTGGTGGGCCCGCTGTTTTGAAAGTCACATAGATTCTCCTCCACCACACTACCAACCCCAATGAAGAAAAAGATTGTGTTAGGAAGGCGAACCGCGTTTTCGGTGGCTCCACCTCAGCCTCTGATAACGCGTGAGTTCAACAGTTCTGCAGCCAGCGGCTACTTTTGCTTTCTCCCCACTAGTCCTCGTCAGTTTCAGGCGTGTCTGCAGCCTTCGTTCGGTGGTCTCCAGACCACTCACTGAATAGGTAAGATTTCTCAGTCAATGAAGTCAACGCTGTTCTCTTCTCTAGCACCCCCCTTCCCATGGTGGGGTGGACGCTAGGGCGCGTTGGCTTGCCGCTGGGGTGTACATTTTGTGTTTCTCTGACCGCCCCAGGCCGCTGCAAAGCCCGCAGCGCAGCCAATGGGCAGCGGTGATTTATGGAGCTGACTAATGCCGGCTGAATGCGGCCTGTCAGGGCGCTGTGAATGGCTTCCCTTCGCTGCACAAGCCCCGGCTTTGTGTTGCTAAGCGATTAGAGCAGATGTAATGAGATTTTGCCCAATCCTCGCTTTGCCCTTTCCTAGCTTCGGCAAAATTGTGTATGTGTTTGTGAATTTTCCGAGTTTGCCTTCACATTGTGGCAAACAACGGCTAACTTTGCCTTGAGTTTAACGAGACTGGATATTCCCCATTCAAAAGTGAGTAAAAGAACACCTGTTCTCACAAGGAGGAGAAGAAAAAAGAAATCCCCTTTGTGGGGAGGGGAGGCTACAAAGTTATCCTAATGTTATATTCATAGCCATAAATGACTTGCTACACTTTCTTTGCATACCTTATCTGGAAACTTGCAAAGGAGCGAAATTAAAAGAAAAAGAAATGGTGGGGGTCAGGGGAGCCCAGCTCTGATCCCCCAAAGGAGAAGATAAAATAAAGACAAGCCTCACAAAAGCCCTATTTCCCTCAAGTAAGCTCTAAATTGCCCCACTGCTGGCAGAAAGTCCGATTATTTATGGCGAGGAGGAATTTACCGATTTTTTTTTTCTTAATTACGCTCATCTCTTTGAAAGGGACTGAAGCCACAATGTGCATTCTGTAGAGGGTCATTTAGCAAAATGACATCAGACGCTGTGTCGTGCTCCGCGCATCGCAGCTTTAAAAAATGATTATTCTGTGCCGCTAAATGGTATAGATGTACCAACACAGACTAGATTTTTAACTCTGGAAGACGTGCTGGCTCCCCGTTCTTTGTTGGGTTTTGTAAGATGCATTTTGCGCTCGCCTTTCCGCTTGGCTGGAGACACGCAAACTGAATCTCCAAGTACTGCAGGCGGCGAGCGAGGAGCCGGCGAGAGGCGGAGTAGGATTCCGATCACGTCCTTGCTAACTGACAAGAAGCGAGCCAGCCAAAAACCCACTAATTTCTTTTTGAATCTTGGTAATTGGGTACTTTTACACGCAGCTCACGCTATTCGGATAGAGTCACAAGCTTAGATGGGCCAGTGTCTCAAAGAGACCACACATTTCCAGGGTTTTTAGTTATTTCAGTCTAACTCCCTGGGCAAGGAATGCGTAGCATACGTGCCTCTTACTTAAAATCAATATGAAAAGTGTGCAGATTGGGAGGAAGGAGTAGAAAATGTGCCTGGAAGTGAGAGAAGAGGAACACACCCACCACAGGGAGCAACCCCCCTCCCAACTGTAGCACCACCAACCTTCCACCCACTCCTAGTCTCCATTATTGTATCCAGCCTTTTGCCAGTGGCACAATGAGAAACTCAGAATGGGGGCCAGGATTGGAAAGTGGGGCAGAGAGCCCTTTCTTTGCAGTTCACTCTTTTGGGGAGTTTTCTTTCTTTTTTTTTTTTTAATGTGCAATGATTTCATCAAAGGACGTTGCAGGCTTTAATCACGGCCCACAGGGTCAGTATGAGTTTGAATCCGCTAGAAGGCAATGGTTTTGGTTTTGGTTTTTTTTTTTTTTTGGACTCTCTCCATATATGTACACACATTTACATCACAGAAGAGGAATAAAAAACACTCTTGCCTACATATTTTTCCCCTTCTACATTCATCATAGAGGCACTACTGGGTATAGCATTTATCTTTGTCATTGCTGCCACTTAGCATGTTTTGTACCACCCTCCTCTCCCCCATCCACCCCTTCCCTTGGACACTTCAATAATAACTTGGTCGGGGCAGCCGAGTCAAAGAAGGTTTCGAGGCAGCTGATTATTTTCATTTGTAAAAAAGAAAATAAGTTTTATTATGAAACTAGTTTGTATAAAACAGGGTTATACACGTTCTTTTTTTTTTTTTGTAAGTTTGTAATAAAACATTAAGGAAAAAAAAGGCAGTGATAGAAATTTCCCAACAGGCAACCTATCAAAATCAACTGGCTGCCACTTTGCGTTTGGACAGTAGCTGCATAAACTTTGTTCTTCTAGAACAGTATTTAATAACATCATTAATACATTAACAAAGTTTCTATAAAGTAAGACACATTGGTGCTGAAGTACTTCTGGTGGCCTTTTGATCTCACCTATGAGGAGAGTTCTTTACAAAACCACATAGGGAAAATGGCAGGTGTAAAGTGAACTACACGTCTAAAATATGCAGAGGTTATAGCATTACATGTTAAAGTATCAAGATATACACATTTTAAACCGTTTGTACAAAACTTCTATAAATTTTTCTCTCTCTTTCTCTCTTATGTACAAAAATATCTTAATATATCCCCAAACTGGTTAGGATAGATACAAATAGACTTCTTATAATAAAAAAAAATTCACAAAAGATTGGAAGCATTCTATGATGAAAATGGTAGAAAAGACGGTGTGAGGGAGGGCTTAGGGCTTAGGGAGGGGGTCCCCAGGGAGGGGGATTTCAAAAGACTGAGTATCACATAGTTTCACTGCAGACAGGTGCCCACAGCGTACTGGGATGAGACACCAACCCATATCTAGAGGGCGAACAACTCAGCTTAGAGAGAGGGCGGGGAGGTGTAGGCACCCAAGCGAGCACTTTCAGCTCTGTGTGTTAGTGGTGGGTGGGAGTTTCTATAGGGCGTGTGCTGCTTCCGCCAGGAGCCCACTTGTTTTGCACACAAGCCGCATTTTGTGCGTTGACTCAGGTCCTAGTCGCTCTTAATATCTCCGTGAATGATTGGAGAGTCAAGATACTGGTCTGAGCGCATCCCTGTTCTCTGAGAGCCTGCAGTTCCTGCATGCGTTGCTTAGTGGTGTTGAGGTTGGTTGCCTGGGTTATTTATGTTTTTTCTTCTTCTCTTCTTTCTCTTCTTCATCTTTTCTTTTTTTGTTTGTTTGTTTGTTTGTTTTGTTCCCCCCCCCTTTTCCTCCCTCCCAAAGTCGCTGAGGGGAAAACACTAAAGACGCAGGTTGTGCAGTCACCCTATAACATAAAGAACAGGAGAGGTTAGTGTGAACTTAGTGGTTAGTGGGTGGGTGAGGTGGAGGTCTGAGGGAGGATCTGTCAGGTACAGTGCCTCTTTAGACTCGTCCCAGTCCTTGGTTCACCAGCATCTTCCCCCCCGCCCCTTGGAGAACTGGGCAAAGCCCACTCTTGGAGGCCCCTGCTGAAACTAACAAACTAGGGATTCGAAATTGACAAACTTGGCAACAAACCCTTTAAATCAAAGTCCCCCTCATCTCCGTGGAGACAGACCACCCCCGCCCAGACTCTACGGAGGGAGGAAAAAGGATGGAGACAAGAAAAGTCCCCCCATGCAGATCCCAAAATGCTACCTACCTGCTTTCAAAGTCCTCTGGCACCAGGGCCTGACCAGCCCGAGCCCCTCAGAACCAGTTGGTGAAGTCGAGCAGCTCTTGCTCCTCGGGGCTGAGCGGGTCGTAAGAGCCCTCGTCGGAGGAGTAGGATGAGACTGGCGAGCCAGCCATAGAGTTCATGTCGTTGGAGTAGTTGGGGGAGATGGTGGGCGACAGGACGCCAGCCTGGAAGGCAGCGCTTACGGCGTCGTGCTCGTCCAGCAGCTGCTGCAGCGCGCGAATGTACTCCACCGCCGAGCGCAGCGTCTCCACCTTGCTCATCTTCTTGTTGGCCGCGCCGTTGGGGACGTGCTCTCGCAGAGTGGCAAAGCCCAAGTTGACCAGCTTGACGCGGTTGCGCTCGCGCTCGTTGCGGCGCGCCACGGCCGCCGGCTGCTGTTGCGGCAGGCTGTAGCCGAAGCCGCTGAAATTCAGCCGCCTTTTGCAGCGCATCAGTTCGGGCGAGGACGAGCGCTGTCGCTTGACTTGCTTGGGCGCTGACTTGTGACCGCCCCCTGAGGGCTGGCCGTCGGCCGCCGGGCTCAGCTGGGGCGCCTGCTGCTGCTGGTGCTGCTGCTGCTGCTGCTGCTGCTGCTGCTGCGCGCTCTGGGCCGCGGCTGCTGCCGCCGCCGCCGCAGCAGCGGCCGTAGCGAAAAAGCAGGCTGCCGGCTGCAGGAAAGGCTGCTGGGGCTGCGGCTGGGGCTGCTGGCCCGCACCGCCGCTCTCCATCTTGGCAGAGCTCTCCATGCGCAGCGGTGGCCAAGGAGTTGCGGAATAGAACCAAGCGGGGACACGAGGGGAGGGCGCGCAGGAGGGAGACACAGACAGGACTTGGGTGCACGAACAGAGAGGGAAAGAAGGAGAGAGATGAAAAGGGTGCCTGGAGGGTAATTAAAAAAAAAAAAAAAAAAACAAATCCCAGGGAGATTTCTTAGGGTGGGAGCAAAGAAGGTGCAAACGCTTTTCCTCCTCCCTCCACTCCTCCTCCCCCCTCCCCTCCTCCCTTCCCGGGTTGGCTTCAGGAGCCTCGCGTGGCGCTCGCGTGTGAGGCTGCCGCTAGCGCCTTCTTGTTAAAAAAAAAAAAAAAAAGGCAGAAGAAGCAGCAAAAGTCTGTGCCGAGCGCGCTCTGCTGAGTCGCTCTTTCTCTCTTCCCCTACGGCTGCGCTCTCTTGCGCCGGGTCTTGGTCTCTCCAGCCGTGGCTCAGGCTGTTTTTATTATTTTGTTAACCCCTTTTCTTTCTGATTTCCTTCTTTCACTCGCCCTCCCTGGCCGGCTCCCCGTCGCCTTCCACGTTCCCTGGCTAGAAGTGAGAGAGTGCTGGGCGGCCGGAGTGCGGCCGCCTTTTCAATGGGACACCCAGCCCCACGCGCTGCCCTGGCCCCGCCTCGCCCCCCACTCCCCGCTGCTGCAGCCAGCGGCTGCAGCCCCCACTACCCCCTCCTCTTACCTCCTCCTCCCACCCACTCCCTGAACTCCCCCTTCTCCCCTTTCCCCCGCCCGCTCCCTGCGCCCGCTCCTTGCAAACTCTCCATTCAGCTGGGTTTGTTGTTGCGGTGCGTGCGCCTGGCGCGTGCCGCACTCCGGGCTGAATAAACAGGCAGCGCGCTCGGGGCGGGCTGCAGCCGGGGGTGGCTCTAGAAAGGGGGGGAGGGCGTTGCGGTAGGGGCGAATGACTCTGGGAACTGGGGTGTATGGTAGAAAGATCTGGAGTGAAGTGCACGGGAATTCTACTGAGAACTTGGAGCAAGGCGCAGTGAAGGGTTTCAGCACAGAAAGTGGCACAGGGGCGGCGTGGAGATTGGGGGGTAGGGCTCCACTTTCTCTGTTTTCTTTTCCCCACTGTCATTGTCTGGGGGGTCTTTACTGTTCTTTGGAGCTGAAGGAAATTTGCAGGGTTGGAATTCAGAAATATGAGGGGGAACTCAGTCTAGCGTAGTGGTCAAAGTACTGGACTGAGTTAATACTTGGGTTCTAGTCCCAACCTCTCCTCTCACCAGCTCTGTGGCCCTTGGAAGGTGGCATCCTCTCTGAGCCTCAGTTCTCTTCCATGGTAACGTGGTTGGATTCGATGCTCCCTGATGTCCCCTCCAGCTCTAAAAACTAGGGATGTGTACCCCATTACTGAGCAAGTGTGTGGGGGCATAAACGAGAAGGGAGTTGAGCGCAGTGAGAAGTGGTTGCGATTAGAAGTGTGTGGAGGCCGGCCTGTAGCATCACCCCTCTCCTCCCCTCCGGCGGATTATTTCTGGACTGCATGGGGAGAAGCGTAGACCTGGAGCGCTCTGGAATATTCCAGGGTGGATCTGGGGAAAAAAGAACTGTGCGCGGGGTGGGGGTGATTGAGCTTGGGGGCCCAGGGGAGCCTCTGGTTGTTTGGCGGCGCCGCAGTCACCTCAGCGGCCTTGGCGCAGCCTCCATCCCGCCCCAGGCGTGTGCCCGGCGGGCCGGTGGCAGGCGACTGGGAGCAGAGCCCGGCGGGGCCGCGTGCTGGCGCCACGAGGGAGGAGGAGGCGCTTGCAGCCGTCTCTCGGCCGCTTGGACAGCACCCGCCCAGGCGCCCTCCCTGGGCCCTCGGCCCTGGCTCTCGCTGGCTGAAACCGGGTCCAGCTTCGGGGCGCCTGGGGACGCGGTGGAGTGGGGAAAGTCTACCAAGCAACGGGCCCCATCTCTGTCCAGCTCGGGTGGCAAGGCTGAGGCGTGTCTTAGATGGCGTCTACACAGGCAAAACGGAGAAGAGGGCAATTTTTCCAGTAGAAATGAGCAGTTTTGATAAAAGCCATGGGTGGAGGGATAATTGTGATGAATTATCCACATAATTGCTTCTAATTGGACGTGCCTTTGTGGAGGTGACTCTGAAGAGCCCGTGAAGGTGACCCAGGGAGCCATCCTGGGTATAGGTGGCTGTGAGAGTTTTCAGAACATCGGTGAAGAGGTTACAAGTTAAAAGGAGTAGCCCCCAGGTGGAACACATTTTTCTTTCTGCCTCAGTTTCCTCTTTATAGAAAGAATGAGTCTGGAAGGCATAAAACTGAATTGTTCCAATGGAGGTTGGTTCTGTAAATTTCCCTATTCCTGTACCCCTCATCCCCGCGCCCCACAATAACGAGTAGCCTGTTGATCTCACAGGCCTCTACTGTAACCAGTCGGATTTACACCTCTGGCGTTTTTTCCTCAGCTCCAGAAAAGCGCTGAGAAGTCCGCAAGATCACATTGGCCTTCTCTTCCTGGAAGGATAGGAGGCAACCAGGCCCAAGGCCGAGTCACACCCGCGGGCTGGGCATCTTGGGCTTTCCAACCAGAGTAAACCTCAGACCACGGTGATTATTCGGGCACATCTCCTTACACACACGTACATACATGCACACGTACACACGCACGCTCCGAACGTCCCAGCTCTGAGTACCGGGTGCAGGCCGCTAGGAGGCGACTAGGGAAAGCTTCTTCCTGCCCATTGGCTCTTTAGCAAAATGGTCGGAGGTCTTGGAACACCGCGCTAACATCAACGCATCCATGTGCGTCTTCTTTCACTTTAAGCTGAACCACTGGCCCTGAGAGCCTTTCCAACGCAGTCTCTATCATTTCACACTTGACAAAGGTTCAGAGTTCCATCTCTACCACTATTTTGCGTTGTAACCTTGAACTAGTCACCCTCCTACGGACCTCAGTTTGCAAATCTGTACAGGAATGGCGTACGCTACCAGATTTCAAAACTCGAACCTACTAGAGCAGAAAATTTGCCGGTAGTCACTACAGGTTCTGAGTCTCCCACTCAGGAGGGCTACACGCGGGCACCAAAACCAAACCACTCCTTGGAGTCCATTTCAACTCATAGCGACCTTATAGGACAGAGTAGAACTGCCCCAGAGGGTTTCCAAGGAGTGGCTGGTGGATTTGAACTGCCCTGCGGAGATACTAATCGCCAGGGACTTCAAAGCCAGAGCCTACATCAGACACGCGCTCACCCGCGCGCGTGCACGCGCGCGCACGCGCGCACGCCCTGAAATGGGCACACTAATAGAAGCTTTAACTTGTGAAGCCACGCAATTGGCGCATTGTAGAGGCTCTACATGCTGGCCCTGTGATCCTTCCAGCCAAAGCAAAGCCACCCAAACATTTGTCCCTATGCTGCTCCAGCCCCCAGCCAAAAGCCCCGTTCACCCTCTCATTCCTGTTTCCCAAGCCCGCTACCTTACACTTTGCAATGACTTCCAAGAACCCAGGCATTCTCCTCCCCAACTCCATCCCAACTAGAGTAAACCAAAAGAAACACGACCACCGCCACCACATTCCCAACTCAACTCTGTCATCTCCACCCTCCCGTGCAACCCCAAGACAGAGCATTCCAGAATTTCTCTTCAGGGTTTTGCACCTCCATCCTCCCGGAATTGTGCATTGCCAGGGGAAGTTATCCACTGAAATTGTTTTTCTGGTTGTTTTCACCAGATTGAAGCAAAGGAAGGAGGCCCAAGAGCCAGAATTAGAATCCTGCCTTTGACCCTGCCACTTAGAGTAAGCCACTCCCCCACTCCTCACCCCTACTGCTCTCCTAGGCCCAGGGACATCAGACCCAGCCCATTGCTGAATCCTGATTCTAACTCATAGCAACGCTATAGGACAGAGTATAACTGCCCCATAGGGGTTCCAAGGGTGTAATATTTACAGAAGCCTACTGTCCTCACTTCTTTCTTACCTGGAGGGTTTGAACTGCCAACCTTTTGGTTAGCAGCCAAGCGCTTAACCACTTCACCTCCAGACCCAGCGCTGGGGGATAAATCAGGTGGACTTGACTCGGTATCCAGGCTCTGTTGCTTAAGAGCTATGTGACTTTGAGCAAATCCTCAGCTTCCTCATGGGTGCCATGCACCCAGTTGTATTGCCTGTCTCAAAGGCTTCTGAAATTTCACTGAGATGATGTGTGTGGAGCACCCAAGACCAGGTCTAACTAGGAAAGGATTAATAAGGATAGTCTTTCTAAAACAATAAGGAAGTCACCCTTGCACAGCCCATCCAGGAAGAGATCTGTGGGAGGAAGAAACCCAGCTCTTGCCTTCATGAAACCAGGCAGTAAAGACAGCTGTAATCATTGCTGTAGCTAAAGGAGACCTAATTCCACCCTATCCTGCTCTCCCAGCACCTAGGGGTGGTGATGCTTGTAAATCAAGGCGACAGAGACAGAAACCAAGATTTTAACACAAACAGAAGGAAGTGAGATCAAATTCTGACCTAGTCCTTGCTCTCCACATGGGAGAGACTCAGTGGAGCCACTGGCCCTGGCCTCCACACCAGCTTTCTATGGCTTCTGTACCACCCAGTCAACCTGAGCAAGTCCCTGGGTGCTTTACTTGGCTAGGACACTTGGCCATTGTTCCATTTATCTGGAAGCAGGAGATGAAAGCAACTTAAAGGGGAGAGTTTGATACTTTCATCTGTAAATGAGTGCATTTATGAGACTGGTGTTCCATTTGCCTAGCTGTCAAAGCTGTTAAAAGACTTAAATTAGATGCTGTTTGTGGACTCTGCAAATCATCTCACACCAAGGATTGCCTTTTCATTTCTTCAGATTAGCATCATTCAGGCAACAGTCTGATCTGTGATGAGAAGGGCAGGACACTGACCCCTTTGGTATTCATTACACAGAATATAGACATTGCAGAAAACGAGATTTCCTTTTTTCCTCCAACACAATAAGGACCTTAATTTCTGCACCTTCAGGCCCCTTTCCTTTAGCAGAGAATGCTAGAGTTGGACCATACTTTGGATTAGACATATCTGCATTCAACATCAGGATTTGCAGGGGGGAGATGGTTTTCCTAGTGCCAAGCAGAGGGCTGCTGCCCAGGAGACCTGAGGGCCTGGTACCCTGAGTCTCCTGGCACCTTCATTTCCACTCACAGCTGAAGGCCAGGCCAGTGCCACCTTTGCTCAAATGCTATCCTCAAGCTCTAGATGTGTGCACCTTTTCTCTCTGGTAAAGGGATACATCTCTCCTCTTATAAAAAGTTCCATCTGTCTGAAAATTAGCCATTGAAAACCCTATAAATCACAGTGGTTAAACCCGAAACTGATCATGGGGATGGTGCGGGACCGGGCAGTGCTTTGTTGGGTGGGGTCACCGAGAGTCAGAGGCAGATGTAACCACAACTAACAAATGAGCAAACAAAAAAAGCTTTACTGGAGTAAAGAAGTGATGGATAATGTTGAAGCATTGGCTGGAGGACTTGAACAAATGTCTGCTCCTCACAGTCAAGGAGTGTATTGGGGCCCAGGGTTCATTCCATTTCAAAGATAAATTTCTAGCATGGCTTTTAGAATGAGAATGCCCCACAGATGACCCTTCGTAAGCTGGACTATGCCTTTCTCAGCACAGTAGACTAGAGATGCTTCTCCAAGGAATTCAGCCATGTACCAGGGGCCCAAGGAAAGTGTCCCAGGTAGGAGTAGTCCATTTTTCCTTATGCCACAAACTAGATAAAACCTTGGATTAAAAAAAAAAAGTTTCATCTGTGTTTTTTTGGGAGGAGGAGGGGAATCACAAAAGCGAAACTACATTTTCTGTTGAATGCATCATATTATATTTATGTTGGATCCTGAACAAAGGGCACAGAGGGTACACAGATGAACACAGGCTTTGGATTCTTGGCATAGTCACAAGATTTTTAGTGCAACCCCATTTAGGTCCCTGGGTGGCACAAAGAGTTTGTGCTCTACTGCTAATCTATTAGGTTTGAACCCACTCAGCCAACATCATAGAATAAAGGGCTGGCAATCTGCTTCTGAAAAGATTACAGCCAAGTAAACCCAACTGAGAACAGCTCTACTCTGTAACACATGGGGCCTCCCTGAGTCAGAACTTACTCAGTGGCAAAGGGTCAATTTGGGGAGAGTTGAGCCCCAGAAGCCACGGGTGCTTTGGGAAGTGAGTGTTCAGGGCGTTCCAAACAGATACATGGTTTCCAGTAGCTGTAACACAGGGCCTCTGTGTTGGGGCGTAGGCGAGGGAAAACAAAACAGACATTACTGCATAATCTACTGTCTCCAAGCACACTCTTCCCAAGGTAACTTCCGAAAAGCCTGCTGCCCAGCCTGCGCTGGGTCTGCACCAGCCTCGGATGTCCTGTTCAGGGGGTGGAATAGCACAAATCACTTATTTGTCTTGGCTTTGGCTTATTGCTCATAGCAGCCCGGCCTGCACCTGCATCAAGGAATCTGGGCTTCTAACAAATCTATCCACTTTTTCAATATGCCTTAAAGAGGGAGGAAAAAAAAAAAAAAAAGACCTGGAAAAACAAAACAACAAAAAAGCACAAACTATTATTTTATTGTGGCTTTTTGTTGGGGTGGGGCGGCTGGGAGGTGGGCAGGGGTAATTTGCAGCCACCCTCACAAGTCCTTTTGAAGTTCTCCAAATAAGGAGAAGTAATGCTAAGTCTTTATTTTTTTCTAAAGCGCCATTTACGTTATGATTAAATACCTTCCTCAGATAAGCATAAAGAAAGTCGTTAATCTATATAGCTCTCCAAAGAATCAATACATTCTAAACTTCTGTAGGATTTGTTACACTCTATTTTGTTACAGTAGGCCAGCAGCTCCTCTCTGTCTAGGCACATGGCTCTCCTTCCCTCCTCCTTCCCCACCTCCTCCAAGAATGAAAATAAAGTAAAGGTCTTTCATGGTAAACAAAACCAGCTGATTCTTCACAGAGAACCCATGAATAGCTGGAGGAAAAAAAAAAACTTACAATAAATGGTGCATTTTTTTCTCTGCTGGGTATAGTATTCAAGGATCAGGGCAGTATTCAAACAGAGGTCCATTTTTTGCTCAGCAAGAGAGTTTAGAAAAGAAGCGTGGGGTCCATTCAGCGCTTTCCCCGCTTCACAATCGCAGAGCTCTATGAAACCTATCTTCCAAGCCTTGTCAGAGTATTTCTGGGGACCAATTAGCGCTTTGTTGCTCGGCTTCTTTGCTGAATCTTTGAGCAGCAAGAAAAAGCGCTCTTGAGTCTCCCCTTATTTTGACCATTTCAGTCATTACTCAGTGTAATAATTAATATGACAACTGGACGCTCGAGTTTGTATAGAAACACCTCAGCTACAGGAGCGAGCGTGCAGTGGGTGGTAACAAGCCGCACATCAGCCCAAGAAGCCACACACACAAAAAAGAAATGAATGGCCAGAGAGAAAGAGAAGGAATAAAGATAAAATAGTTGGCACAGGGACATAAAACAGACTGGGATGGGGAGGGGGAGGAGGAACAATTAGAAGAGGAGAAAGGGGGAAAAACACCCGAAAACCACCCTACAGAGGTTAACTTATTTTGAAACTGTTTTCTGAATAGAACCGTGGACGTGAGCGGCCCAGCTTTCAAACCCAACGCGTTTCCCCTCAACTTTTTGGATCCGTTTGGAAAGTAAGTAAGAAAAAAAAAAAAAAAACCAAAATCGAGACCTTGCCAGCCCAGTGCGCGGCTGGAGGAACGCAATCTTCAGGTTCTCTACAGAGTCCTTCTGGAAGGTGCACCAACATGCCACCCAGCCCAAGCTCCCAGCCCCTTGCTCCGCGTTTAGCGTCCATTTCTGTGTCTTTTCAACAATCCTCTTCCCTCTCGCTCTGACCTCGGTCTTTGGAGTTAGCAATCGACAAGCTCGGATGCCAGTGTGGACGAGCAAGATGAGTGTTGGGACATCTCCCCGGGGGTGGGTTTTGGGGGGAGGGTGTTTCTTTATACCTCCCTAACACTCTGCAAGGCTGATGCCGAGAAACGGCGTCTTGCAGTGCTCCTGAGCCAGGAGGGGTCTCTCCCTTGCAGCGCGTAGATTGGGTGCTGCGCCCCAGCCCCCGCGTGGTGCCTCCTTCTGCCCGCCCCCGCAAGTGCGCCCCGGGGTTGCGACCCGCTCCGTGACGGCATAATAAATAATTAGAGGGTTTAAGCGCGTTAGCCATAGCTCATGCTAATGAGCCAGATAAGGGCTCACGCTAACCCGAAGTGACAGTTTGCATATGAGGGGGGAGGAAAGCCCTGCTATTTCCCCCCCAACTTGATAGCTTCTTCTCAAACTCATACTTCCCCAACCTTCCTTTCCCAACCCTCTGATTTCCCTCTCTGCACATCTCACCATCCTTCACCACACACATAACACACGCACACCACCTTCTTTTGACCTTTCCACAGCCTTTCACCCGGCCAGCCTCATTGTGACGTCACGAACCCCCGGGTGCCTCAGTCTGACCCGCCTCGAAAGTTCATTCCTGGCGCGCCCGGGCTAGTCTCAGCCTCCAATCCTGTGCGTGTCTTCACCCAGGGCGCGAGGCACTCAGGCTCCCAGCCCTCGGGGAGGGACTGTAAGGCCCAAGGTCTGGGGGCTCTGAGAAGCTCCGAGGGGCTTGCGCGCCCTTGGGTGCTCGTCTGCGCTCAGCAGGGTGAGGGCAGCTGCAGATTGGGGCAGGGAACTCAGGCGCCCAGAGCCCTGGCTCTCAGGCGCTCCTACCGCCTCCCGAGCCGGGGCAGTTTGCCGAAATGACTGAGGTCAGTCGTGTGTCCCCATTGTGTGGCCACGTGTCCTGTGTCCATCATCACCTCCCCAAAGTCCGAGCACAGCCGACTCCTTGCGGCGCGGTCCGGGAATGCTTGGCCCTATAAATCAGCCTTGTGGTCGCCAGCCGTCTCCATCTCTTCTCAGGCCTGGACGCTGGCCCCAGGGCCAAGGGGAAGTTTGCCCAGGGCAGGTTAAGGAGAAAGCAGCTACTGCCAGGGCACTTAACCCGGGGCGTCCACCTGGGAAACTGCGGGTCCCCAGGTCTGCTTGTTAACCCTTTCATCCCTCCCCTAGTTCTCTTCCCTAGAACTAGTATTTGCAGCGACACTACAGGGGAGACTAGTAACTGATTTTGTCTTTTTTTTTTAAGTGAGGAGTAGGGGCAAGAGACTGATTTGTAATATTTGGGTATTCACTGACATGAAACCTTAAAGAAAAACCAACCAAGACAAGATTAAATGAGTTGACGTTTGCAAAATGCTTAGAACAGTGCCTGGTACATAGTAAACCTGTGTATATGTTTGTTAAACAAATGAGTAAAAGTATTACAAAATACATAAAAGGAGGTAGTGCTATTCATCTAAGGTGTTAAAAAAATGCCAATTAAATCTAAAAGTGATCAAGATTGATCTGTTCATTGCGTCATCAAATACCTATTGAATATAATGAAACCAAATAAGACACAATTATTGCCTCCAATAGGAGTCCCCAAGTGGTACAAGCTGGAGCCCTAGTGGCACAGCAGTTAAAACGCTCAGCTGCTCATCGAAAGGCTGGTGGTTTGAACCTACCAGTTGCTCCAGGAGAGAAAGATGTGGCAGTCTGCTTCCTTAAACATTTACAGCCTTGGGAACTCTATGGGGCAAGTTCTACTCTGTCCTATGGGGTCACCATGAGTCAGAATCAATTGGACAGTAGTGGGCTTTTTTTTTTTTTTTTGGAGCAGTACAAATGGTTATGAACTGGACTACTAATCCAAAGGTTGTTCATTTAAACTCACCCAGGGTGCCTGGGAACACAGGCCTGGTGAACTGCTTTCAAAAGGTTACATCCTTGAAAACCCTGTGGGGCAGTTCTACTCTGCACACATGGGGTCACCATGCGTTGGAATTGACTGGATGGCAACTAATGGCAACAAAAATTGCCTTCAGTGAACTTGGAGTTTAGTAGTGGAAAAAAAAGGTGTAAAAGAAAAAGAAGTTTCCTTAAAACATTCAGTGGGGCAACAATGAAGAATCCTCCCCCACCCCCCCACCCCCATTCTCCATTAGTCTTTGGATACCCCACCCTTGCCTGCCTCCAGGCTATCCCCCAAACAAAGGCCCAATCGCGGTAAAAGTGGTGAGGCTTGTCATGCAAACACACCCTGAAATCACCCAGATCCTCTCCTCCCAATGGTCACCCCAAGCTTCTACTATATGACAAATTCATGAGCAAACACGGATGGCCATACAAGCCTTTAACACGAGTTAAGGTGTAGCGAAGGGTGAGTCACTTAAAGTCAAGAGACAGACTCCAGGTTTTGGAACTTTCTAGGTCTCTGACCTCAGGCAAGTTGCTTCCCTCTCTGGGGCTGTTCTCCATCTACAAAATAAGGGGGGGAAGATATCTTGCCTTCAGCTCTCACTATATAGGCTATACAGGCACGACACATGATCTTCTTATGGCAACAGCTCCCCTTGTGGAGCAAATAAACAGATGAAACTGTTTTCCTTAAGATGGGACAAATGTCGTCATCTGCAGCCTCAGCCTGCTCTCCTGGCTGTAATAGATTATGGCTCCTGGTGGCCAGAAGGCGGCATCATGAGGTCCGCGTGACTTTACCCCGGTTCTGGGGACCAGGACAAGAGGTGGGCTATGGAAGTATCGGAATTCACGTGCCAAGGGGTGAAACTCACCACTGTCTCCCTCAGCTTTGCTGGGGAATTCGATTCCCCTCTGCTACTTAGACACGTTTTGGAGCTGAATGCCCAGAAAGCTCAGCCTTCCTTTGCGGGTTGTGTGGGTCGCTCGCCACCTGCCGGTCGTTGCTCGAACTGCAGAGGGGAGCTTGAACATGCTTCAATTCGATTCATTCATTACCTCTCAATTTAGTTCTGTTAAATGTATTCCACGCAATTCAGTTCAACTATAGAGCACCGAGCTGCCTGATCGCGTTCCCCCACAATAGGCATATGAGAAACACTTGAGGTGCCTGTTAATATTCAGATGCCGAAGCTTCATCCCAGACCCACCAAATGAGAATCCGGGGTCTCTCTCTTGTCAAGAAGCTGTAACTGTAAACCAAACTGTAAACCAAAGCCGTCAGTTAATTCAGACTCATAGGGACTCTATAGGACAGAGTTGAACTGCCCCATATAAGGTTTCCAAGGAGCGGCTAGTGGATTTGAGCCGCCAACCTTTTGGTTAGCAGCCGAGCTCTTAACCACTGCACCACCAGGGCTCTACTAAGAAGCTATAAAACCAAAAACCAAACCCAGTGCCGTCGAGTCGATTCCTACTCATAGCAACCCTATAGGACAGAGTAGAACTGCCCCATAGAGTTTCCAAGGAGCGCCTGGCGGATTCGAACTGCCGACCCTTTGGTTAGCAGCCATAGCACTTAATCACTATGCCACCAGGGTTTCCAACACTGTAGTCCTTTTGTATATTGAAGGTTGAGAACTGCTTCTCTAGAGTTATGTGAGATGAGAAGACGCAGTCCCCATCACTCAAACACGTAAAGAACTAATCTCTTTCAATGAAGATACTGCACTAATTTCCTAAGGGGATGCCCTGATGACTTCTGACAGAGGAGAGGACTGCAAGTTAGAACAGAGATGGCCTTTGATGCTGGCACTGAAGAATGGAATAAACTCACAGTGGGATGAAAAGGGCTGAGCGAACAACCTGCCCAAACACCACAACATTTTGCCGCCTTGGCTTCTGTGACTCCAGTAGTCTTAATCTCCACTCCACTTTGGCCACTCCCTTTCCAGGCTAAGTCTTGGGCTTTGTTATCACCTAGACCAACTCTGGAAACCCTGGTAGTACAGTGGGTAAGGGTTCGGCTGCTCACCAAAAGGTTGGCAGTTCAAATCCACCAGCCGCTCCTTGGAAACCCTATGGAGCAGTTCTACTCTGTCCTTCAGGGTCGCTGTGAGTCAGCATTCACTCGATGGCAAAGGGTTAGGCCACCTCCATCTCCTACATCTTTTCATCCCCCTGACTCCCTGACCCCATCCTCTTGTTCCTTCTCATCCTCACTTCTGCCCCACCTCCCTCCAGCCTCCTTTCCTAAGCTGTATTTCTTCCCAGTCTTGTCTCTCCTACTCAGCCTGAAGACTGATTATCCTGTAAACCTATGTCTTAGAAAACGCTCACTGTTATGCATTGATTTGTGTCCCCCCAAAATATGTGTTGGGGTTCTGTTTAAGGAAAAGAATATAAAATTAGTAGAAAAACGAATATGCTTTTAGAACAGAAATCCAAGAAAATAACACGTTTTAGAAAGCTGGCAAATATACCGTAAATTCCAGATAAAATTACAACATTTTTATGAGTTAATTACCTAACAAACATCTGCAGTAAATTTTCTGTGTTTTTTGGTGCATGTTCTTTGATTATTCATCATAAATTTTACAATCTATAGAGAATTGAAAGATAATATATTTTTTTTATAGCATAGAACTCATTGAAATTTATTTTTTTATTATTGGTAGTTTGGATGCTTAAAGCATATCACTTCACACATGGATGTACTAGTTATTTGTAGTACTACTACAGACTTGTGCCATACAAACAGAAGAATTCTGATAAATTCTATTTCACACAATTCTCATAAAAAAAGAAAGAAACAGGTACCGTGTGTTTCCCTGGGGTGTGGCCTGAATCTCCTTTTATCAGTCAAGAGGTAAAAAGAAAAGGGAAGTGAGGATTGACGGTAGAACTCATACCACTAAGAAAGCAGTGCTGGAAGCAGAGTCCTTTGGACCCAGAGTCCCTGTGCAGAGAAGCTCCTAGTCCAGGGAAGGTTGATGAGAAGGCTGACAGAGAGAGAGAGAGAGAGAGAGAGAGAGAGAGAAAGAGAGAGAGAGAAAGCCTTCCCCTGGAGCCAACACCCTGAATTTGGACCTTTTGCCTACTTTACTGTGAAGAAATAAATTTCTCTTTGTTAAAACCGTCCACTCGTGGCATCTCTGTTAAAGCAGCACTAGATGGCTAAGACAGCCATTTCTGAGCACTGCGCTCTCTCCATCTATCCAGTTATACGAGTCAGCGGCCAAGGAGTCCTTTTTGATCTGTTCCTCATCCTCACCTACCATATTTAAACTGACTCCTCTTTTCAACCTTCCAAATCTTTCTCAAATCCATCCCACTTTCTTCATCTCCACCACCAGCACTACTTTAGCCCAAGGTACCAAGACCAAAGAAAAACTGATGCCTTTGAATTGTATATTGAATATTCTTGCCTATGGTATTGGCAAGAATATTCAATATACCATGGACTTCCAGAAGAATGAACAAGCCTGTTTTGAAAGAAGTACAGTCAGAATAATCCTTAGAATCAAGGATGGCAAGACTTCATCTCATGTACTTTGAACATGTTTTGGGGGGACCAGTCCCTGGAGAAGGACATCGTGCTTGGTAAAGTAGAAGGTCAGTGGAAAAGAGGAAGACCCTCAACAAGATGGATTGATACAGTGGCTGCAACAATGGGCTCAAACATAATAACGATTATGAGTATGGTGTAGGACTGGGCATTGTTTTGTTCTGTTGTACATGAGTCACTATGAATTGGAACCAACTTGATGGCACCTAACAACAAGAACAGCAACAACCTTGGCCATTGCTCACCAGAACAACTGCAGTCATCTCTTAGCTGCTCCCCCTTTACTCTATTCCCAATGCAGCCAGAATGATCCTTACAAAATGCAAATTGAACAGAGCCATCCTCTGATACATACTTTAATGGATTTTTAATGCTTTTAGGATAAAGATATAAACCCTTTAATGTGATCTACAAGGCCCTGCATGGTCTGGCCCCTCCCTAGCCCTCCAGCCTCATCTCCATTGTTCCTACCACAGGGCCTTTGCACATGCTGCTCCTCCTTTCTGGAAGGTTCTTTTTTTCCCTTTTCTCCTAGATACTTTCTACGTCACAGCCTTAGATCCAGAAAAGTTTCTGGGGAAGGGATGGTCTTGATTCATCATGTACCCATCCTTCGTGGTGCTTTTCACAGTTATAAATTTGAATTTATCCGTGTGATTTGATTGATGACTATCTCCTAAAAAAGAACATAAAATCAGGAAAGGCAATTTCGGACATTTTAAATTTGTAAATTAGTAAAATTCATTCTATAACAGTGCCTGTCTTTAGTAAAAGCTTAAAAAATACTTTTAAATTGAACAGATGAATCTTTCTCCTAATCTCCCAAGTGTCTCCTCTTTAACATTAGGTTTCTCCCCTGCCCTACACTCTCTGCTGCTACCCCTACTGCCCAATTGTTGCCTCTGAAAACAGGGCCTGAATATTACCTCTGTGAGGCTCCTGGTGTTTTTCTACCATGTTCCTCAGCACTGTGTTGTACGCAAGCCTCACTATTCTCACCTAAAGAAGCTGAGGAATCTCCACCAGGGTTAGAAACTGTCATGGATTGAATTATGTCCTCCCCAAAATGTGTGTATCAACTTAGTTAGGCCATGATTCTCTGTTTTGTGTGGTTGTCCTCCATTTTGTGATTGTAATTTTATGTTAAAGAGGATTAGTGTGGGATTGTAACTCCCTTTCCAGGTTACATCCTTGATCCAATGTAAAGGGAGTTTCCCTGGGGTGTGACCTGCACCACCTTTTGTTTCTAAAGAGATAAAAAGGAAAGGGAAGGAGCAGAAAGAGGGGAACTCATACCACCAAGAAAGCAGTGCTGGGGGCAGAGAATGTCCTTTGGACCCAGGGTTCCTGCATGGAGATGCTCCTAGTTCAGGGGATGATTGATGACAAGGACCTTCTTCCAGAGTTGACAGAGAGAGAAAGTCTTCTCCTGGAGCTGATGCCCTGAATTTGGACTTCTAGCCCACTTAACTGTGAGAAAATAAACTTCTCTTTGTTAAAGCCATCCACGTGTGGTATGTCTGTTATAGCAGCACTGGATGACTAAGACAGAAACTTGCTCAGTTTCCTAGTGCTGCTGCAACAGACATGCCACACGTGGGTGGCTTTAATAAACAGAAATTTATTTTCTTACATTTCCGGAGGCTAAAATTCAAAGCAAGGTCTTGACTGTGTGGATTCCTTCTGTGAGGTTCTCTCCTAGTTTCTGGTGTCTGCTGGCTATCTTTGGTGTTCCATTGCTTGTACAGAGTCCTCACATGTCCTTGGCTTTCCCCTGTGTGTGTGCAGTATTTCTGTGTCTAATCTGCTCTTTTTATAACACAGCAGTGATTAGATTTACAACCCACCTTACTCAGGTATGATCTAACTAATGTAACAAAGAAAACTCTATTTCTAACAGGATTACATCCATAGGTATAAAGGTTTGGATTCCAACACATATTTTAGGGGATACACTATAACCTGTAATGCACAACAACACCAGCCCCTGGAGGAACACACCTAAAGAAATGCTATTATTCAGGTCCTGACCTCAGTGTGAAAAACAAAGTATCTTTGGGTTCTGGCCTACAGCCAGAACCAGACAGGAGATGGGATGGGTTTTAAGATTCGGCCTCTTCTGGGGTCAAAGGCAGCATATTATATTTGTGGCTCATATTGTATTTCTACTGGATAGAACTAGTCTAATCTGTTCTCATCCTTCAGCTCTCAGCTCAGTTGTCACTTCTTCAGGAGGAAATTTCCTGGGTGTCTCCATAGCACTGCTGCTCTCCATGATGTAATTTCACATGTATTTCCATGATTACTTGATGAATGTCCTGCTTCTTCCCACTGTCTATAAAGTACCCAAGTCAAGCATTTATCTGCTTTTGTTCCCCTCTGTATCTCTAACATCCCTGGTGGCTCAAATGGTTAAGTGCTGGACTACTGACCAAAAGGTTGGCAGTTTGAACTCACCCAGAGTCTCCTTGGAAGAAAGGCCTGGTAATCTTCTTCCAAAAGGTCAGAGCCTTGAAAACCCTGTAGAGTGCAGTTCTACTCTTACACATATCGCCATGATTTGGAATTAACTCAGTAGCAACTTTTTTGTGTGTGTGGGTGGGGAGGAGCAGAAGAGGAGGGGTATCCCTACCATGTTGCTGAGTCTCTGGTGTAGCATAAGCCCTCGAAAAATGTTTTTGGATGAATATACAAGTTCTCTTTTGTTATGCTATTCTTATAAGTGAAACAAATGATTAAAACTCTCCTCCAATAAGTGGAAACCCTTGTCTTACTTGCTTCGTAATGGAGCTCTGACCACAGAGGAAAGATAAGCTTAAACTTTGAAATAAGATTCCCACACAGATTTTCAATATGAAAAAATGTAGTTATATTTGAAATATTTAACTATTCTTGTAAAATATTGCAGGAAAGGAGTTCTGCGGAACACCCTAATGATAGACAAGTCAATCATACCAGAATTCATATAGTGCTCTCACAATTTACAAAGCTCATTTCAGGATGTAACTGTTTTGGGAGGGTGTGACTTGGGACTCTGGATGCTTAGACCATCATGACATTGTAAGTTTTCTGTACACTGTGGGTAGATCAGTCTTCTACCTATCATGGAATACTCTAAAACCGTAACTGGCAAGGAAGGTTCAGGACTCTGAAACAGGTATCCAGCTTTATCTGTTGACTTGCATGGATCCCGTGAGCCCTGTGAGAAATAACTGAACCCTGTCCTCATGCAGTTCAGAAATGTACAGAAGCCAGACAGCAGGGAAAGCTGACCAGTCTACAGAAAAGTCTCTCAAAACAAAACAAAAACAACTCAGTGCCGTCGAGTCTATTCCGACTGATAGCAACCCTATAGGACAGAGTAGAACCACCCCATAGAGTTTCCAAGGAGTGCCTGGCGGATTCAAACTGCTGACACTGTGGTTAGCAGCCATAGCTCTTAACCACTACGCCACCAGGGTTTCCGAAGACTCTACCAAGGTGAAAATGACTGCAAGGGTCTCAGGCCGAGCTGCCCTGGAGGTTTCAGTTCACTGTGAGGCATCTGTCACTCTCCTGACCCATCGCCCCCTAATAACGAGGGACTGGAGTAGCAGAGGAGACTCGGGTCACCAAAGACTCAGCAGTTTAGAAAGGCCTTGACTCAATAAATGGAAACCATTTTCCTGCTAGCCAAAGAATGATAAAAACCTTAGGAGTTCAAAGTGAATAAGTGACTTTCTAAAAACAAAACAAAACGCACACACAAAGCTAGTAAGCATGAGGTAGGCACTTGAACCTGGGTTTTCTCCTGTTTTTTTTTTTAATGACTACTCCACCTGTATGGTAGTTCACAAGATGAAGCAGCACTGTCCTTTGCTTGGAGTCCTTGGGCGTTGCAAACGGTTGACACATTTGGCTGCTAATCAGAAGGGTAGAGATTCAAGTCCACCCACAGGCACCTTGGAAGGAAAGCCTGGTGATCTATTTTTGAAAAATTAGCCATTGAAAAACTCATGACACACAGGTCTACTCTGACACATCTGGGGTCACCATGAGACGGAATCAACTTACAGCGATAGTTTTGTTTTTGTTTTTACTAGTTTTGAGCTTTTGCTTGCACAGGTATACATATCTGAGAAAATGAGTGAAACAATCTATTCTCACAAGAAAAATGTTCAAGCCACCATCTTGGGATTGATTGTATCATGGCCTCTTCCAATATCACAGTGTTCAAGCTTCAATGTAGATGAGTATAAAGGTCTCTGGGGGCCATGATGCCAGCATCTCTGGATTCACACAGTTAGGTGATACCAAAGAAGGTGAGACAGATTCTGAGGAATTAGAGGAGCACATGCCCAAGATCATATCTGTGCCTTACCAAGAAACTGAGTATCAAATGGCATTGCAGGCCATGTGTCTCAGTATATGCTCTTCCTTGAATTATTACTTGATGACTAATGATTGCTGCCAGCAAGACCCTGGGTTCCAAGTGGTCAAACCTACTGAGGCCCTGTGGGTACCAGGGGTTTCTGAGTGAACTAAAGTGTTTCTACCACCCTCCCCTTCCACAGAAAGCTCTGCTCTCAGTCCAGAGCTAGGAAGGAGAGACTGATGGGAACTTTTCCCAACTTAACCATTGCAACCCTAGGTCTTCTGCCTTCTATCCCACAAGGCCGTAATGCCTCAGCTTCCTCATTCATACAATTAATACATTCATACTCATCTGATTGGATTATAGAAAGGATTGAACAAAATAAGTCAGGCAACGTGCCTGGCACTGAATAAATACTTAGGTGCTAAGAAAATACTCTCCTCTTTCTTTCCCCAGTGAGATTGGGATGGAAATAATAAAGCTGAAGGACATCTTATTTATGTCTAAAGAAATTTAATAAGGCTTTGGGCAAATCCTCTAGACAAACTATTGTTTGTTCATTTTTTTTCTTCTTTGCAACCTGGTTAGTACTTGGATGGGAGACCGCCTGGGAATACCGGGCGCTGTAGGCTTTTATGTCTCCTCTTTACTTCCTTACATACATTTAAATGGAAAAGCATAAAGATGATGAAAAAATCACTTCTAACCCTGCAATCTAGAGAAAATCCCTATTTTTCAATCTTTCTTTATGTCTTTTGACATATTTACATAATGGGGAATACAAGGTTGTATATTTCACTTTTATCAGTAACTATTTTAATTATGTGCATTTTAAGATGTCACAAATTACTTAATGATTTTAAAAAATATTAGTGGTTAAGTGCTATGACTGCTAACCAAAAGATCTGCAGTTCGAATGCACTAGGCGCTCCTTAAAAACTCTATGGGGCAGTTCTACTCTGTCCTATAGGGTCACTATGAGTAGGAATTGACTTGACAGCAATGGGTTTGGTTTGGCATCTATTATGTGAATGAACTGTAGTTCATTTAATTGTTCTCCTATTGTAGAATATTTTATTTTTCCTCAAACTTTTTCAAATAAACAGGTTTATGCATATTTTTCTGTATTTCTGATTAAACTATTAAGAACTAAGTACTTACTATGCATCAGGCAGCAGGCTTAGTCCTGGGAATTTAGAAAGACTAATGTTTGTTTAAATAGGTATGGTGAAAGAATACAACCCTGATGCACTCCTTTCCTGACTTTAAATCAATGAGTATCCCCTTTTTCTGTCTGAACAACTGCCTCTTGATCTATGTAAAGGTTGCACATGAGCACAATTAAGGGTTCTGGAATTCCCATTCTTCTCAATGTTATCCATAGTTATCCATAGGACTATATGAAGAAGAACGGGGCATCAGGATTGGAGGAAGACTCATTAACAACCTGCGTTATGCAGATGACACAATCTTGCTTGCTGAAAGTGAAGAGGACTTGAAGCACTTACTAATGAAGATCAAAGACCACAGCCTTCAGTATGGATTACACCTCAACATAAAAACAATAAAGAAAATTTTTTTGTATATTTTTTAAAATTATTTTTATAAAGAAAACAAAAATCCTCACAACTGGACCAATGACCAACATCATGATAAACAGAGAAAAGATTGAAGTTGTCAAGGATTTCATTTTACTTGGATCCACAATCAACAGCCATGGAAGCAGCAGTCAAGGAATCAAAAGACACATTGCATTGGGGAAATCTGTTGCAAAGGACCTCTTCAATGTGTTGAAGAGCAAAGATGTCACCCTGAAGACTAAGGTGCACCTGACCCAAGCCATGGTATTTTCAGTTGCATCACATGCCTGTGAAAGCTGGACAATGAATAAGGAAGACCAAAGAAGAGTTGACGCCTTTGAATTGTGGTGTGGGCGAAGAATATTGAATATACCACGTACTGCCAAAAGAACGAACAAATCTGTCTTGGAAGAAGTGCAGCCAGAATGCTCCTTAGAGGCAAGGATGGCGATACTGCGCCTTTCATACATACCTTGGACATGTTGTCAGGAGGGATCAGTCCCCGGAGAAGGACATCACATTTGGCAGAATACAGGGTCAGCGGAAAAGAGGAAGACCCTGAACAAGGTGGATTGACACAGTGGCTGCAACAATGAGCTCAAGCATAACAACGATTGTAAGGGTGGCGCAGGACGGGGCAGTGTTTTGTTCTGTTGTGCATAGGGTCGCTATGAGTTGGAACCGACTCAACGGCACCTAACAGCAATAACAATGTTTGTTTGCAGTAGTCTGGTGGCACAGTGGTTTAGCACTTGGCTTCTAACTGAAAGGTCAGTTGTTGGAGTCCACCAGGCTCTCTGCAGGAACCCTATGGGGCAGTTCCGCTCTGTCCTGTAGGGTCGCTATTTGAATCAGAATCAACTCAAGGGCAATGTTTTTTTTAAGACTTGTTGAGCCTCTGGGTGGAGCACATCATTAACATACTTGGCTGCTAACCAGAAGGTTGGAGATTCAAGTCCACCCAGATATGCTTGGAGAGAAAATCCCAGTGATTTACTTCTGAAAAATCAGCCATCGAATACTTTATAGAGCATGATTCTACTCTGATACACATGGGGTCACCATGAGTCAAAATCACCTGGAAGATTTGTTCTCTGGCCTGAGAACTCTTTGTCTAGAAAGAGGAGACAGAAGTATGAAAACAAGACAATAAGAAAGTTGGTAAGTTTAGTTATAGAGAAAAGTATAACTGTTACCTGAGCCAAGGAGGGTGGACCACCTCTGACTGGGGGCAGTAAGTCAGAGGCTTTCAGGAAGATGTGGTACTTGGGTTGACCAACTGAACGCTAACTAATCTTTACTCCTAAGCCGCGCCATCAAGTCAGCCTCCCTGGCTTTGATCTTGGATTTTTCTTCAGACCGACTCTCACCCTGATCTTCTTGGATTTGATGCCTGCTGCTCTGTTAACCAGTGGCTGAATCCACTCTGCCCAAAGTGTTTTCAGTTCTTGGGTGACATTGGTATCCTGCCCTCTGAAGTATCTAGCTTTAATCCAGTAGTACTCATGGCTTTGTTTCCTTCTCTTGTCATATTTCCAGTCAATCGAGTGGTGGTAAAAGTTTAGCAACCAGTTCTCTCCCATCCCACCCAAAAACCCCACAAAAAACACTTTGATTTGTTGCACTTGCTGGATTCCTTGGTGTAAATATTCCCACTATGGCAGATTTCAAACTACAAGCGTGACGTCATTGAACACAAAGTTGGAAAGAGATGTGCAGTAGCAGATCATGTAATATTTCTACCACAGTAAATAACCTTATGAGCACAGATAATAATAAAATGGCATAGACAATAATAAAATGTATTAAAATAATTAGAAAATAATGACTTTTGAGTAGTTATTATCTTTGTTTTTCATAGCATTCATTTAATTGTAAGTTTGTTGTTGTTGGGTGCTGTTGAGTTGATTTTGACTGATATGATAGCAACCCCATGTGACAGAGTAGAACTGCCCCACAGGATTTTCTAGACTGTACTGGAATCTTTATGGGAGCAGATTTAAATAATTTAATTTTTAATTATTATTGTTTTTAGCAACAGGCTCACACAATTTCTGAAAATTTAGCGATCAACTCTCCCAAGTCTACATAAGCTGGGTTTAGGACACCACTGGTTGAGGTGTGCATGATCTGGTCCTGCCCCCTCTCCAAACTTGCTTCACACTCCTTGCCCCTTCACTTTCCCTACTCCCACTACAACTGGCCTCTGTCTGTTCCTCAAAAAAGTCCCACTTGTTCATATTTCAGGGAGTTTACACAGGTGTTCCCTCTACCTGGAGCACTCTTCCCCCAAATCTTTCCATTTGGAGCCTTCTCAGAGTTTGCTTCTCAGTTTTCTTTGTTGAAGAAGACTTCCTTGTGCATCCAATTTAAAACAGCTTCCCCACTCAAAACAGTTAATCTCTCTTACAATTAAGAAAAAAAAAGCAAACCCGTTTCCGTTGAGTTGATTCTGACTCCTGGCAACCATTTTATTTCTTTTTGGCCAACAAGTTTATCTTGTTTGTTTATTATTTATTGTCTATTTGTTTACAGTTCATGTCTCTAATAGAATATGAGATCAATGAGAGCAGCAACCTTGACTGTCCTGCTCATCAGTGTCTAGAACAGTGCTTAGTAAATAGTATTAACCCAACAACTATTTGTTGAATGAATGAGTGCATGAATGACAACGCTCAGTGATCTCACTTTGATGTTGCCAAGATGGAATGCTAATGGACTGGCTCCAGAGTCTTGAGATCATATATATAGATATATAATTTTTTATTTTCATTTAATAGAGCTTTGATCAAATGTATTTATCAGCTAATTTTATTATGACCCAACACTATGTCTAAGTTCTGCTACGAATTCGTGGAAGCCTGCCTTAAATCTTATTTTGATGAAAACCATGACATCATACATTAAATGCATTGGGTTAGTGTAGACATTTGTTGATAGTGATCTTCAGATGTCTGGCTTATCTGTGTGGGGGAAGTTACACTAAAAAGTATGCCATAGAAATCAGATTCTGAAGAGGCTTACGAGCTGGAGTGACTTTATAGGGCGAGAATTTCCTGAGTTTTTCCAATGAGATGTTGCACTGTTCTCTAAATTCTGTTGAGATAAGCATAGTTCTTGGACAGATGAACCCATCTCAAATGTCTTTCCCATGTTGCCTGTATTGTTAAGATTATATTTAGCAATGAGTAACACAAAATCCAAAATAACAGTGGTTTAAACAAAAAAGGAAACCCTGGTGGTATAGTGGTTAAGTGCTACGGCAGCTAACCGAAGGGTCGGCAGTTCGGATCCACCAGACACTCCCTGGAAACTCTATGGGGCAGTTCTACTCTGTCCTATAGGGTGGCTATGAGTAGGAATCCACTCAACAGCACTGGGTTTTGGTTCTTTTGGTTTGGGTTAAACAAAAAGTTATTTTTCTCCTATATCAAAGTCTATGTCAGCACACCATCTGCTAGAGGGGTGCTTCAGAGCCAGGCTCCCTCTATGTTGCTCCTTCTATCTTTTTGCTCTAATAAGCATGGCTTCCATTCTTAGGTTTACCTCATAATCCAATATGGCTGCTGTAGTTCCAGGCAGCTAGTCTGCATCCCATCCTGGAAGAAGGGGAAAATGGAAGAAAGATGTGCCTCCTTTAGGGACACCTCTCAGATATTGCACAGACTACTTACAATTCTTGGCCAGATATTAACTATGCTTAGCTGCGAGGGAGGCTGGTAAATGTAGTTTTTATTCTGGGAAGTCTTGGGCCTAATTAACATTCAGAGCTTCTATTTCCGTGATAGAGGAGGAAAGAGAACTGGGCAACATGCTGCATATACTTTCTTCTTTGACAGGTTGTCAAACAGTCCCTAAACAGCAGAATAACTACTAGGCTGACTTGCCACACTTTCATAAACTTGGCGAGTAAGGAAGCCATGAGCCTAAATGAATTTATACAGTTTATTACTCAGGGTGTAACAGGCAACATGAGTTTCATATTTACGTCGGCTCCCCTGTCTTCAAAGTCCCTTGGTGGAGCTATGAAGAGCAAACTCTGGACACTGAACACACAGTGGGCATGTGTCACAGTAGAGGAACACTGATCTTCCATACTGGCTGATGGCAACCTGCCCATCCTCCTCTCCAGAGTGAGGCATTATTTTTACCCTGGAATGTAAGCAAACCTTCTCAGGAAGAGGAGGAAGACCTCATAATTTTGGAACATCTTTGGGGATGAAGATGTTCTCTATCTTTATTATATTGGTCAGGAAACAAATTTTCCCTCTGATCCAGAGGAGACACTGTCTCTAGTTTCCAAGGCTCTTCATTGTGCAAACATCCTTAAAAAGATAGCCTGAGACATACAGAAATGTCCTGGAAGATTGTCTGCCAACATTTCCCTTTTCTAAATTGTGCATGAATGCATGCATCTAGTTAAATATTTAATGAAATGTCTCTCTCTCTCTTTTTTTTTGGGAACTCATTGGTCTAGTTACCACTCTAATAGTACGTTAAAAGTGATTGCTTTGTTGTTGTTTTGGAGCCTGAGAGCCTGTATACAGGACATGCTGAGATGGTAAAGTCCATTTTACAACCCTTGGGTTACCAGTCACCTTAACAATTTAAAAGAGGAGAATGTGAGACTAAAGGAGTCCCTAGGTGAAGCCAATGATTACACACTTGATTACTAGCCAAAAAGCTGGTGTTCGAACCTACCCAGAGGCCCCTCAGAAGACAGGCCTGGTGATCTGTTTCTCAAAGGTCACAGACTTGGAAAACCTGCGGTGCGTTTCTCCTGTGCACATATGTGGTCGCCATGAGTCAGAATCAACTCAGTGGAAAAAACAACAATAACAGCAACAACATGAGACTAAGATGACTGGAAAGAATTTCATCGGAGATGTGTTAGTGTGCTGTGACATTTTTCTTTCCATTAGAAGGGGAGAGAGGCCCTTCCTCTTTACCTTATACTAAGTTAAGGAAGTTGAAAAGAATCTATCAGAGAACTTGGCCTATGTCCCCAGGAATTTGGCAGATGGGAGGACTGTGCCTAACTCATTTATAAAGACAAGAAACTGGCTAGCTTCTTTGAAGATTGAATACTGACTGATGGACACAGTGAGGACAAGCTGAATCCCACCACTGACAGAGCAAAAGTGTGTTTTTCTGGAGATAAGTTGCATGGTGAGATGATTCTAAAAGAGATATTTTAGATATTTAGATTTTTTTTTTATGCGATTAAACAAAAAAACAAACCCATTGTCATTGAGTCGAGATTTCAACTCATAGCGACCCTACAGGAGAGAGTAGAACTGCCCCATAGGGCTTCCAAGGAGTGCCTGGTGGATTTGAACTGCCAACCTTTTGATTAGCAGCCGAACTCTTAACCTTTATGCCACCAGGGTTTCCTATATATGAGATAGACCCCTCAGAGTCAGGATGTAGCTTGGACCATGGAATCATCATTAAAAGCCTCCAATGGGAATCTCCAAGGCACCTAGAAAAATACCTCATTAGGGAAATGTCTTAGGCTGGGTTCTCTAGAGAAGCAAAACCAGTAAAGCCTATATATATATATTTATTTATTTATATCAGGGAAATGGCTCATGCAATTGTAGAGGCTAGAATGTCCCAAGTCCATGGATCGGGATAGAGGCTTCTCTCAATTCAAGTAGCTGCAGGGGCTGGCAAACCCAAGATCTGCAGGTCAGACAGCAGGACTCCTGCCCTCAGGCTGTGAAGATCAACGAATCCCAAGGTCTGCAGGTAAGCTGGTTGCTCAAGTCCCAAGATTCAGAGGTCAGACAAACAGAAGGTAGCTGCAGGATCCAGAGTGAGCAAAAAAGCCAGAACATCTGCTTATATTCGGATGCAGGCCACAGCTCCAAGGAAACTCTCTTTCAACTGATTGGCTACTCACAGCAGATTCAGTCATGGAAATGATCACATATAAACACTGAGAATAATGGCCCAGCCAAGCTGACAAACAATCTTAACTAACACAGGAAATAATCAGAATTTGGACATCTTTGTTGAAACAAAGGACATCAATACAAGACTGCAACTGCAGATGCTGCCTTGAAGAACACGTGTCTTTCATGGTACAGTGTTATCTAGGTTCAGGGGCAGGAGAAGACAAGGATGAAGCCAGGCCTCTGTTCTGCTCAGCTGTTTAAAAAATAAGGGGTAGGGATATACCTTAAAATATAGACAGTTCACAGGAAAGTAAATAGAAACTGCTTTTACAGATGTGAAAACCTTGCTTAACTTGTCTCAGAATAAGAGATATTCTAATTAAAACTATAATGAGGTTTTTTTTTTTTTTTTTCCCTCCAGATTGAAAATAATTTAAAAATGTACTAAGACCAGGAGAGGCCTCATGGCTGGTCTAAAGGTTACCTGTCTGGGTATCTAACATTTGTTCTGGGCTTACCATAATAAATTCATACATGTTCTTGGTTCAAGCAGTTTACGTTAGCATGATAAGGCTGAATGCGATGAGTGGGAAGTTTGTTTAGTCCTAAAGTTTTCAAGTGCTGTAACCACTTCAGCACACCATGCAATGAATGACTAAGATTAGTGAGTTAGGCCTCATGCAAGTGTGGTGTCTCTAGGCAAAGCTCTGCTAAGAACTGCTTTATAGCGGCGTGTTTATCAGGCTGGGAGTAAAGGGGAACTTCCATAAGGTCAGATATCTCTCATTCACTTATATATTATCATCTGCAAATGTGATATTATCATCTGCAAGGTAAGGATTGCAAACTAGAAATTTATACCCCTTCTTGCCCCTGGATAACAATGATGACCATTAGGATGTGTATCCTGACCCAGCATACTTCCTTTTGAATCTCCTATGTAAATAATCCTTGTTTGATCTACTCAAATGATGTCTGGTCTTTCTGTGAATCTCAACCTACTTGTTGACATTTGTCAATACTGAAGTACACAGCCTCACATGGGATTGGGGGAAAGTGTAGGGCAATAGGCACTCATACTTGGCTGGAAGAGTCTCTGGGTGGTGCAAATGGTTAAAATGCTTGGCTGCTAACTGCAAAGTTGGAAGTTTGAGTTCACCCAGAGACAACTGGGAAGAAAGATTTGGTGATCTACTTCCAAAAAACCAGCCATTGAAAATTCTGTGGAGCACAGTTCTACTCTGGCACATATAGGGTTGACTTGATGGCAACTGGTTTTACACTTGTTTGGTAGAGTGTAAACTGGCAGATCCTGTATGGATAGGGAGATCATATATAACAATTTGCCTGGGATAGCTCCAGTTTACCCCTGTTGTCTCATTTCAGTGTCATTGTAATTAGCACTCCCTTTCACTGTTACAAAATTTCAGCTTGATAATAAATTGTGGTCACCTCTAGAGGCTTACTTGTCAGTATCTATTAAAATTGCAAATGCACATATCCTTGGACCGGAAAATACTACCTGAAGTACTTTTTCATGCAGTTGTGTTCTGAAACATGAGTAAAATGATGATATACAAAGTTATTAATTGCAGCTTTATTTGTAATAACAAAAGATTAAAAACAGCATGTCTATCAACAAAGTGCTGATTAAATTATGACAATCCATAAAAAACAAATACAACGGAGTCATTAAAAAAGAATAAGGAAGGTCTTCATTTGGTAAATGGGGTTAAATTAAGATTAAGTTAAAAGTTTAAAACAAGATGGTATCGAACCAGTATAGTATGATACTACTTGTGTAGGAAGGAGGGAAGGAGTACATGCACACATAGACACAAACACATATTTGCTTAAACATCTCTGACAGAGATTAATACCATTGGTTGTCTTTGGGAAGAAGAATCAGGTGCCGGAAGCACAGAGGAGCATGAGAGAATTTTTACAGCTTATGTTTTTACTTTTGGATTTTTGTCATATTAATGTTCCCCTCTTCAAAAATAAATAAAATAGGAAAAAAGTGTATCTAAGTGTAAAAATCAATTAGTGGTAACCCCAAAGGAATAAAAACAGAAAAGATAGCTTTCAACTCAGAAGAAGAACACTTGATCTATCCAGGGGAAGGCATAGAAAGTACAGAAAATAGAAAATATGAAATAAAATAGCAGAAATGACTCCTTATATAAAAGTGATTACAATAAATGGAAATGGGGTCAATTTAATAATAAAAGACAGAAATGATCAGATTAGATTTAAAAATGAGAGTCACCAAAATGTTGTCTACGAGACACACAACACAAAAGGATGCACACACGCTGGAAATAAAAGTATTGAAAATTGCATGTCGGGTAGATGGGCATATATGGATCAAAAGAAAGCTGATGTAGTTATCCTATTAATTGACAAAAATATTTCAAGGCAAAAAATTCTACATACGTGTGTGTGTGTGTGTGTGCATAAGGTATCAAGAATATACAACCACTACGTATTGGAACCTATAGTTCAACAGATAAAGCAAAATTGACAGCACTGTGGGGAGAAATAAAATAATGGAATAATGGTAGATGGATATTTTAACATACTCATTTCAGAAATTAATAGATTAAGCAGACAGAAAAGATGCAGAACACAAAATAAAACATTCAAACATATTTAAACCTATATTATAAATATACTATGTCTAGTTATAATTACACTGAGACAACAGGTATACATTGGTTTATATATAAACATATACTTCCAACAATTTTTTGATAGGATGTATGGACATTTATAAAAGTCAACCGTATGTGCTTGGCCACATGAAGGAAGTGTCAATAAACTTCAAAGAATTAATATCCTAAAAAGGTGGTTTGTTAATCATAACCCATCCCATTGCCATCGAGTCAATTCTGACTCATAGCGACCCTACAGGACAGAGTAGAACTGCTTTATATGGTTTCCAAGGAGCACCTGACAGGTTTGAACTGCTGACCTTTTGGTTAAAAAAAAAAAAATTTTGGTTAGGAGCCATAATTCTTAACCACTACACCACCAGGGTTTCTTGTTAATCCCAGTATAATACAATTCCAATCCAAAGGAAAAGTTAAAAATATTCAAGTGCCTAGAATTTAAATAATTTACTCCTAATAACTTTTGAATTGTATGAGAAATTTATATAAAAAACTTAGAGAACTGAATAGTAAAAACAGTAAATTATCAAATTTATGAGGCACAGCTAAAGTGCTTTTTTTTTTTTTTTCTCAAGACAGGACATGAGTTGTTGAGATAGCTGACAGGTAAAAATTGGGAGATGGAGTCTTCACTGACTAAAAAAGGCACAGGACTAATGCCGTTGTTAGGTGCCGTCGAGTCAGTTGCGACTTATAGCAACCCTATGTACAACAGAACAAAACACTGCCCTGTCCTGCGCCATGCTCACAATTGTTGCTATGCTTGAGTACATTGTTTCAGCCACTGTGTCAATCCATCATCTCGTTGAGGGTCTTCCTCTTTTTGGCTGACTCTGTATTTTACCAAGCATGATGTCCTTCTCCAGGGACTGATCCCTCCTGATAACTTGTCCAAAGTATGTGAGATGACACCTCACCATCCTTGCTTCTAAGGAACATTTTGGCTGTACTTCTTCCAAGACAGATTTGCTCATTCTTCTGGATGTCCATGGTACATTCAATATTCTTTGTTAACATCAGGAAGCAAAAATTTTGGGAGTGGGTTACTAGGGGTAATAGTGAGTAGTGCCACTCTCATGTCTGCCCCTTGATTCTGGACCCATGCATGAATCCGGGCTATGGGAGAAACAGCAACATATATCAGATGCTGGTTTAGAGCATATACAGCCTCCTGGAGAACACTGCCCCAACCCTGCAATGTACTGCCACCTAGCTGGGGTGTAACCATGTCTTTAGAAGACCATTCCATTGTTCTATCAAGCCAGCTGCTTCAGAATGATGGGGAACATGGTAAGACCAGTGAATTCCATGAGCATGGGCTCATTCCCACACTTCATTTGCTGTGAAGGAGTCCCTTGATCCAAGGTGCTGCTGTGTGGAATACCATGACGGTGAATAAGGCATTCTGTAAGTCCACGGATTGTAGATTTGGCAGAAACATTGCAAGCAGGAAAGAAAAATCTGTATTCAGAGTAGGTGTTTATTCCTGTAAGAACAAAACATTGCCCTTTCTATGATGGAAGTGGTCCAACGTAATCAACTTGCCACCAGGTTGCTGGCTGATCATCTTGAGAATTGATGCCATACCAGGGACTCTGTGTTGGTCTCTGCTGCTGGCAGATTGAACACTTAGCACTGGCTGTATCCAAGTCAGCCTTGGTGAGTGGAAGTCCCTGCTGCTAAGCCCAAGCATAACCTCTATCCCTGCCTCCATGGCCACTTTGTTCATGAGCCCACTGGGCAATGATGAGAGTGGCTGGGGAAAGACGATGACTGGTTTCCACAGAAAGCACCATGATATCCGTTTGATTGTTAAAATCCTCCTCTGTCCAGGTCATCCTTTGGTAAGCATTCACATAAGACACAAACATCTTCATTTCTCTGGCCCATTTAGAAAGGTCTATGCACATACCTCTTCTGCATGCCTCATTTTCTCAAATTTTCCAAACATGTTCCTTCCAAGTCCCATACCTTCCGCCCAAACCATTGGCCACAGCCAATGAATCAGTAGACAATTGCACACGTGGCCATTTCTCCTTCCAACTAAAGTGAACAACTTGGTTCACTGCTCAAAGTTCTGCCTATTTGGAGGGCTTTCCTTCATCACTGTCCTTCAGGGAAGTCTCATAAAGGGGCTGTAGTGTTGCCACTGCCCACTTTTCCACTTTTGAGTAGTGCCTGCATATTGGGCAGAACCATCTGTAAACCAGGGATGAGTTTTCTCTTCTTCAGTCAACTGATCATAATGAACTCTCCATAGAGCCATAGGTGTAGACTGGGAGAGGTCAGGTAATGTGACAGGAATGGAGACCATGGGTGTTTGTGCCACTTTGTCACGCAACTTACTTGTGCCTTCAGGCCCTGCTTGGGCCCGATCTCGCATATACCACTTCCATTAATGATGGAGTGCTGCTGTGCACAACCAAGTTTATGGTTCTGTATGTCAGGCAACACCCAGTTCATGATGGGCAGCTCAGGCTTCATGGTGACTTGGTAGCCAATGGTTAAGAATTCAGTCTCTACTAAGGCCCAATAACAAGCCAAAAGCTATTTCTCAAAAGGAAATTAGGTATCTGCAGAGGATGGCAAGGCTTTGTTCCAAAATCCTAAGTGCCTGTGCTGTGTTTCACCAATAGGGACCTTCCAAAGGCTCAGAAAAGGATTGCTATCTGGCACTTCAAGCACCACTGGTTCAGCCAGATCATATGGCCCAAATGGCAGAGCAGCTTGCATGGCAGCCCAAACTTGTTGCAGAGCATTCTCTTGTTCTGAGCCCCACTCGAAACTACCAGCTTTTCGAGTCACTTGATAAATGGGCCAGAGTATCACACCCAAATGAGGATTATGTTGCCTCCAATATCCAAAGACACCTACCAGGTGTTGTGCCTTCTTTAAGCTATAGAATGGGGCAGATGTAACAACTTCTCTTTTACTTTAGAAGGAATATCTTGACATGCCCCACAATACTGACTCCTAGACATTTCAGTGAGGTGGAAGATGCCTGAATTTTTGTGGAATTAACTTCCCACGTTCTAGTATGAAAATGTCTTACTAATAAATCTAGAGTCATTGATACCTTTTCCTTACTAGTTCTAATCAGCATAATGTCATCAAGGTAATGGACCAGTGTTATGTCTTATGGAAGGGAAAGGTGATCAAGTTCCCTGAGAACTAAATTATGACATAGAGTTGGAGGGTAGATATAATACTGAAGGATGACTGTGAAGGTTCATTGCTGGCCTTGCTAGCTGAAGGCAAATACTTCTGGTGTTCCTTCAAATCCAGAATTGAGGAAAAGGCATTGGCCAGATCAATAGCTGCATATCAGGTATCAGGAGATGTATTAATTTGTTCGAGCAATGAAACCACATTGGGAACAGGCTCTGCCGTTACAGTCACCACCTGGTTAAGTTAATGATAATTCACTGTCATTCTCCAAGATCCATTTGCTCATTGAACAGGCCAAATAGGAGAGTTGAATGGGAATATCGTGGGAATCATCATCCCTGCATCCTTTAAGTCCTTGATGTTGTCAATAATCTCTAAAATCTCTCCGGGAATGTGGTATTGCTTTTGGTTTACTATTTTCCAGGTAGGGCAGTTCTAATGGCTTCCCCTTGACCTTTCCTACTGTAATAGCCCTTACTTCATTTGTCAGGGATCCAATGTGGGAGTTCTGCTAGTTATTGAGTATATCTATTCCAATTACGCAATTACGCATTCTGGAACTGGGGAAATCACTACACGATGGGTTCAGAAATCCACTGGACACGTTGTGAGACAAACCTGAACTAAGACCCCATTAATAACCTGACCTCCATATGCCCCTACTCTGACTGGTAGGTCACAGTGATGTTTTGGGTCTCCTGGAATTAGTGTCGGTTCAGAGCCAGTATTCAGTGATCCCTGAAAAGTTTCGTTATTTCCTTTTCTCCAACGGACAATCACTCTCATAAAAGGCCTTAGATCCCTTTGGGGAAGCCTAGGAGGAAGATTAACACTGTACATTTTTGGCAGCATAGTGGGGTCCTTCCTCAGGGGAATCTAGCCTCCCCTTCATTCAAAGGGCTGTGGGTCTGTAAACTCACTCAAGTCTGGGAATTGATTGAGGGGCCATGACTGTCTATTCTGGTGGTTCAAGTTAGATTGCTGTTCATTTGACCTAGAATTCTTCCACTTGTACAGTTCAAGTAAATATTTAGTAGACTTCCCATCTGTTTCATTCCTAGGAACGCCATGACAATGTAGCCAAAGCCATAAGTCCATATGAGTCAGACTATTCTGATTACTGCTTTGACTCCGCTCTCCAGTATGGTAACCACACCCACCTTGTCTTTGTTGATTGAGTGCTGCTACTTGGCCCCTACCACCAAGAGGTCCAATCAGCCCCATCATAGAAAGAAATGAACCCGTTACCATCAAGTTGATTCTGACTCATACTGACCCTATAGAACAGAGTAGAACTGCCCCATGGGGCTTCCAAGAAGCGCCTGGTGGATTAGAATTGCTGACATTTTTGTTAGCAGCTGTAGCTCTTAACCCCTACATCACCAGGGTTTCCATCATAGTAAGGTGTCTTAAATTAGGACAGTTCTTACTGTCAAATCTGACTTATATTAAACAGCAATCACAGCAGTATTCAAGAACGCTGGAGCTGCCTTCACAAATTTGTTCCTTACAATTGTGGTAAAAGATGTGTCCTCTGGGTACTCCATGTGTAGGTCTGTGAGTTTAAGCTGATAAATCCACTCTGACATTTTAGTTTCCCTAAGCCTTTGGAGGAAACCCTGGTGGCATAGTGGTTAAGTGCTATGGCTGCTGACCAAAAGGTTAGCAGTTCGAGTCCACCAGGTGCTCCTTTCTTTTTTATGCACATGAGGTTAAATAAAAAGAAACTGATAACATGCAGTGGTTGAGAAATCTTCAACTTTCAAATCAATGAAGGTGAGCTCTAAGTCTATCAGGTACACAATGACACATATTGCAACATGGTGCCCACCTCTGCATAACCGTGAACAGTGGTCTACAGATGAATTGTGGAATGTTCCTTCTAGACTTGCACTGTCTTTCTCCTCTACTTGCTTAGCACCTAGCACCACACTTATTAGTAACAGCAACATATTGTATTTTACCCAAATCAAACATTAATATTGTTTAAAATTATCTACAAAATTCATGTCACAAACAATTCCTTATTAGGTGAGTTCCTGGGTGATCCAAATGGTTAAGCTTTTAACCTAAAGGTTGAAGGTTTGAATCCACCTAGAATCACCTCAGAAGAAAGGCCTGGAGATCTACCTCCAAAACATCAACCATTAAAAGCCCTATGGAGGTCAGGCAGGGCCAAGATGGCAGAGTAGCGAGATGCTTCCTGTAGTCTCTCTTATAACAAAGATCCAATAAAACAAGTGAATTGATTATATATGACAAACTAGGAGCCCTGAACATCAAAGGCAAAATTGAGGAATTGTTCTGAGTGGCACAGGGAGGAAGAGACTGTTCAGAAGCAGCAAGCAGTTGCCAGAACTTACCCAGTGGGAACCAGCACCCTTCAGGCTGAATCGGGACTCATTTTCCACATCCAGAGAGACTGAGTGGTGGAGAGTCTACTCACACCTCCAGAACCAATGAAAAGTGACGCTCAATAGGTAAAAGATAACGTGCATCTAACCTACCTCGAGGATCAAAAAACAGCTCTTTGGGAAAAACCTCTCCCCATTTACCTGACCTCTCTCTGGGTCCTGAGCCAGCTTCAGTGGTAGCCGCGTCCCCTAGGTTGGAAGTGGGACCCGTTGCATGCTCTGAGCCATTCTCTCTGCTTTGGAGAGGGAACAAATTAACAAACAGGAGAAAATAATATGCCAGCACCCGTAAGCCAGGAACTCAGTGCAGACACAGCTCCTTTGCCTAGGAACAGGAATAAGGGGTCCACAGACTTTGAATTCCTTTCACCCCTGCATAGACCTGTGTGGGACCATTTCAAAGTGTAGGCCCTCATTAGCACAGCACCACAGGGTATATACCTGAAGCCTAACATCGACTACCATCTATATGGCAAAGAGGCTGATTTGTAATATTTGACACCACTCTGCCTATTAAGCAGAGTCCTCACCTTCCCACATCAAGGGCCTGAGGACTGGTGGCTCCACCCATGCCACCTAGCCATCTGTGACAGGGGTCCAAGAATAAGTGGTGCATCCCAGTCCTTACAGCCAGCAGCTTTGGGTGCCCATAGTCCAGCTGCAAAACCCACCCACCTACATGCTATAGGGAACAGGGAAACACTTTCCTCCCAGACACTCAGAGGCTGCTGTCAGCACCCTGCCTTGCTCAGCACATGACCCCCTACTGCAGTAAGATACCTGTGCCTACACCAATCACCCCTGCCCATCTAGGACTGTAGGTGAGAGCCTGCAGCACACACTTGGTGACCAACTACCTGGAAACCTGAGCTGAACCTGTACAAGAAAAGTAAACACACTCTTGGGCTCACATACCTCGTACCAGATTTAACCACCTGGTGACAGGACGCTGGAGCTTCAAAAGCACCAATAATCAAACTAGCTCACACAAGCAGCCTTTTTGGACATATGAAAACAAAAAGCTAGGACACACTAAGCAAATATAATATAAATAAACACAATAACATATTGAAGGCTTGGACAAAACAGTCAATATCAAATCACATAAACAGGCAGACCATGATGGCTTCATCAAGCTCTCAAAACAAAGAATCAAGAAATCTTCTGGAGGAAGATAACTTCCTGGAATTACCAGAGGTAGAACACAAGAGATTAATATACAGAGTTCTTCAAGAGACCAGGAAGGAGATTGGGCAAAATGCTGAACAAGCCAAGCAACACACAGACAAAGCAATAGAGGAACTTAAGAAGATTACAGAAGAGCGAAATGACAAATTTAACAGGTTGCAAGAATCCATAGAGAGACAGCAAACAGAAATCCAGAAGATTAACAATAAAATTTCAGAATTAGACAACTCAATAGAAAGTCATAGGAGCAGAATTGAGGCAATGGAAGTCAGAATCAGCGAGATCGAAGATAAAGCACTTGACACAAACTTACTTGAGAAAAAATCAGATAAAAGAATTAAAAAAAATGAAGAAACCCTAAGAATTATGTGCGACTTTATCAAGAGGAATAACCTAAAAGTGATTAGAGTACAAAACAGGGGGGATAACAGAAAATACAGAGAGAATTGTTGAAGATTTGTTGGTAGAAAACTTCCCTGATATCGTGAAATATAAGAAGATACCTATCCAAAATGCTCATCGAACCCCACACAAGGTAGATCCCAAAAGAAAGTCACCAAGACATATTATAATCAAACTTGCCAAAACCAAAGATGAAGAGAGAATTTTAAGAATGGCTAGGGATAAATGAAAAGTCATCCACAAAGGAGAGTCAGTAAGACTAAACTCTGACTACTCAGCAGAAACCGTGCAGGCAAGAAGGCAATGGAATGACACATATAAAGCCTTGAAGGAAAATAATTGCCAGCCAAGAATTATATATACAGCAAAAATATATCTTAACTATGATGGCAAAATTAGAGCATTTCCAGATAAACAGAAGTTTAGGGAATTTGCAAAAACCAAACCAAAATTACAAGAAATACTAAAGGGAGCTCTCTAGTTAGAAAATCAATAATATCAGATAACAACCCAAGACTAGATCACAGGACAGAGTAGCCAGATGTCAACCCAGATAAGGAAGTCACAAAAATCCTATGGAGCCCAGTTCTCCTCTGACTCGCATGAGGTCGCCATGAGTAGGGATCGACCTGATGGCAACTGTTATTTTCTTTTGTATCTTAGCCCATGGATAAATTGTCCCTTTTTGCCAGAAGAATTTCTTTTTTTTTTTGTTAAAGAAGCTATTTGTATTTTTCTCTGAGGTAGCAGACAATTTAGTGTGCTGTCTTTCCAAACCATATCTGGGGAATTTTTATCTGAGATAGGATTCACAATTCAATTCTGAGCTGGTGTGGAGAGGAAAGAGATGTGCTATCATTTTGCTCTCCTGATTTCAGAAAGGAAAGAAAGAGTATTTAAGAGCCAGTGCCCTGGAGTTGGGTGAAACATACTTTGATCTTGGACTATTATTTAAAATTCCTGTACCTCAGTTTCCTTATCTATAAAGTAGGGATGTGTAGTTCACAGAGTTGGTGAGAGGAGGACATGAGATCATGCATGTGGAGAGCTTGGCACAGTGCCTAACACATAGTGTGCATGCAAATAAGTAGCTATTGTTGTTTGTGCTTATTTATTGCATTCCTGTTGCATTTCAGGTGCTGTCACAGCCATTGCTCTCCTAGTATACCAGCAGCTCCAGGGAATAAAATGATGCATGTATGGCAATTCCAAGGCTAAGGAAAACACTACATTTTAAGTCTACTGCACTAGAAAAATATTGAAGTCAGATAAAGGATAAAGATCTCCTGAGGGTGGAAGTCAAGGTCTTGGACTTCTATGTTCAATAGCATTGACCTTCCAAGGTACCATGTTATTGTTGTTGTTAGATGCCATTAAGTCAGTTCCAACTCATAGCCACCCTATGCACAACAGAATGAAGCACTGCCCGGTCCTGCACCATCACAAATGTTGTTATGCTTAAGCCCATCGTTGCAGCCACTGCGTCAATACATCTTTTTGATGGTCTTCGTCTTTTTCACCGACCCTCTACTTTACCAAGCATGATGTCCTTCTCCAGGGACTGATTCCTCCTGAGGATCAGTCCAAAGTATGTGAGACATAGTCTCACCATCCTTGCCTTTAAGGAGCTTTCTGGTTGTACTTCTTCCAAGACAGATTTGTTCTTTTTTTGGCAGTCCATGGTATATTCAATATTCTTCACCAACACCACAATTCAAAGATGTTAATTCTCCTTCAGTCTTCCTTATTCATTGTCCAGTTTTCACATGCATATGAGACGTTTGCGAACACAACGGCTTGGGTCAGGCACACCTTAGTCCTCAAGATGGCATTTTTGCTTTGCAACACTTTGAAGAGGACTTCTATAGAGTTGCTATGAGATGGAATCGACTCGACGGCAACGGGTTTCATTTTTTTTTTTTTTTACTTCCATGGGTGTTGATTGTGTATCCAAGTAAAATGAAATCCTTGACAACCTCAATCTTTTCTCTGTTTATTATATGTTTCTTATAGGTCCAGTTGTGAGGATTTTTGTTTTCTTTATGTTGAAGTGTAATCCATACTGAAGCCTGTGGTCTTTGATCTTCATCAGTAAGTGATTCAAGTCCTCTTAGCTTTCGGCAAGCAAGGTTGTGTCATCTGCGTAATGCAGATTGTTAATGAGTGTTCTCCAATCCTGATGCCCCATTCTTCTTCATATAGTCCAGCTTCTTGGATTATTTGCTCAGCGTACAGATTAAATAGGTATGATGAAAGGATACAACCCTGATGCACACCTTTCCTGACTTTAAACCACTCAGTATCCTCTTGTTCTGTCTGAACATCTGCCTCTTGATCTATGTAAAGGTTCCTCAAGAGCACAATTAAGTGTTCTGGAATTCCCATTCTCTGCAATGTTATTCATAATTTGTTATGATCCACACAGTCAAATGCCTTTGCATGGTCAATAAAACACAGGTAAACATCCTCCTGGTATTCTCTACTTTTAGCCAGGATCCGTCTGACATCAGCAATGATATCCCTGGTATTCTGTCAATTCCCAGGGTGTAGTTTTTTTGCCAATGCCTTCAATGTAGCTGGGGCTTCTTCTTTCAGTACCATCGGTTCCTGATCACATGTTGCCTCCTGAAATGGTTGAATGTCAACCAATTCTTTTTGGTAATAGTGACTCTCTGTATTCCTTCTATTTTCTTTTGATGTTTCCTGCATCATTAATATTTTTCCCATAGAATTCTTCAGTATTGCAACTCAAAGCTTGAATTTTTCCCCATATGTCTGTCAGTTTGTCATACTGTGGGGGCTTGTGTGTTGTTATGATGCTGGAAGCTATGCCACTGGTATTCAAATACCAGCAGGGTCACCCATGGCAAACAGGTTTCAGCTCAGCTTCCAGACTAAGACAGTCGAGGAAGAAGGACCAGGTGGTCTACTTCTGAAAAGAATTAGCCACTGACAACCTTATGAATAGCAGCAGAACATTGTCTGATTTAGTGCCAGAAGATGAGCCCCTCAGGTTGGAAGGCACTCAAATATGTCTGGGAAAGAGCTGTCTCCTCAAAGTAGAGTCAACCTTAATGACGTCGATGCAGTCAAACTTTTGGGCCTTCATTTACTGGTGTGGCATGACTCAAAATGAGAAGAAACAGCTGCAAACATCCATTAATAATCAGAACCTGGAATATATGAAGTATGAATCTAGAAAAATTGGAAATAGTCAAAAGTGAAATGGAATGCATAAAGATTGATATTCTAGGCATTAGAGAGCTGAAATGAACTGGTATTGGCCATTTTGAATTGGACTATCATATGGTCTACTATGCTGGGATTGACAACTTGAAGAGGAATGGTGTTGCATTCATCACCAAAAAACATTTTAGGACCTATCCTGAAGTACAACGCTGTAAGTGATAGGATAATATCCATATGCCTGCAAGGAAGACCAGTCAATATGATTATTACTCAAATTTATACACCAACCACTAAGGCCAAGATGAAGAAATTAAAGATTTTTACTAACTTCTGCAGTCTGAAAGTGATGGAACATGCAATCAGGATGAACTGATAATTACTGGTTATTGGAGTGGAAAAGATAGAAACAAAGGAGAATAGGTAGTTGGAAAATACAGCCTTGGTGGCAGAAATGATGCCGGAGATCACATGACTGAATTTTGCAAGACCAAGGACTGCTTCACTGCAGATGCCTTTTTTCACCAACAAAAATGGTGACTATACAAGTGGACCTCGCCAGATGGAATACACAGGAATCAAATCCACTGCATCTGTGGAAAGAGATGATGGAAAAGCTCAATATCATCAGTCAGAACAAGGGCAGGAACTAACTGTGGATCAGACCATCGATTACCCATATGCAAGGTCAAGTTGAAACTGAAGAAAATTAGAACAAGTCGACAAGAGCCAAAATACAAACTTGAGTATATCCCACCTGAATTTAGAGACCTTCTTAAGAATAGATTTGACACGTTGAACACTAATGACTGAAGACCAGATGAGTTACGGAATGACATCAAGGACATCATGCATGAAGAAAGCAAGAGGTCATTAAAAAGACAGGAGAGAAAGAAAAGACCTAAATGGATGTCAGAAGAGACCCTGAAACTTGCTCTTGAACGTGGAGGAGATAAAGTGAAAGGAAAAACTGATGAAGTGAAAGAGCTGAACAGAAGATTTCAAAGGGCAGCTCAATAAGACAAAGCAAAGCATTATGATGACATGTGCAAAGACCTGGAGATAGAAAACCAAAAGGGAAGAACAGGCTCAGCATTTCTCAAGCTGAAAGAACTGAAGAAAATAATTCAAGCCTTGAGTTGCAATACTGAAGGATTCTACAGGGAAAATATTAAATGACACAGGAAACATCAAAAGAAAAGAATGTACCATAGGAAATATTAATTACAGCTCTGGTATTCCTTTTTGTAGTGGTTAAGAGCTATGGCTGCTAACCAAAAGATTGACAGTTCGAATCCACCAGGCACTCCTTGGAAATAGTATGAAAGAATTCTACTCTGTTCTATAGGGTTGCTATGAGTTGGAATCAACTAGACAGCAATGGGTTTTTTTTTTTTTTTATTTTTGGTTTTAGGACTCCTTTTGGACAGAAATTATCCTAGTCCTCTCTGTAGGAGAGCCTGGCACAGTAGAGTGTTCAATGAAACTTAAACAACAACCCTTAAAATGCCTATTTTAAAGACAAAACAACTGAGGCATAGAGTGGCATTAAGTGACTTGACCAGAGGTGGAACCAGGAGTTGATACATTTGCTTTGAATCTAAACCTGACCTTTTTTTTTTTTTAATTTTTTTATTGTACATTAAGTGAAAGTTTACAAACCAAGTTGTCTCTCATACAAAAATTCAGATACACCTTGCTATATACTCCTAATTGCTCTATCACTAATGAGACAGCCCGCTCCTTTCCTTCACTATCTTTTTTTGTATCCATTCCACCAGCTTCTAACCCCCTCTTCCCTCTCATCTCCCCTCCAGATAGGAGATGCCAACATAGTCTCAAGTGTCTACTTGATCCAAGAAGCTCATTCTTTACCAGCATCTTTTTCTATACTATTGTCCAGTCTAATCCCTGTCTGAAGAGCTGGCTTTGGGAATGGTTCCTGTCCTGGGCTAACAGAAGGTCTGGGGGCCATGACCACCAGGGTTCTTCTAGTCTCAGTCAGACCATTAGGTCTGGTCTTTTTATGAGAATTTAGGGTCTGCATCCCACTGCTCTCCTGCTCCCTCAGGGGCTCTCTGTTGTGTTCCCTGTCAGGGCTGTCATTGGTTGTAGCTGGGCATCTAGTTCTTCTGGTCTCAGGATGAAGTAGTCTCTGGTTTATGTGGCTTTTTATGTCTCCTGGGCTCGTAATTACCTTGTGTCCCTGATGTTCTTCATTCTCTTTTGGTCCAGGTGGATTGAGACCAATCGATGCATCTTAGATGAGCGCTTGCTAGCGTTTAAGACCCCAGATGCCGTTCTCTAAAGTGGGATGCAGAATGTTTTCTTAATAGATTTTATTATGCCAATTGACTTAGATGTCCCCTGAAACCACGGTCTCCATACCCCTGCCACTGCTACGCTGGCCTTCGAAGCATTCAGTTTATTCAGGAAACTACTTTTGCTTTTCTTTTAGTCCAGTTGTGCTGACATCGTCTGAATTGTATGTTGTCTTTCCCTTTACCTAAAGTAGTTCTTATCTACTATCTAGTTAGTGAATACCCCTCTCCCTCCCTCCCTCCCTCCCCACTCTCATAACCATCAAAGATTATTTTCTTCTCTGTTTAAACTATTTCTCGAGTTCTTTTAATAGCGGTCTTATACAATATTTGTTCTTCTGCAACTGACTAATTTCACTCAGCATAATGCCTTCCAGATTACTCCATGTTATGAAATGTTTCACAGATTCCTCACTGTTCTTTATTGATGTGTAGTATTCCATTGCGTGAATATACCATAATTTATTTACCCATTTATCTGTTGATGGGCACCTTGGTTGCTTCCATCTTTTTGCTATTATAAACACTGCTGCAATGAACATGGGTGTGCATATATCTGTTCTTGTGAAGGCCCTTACTTCTCTAGGATATATTCCAAGGAATGGGATTGCTGGATCATATGGTAATTCTATTTCTAGCTTTTTAAGGAAGCACCAAATCGATTTCCAAAGTGGTTGTACCATTTTACCTTCCCACTAGCAGTGCATAAGTGTTCCAGTCTCTCCACAACTTCTCCAACATTTATAATTTTGTGTTTTTTGGATTAATGCCAGCCTTGTTGGTGTGAGATGGAATCTCATTGTAGTTTTGATTTGCATTTCTCTAATGGCTAATGATCGTGAGCATTTCCTCATGTATCTGTTAGCTACCTGAATGTCTTCTTTAGTGAAGTGTCTGTTCATATCTTTTGCCCATTTTTTAATTGAGTTATTTGTCTTTTTGTAGTTGAGTTTTTACAGTATCATGTAGATTTTAGAGATCAGGCACTGATTGGAAATGTCATAGCTAAAAACTTTTTCCCAGTCTGTAGGTAATCTTTTTACTCCTTTGGTGAAGTCTTTGGATGAGCATAGGTGTTTGATTTTTAGGAGCTCCCAGTTATCTAGTTTCTCTTCTGCATTGTTAGTAATGTTTCATATACTGTTATGCCATGTATTAGGGCTCCTAACATTGTCCCTATTTTTTCTTCCGTGATCTTTATCGCTTTAGATTTTATATTTAGGTCTTTGATCCATTTTGACTTCATTTTTTTGCATGGTGTGAGGTATGGGTCTTGTTTCATATTTTTGCAGATGGATATCCAGTTATGCAAGCACCATTTGTTAGAAAGACTGTCTTTTCCCCATTTAACTGATTTGGGGCATTTGTCAAATATCAACTGCTGAGCTTTTGTTTTTTCCTGAAGCTTGGCCATGTAGTCAAAGAGGAATGGGAGGGGAGGGGTGGATTTCTAGCAACCTCTACTATTGGCCCCTCTACTTCCAGCCCATTGACACCTGCTGGGTAAATATTAGGCAGCCACTCAAGATTTTGAGGTTCCTGGCTAGTGCAAGCAATTTGCCTAGCCCACTAACCAAAAGGTCGGTAGTTGGAATCCACCCAGCAGCATAGTGAAAGAAAGCCCATTGAAAATCCTAATGAGTGCAGTTCAATTCTGAAACATGTGGAGTAGTCATGAATCAGAATCTACTTGAAGGCAATTTTTAATTTAATTTAACTTTATTATTTTGGTCAAGGCCTTGATGCCTTCAGTTTTCCACATTCTTTCCAAACCACTGGCTTTGCAGTGTTCTCTTATATTTTGTTTCTCCAAATGACGGCTAATACTGCACCTCAGTTTCCTCATCTGAAAAATGGGATTAACGGCACCCTTCCTGTCTACTTGAATAATAGGCCCTCAACAATTATTTGTTATTAGATTTCTCTGAACATACTTTTAAAAAAATCACCACTCATCTGTCAGTTTTTTGTACTGCGGTGGCTTGCATGTTATTTTGATAGTGGAAGGTAAGCCAGTGGAATTTCAAATACCAGTAGGGTTGTCCATGGTGGATAGGTTTCAGTTGAGCTTCCAGACTAAGACAGACTAGGAAGCAGGACCTGGTGATCTGCTTCTGAAAAAACTGGCCAGTGAAAACCTTACGAATAGTAGCTGAACATTGTCTGATTACGTGCTGGAAGATGAGCTCCTCAGGTTGGAAGGCACTCAAAGTATGACTGGGGAAGAGTTGCCTCCTCAAAGTTGAGTCAACCTTAATGACCTGGATGGAGTAAAGCTTCATTTGCTGATGTCGCATGACTCAAAATGAGAAGAAACAGCTGGAAACATCCATCATTAACTGGAACCTGGAATGTATGAGTCTAGGAAAATTGGAAGTTATAAAAAATGAAACGGAACACATAAATATTGATATCCTAGGCATTAGTGAGCTGAAACGGACTGGTATTTGTCATTTTCAATCAGACAATCATATGGTCTACTATGCCAGGAATGATAAATCGAAAAGAAATGGCTTTGGATTCATCACCAAAAAGAACATTTCAAGATATATCCTGAAGTACAATACAGTTCAAACAAAAAAAAGAAAAACCAAACCTCTTGCCCTCAAGTTGGTTCTGACTCTTAGTGGCCCTGTAGGACAGAGCAGAACTGCCCCATAGGGTTTCCAAGGAGCAGCTAGTGGATTCAAACTGCTGATCTTTCAGTTAGCAGTCAAGCTCTTAACTGTTGCACCATCAGGGCTCCACAATGCTGTCAGTGGTATGTTAATATCCATAGGCCTACAAGGGAAATGAATTAATACAACTATTATTTAAATTTACACATCAACCACTAAGGCCAAAGATGAAGAAATTGAAGATTTTTTACTAACTTCTGCGGTCTGAAGTTGATCAAACATGCCATCAAGATGCATTGATAATTACTTGTGATTGGAATGTGGAAGTTGGAAACAAAGAGTAAGAATCAGTAGTTGGAAAATGTGTGCTTGGTAATAGGATAACAATGTCGGAGACCTCATGATAGAATTTTGCAAGACCAATGATTTATTTATCACAAACACCTTTTTTTCAACAACATAAATGGCAACTATACACATGGACCTTGCCAGATGGAATACACAGGAATCAAATCAACTACACCTGTGAAATGAGATGATGGAGAAGCTTAATATCATCAGGCAGAACAAGGCCAGGGGCCGACTGGAGAACAGACCATCAATTGCTCATATGCAAGTGCAAGCTGAAGCTGAAAAAACTTAAAACAAGTCCACAAGAGCCAAAGTATGATGTTGAGTATTTCCCACCTGAATTTAGAGTATGCCTCAAGAATAGATTTGAGGCATTGAACACTAATGACTGAAGACCAGAGAAGTTGTGGAATGACATCATGGACACTATACATGAAGAAAGCAAGAGGTCATTAAAAAGACAGGAGAGGAAGACAAGATCAAAATGGATGTCAGTGTCATAAAACAGTATGTGTACCAACTGTTTAATGAGAAACTAGTTTATTCTGTTAACCTTCAACTGAAGTACAATAAAAAATAATAATAACAAAATGAATGTCAGAGGGAACTCTGAAACTTGCTCTTGAATGTCGAGTAGCTAGAGTGAATGGACGAAATAAGTAAAAGAGCTGAAGAGAAGATTTCAAAGGGTGGCTCTAGAAGACAAAGTGAAGTATTTTAATGACATGTGCAAAGACCTGGAGTTAGAAAACCAAAAGGGAAGAACACACTTGGCATTTCTCAAGGATTTTATGACAGAAGGAATATACAGAGTGACTGTACCAAAAAGAATTTCTCAAAGTACAACCATTTCAGAAGGTAGCATATGATTAAGAACTGACAGTACTGAAGGAAGTCCAAGTTACACTTAAGGCATTTGTGAAAAACAAGCCTCCAGGAATTGACAGAATACCAGTTGAGATACTTCAACACATGGGTGCAGCTCTGAAGGTGCTTGCTCATTTATGCCAAGAAATTTGGAAGACAGCTACCTGGCCAACAAACTGGAAAAGATTAATATTTGTGCCCATTCAAAGAAAAGTCATCCAAGAGAAAGCAGAAATTATCAAACAATATCATTAATATCACAAGTAATTAAATTTTGCTGAAGACAATTCAAAAACAGTTGCAGCAGTCTATTGACAGGGAACTGCCAGAAATTCAAGCCAGATTTGGAAGAGGTTGTGGAACAAGGGATGTCATTGCTGATGTCAGATGGATCCTGGTTGAAAGCAGAGAATACCAGAAAGATGTTTACCTGTTTTACTGACTGTGCAAAGGCATTTGACTGTATGGATCATAACAAATTTTGAATGACATTGTGAAGAATGGGAATTCCCGAACACTTCGTTGTGCTCATGAGGAACCTTTACATAGAGCACGTGACAGTTGTTCGAACAGAATAGGCGGATACTGGGTGGTATAAAGTCAGGAATGGCGTGCCAGGGTTGTACACTTTCACCATACTTATTCAATCTGTATGCTGAGCAAATAATCCAAGAAGCTTGATTATATGAAGAAGAACGTCGCATCAGGATTGAAGAGACTCATTAACAACCTGTGATATGCAGAAGACACAACATTGCTTGCTGAAAGTGAAGAGAATTTGAAGCACTTACTGATGAAGATCAAAGACCACAGCCTTCAGTATGGATTGCACCTCAACATAAAGAAACCAAAACCCTCACAACTGGACCAATAAGCAACATCATGATAAACAGAGAAAAGATTGAAGTTGTTAAGGATTTCATTTTATTTGGATCCACAGTCAACACTCATGGAAGCAGCAGTCAGGAAATCAAATAACATGTTGCACTGGGCAAATCTGCTGCAAAAGACCTGTTCCAAGTATTAAAAAGCAAAGGTGTCACTTTGAGGACTAAGGTGCACCTGATCTAAGCCATAGTATTTTCAATTGCCTCATATGCATGGGAAAGCCAGACAATGGATAAGGAAGACTGAAGGAGAATTGATGCTTTTAAATTTTGGTGTTGGTAAAGAATATTGAATATACCATGGACTGCCCAAAGAACAAACAAATCTGTCTTGGAAGTACAACCAGAATGCTCCTTAGAAGGAAGGATGGTGAGACTATGTCTCACATACTTTGGACTTGTTATCAGGAAGGATCAGTCCCTGGAGAAGGACATCATGCTTGGTAAAGCAGAGGGTCAGCAAAATAGAGGAAGGCTCTCAAGAAAATGAATTGACACAGTGGCTGCAAAGACAGGCTCAATCACAGCAACGATTGTGAGTATGATGCAGGACTGTGCAGTGTTTCACTCTGTCGTGTATAGGGTCGTTATGAGTCAGAACGGACATGATGGCCCTTAATAATAACAACAACTTTTAAATAAGCACTTACATTACACGTAGGATCACCAGGACTGACAGACACAGGTTTGGTTTTTGGTTTTCCATTCATCGAGAGTTTATGTGCCAAGTACTGTACTAAATGTTTAATACATTGCCTCGTTCCTGAAATTCTTAAAACATCCCAGCAAAGCGGCTCTTCCATTTTGTGTTCAGAGCTCCCAGCAGCTATGTAAATAGCCCAAGGCCACATTGCTGGATTCTAACCTAGCTGGCTCTTACCTTTATTCTTTAGCTCTGTGCTCAGCATTTGTAATGTCATCTACAGTTTTCTAAACTCAAAGCATAGAAAGGCAGTTTGCTTTGGGGCTTGGGCAGGCATGGGTGTGGCAGTGTGCTTGTCCATTTTCCCATTCTTGCTCTATTCTGTAGTTTCCTTGGACTTGGACAAACGTGGCTCTAGCAGCATGCTTGTCCGTTTTCCCATTCTTGTTTATTCTGTAATATTTCCTTGGACACGGGCAGATATGGCTCCAGCAGCCTGGCTGTCCATTTCCCACTTTTGTTTTTTTTGAATATATACTGAATAAAACTTTTTTTCTTGTTTACCAAAAAAAAGAATAGAAGGAAAATTCCTCAACATAATAAAGGGCATTTATACAAAGCCAATAGCCAACATCATACTAAACTGAGAGTGTCTGAAAGCATTCCTCTTGAGATTGGGAAAAGTGTGGTGATAAAGGATGCCCTTTATCACCACACTTATTCAACATTGCGCTGGAGGTCTTAGAGCAATTAGGGTAGGTAAAGAAATAAAAGGCATCCAGATTGGTAAGGAAGAAGTAAGTTATCTCTATTTGCCGATGACATGATCTTATACACAGAAAACCCTAAAGAATCCTCAAGGAAACTACTGAAACTAATACAAGAGTTCAGCAGAGTATCAGGATACAAGATAAACAAACAAAGATCAGTTGGATGGATTCCTCTACAACAAAAAAAAGAACATCAAGGAGGAAATCACCGAATCAATACCGTTTACAGTAGCCCCCCAAGAAGATAAAATACTTAGGAATAAGTCTTACCAGAGATGTAAAAGACCTATACAAAGAAAACTATAAGACACTACTGTAAGAAACCAAAAGAGACCTACATAAGTGGAAAAACTTACCTTGCTCATGGATAGGAAGACTTAACATTGTAAAAATGTCTATTCTACCAAAAGCCATATATAGATACAATGCAATTCCGATTCAAATTCCAATGACATTTTCTAGTGAGATGGAGAAACAAATTACCAACTTCATATGGAAGGGAAAGAGTTCCTGGATAAGTAAAGCATTACTGAAAAAGAAGAACAAAGTGGGAGTTCTCACTCTACCTGATTTTAGAATCTATTATACTTCCACAGTAGTCAAAACAGCCTCGTACTGGTAGAACAACAGATACATAGCCCAATGGAACAGAATTGAGAATCTAGACCTAAATCCATCCGCATATGAGCAGCTGATATTTGACAAAGGCCCAAAGTCAGTTAAATGGGGAAAAGACAGTCTCTTTAACAAATGGTGCTTGCACAACTGGATATCCATCTGAAAAAAAAGAAACAAGACCCATACCTCACACCATGAACAAAAACTAACTCAAAATGGATCAAAGGCCTAAGTACAAAATCTGAAATGATAAAGATCATGGAAGAAAAAATAGGAACAATGCTAGGAGTCTTAATACATGGCATAAACAGTATATGAAACATTACTAACAATGCAGAAGAGAAACTAGATAACTGCGAGCTCCTAAAAATCAAACACCTATGCTCATCCAAAGACTTCACCAAAAGAGTAAAAAGATTACCTACAGACTGGGAAAAAGTTTTTAGCTATGACATTTCCAATCAGTGCCTGATCTCTAAAATCTACATGATACTGTAAAAACTCAACAACAAAAAGACAAATAACTCAATTAAAAAATGGGCAAAGGATATTAACAGGCACTTCACTAAAGAAGACATTCAGGTAGCCAACAGATACATGAGGAAAATGCTCATGATCATTAGCCATTAGAGAAATGCAAATCAAAACTACAATGAGATTCCATCTCACACCAACAAGGCTGGCATTAATCCAAAAAACATAAAATAATAAAATAATAAATGTTGAAGAAGTTGTGGAGAGACTGGAATACTTATACACTGCTGGTGGGAATATAAAGTGGTACAACCACTTTGGAAGTCAATATGGCTCTTCCTTAAAAAACTAGAAATAGAATTACCAAATGATCCAACAATCCCACTCCTTGGAATATATTTTAGAGAATTAAGAGCCTTTACACAAACAGATATATGCACACCCATGTTCATTGCAGCAGTGTTTATAATAGCAAAAAGATGGAAGCAACCAAGGAGCCCATCGATGGATGAATGGATAGATAAATTATGGTATATTTGCACAATGAAATACTACGCATCGATAAAGAACAGTGATGAATCCGTGAAATATTTCATAACAAGGAGTAATCTGGAAGGCATTATGCTGAGTGAAATGAGTCAGTTCCAAAAGGACAAATATTGTATAAGACCACTATTATTATAACTGGAGAAATAGTTCAAACAGAGAAGAAAATATTCTTTGATGGTAAGGAGTGGGGAAGGAGGGCAGAAGGGAGAGGGGTTTCGCTAATTAGGTAGTAGGTAAGAATTATATTAGGTGAAGGGAAAGAGAATACACAATATAGGCGAGGTCAGCACAACTGGACTAAACTAAAAGCAATGAAGTTTCCTGAATAAACTCGATGCTTCAAAGGCCAGCATATCAGGGGCAGGGGTTTGGGGACCATGGTTTCAGGGGACATCTAAGTCAATTGACATAATAAAACCTATTAAGAAAACATTTCGCATCCCACTTTTGAGAGTGGCTTCTGGGGTTTTAAACTCTAGCAAGCAGCCATCCAAGATGTTTCAATGGGCCTCAACACACCTGGAGCAAAGGAGAATGAAGAACACCAAAGACACAAGGTAATTAGTGAGCCCAAGAGATAGAAAGGACCACATAAGCCAGAGACTGCATTGGCCCGAGACCAGAAGAGCTAGATGGTGCCCAGCTACAACCAATGACTGCCCTGACAGGGAGAGAAACCGAGAGCCCCTGAGGGAGCAGGAGAGCAGTGGGATGCAGACCCCAAATCCTTGTAAAAAGACCAGACTTAATGGTCTGACTGAAACCAGAAGGACCCCGGTGGTCATGGTCCCCAGACCTTCTATTAGACCAAGACAGGAGTCTTTTCCAAAACCAACTCTTCAGACAGGGATTGGACTGGACTATAGGATAGAATATGATACTGGTGAAGAATGAGCTTCCTGGATCAAGTAGAGACTTGAGACTATGTCAGCATCTCCTGTCTGGAGGGGAGATGAGAGAGCAGAGGGAGTCAGAAGCTGGCCGAATGGACACAAAGGTAGAGAATGGAGGGAAGGAGTGTGCTGTCTCATTAGGGGGAGAACAATTAGGAGTGTGTACTAAAAAAAAAAAAAAAAAAAAAAAAAAAACATTTTTTTTTTTTTTTTAGTAAGTATATATAAATTTTTGTATGAGAAGCTGACTTGATTTGTAAACTTGCAGTTAAAGCACAATAAAAATTTAAAAAAAAAGAAAGAAAGGCAGTTTACTTAGTTGTTAATACCCAAAAAATAGTGGTTAATAGAAGGACCAAAAAGAAAAGAAAAAAAAAAAAACCAACTTATGATCTTGTCTCTGCTTCTATCAGGAAGAGGAAGAGTTACTTATTACCAGGAGGTGGAGAGTTCCAGAAATGACAAAACAGTCTGATTTCCAGGACACAGGTGCCTGTGTGTTCACTCAGTGGCCTCCTGGCACTGGACTCTCCTGCCCCTAGGGCAGTCTAGGGCCAGTGGTCAGGAGCAGGGTAAAGGTCCCCCTTTGCCCACTGCGTCAGGACGACACCCACCAGAAGGGCGTTCCTGTGCAGGAAACACCCTTTGGAATCTCTCCTCTCCTCTCCTCCCTAAAACCAGCTTAAAAACCTCAGCATCACGTGCTGTTTGCAAACCTGCCTGCTACTGGTACCCCAAAGCTAGAGACCTCACTTGCAGGTAGCCAGCATGGCAGCTGTAGTCCTGGAGAGCCAAGGCTTGGGCAAGAAATTCTCCGACTTTGGACAGGTGAGTTAGGGTGGGCTTATCTGCTCAGGTAGGGGAGTTTGGCTTCAAAGGAAAGGGGTCGGAGGAAGGTTGGTGTTTCCTAGTTCCATAAACTCGCCAAGAAGTCCGAATTCATTTGAAGGTGATGAAATGTCCAGAAAGTCAGCAGATAGCACATGTCCCCAACAATTTTTTCTAGTTTTCTCCTGTGTGTCTTTCAAGGGAAAGGGTGCTGGGTTTAGGAATCAGGGATCTGGCTTCCAGGGTTGCCATGAGCTAGCTGTGTGTCCTCAGACAAGTCACTGCTCCTCTCTAGTGCCTGTTTTCTCTTCTGTAACTAAAGGGTTGGTCCTTAATGACCTGGGGAATGGAGGTCCACCTAGATCTGATATTTGTGATGTTTATAAAGTACTCTTACCCAGGGATTGAAATGTCAAAATTGTGAGACACTGTATTCCCCTTTCGCTTTTGGAGAAAGTGAGGCATGAAGAGGACTCAGAGACTTAGACCTGAGGAGGGAATGAGGGTAAAGAGAGGGGAAATGAACATGGTTTAGCCCCTCCTGGTGTAAGGTTATTGGGGCTTGGAATATGAGAGAACCCTAAACATGACACAGGGATAATGTCCAGGTTGTATTCAATTCTTCAGGATTTGTTGCCTTTTCCTTGAGTTAAAAAGTGCAGAATGCATTCTTTAATTTAACTGATATACTCACCCAAGGCAAGGAATCACCCTCCTGGACTCAGGTTGAGATTTAAAACCCAGATCCAGGATATGATCTGAGTCTGGAGTTATCTGTAGGATTAGTAAGAAAATCTTCTGTAGAGGACAGAGAGGCTGGAGAAGACAGGGCTTTTTTTTTTTTTGTAGTATAACAAGAAAGGCTGCCGGACTTTGGACTGACTTTGTTTTGGACGTCAAAGAAAGCTTCCTTTGCAAATGGTACACAGTGTTTGGGAGACAGGAGAACTTTGTGTTAAAGAGGAACAATGCAGCAGTCAGATCCCAGGACAGGTCCTGGCTCCATCCACCATTTAGTGTCTGTGTTGCTGACAGTGGGGCCCCCACAATCATGGAAGGGGGCTCAGGGCAGCGCTCTGGTTAGAGAGCCATGGGGGCTGGAAGTTTTATTCATGGAGCACTTAGAAGATTGAGGATCCACAAATTGTCAATATCAATTGTGGTGTCGGGGGTGGGGGGATGGGGGGGAGTTGGGACTATTTAAAAGGAGTTTTAAAGCAGTCCCCTTGTATCCTCTCTATATTTAAAGCAGGGTATTTAACTTTGTGGAGTCCCTGGGTGGTGCAAACCATTCATACGCTGGGCTGCTAAGTGAAAAGTTGGAGGTTCAAGTCCACCCAGAGTTTCCCTGGAAGAAAGGCCTGGTGATCTATTTCCAAACAATCAGCCATTGAAAACCCTATGGATCACAGATCCACTTGGAAACACGTTGGTTTACCATGAGTTGGCAACAGTTTTTTTTTTTTTTTTTTTTAACTTCAAAGTCTTAGGGTTTTCTTTTTTTAAAATTATTTAAAACATAGGAATAAAAATATTTGTGTTCTAGGATTGATGTGAGATTTAAATGAACAGTTCCTGGAACACGGGAAAGATACACATGCCAATGTCTATCTAGCCCAAACTTCTTTATTCATTCATTCAATGAAATGCTTCTTGAACACTGGCAGGAAGGACAAGCACAGAATCAGGCACTGCAATTGGTATAGCCTAGTCATGGAAAGGGTGCTTGGTGGGTGTGGAGTCAAGCAACCTGAGTCCTCGTCTTTGGTCTACTTAAGCTGTATATTAGGGGAATCACTAAATTGGAGTGAAAAGACTCGGGTTGGTATCTGTCAAATGGGCGTGGGGTGGGATGTGTTGGACTAGAATGACCTTTAGGATTGCCTCCAGCTCAAACATTCTGCAAAAAAGACACAGCTTATGCCTTCTTGAAGCTCCTAACCCAGATGAGCACCACGCACTGGATGTAATCCTGACATAAGGCAGGCAGCAGGAAGGAACCACCCTGTGGTGAAGCCATATACTATGTCAAGAGCTTTACACACAAAACATGCAAAACAATCCTGCAAGAAAGATGTGGCTCATTCATTCACTCAACAAAGATTTATTGAGCAACTACTATGTACCAGGTACAGCAAAGAATATTAAGTTCTGCCCTGGTGAAACTTACGTTCTCTCTCATGGTGAAGACAGATATTAATCATACATCAAGTGAATGAACACACGTTTTAATGTAGAGATAAGTGCTGTGAAGAAAAATAGAGCAGGGTAATGGGATAGAAGATGAAAGAAACTCAGAAACCCCAAGTATGAATGGTGCAGCCAGCATTTGAGGACAAATCTGACTCCAACACCTGCGCCTACTCGTCTACTCCACTGCTTCCTCCTGTAGATAAATGCTGGAATACAGAGGTATGGTGTGTCCTTGGCAGGTGCCTTGTCTTACACTACAGGTATGTGTTCTTGCAATTGTGCATCCTACCATGTCCCCTTCAAAAGCACTAAGATTAAAACTAAAACTGAATACCAGTGCTCTGGAATACAGTTGTCAAAACATATTGCTTTTAATTTTAAAAACTGGTCTGTTCCAAAGGCAGCAATGAATTTGTTAGACATCACCAAAGAGAATAAACTTCTATTGTGAAATGTATTGCTCAATGATCAAGATTTTTCTTTCCTGTTTCCAAGTAAAGTTCTTTCTCCCTAACCTATTTTTATCTGCATAGGTTCTGAGCTCCTTTTCTCTACCTTTTACCTATTCTGGGTATACATGTGTTTGTAAGTCAACTCATATGTCTGTTGGAAACAAGTAAGGTATAGATTATTTGCCAATAAAAACATTTTCTGAAAGTAATTTGCCCAAGGAACCATGACTGGTTGGATCAACCAGAACCTACTCAAGGTACATCATTCGACCAACTTCCGTGAGAGTCCTTTCACTTAAAAACCCCCAAGCTTTGAAAAGGAAGTCCTTGGGTGGTACGACTGGTTACTGTGCTTGGCAGCTAACTGGAAGGTTGATAATTTGAGTCCACACAGAAGTGCCTTGGAAGAAAGCTCTGAAGATCTACTTCCAATCAATCAGCCATTGAAAACTCTATGGAGCCCAGTTCTACTCTGACACATATGAGATCACCATGAGTTGGAACTGACTTGATGCCAACTGGTATATTGTCCTAGCTGGGTCTGTTGATGGGTGGTAGAATAGGGGCTTTGGAATTGTTGAAGCTGGATTCAAGTCCAGGCTCTGCCACTCATTAGCCATATCCTTGGGCAAGTGACTTAACTGCTCAGTCCATTTCCTCATTTGCAAAAGAGAATAACAACGGTACCCACCCCATGGGGTCATTCTGAGGACAAATGAACATGTAAACCCTTAGAACAGTGTTAGTGCTGTCAGTGATGTTTATTAGCTATAAAAAGTTCCAAGTATGGTTCCTGGCACATAGTGGATGCTTAGCAAATGGCAGGCTCTATTATTACTATTAATAATAACAAAAAGTAGTACATTATGATATGGTAAATGTGATTTTCCAGACACATTTAGGAAAGGTCATAATTAAAATGATAAAAGTTGTATATTTTTCAGTGGTTCTCAAAATTTACCATATTTAAGAATCATCTGGGATGCTTATGAAAATGCCCCACCAAAGATTCTGATTTGATAGGTTTGGATGCATCCTAGCAATCTGCATTTTAGCAAAGAATTCCTAGATAATTTTGGAGTGGCGATCCAAGGAACACTCATTGAGAAACACTGATGGATAAAGAGTATGGGACATGTGGAGAATGGGGGATAGGCCTGGGCAAATGTGGGGTATTCATAGTGGTACTGAGCAATTGCCGGGTGATTTGACCAAAACAAATCCTTTACTTTGAAAGAACCAGAAGTCTTAATTCTCTTATTATATCCATAGCAGAGGGAACTGTATAGAAAGCCTCATGTAAGAGCTTAAGTTCTTGACCTGCCACTTATTACCTGTGTGACCTCAAGGAAATAACTTTCTCTCTTTGGCCTCTAGTTTCCCAGTCTGTAACATGAAAGGATCGAATCAGATAATCTCTGTTTTAGTCATCTAGTACTGTCATCTAGTACTGCTATAACAGAAATACCACAAGTGAATGGCTTTAACAAAGAGAAATTTTTTCTTTCACAGTCTAGTAGGCTAGAAGTCTGAATTCAAGGTGCTAGCTCCAGGGAAAGGCTTTCTTTCCCTGTTGGTTCTGGAGGAAGGTCCTTGTCATCAATCTTCCCCCCGTCTTGGAGCTTCTCTGCATAGGAATCTACGCCCAAAGGACACACTCTGGTCCTGGCACTGCTTTCTTGGTGGCATGAGGTCCCCATGTCTCTCTGCTTGCTTCTCTCTTTTATGTCTCAAAAGAGATTGGCACAAGAGACTATCCAATCTTGTAGATTGAGTCCTGCCTCGTTAACGTAACTGCCACTAATCCCATCTCATCAACATGATAGAGACAGGATTTACAACACATAGGAAAATCTTATCAGATGACAAAATGGTGGACAATCAAACAATATTAGGAATCATGGCCTAGCCAAATTGATACACATATTTTTGAGGGGCACAATTCAATCCATGACAATCTCCAAGGACATTTCTGGCTCTGTGAGTCAATGATCAAGTTCTATGTGGGCATCAGAAGCCAAAGGGAATGCGTAGATAAAGGAGTGGTTGTTCATCTAGACTAAAGAGTAGAAAGGTTTTCTGAGAATATTAAGACCCAAGAGGGAGGAAAGAGGCGGGACCAAGATGGGGGACTAGGTGGACGCTACCGCGGATCCCTCTCGCAACAAAGACTCGGAAAAACAAGTAAATCGATCACATACATAACAATCTATGAACTCTGAACAACAAACAAAGATTTAGAGACGGAGAACGAACAAATACGGGGAGACAGCGATTGTTTTCAGAGCCAGAGGCCAGCGTACCAGCAGATTTTCTGGAAAAATTAGTTTCCCAGTGATGGCTCGGAGACAGCAGTCCATATCAAACCACATAAAGAAGCAGACCATGACAGCTTCTCCAACCCCCCAAACAAAAGAATCAAAATCTTTCCCAAATGAAGATACAATCCTGGAATTATCAGATACAGAATATAAGAAACTAATTTACAGAATGCTTAAAGACATCACAAATGAAATTAGGCTAACTGCAGAAAAAGCCAAGGAACACACTGATAAAAGTGTTGAAGAACTCAAAAAGATTATTCAAGAACATAGTGGAAAAATTAATAAGTTGCAAGAATCCATAGAGAGACAGCATGTAGAAATCCAAAAGATTAACAATAAAATTACAGAATTAGACAACGCAATAGGAAGTCAGAGGAGCAGACTCGAGCAATTAGAATGTAGACTGGGACATCTGGAGGACCAGGGAATCAACACCAACATAGCTGAAAAAAAGTCAGATAAAAGAATTAAAAAAAATGAAGAAACCCTAAGAATCATGTGGGACTCTATCAAGAAGGATAACTTGCGAGTGATTGGAGTCCCAGAACAGGGAGGGGGGACAGAAAACACAGAGAAAATAGTTAAACAACTCCTGACACAAAACTTCCCTGACATCATGAAAGATGAAAGGATATCTATCCAAGATGCTCATCGAACCCCATTTAAGATTGATCCGAAAAGAAAAACACCAAGACATATTATCATCAAACTTGCCAAAAACAAAGACAAACAGAAAATTTTAAAAGCAGCCAGGGAGAAAAGAAAGGTTTCCTTCAAGGGAGAATCAATAAGAATAAGTTCAGACTACTCAGCAGAAACCATGCAGGCAAGAAGGGAATGGGACGACGTATATAGAGCACTGAAGGAGAAAAACTGCCAACCAAGGATCATATATCCAGCAAAACTCTCTCTGAAATATGAAGGAGAAATTAAGATATTTACAGATAAACACAAGTTTAGAGAATTTGCAAAAACCAAACCAAGGATACAAGAAATGCTAAAGGAGATTGTTTGGTCAGATGACCAATAATATCAGATACCAGCACAATACAAGGTCACAAAACAGAACGTCCTGATATCAACTCAAATAGGGAAAGCACAAAAACAAACAAATTAAGATTAATTCTAAAAAATAAATAAATAAACAAAATAATATACATAACAGGGAATCATGGAAATCAATAGATAAAAGATCACAATAATCAAAAAGAGGGACAAAATATAGGAGGCATTGAACTGCCAGATGGAGAGTGATACAAGGCGATATAGAACGATACAAGTTAGGTTTTTACTTAGAAAAATAGGGGTAAGTAATAAGGTAACCACAAAAGGAATATCAACTCCATAACTCAAGAAAAATGTCAAGAAAAACGTAATGACTCAACTAACATAAAGTTAAACATTATGAAAATGAGGATCTCACAATCTACTAAGAAAAAGTCTCAGCACAAAAAAGTATGGGGAAAAATGAAATGGCCAACAACTCACATGAAAAGGCATCAAAATGACAGCACTAGAAACTTATTTATCTATAATTGCGCTGAATGTAAATGGACTAAATGCACCAATAAAGAGACAGAGAGTCACAGACTGGATAAAGAAACACGATCTATCTACATGCTGCCTACAAGAGACACACCTTAGACTTAGAGACACAAACAAACTAAAACTCAAAGGATGGAAAAAAATATATCAAGCAAACAATAAGCAAAAAAGAAGAGGAGTAGCAATATTAATTTCTGACAAAATAGACTTTAGACTTAAATCCACCACAAAGGATAAACAAGGACACTATATAATGATAAAAGGGACAATTGATCAGGAAGACATAACCATATTAAATATTTATGCACCCAATGACAGGGCTGCAAGATACATAAATCAAATTTTAACAGAATTGAAAAGTGAGATAGACACCTCCACATTTATAGTAGGAGACTTCAACACACCACTTTTGGAGAAGGACAGGACATCCAATAAGAAGCTCAATAGAGACACGGAAGACCTACTTACAACAATCAACCAACTTGACCTCATTGACTTATACAGAACTCTCCACCCAACTGCTGCAAAATATACTTTTTTTTCTAGTGCACATGGAACATTCTCTAGAATAGACCACATATTAGGTCATAAAACAAATCTTTGCAGAACCCAAAACATCGAAATATTACAAAGCATCTTCTCAGACCACAAGGCAATGAAGCTAGAAATCAATAACAGAAAAACTAGGGAAAAGAAATCAAATACTTGGAAACTGAACAATACCCTCCTGAAAAAAGACTGGGTTATAGAAGACATCAAGGAGGGAATAAGGAAATTCTTAGAAAGCAGCGAGAATGAAAATACTTCCTATCAAAACCTCTGGGACACAGCAAAAGCAGTGCTCAGAGGCCAATTTATATCGATAAATGCACACATACAAAAAAAAGAAAGAGCCAAAATCAGAGAACTGTCCTGACAACTTGAACAAATAGAAAGTGAGCAACAGAAGAACCCATCAGGCGCCAGAAGAAAACAAATAATAAAAATTAGAGCCGAACTAAATGAATTAGAGAACAGAAAAACAATTGAAAGAATTAACAAAGCCAAAAGCTGGTTCTTTGAAAAAATTAACAAAATTGATAAACCATTGGCTAGACTGACTAAAGAAAAACAGGAAAGGAAACAAATAACCCGAATAAGAAACGAGAAGGACCACATCACAACAGAGCCAAATGAAATTAAAAGAATCATTTCAGATTACTACGAAAAATTGTACTCTAACAAATTTGAAAACCTAGAAGAAATGGATGAATTCTTGGAAAAACACTACCTACCTAAACTAACACATTCAGAAGTAGAACAACTAAATAGACCCATAACAAAAAAAGAGATTGAAACGGTAATCAAAAAACTTCCAACAAAAAAAAAGCCCTGGCCCGAACGGCTTCACTGCAGAGTTCTACCAAACCTTCAGAGAAGACTTAACACCACTACTACTGAAGGTATTTCAAAGCATAGAAAAAGGTGGAGTACTACCCAACTCATTCTATGAAGCTACCATCTCCCTGATACCAAAACCAGGTAAAGACATTACAAAAAAAGAAAATTATAGACCTATATCCCTCATGAACATAGATGCAAAAATCCTCAACAAAATGCTAGCCAATAGAATCCAACAACACATCAAAAAAATAATTCACCCTGATCAAGTGGGATTTATACCAGGTATGCAAGGCTGGTTTAATATCAGAAAAACCATTAATGTAATCCATCACATAAGTAAAACAAAAGATAAAAACCACATGATCTTATCAATAGATGCAGAAAAGGCATTTGACAAAGTTCAACACCCATTTATGATAAAAACTCTTACCAAAATAGGAATTGAAGGAAAATTCCTCAACATAATAAAGGGCCTCTATGCAAAGCCAACAGCCAATATCACTCTAAATGGAGGGAACCTGAAAGCATTTCCCTTGAGAACGGGAACCAGACAAGGATGCCCTTTATCACCGCTCTTATTCAACATCGTACTTGAAGTCCTAGCCAGGGTAATTAGGCTAGACAAAGAAATAAAGAGTATCCGGATTGGCAAGGAGGAAGTAAAGCTATCACTATTTGCAGATGACATGATCGTATACATGGAAAACCCTAAGGAATCCTCCAGAAAACTACTGAAACTAATAGAAGAGTTTGGAAGAGTCTCAGGTTATAAAATAAACATACAAAAATCACTTGGATTCCTCTACATCAACAAAAAGAACACCGAAGAGGAAATAACCAAATCAATACCATTCACAGAAGCACCCAAGAAGATAAAATACTCAGGAATAAATCTTACCAAGGATGTAAAAGACCTATACAAAGAAAACTACAAAGCTCTACTACAAGAAATTCAAAAGGACATATTTAAGTGGAAAAACATACCCTGCTCGTGGATAGGAAGACTTAACATAGTAAAAATGTCTATTCTACCAAAAGCCATCTATACATATAATGCACTTCCGATCCAAATTCCAATGTCATATTTTAAGGGGATAGAGAAACAAATCACCCATTTCATATGGAAGGGAAAGAACCCCCGGATAAGCAAAACATTACTGAAAAAGAAGAAGAAAGTGGGAGGCCTCACTCTACCTGATTTCAGAACCTATTATATAGCTACAGTAGTCAAAACAGCCTGGTACTGGTACAACAACAGGCACATAGACCAAAGGAACAGAATTGAGAACCCAGATATAAATCCATCCATGTATGAGCAGGTGATATTTGACAAAGGACCAGTGTCAGTTAGTTGGGGAAAAGATAGTCTTTTTAACAAATGGTGCTGGCATAACTGGATATCCATTTGCAAAAGAATGAAACAGGACCCATACCTCACACCATGCACAAAAACTAACTTCAAGTGGATCAAAGACCTAAACATAAAGACTAAAATGATAAAGATCATGGAAGAAAAAATAGGGACAACCCTAGGAGCCCTAATACAGGGCATAAACAGAATACAAAACATTACCAAAAATGATGAAGAGAAACCAGATAACTGGGAGCTCCTAAAAATCAAACACCTATGCTCATCTAAAGACTTCACCAAAAGAGTAAAAAGACCACCTACAGACTGGGAAAGAATTTTCAGCTATGACATCTCAGACCAGCACCTCATCTCTAAAATCTACATGATTCTGTCGAAACTCAACCACAAAAAGACAAACAACCCAATCAAGAAGTGGGCAAAGGATATGAACACACATTTCACTAAAGAAGATATTCAGGCAGCCAACAGATACATGAGAAAATGCTCTCGATCATTAGCCATTAGAGAAATGCAAATTAAAACTACGATGAGATTCCGTCTCACACCAACTAGACTGGTATTAATCCAAAAAACACAAAATAATAAATGTTGGAAAGGCTGCGGAGAGATCGGAACTCTCATACACTGCTGGTGGGAATGTAAAATGGTACAACCACTTTGGAAATCCATCTGGCGTTATCTTAAACAGTTAGAAATAGAACTACCATACAACCCAGAGATCCCACTCCTCGGAATATACCCTAGAGATACAAGAGCCTTCACACAAACAGATATATGCACACCCATGTTTATTGCAGCTCTGCTTACAATAGCAAAAAGCTGGAAGCAACTAAGGTGTCCGTCAACGGATGAATGGGTAAATAAATTGTGGTATATTCACACAATGGAATACTACGCATCGATAAAGAACAGTGACGAATCTCTGAAACATTTCATAACATGGAGGAATCTGGAAGGCATTATGCTGAGCGAAATGAGTCAGAGGCAAAAGGACAAATATTGTATAAGACCACTATTATAAGATCTTGAGAAATAGAAAAAACGGAGAAGAACACATACTTTTGTGGTTACGAAGGGGGGAGGGAGGGAGGGAGGGAGAGGGTTTTTTATTAATCAATCAGTAGATAAGAACTGCTTTGGGTGAAGGGAAAGACAACACTCAATACAAAGAAGGTCAGCCCAATTGGACTGGACTAAAAGCAAAGAGGTTTCCGGGATAAAATGAATGCTTCAAAGGTCAGCGGAGCAGGGGCTGGGGTCTGGGGAACATGGTTTGAGGGGACTTCTAAGTCAATTGGCAAAATAATTCTATTATGAAAACATTCTGCATCCCACTTTGAAATGTGGCGTCTGGGGTCCTAAATGCTAACAAGCGGCCATCTAAGATACATCAATTGGTCTCAACCCACCTGGAGCAAAGGAAAATGAAGAACACCAAGGTCACATAACAACTAAGAACCCAAGAGACAGAAAGGGCCACATGAACCAGAGACCTACATCATCCTGAGACCAGAAGAACTAGTTGGTGCCCGGCCACAATCGATGACTGCCCTGACAGGGAGCACAACAGAGAACTCCTGAGGGAGCAGGAGATCAGTGGGATGCAGACCCCAAATTCTCATAAAAAGACCGTACTTAATGGTCTGACTGCGACTAGAGGAATCCCGGCGGCCATAGTCCCCAGACCTTCTGATGGCACAGGACAGGAACCATCCCCGAAGACAACTCATCAGTCATGAAAGGGACTGGTCAGTGGAGGGGAGAGAAATGCTGATGAAGAGTGAGCTAATTAAATCAGGTGGACACTGGAGAGTGTGTTGGCAACTCTTGACTGAAGGGGGGATGGGAAGATAGAGAGAGAGGGAAGACGGCAAAATTGGCACGAAACGAGAGACTGAAAGGGCTGACTCAATAGGGGGAGAGCAGGTGGGAGAAGGGAGTAAGATGTATGTAAACTTACATGTGACAGACTGATTGGAATTGTAAATGTTCACTTGAAGCTTAATAAAAGTTAATTAAAAAAAAAAAGACCCAAGAGGGCCTTTGAGAAGGATGAGATATTTGAAAGCAGGGATGCAGAGCATTTATTCTATTGAGAAGTTGAAAAGGCAAGGAGGACACCAGTTTGGTTGGAAGGGAGGTTCCTGTGGGTGGGCACTAAGGAGACATTTGAATATCAACAAGAGGTATTTTATCCTGATGGTCATGGGGAAAACTTTGAAGAATCCTGAGTAGAAGACTGAAGTAAGCAAAATTCAGGTAGGCTGGATCCATGCGGATCACTAATAGCTGGATTTGAGTGGAGGCAGTGGGAACAAAAGAAAGGCCTGGCTCTGAGAGTTATTTCTGGAGGAGGTCCGATTGGACTTGGCTAGACATGCACAGAGGTGGGGAGGAGGTAACAGCTTCGAATAAGCGTGTGTTCAAGTCTGAATTGCCTGTCATAGGTGGCATCTGTTGAGGTATATCAGGAATATGTTACTGCTCTTGGAGGCCAACAGGAGGAGAGAATGTTGCCGAATAAGCCAGAAACACGAAAAACCAATAATAATAATAATAATAATAATAATAATAATAAAAAACCAAACCCAGTGCCGTCGAGTTGATTCCGACTCATAGCGACCCTGTAGGACAAAGAACTGCCCCATAGAGTTTCCAAGGAGCACCTGGCAGATTCGAACTGCTGAACCTTTGGTTAGCAGCCGTAACACCTAACCACTACGCCACCAGGGTTTCCAGGAACAGGCATATAAAAAAACCCAAAAAACCCACTGCCGTTGAGTCAATTCCGACTCATAGCAGCCCTATAGGACAGAGTAGAACTGCCCCTTAGAGTGTCCAAGGAGCGCCTGGCGGATTCGAACTGCTGACCATTTGCTTAGCAGCCGTAGCACTTAACCACTAAGCCACCAGGGTTTCCAAATGGGGATATATAACAGTTAAATCTTCTAATTCATTTAAGACTCTCTGTAATCACAATTGCTGATAATTTTGATCCTTTACCCCATACTCTTTTTTCCTGTGAGGTTCTGGAAAAATTTGAATGTTCCAAATTGAAAGAATTTTATCCTAAGGGTTATCAGTATTCATATGGGTCTTATTATTCCATACTCCTGACAGAGTCTTCCCAACAGAGCCTTCTCTCATTGAGAGGATGTAACATTCATTCTATTAATTTCATTAGCTTGCTTACAAGAGGGCAATTGTTCTGAACATTTTTTTTTGTCTTCCCAGTTTTAGACGCATGCTCTTGATTTGTGGGCACACATAGAATTTTACATATTACTTTAAACCTTTGGCAATGTTTTGGCAAACTCTTCCTGAAAGCCAACTCAAATCCCCATGATTAGGTGTATACACGTAGGAAGGTTAGATCCTTGACATTTTTTGTTATTTAGTTTAAAGCATTCACCTTCTGGTTGGTTATTTGTATGCTTTTAAATATTTGAAAACCCTGCTGGTGTAGTGGTTAAGAGATATGGCTGCTAACCAAAAGGTTGGTAGTTAGAATCTACCAGGTGCTCCTTGGAAACTCTATGGGCCAGGTCTATATATTTGTGATTCTTTCTTTTTTCAAAAATTGGATATCTCAGATCCAAGTACGTGGGAACATATTACTGCTTCCCTGAGACTTTTGCCAAAGGCCAAGAAGTCATTCTTGTATATTTATAATATGTCCGTTATTTTTATTGAATTCTCTTGACTTTCTATTTAAAACATTTTTATCTTTTTCTTTTATAACATTTGAATGCAGTTTTGATAGGGCTTATTATTAGCATTATTTTACAAATGAGGAAACTAAAAAAGCTGAGCAATTTGCCCAAATTGGTCTAGCTGGTAAATGGAAGAGAGGATTCCAACCCAGGTCTTCGGACTCAAAAGCCTGTGTGCATTTCCATTTTTAGCACTTTCTACACTGTATTTCTCAGTGTTTTCCTGGGACACTTTTTGACCTCTATTATAGCACTTCTAAGGATTTTTCTCTAGTTATCCAGTCTGTTGTATATATGACTATTAAGCCAGATTGTGAGTTCTTGAAGGATGGGACACTGTCTTATTCATCTTTGTATCTTTTAGAGCCCTAATAGTGCCTGGCACTTTGCAGGTGCTAATTAAAAAGTGTTGAATTTATAGGGTTGGCTGGTGATATCAATAAATAATCAAAGCTTATCTAAAATTGAAAGCCTGACCTAAGAGTGTCAATGATAATTTCATGACCCGTGGGCCACTTATTTTCTACCAACATTATATACTTCCATATAGAATATATGCAAGCCATTATAGGTTTTGGGGTTTTTTTATAGAGTTCATGCTTGCGTCTTTCTTGGTGATCTCAGTGAAATGAATTGGCTAAGCTTTAACCAAGTCCTTCTAATATTGCAGGAAACAAGCTATACTGAAGACAACTCCAATCAAAATGGCGACATATCGCTGATCTTCTCGCTCAAAGAGGAAGTTGGTGCACTGGCCAAGGTCCTGCGCTTATTTGAGGTAACTGCTTTATCCATATTTTGCTTTGGCTAATGTGTTCTTTGGTAGTTAGATGCAATGAAAAGAACATAGGATCTGGAACTGGAAGACTTGATTTTCAGCTCAAGCTTTTCTATTAACCAGCTGTGTGACATTAATTCTTTCAGAGCCTTAGTTTCTCTCTTTGTAAAATGGAGTTGGTAATACCTGTCTTGACAAGTTCAACAGAACTTTTGTGATAAGAGCATATGTTTTGCAAAACAACTGATTATATACATGTTGTATGTGATCACAGTAAAAGATTAGATAAAAAATGATTGAAAAAACTATTAATACAATCACCAAATTTATATTGATTATTTATATTGATTATCTCCTATATAAGGAGCTCTGGTGGTGAAAATGGTTAAACGCTTGGCTGCTAATTGAGAGGTTGGTGGTTTGAACCTAACCAGCAACTTCATGGGAAAAAGACCTGGCTACATTGGCTTCCATAAAGGTTACAGTCAAGAAAAACCTGTGGGGCAGTTCTGCTCTGTCACGTGGGTCACTCTGAGTAGAAATCGACTTGACAGCATCTAACCACAACAACATCTTCTGTGTGTCTATGCATAAAATAATAAACAAGACACAGTTTCTTATTTCAAGCAGTTAATTTCAAAGTAGCTAATATTCCTCAAGACACTGGTAGATCTCTTATAATTAAATGGATGCCATGATCAAATAAATTTGGAAAACTTGGGTTCATATCATTTCATCTGATTTCTTTACTGTGGACTTCTCAGAGCCTATGAAACCCTAATATATACAAGAAAAGTCTGAGAAATGTGGTATGTATTATTTTCCAAATTTATTTGACTTTGGACTCCTTTTCATTACAAGTATATCTATTCACATATTGGAAGACAGTTTGGGACATGCTGGTTTGAACTTTAGCCTGGCATTTGAACTTCACATAACCCCAAACAGGTTTCCTAATTCAGATTTCTCCTAAGTACTTTGTTCATGATTTGGCTGGGACAGTTCCCACTGGAGGATGAATTGCCTTGTAACCATTTTTCTGTGGCTTCTCCTGCAGGTTGGAACCAAGGGTGGCATGTTGGTCAGGGCTGTGCACACAGTTAAAACTCAGTGTGTTTGGCCATGTATTCAACAAGTCTGTTTTGGATATGGGCTGGGAATAGTGCTTGGATACCTGTGACATTCTCAGTACTCTGTGTGTGGGAGGTGGGGAGGGGGAGAGTGGAGGATACGCAGGTGTTATAAGGAAGAGAAACTGTCTCCTTGAGAATCCAGGGGAGCAAGCAGGTGTCCTGAGCAGCCATGTATCTCCTGTGGGACAGGGATGGAGGGTGGGGACGTCTCTTGGTGACAGGGCTTTTGCAGATATCATCTCATTCAATCTTATAATAACATCAAATATAAAAATATTTCTATCTCTGTTTTTCAGAGAAAGGAACTAAGGCTTAGAGAGGTTAAGAAACTTGCCCAAGTTTACACAGCTAGTAAATGCTGGAGACGTTGTTTCAACCCAGACATTCTGACTCCAGAGTCTGCCTTCTTAACTGTTATACTGTGCTGTCTCAGATAAGACCAACTACATCATTTGCTGGGCCCAGTGCAAAATGGAAATATGGGGTCTCTTGTTCAAAAAGCAGGAAAAAGTACTGTTAAAGGTTTAGTAATAAGAAACTTTTTCCGTTCTTCTGCAGTCTCACCCTCAACTGTCCATGGTGTTTTTTATTTGCTGTTTAATATCATCCTTGGGAGCCCTGGCAGCATAGTGGTTAAGAGCTCGGCTGCTAACCAAAAAAGGTCAGCAGTTCAAATCTATCAGCCGCTCCTTGGAAACCCTATGGGGCAGTTCTACTCTGTCCTATAGGGTCGCTCTTAGTTGGAATCGACTCGGTGGCCCACAAAAGAACAATAACAACAGCATCCTCCCTTCTCTTGGGCACATGTCCAGCCCACCAGCTGCTGGATTCTCCCTTCTGCCAGCTGCTGGCCCCACAAGCCCTGCTCCTTCTGAAGACAGGAAGTCTGTCTCTCCTTCCCATAGGTCTGACCACCAATCCATTGACAGGTGACTCCAAAATGATTGCAAGCTACATGCAGGGTGCACTAGGTACCTGGGTGGGGGTGGGTGAGAGGCTGGTCCCCACTAAGTCACCACCACTGAATCAATTGTCAAATCACTGGTGACAGATGGCGGCCACAGAACATGGACCTCCCACCCAACACCCCATGCCATTTAGTCACTACCCTGGCCAGAAGGTGGCAGCCATTGTGGGATGGGGAAGAGAGGTGTCCGGGGGTGCCAGGGAGATGAGAGAGGCCCAGACCTATGCTGGGAATGTGGGTAGGCAGCAGGAGGCTTAAGCTTCCAGTACATGCGTCATGGTCCCAATGAACTTCATTTACAAACACAAGTTCAAAGATACAATTATTAAGAATTTCAAGATGATGTGTAGAATTAAACTGCAAGCACAGGGCTGTTCTGAGCCCATGAAGCCAGCCCTGGCTTTAGACCTCTTTCATCAAGCCTTCCTTGAATTAATTATCTTCTCAGGGATTTGAAAGTAACTGCAGCACTGATCCACCTTAAGTGTACACTTTTCTGTCTGTCCCTGAGGATAACATTTCTTAAGGCTGAGGACCTTCTGTCAGTTATTTTTATATTCTCTACAAACCCAGATCCATACATTAAAAAAAAAAAAAACCAAACCCACTGCTGTTGCATCAATTCCGACTCATAGTGACTCCATTGGGTTTCCAAGGCTGTAAATCTCTATGGAAGCAGACTGCCACATCTTTCTCCTTCCAAGCTGCTGTTGGTTTTGAACCGCTGGCCTTTCGATTAGAAGTCAATTACTTTAACCACTGTGCCACCAGGGCTCATATATGTGTGTGTGTGTGTGTGTGTAAGGAGCCCTGGTGGTGCAGTTAAGTGCTAGGCTGCTAACAAAAATGTTGGCAGTTCTAACCTACCCAGCAAGCACCTCTGTGGGAGAAAGACCTGGCAACCTGGTCCCATAAAGAAGACCCTATGGGGCAGCTCTACTCTGCCACATAGGGTTGCTATGAGGTGAAAATTGGCTTGATGACACCAAACTACAACGACAACATATGTATGTATGTATTAAGGATTTCAAGATGATGAAATTAACATTAACACACACACATACACTATATATATTGTTCAGTTAAGAATGAAACTAAATTTAAATATGAGCAAATGAATTATGAATTGGGATTGTTTTATTCTCCTTCCCTGGATTTACAAAAGAAGGATTATGTTTGAGCCAATGAAACTTACCCTGAGGTTCTTTAATAAAATTCAACCTGATTACCCAATGAGGAACAAAAATGTCTGCCTGACTAAGAGCAAGCAATGGGTGTGGAAGAGAAAATACTTTTTGAGTGATAAACTGTTCATGAGAAAGAAGATACCTGTAAAATTCTCCTACTAATCATTCAGCCTTTCTATTAGACAGTTCATCGATAGTTTTTTCCTTGAAAAGCTGCCCTTTAGGCCTAAGTCAGAGTTAATAGTAAATGAGGACGATGTTTTCAACCTGATAAAGAAACTATGAGTAACCGAATTACCAGGACTAGATGGAACACGCCAAAGAGGCGTGTGTGTGTGTGTGTGTGTGTGTGTGTGTGTGTATCTGGCACATAGTAAGAGATCAATAAATGCTTGGTCTCATTATTTCAGGTGCCATATTTGTAGTAGGTCATGGAACATTAGGGACTCTTAAATTCATGGCTGTATGAAAAATAATTAAAGGACTAGGATTATTTACTTTGAAGATGGGAAGATGGGGTTGGGAACAATTGCTCTTGTTGTGTGCCATTGAGTTAATTCTGACTCGTAATGACCCTATAGGACAGAGTGGAACTGCCCCATAGGGTTTTCTAGGCTGTAATTTTGCAGGAGTAGATTGCCAGGTCTTTTTTTCCTGTGAAGTGGCAGTCTAGGTTGGCAGTCTAGCACTTAAACCATTGTGCCACCAGGGCTCCTTGCGGGAACATAATACCAACCAGAAAACCAAACCTGTTGCCATCGAGTCGATTCCAACTCATGGTGACCCTATGGGATAGAGTGGAACTGACCCATAGAGTTTCCAAGGAGTGCCTGGTAGATTTGAACTCCCAACCTTTTAGTTAGCAGCCGTAGCACTTAACCACTATGTTGCCAGGGTTTCTGGGGAACATAATAGTTTCATTCAAATATTTGAAAGGCTATCATGAAGAAAGAATCCTAATTATTTTCTATAACTTCAGATGCAAAAGGATGATGAGTGGAAATTATAAGGAGGCATATTTGAAATCACTTAAAGGCAATGTCTCTACCGTAGGAGGGCTGGAAGGCATTAATTTCAAGTACTGCTCCTGTCAAAACAGCCAGCAAGACGCAGAGCAGAATCAAAACAAAAATTATAGTATAAATAAACTTTCCTTAGTAGAGACAAACGATAAAAATAAATTTGGCTCCTCCAAGGTTGGTAGTGGTGGGAGAAACATTCGATATGGGAGAATTACCTGCACCCTGCAAATCCCTTGCTAAGTACTGCCACAGTTACCTCTGTACTTAATGAGCTGGACCACAGGGACCTTCCATCAGTCCTCTGTAGCATAGCAGAGATGAAAATGGGACATTTCACCAAACCTTACTCAATGCCCAGAGTAATAAACGGTAACAGCAATGCGAACCTACACCATCTAGCCCTCCTGGCCTGACTCCACGTGGTGAAAGCTTTCTTAGCCCCACACTGCCAAGAACACATACCAAGGCATCCCAACTCCTCAAAGGAAAAAAAAAAAAGGAGTCTGCAAAGCGAGAGGCTCACAACTTGGCCAGATTTGATTCCCTGTGTGAGAGCCCATCTCTTCCTTGGATGATTGGCATCAAATTCACCATCACACGAAGGGACCATGTTGCCTGCCGGTGGGATTGTGGCCTACAGATCTCAGCTCATAATGATGTCAAATACAGCGTGATAGATTTGATATTTATAAAAGACATACAGATGTACTGTGTTGGCATGTGTTGGGTGGTGGGGGGAATGAAGCAGATGGTCCAGGGAATTGGGGTCAAATGATTAGGAATATACAAAAACCCCTATTGGATAACCTGCAAACATTCCACTGCCCTAAGTGGATGGTTCCGCCTCTCAATTCTTTACGTTTATCTGTATTTCTTGTGTAGTTTTACGTGTTTTGGGCTTCTACTAGCTCATGTCTCATGCCTTCATAGGATAAGAGTCTCCTGAGAGATTTTATTGCAAGTGGATTAGTAATGGGCTATAGAATTGGAAGGAGGCTCCTTGGGAGACGGGGAGTAAGTAGCAAAGAAGAGGTTTTCCTTTCTGTGCCAACTCTTCACTGATAACCTTACAGGGTTTTCTCTAGGGAAGGAACAAACAGACAAGTAGATGCACAGAGCTCTGAGCGTGCCCGGGGACAGTGTGAGGTACATGGGTACGCTCAGTTGTTGTTGTTGGCTGCTGTACCGCCGGCTCTGACTCATGGGGACATTATGTATAACTGAACGAAATGTTGCCGTCTTCCTGGTCATTTGTACGTTTCCATCGTTGTGGCTATTGTGTCAATCCATCTCATTCAGGGTTTACCTCATTTTCACTGACCCTCTACTTTACCAAATATCGTGTACTTTTCTAGCAATTGGTCTTTCCTGATGACATGTCCAAAGTGAATGGCCAAAGACTCAGCAACCTCTCTTACGGCTGTACGTCCTCCAAGACGGGTTGGTTTGTTTTTCTGGCAGTCCACACTATATTCAATATTCTTCCCCAACACCACTGTTTGAATGTATCAATCCTTCTGTCTTCCTCTTTCACTGTCCAACTTATGCACGCATATGAGGTGATTGAAAAGACCATGGCTTGGGTCAGGTGCACCTTAGTCATCAAACCAACATCTTTGCTTTTTAAGATTTTAAAGAGTTCTTTTGTCACAGATTTGCCCAATACAATGTGTCACTTGATTTCTTGACTGCAGCTTCCGTTGATAGCAAGCTACCTAAGGCTAGACACTGAGACCTAAAAATTGCTTCAGAGTTCACCCTCCATTTTCATGGTAGACTGGTCCTTTGGAAACAAGTAGACAAAGCACAGTCTCTACCTTTGTCACATCCCCTTCCCATGCTTCCCTGCCTACTCCATCCCCATGTATCATGTTCTCCTACTCCCTCACTTATACATTCAATTTTTTTGGAGTACCTCTTATACTAGGTGAAGGAGCCCTGGTGGCACAGTAGTTAAGCACTTGGCTGTTAACCAAAAGGTATGTGATTTGAACTCACCAGCTGCTCTGTGAGAGAAAGATGTGGCAGCCTGCTTCTGTAAAGATTACAGCCTTGGAAACCCCATGGGGCAGTTCTACTCTGTCCTATAGGATCTCTATGAGTTGGAATTGACACAACGGCAATGGGTATTTTATACTAGGTGCTGGGAACACTGACGTGAGTCCGTCTTTCCCCTAATAGAACACACAGACTCTACATAAATAGGCGATTGCTATAGAGTACACTGTGGCATACAACAAGTGCTGTGAGGACCTCAAGGTTCAAGGAGCTTTCTTAGCCCAGACATGTCAGGGAAGAAGCCAGGGGAGGTTTCTTGGAGACATAACATTTAAGCTCTACCTGAAGGGGTTGACCAGAAGACTGAGGAAGGAGGAAGGGAACTCCAGAATGAAAGAACACAGCAATGAGAGAGCATAAACAGGAGGTCAAGTCATGGATGCCTCATATCCCTTCCATCTGCCAACCCCAGTGTTCCGGGGGGCCGGGGCTGGGTTACAGAGAGGACACCCAGGCAGAAACACGATGTTTATTCTTCTAAGGTTTGGACTTGTGGCCCTACTTGTGACCCTGGGCTTGGTGAGCAGGACTAGATCAAGATGCATCACAAGAACTGCTTTTACCCTCTGGCCTTTGCTGCAGAGCAACAATGAGCCACAAACGGTTTACCAGGAATGTTTCTTCTTTATTTTGAAGCTTCAAGTTCCACTGGAGGAAAAAAAAAAAAGTTTTTATGATGCAGATGATTAAAAAAAATTTTTTTAAACCAAAAGATATAAATAATGATATAAAGAAAATTCATGTAATTCATTCCCTGCTTAAGAAAGAAGACATTGCAGAGACAACTAAAGCCTCTGTGGAATTCCTTCCTTCTCGCAGGCAACTACCTCTTCGGAGGTAACTTATTAAACTGAAGTTGATGCGTATTATCCCCACGCATCTTTTTATTCTTTTGCTATATATCGATATCCATTAGTTATATGTGGTACAATTTTGAAAGCTCTTAAAATTCATGAAAATTGGAATCATATTGTAGCTATTCTTCTGCGGTTTCCTTTTTTTTGAGAAGGATAGTTAACATTGTCTTTGAGATCTACATATATATGGTTTGTGGATTTGTTTTTCCTTCTATGTATTCCATTTTATGAATAGACTACACTTTATCCATCTTCCTGTTAGAGGACATTCAGCTTGTTTCCATTTTTTTTTTTTCTACACAGACAGTGCCATATTAAACATTGTGTATGGGTTGGGTATTACGACATTTATTGAGTAGAAGAATTTTAAATGGAAAATCTCAGATAGCACTGTTTTCAGTTGTTAAACAGTTCATAGCTGGGAATATTTGAGAAATATCAATACAGAATTTACTTTTTAAACTTTGCTTATGAAATTGGATCTCCTATTGTGACAGTTGGAACCCCCGGGTGGTGTAAATGGTCAAAGCATTTGGATGCTAACCAAAAGGTTGGAGGAGCCTCAGAAGAAAGGCCTGGCAATTTACTTCTGAAAAATCAGTCATTGAAAACCCTATGGAGCACAGTTCTACACGTTGCCATGTTGTTGTTGTTGTTGTTAGGTGCCATTGAGTTGGTTCTGACTCACAGCGACCCTATGTACAACAGAGTCATGAGCCGGAGTCAACTCAATGGCAACCGGTTTCCATAAGGGTAAGGATTTATTTTCTACTTTACGCACTGTTTTACCTCAGTGTTTGGCCATGGATGGCACTAAGTATAAATCGTTGAATGCTCCTGTCTGTTTACTTGAGACCAGTTACTTGGAATATGCTTTATGAATGTTTTTGATGTTGTCCCCAGAAACCTCTGAAGAGACCAGGACAAAATTTCATTTGTTTACTCCAAGATAACAGCACGCAATGGTCCAAGAAATTCTCTTTTCAGTCTAGTCCCATCTCAAAATATGCTCCATCTTTCCCTCTTATTTTAGAAATCTGCTCTCAGGAAAAGACCTGAGAGAAATTTAGGGTAAAGTACACATTAACAAGTTAAATGGCTCATCAAGTTTAATGTGATATACCTCCCAGGGAAATGTGTATCTATCTATACCAAGTTGTGGGAGGCAGAGTAGGAGTACTTACTATCTATCAATAAAGCCTACATTGTGCTACTTTTTTTCTTCTTAATTCTCATTAAGTTGCCAGGTAATATCATTATCCTTATTTTAAACATGAACAAACTAAAGTTCAGAATGGCCCACTAAAGTATCCAAAGATAGTGAGTAACAGAACCAGAATTTGAACTCAAGGTGAGTTCCAAAACCTACACTCTTACACCATTCCATTCTCCTTTCCTCAAGAAACGAAATGGAAGAGGTGGGGAGTGGGCCCTAAGTTTGAGGTTAAGCAGAGATCTAGAAAGACAAACTGACTTTTCTGCCACTGTGAATTCTCTGGATTTTATAGGGTCGTTATGAGTTTTTTTTTTTTTTATGAGTTGGAATCGGCTTGATGGGACTGGGTTTTTGGTTTGGTTTATAGTTTTGCTGGCTTGGTGGTTAAGTGTTCAGCTGCTAACCAAAAGGTCAGCAGTTTGAATCTACCAACTGCTCCTTGGAAATTGTATAAGGCAGCTCTACTCTGTTCTAAGGGTCACTGTGAGTTGGAATCAACTCTACAGCAACGGGTTTTGGTTTAGTTTTGTTCACTTACGACCATTCTCCTGTAGAGAGATTTTCCTTAAGGATGGGAAGTAAAAAGCGTTTCTGGTAAATTTTTAATTAAATTGCTTATTCATTTCACAGCTCTCTGAGCCCCACACTCTTTGCTCCAGAGACCCGATGAATCCAGGTTTTACTCTGCAATCTTTTGTGTACAGATCATGAAAATGTTTTTGAAATCTTTAATTATAAATGTTTCTTGCCTTCCCTCAGATGTCCACTTGGAATAAAAGAAAGAATTCTTTCTTTAACTCTCACTTAGAGATGTGGTGAATGTGTGTGGGGTGTCAATTTATAAACCTGCATCAAGCCCTTGTTTAAAATTAAAAGCTTATTTACCGAGAATTAACTATGATACTAATCAGGGTTGGAAATTAATTTTTAAACCTCCTTTGGCAGTCAAAATTGTTGGTAGCTGAAGAGTCACACTGATATGTTGGAAAAATCCCAGTAAGGAAATTACACTCTGAACTAAATGGCTAATTAACAAATTGATTCAAATGAGAAAGACATAGTCCAAAGAATTCAGCTGTGTGTTCACTGTATACCAAGCCAGAAATTTCTCTCACATTTAAAACTTATGTTTTTCATTACACGGGTAATAGAAGCATATTAAAGACTTTTGGCAAAAAAAATAGAAGTGATCCACAATCTTCTCATCATAATTTATTTTGATATTTTATCTTCTAGTCTTTTCTTTTGACCTGGGCATAACTTTTAAAGTATGTTCATAATTATTGCACGTATATGTCCACCTTAAATATTTTCACAAGAGATTATCATTATAACCATTGAAGAAATTAAGTTAACTTTTCATTACAGAAGTAATAAACTGTTGTTTTTTTAAAAAACTTAAACAATGCTAATTTTAAAAAAGAAATAGAAAGGAGGAAAGAAAATCACGTGTAGGCCCATCATCTAGAGACAACCGCTGTGTATGTTATGTTGGAATTATCACTGACACTCTTTGTCCTATACATGTTGTTGTTACTTTTTAATGTTTGCATAATCTTTTGCTGGGTTATTACACCACGATCCACCTAATTGTTCCCCTATTGGTAGGCATTTAGGTAGCTTGCAAATTTCGAAGAAAGGCTTTGTGAATTTTTCACATAGGCTGAGTCCCTAACCCAGTAACTATTTGCCAATAGAGTCACTTCTGATCCCTGGCAACCCCTGTGTGTCAGAGCAGAACCGTGCTTCTTAGGGTTTTCAATGGCTGATTTTTTTGGGAAGTAGGTCACCAGGTTTTTCTTCTGAGGCACCTCTGGGTGAGTACAAACCTCCAACCTGCCAATCTTTTGGTTAGCAGCTGAGTTTGTTAACCGTTTGTACCACCTAGGGACTCCAGTTAGATCTCTAGAATTAAAAAAACTGGATCATGGGGCATAACCTGTTTTGTGCCTATTCCAAAGTGAGAACTTCTCTCTGGAAGAAGCTATTTGGAGGTGTGGAGAGTGGGTGGTGAATGCTAATGGCCTATAGCCTGCCTTCCAGTTCTTCTTCCACCCTCCCCACCACCCATTCACCCTGCCTTTCCAAACTTTTCCACAAATAAGCACTGCAGAGGTGTGTCCATTCTCTGTGTTCCCTGCTCTACAAAAAGCAAGAATTGGTTATCTCATCTTTTGAAATTTCAACTTAGATAAATAGCAGGTGACGTCTACCCATTTTTTTTTTTTTTTTTTTTTTTACTCTTCCTCAGCCAAGAAGGATGACATTGCTCTTTGCTTTGTTAAGGTTATAACCTCTGTTTGCCAGAGAAGGCTTCAGAGCAACTGCTGTCTCCCTGGCCTTCCCTCCGCCACATTTTCTCTCCAGGCAAGGTCTTCTTGCTGGGTTACCTGGCCACAGCTTACAGGGTGTGTCCTTTACAGCTGAGCCCATAAATAACGGCTGCACCATGCACCCTTGGAGATGATGGGAAAAAGCCAGGAGGAAAAGATCCTATTTGAGGTTACTCCTTATTGCCTTAAGGAACCCTAGTGGTGAAGTGGTTATAAGTGCTTGGCTGCCTAACCAAAATGTTGGCGATTCAAACCCACCAGCTACTCCAAGCAATATGCTTCCATAAATATCACAGCCTCAGAAATCTTGTGGGGCAGTTCTACTCTGTCCTATAGGGTCACTGTGAGTCAGAATTGACTGGATGGCAAAGGGATTATTGCTTTTACTATGCACAGAGGTTTTAATTTTGGGGGCTTGGCATAATAGTAATAATAACAATTTTTTTTGTTTTTGTTAGTTGCCATAGAGTTGCTTCTGACTCATGGTGACACCTTGTGTGCAGAGTAGAACTACTCCATACCATTTTCAAGGCTGGGACCTTTCAAAAGCAGATTGTCAGGCCTGTCTTCTGAGATGCCTCTGGGTGAGTTTGAACTGCCAACCTTTTGGCTAGTAGTGGAGTGCATAACCATTTGTGCCACCCAGAGACCACTAATAATAATGGGAACAGCTGACATTTGTGGAGTGCTCACTCCATCACCAGCATGAGAGGCAGTGTGGTTGGAAGACCAATGACTCTGAGGTTAGAAAAAACGGGTCTTTCCCTCCCACAGTTACAGCAAAGCACCTTCAATCCCTGGTTTCATTTTTAACATCTTCCTTAACTTCCCTGGAGGATAGTTGTGAAGGTCACAGAAAATAATTCTAAGCTGTGGAGTTATAGTCAAATGTTAAAAAAAAAAAAATCACTATTGTAATGACCCAAGTGCTCTTCAGCAATAAAGAAAAAGACGTCTTCAACTACAAGGTTGAAGAATTTATTTTTTTGAAATTTTAGACTTATTCGAGTTAAACATTTTCTCAGGGACCTTTTGTCTATTTAAATGTTTGGGGGAACACCTATTATTTAATTGTGAGAAGCAAAGGGGACAGTCCTTGGGTTTCTGTTAATGAACAGTACTACCAATGAAATAACAGGCTGTCTGAATAAGAGCAGATGAGTTGACAGTTACTTAAATCTGGGACCAATTTAAGCAGTGCTTTTTTGGTGAAACCTATAAGGAGCCCTGGTGGCACAATGGTTAAGTGCTCGATTGCTAACTGAAACCTTGGCAGCTTAGACCACCATTAGCTCAGTGAGAAAAAGACCTGGTGATCTCCTTATGTAAAGACTACAGCCTAGGTAAACCTATGGGGTGCTTCATATGGGGTCACTAAGAGTCAGAATCAATTCGATGGCATGCAACAATAACAGTAAACCTATAATAACTGAAATATTACCAAAGATATTTAACTTCAGTAGCTGTAGTAAATAGTTGTTAATTTTGTATTTTTGCTGCCTTTAATAAAAGTAGCTTCTCAGTTCTTTCCATGGATGTGGTAATAGGGTGTTTGCAACGTAGTTTAAAATTCCAACGGAGAAACCTGACTGATGACTTCAAGTTGACGTCTTTGTGTTGAGGATTCAGTAAACTTTACTAAACTCTACCAATTCTGTTGAGGGACATTCTCTTTTTTTTTTTTTTCTTCTTTTAACTCATTTCTGTTTGTGAGCCAGTTTTTAGAGTCCAGGTTCTGGAGGACGACTGTGGCATCTCATTACTAGAGAGAGGCTTTAGTTCCTCACTCCCCACTTTCCTGCCTCCTTTCTCAGAAAGGCACAATCCAGAGATTGCCTGAATTGACTCAGAGGCTCTTGAGTCAGCTAGCCTTATTTATTCATTTTTTCATTTTTTGGGAGGGGGGGAATGAATTTGGGCAGATTATATAACCAGCCTTGTGCTTCTTGTTTATGTTCTGGTGATTTCGTGCCTAGCCTTCAGGAGATTGAATTATCAGTTAGCCTTTGAATTATGGTGTTGGGAAGAATATTTGAATATACCATAGACTGCCAGAAGAACAAACGAATCTGTCTTGGAAGAAGTACAACCAGAATGCTCCTTAGAAGGAAGGATGGCTAGACTGCATCTTACATACTTTGGACATGTAATCAGGAGGGACCAGTCCCTGAAGAAGGACATCATGCTTGGTAAAGTGGAGAGTCAGTGAAAAAAGGAAGACCGTCAGTGAGATGGATTGACACAGGTGGCTGCAACAATGGGCTCAAACATAGCAACGATCATGAGGATAGTGCAGGACTGGGCAGTGCTTTGTTCTGTCGAGCACAGCGTCATTGTGGGTCAGAACTGACTTGAAGGCACCTGACAACATAATAACAACAGTCAGCAGGTGCCATAATAAACCAGTGAAGTCCACTGAGTTGAGTTCTAAAGGTATCAGGAAAGCCTAATACAGAAACAGTGGTGGGGAAGATTTGTTGCCTTCACGTTGCAGCTGTATTCCTTACAAACTCTAAGGCTATTCACACTCGTTGTTTTGAGGATGCTTAAAATTTTGTTCTTTCATAGAAGTGTCAAAGATAAATGTTAACTTGAAAAAATTAAATACTATATCATAGAGAGTAAACATCAAATATAAATCATTATTACCAATCAGAAAATAAAATAACTGCATAATGAGAAAATGATATGAATTGATAATTCACAAAAGAAAAAATAGAATTGGCCATTAAACATAGGAAAAATGTCCAGCCTCATTAGCAATTTAATAAAAATTAAGCTGTGAGATGTAAGTTACCTTTGCCTATCAGGTCAAGGATATTGAAAATTCTCAAGGTTGGTACAGGTGAGAAGTGTGAGCCCTATTATGGAACGGTAGATGGGTCCATTTCTGGAGGGCAATGGGGCAATATATACAACGAACCCTTAAAGGACAAATACTTTTTGATTCAGCAATTTGGCCACTAGGCATTTATCCTGAGAAATCAATTAGGCATGTGTACACTTTTGGCTGTTTGCCTAATAATGATGTTTATCATTTATAGTGGCAAGAAATAAGAAACCAACCACATGCCCGTCACCATAGCATTGGTTAAATAAATTATGACACGTCCATACAATGAGCAACAAGTAACATCACGGTAAACAGAGAAAATAGTGAAGTTGTAAAGGATTTCATTTTACTTGGATCCACAATCAACACCCATGGAAGCTGCAGTCAAAAAATTAAACTATGCCAAAAAAAAAGAAAGAAATCAAACAACACATTGCATTGGGCAAATCTGCTGCAAAGATCTCTTTGAAGTGTTGAGAAGCAAAGATGTCACTTTAAGGACTAAGGTGTACTTGACCCAAGCCATGGTGTTTTCAGTTGCCTCATATGCATGCAAAAGCTGGACAATGAATAAGGAAGACTGAAGAAGAATTGATGCCTTTGAATTGTTGAAGAATGTTGAATATACCATGGACTGCCAAAAGAATGAACAAATCTGTCTTGGGAGAAGTACAGCCAGAAGCCTTCTTAGAAGCAAGGATGGCAAGACTTTGTCTCACATACTTTGGACATGTTATCAGGAGGGAACAGTCCCTGGAGAAGGACATCATGCTTGGCAAAGTAGACGGTCAGCAAAAAAGAGGAAGACCGTCAATAAGACAGATCGACACAGCGGTTGCAGATGGGCTCAAGCATGACAATGATTGTGAGGATGGCGCAGGACCAGGCAGTGTTTCATTCTGTTGTACATGGGATCACTGTAAGTCACAACCGGCTTGACAGCACCTCACAACAATAACAACAACATACTCTGTCCTATTGGGTTGCTATGAGTCACGCTGGCCTGTTGATCTCACCTTCTCAATGAGGTCTCACATAAGCACCCTATCTAATACTATGACCTGCGCCCACCCCACCTCAGGAGTATCCATCCCCTTCCCCCAGCTCTGCCTTGTATTTTTTCTAAGCACTTATTATAAAACAATATATGTTGTTGTTAATTGCTGTTGAGTCAATTCCAACTCATGGCTCCATAGGGTTTTCAAGGTTGGGACCTTTCAGAAGCAGATCGCCAGGTGTGTCTTCTGAGGTGTCTCTAGGTGGGTTTGAACTGCCAAGCTTTTGGCTAGTAGTGCAGCACTTAACCTTTTGCATCTCCTAGGGACTCCTTAATATATACCAAACCAAAACCAGTTGCCATCGAGTCGATTCCGACTCATAGCGGCCCTATAGGACGGTAGAACTGGCACACAGGGTTTCCAAGGAGCACCTGATGGATTGATTTGAACTGCCAACCTTTTGGTTAGCAGCTGTAGCACTTAACCACTATGTCACCAGGGTTTCCCTTAATATATACATTAGTTATTTATTATGTTTGTTGTCTATACCTTCACACTTAAGTGGAAATTTTATAAAGGAAGCACCTTTGGGTGTTTTATTCACTGATGAATCCCAAGCACCTAGAAGGATGACTGGCATGTGGTAGGTGTTGCATGTATATTCATTCAATTACTTAATAAAAAGTAATTATATAAAAATATTAATGGTTATTATACTAGATAATTTTTACTGAGCATTTACTGTGTGCCTGGCAGTGCATATATATCATCCCTTCCAATGCTCCCAGCAAACTCATAATACAGGCGTCATTAAGACCACTAAACTACAGAGCAGAAATCAACGGTTAGAAATATTCAATTGTTCAAGATCTCATGGCCCATATAGTTTAGAACTTAGATTTAAATACAAGAAGCCTGACTTTTGTGGACTCTATTCAAGTATTCTAATGTCACTTCTGTAAAATGTATTGATTGATTCTATAGGATTTCATTTGGGAAAGGATATTTGAACTATTTACCCCACCTCTTGCCATTTGTCTCTTGGCTTTGCAGAAGAAAAAACGGGCAACTTTTGCCACCTTAAGGGCTTGCTTCTACTCGTAAAAATACCCTGTTCCTCAGCTCTCTCCATTTCATTTTGATGTGTGTTTTTTCTGGTTTTGTTCTGTGTTTTTGCCCTGAATTACTCTTTATAATCATCCCAATGACTTCCATTTATACTCCCACTTTTTTTTCCTAGGAGAATGATATAAATCTGACCCACATTGAATCCAGACCTTCACGTTTAAAAAAAGATGAGTATGAATTTTTCACTCATCTGGATAAACGCAGCATGCCTGCTTTGCCAAACATCATCAAGATCCTGAGGCATGACATTGGAGCCACTGTTCATGAGCTTTCTCGAGAAAAGAAGAAAGACACAGGTAAGAGTTAAAGGAGTTTAGTGACACAAATGACCCTATATTCTTTTCATAAAATAATACCTACCCTGCAAGACTGTTGGAAGATTAAGCAAGAAGATGTAAGAAAGGCACTTAGACCAGTGCCTAACGTATTGTAGGCACAAAAAACACAAAACAAAACAAAAAACAATTGCCATCGCGTTGATTTCAACTCATGAGGACCCCGTGTGCGTGGAGTAGAACTGCTCCGTTTGGTTTTTGTGGTTGTGACTTTTCTTCTGAGGTCCCTCTGGGTGGGTTCCAACTGCCAACCTTTCAGTTAGCAGCTGTCTTAATTATCTAGTGTTGCTATAACAGAAATACCACAAGTGGATGGCTTTAACAAAGAGAAGTTTATTTTCTCACAGTAAAGTAGGCTAAAAGTCCAAATTTGGTGTGTCAGTTCCAGGGAAAGAAGGCTTTCTCTCTCTGTTGGCCTTCTCGTCAATCTTCCCCCAGACCAGAAGTGTCTCTGTGCAGGGGCCCTCGATCCAAAGGACGCGCTCTGCTCCTGGAACTTCTTTCTTGGTGGTATGAGGTCCCCAGCTCTCTGCTTGCTTCCCTTTCCTTTCATGTCTCATAAGATTAAAGTTGGTGCAGGCCATGTCCCAGGGAAACACCTTTTACATTAGCTCAGGAATGTGACCTGGGTAAGGGTATTACTATCCCACCCTAATCCTCTTTAACTTAAAATTACAATCACACAATGGAGGACAACCACACAATACTGGAAATCACGGCCCAGCCAAATTGATACACACGTTTTTGGGGGCATAATTCAATCCATGACAGCAGCCAAGTGCTTAACTCTGTGCATTAACCAGGGACTCCCAGGCATTGACTAAAACCGTTGCTGTTGAGTCAATTCTGACTCATAGTGACCCTATAGGACAGAGTTGAACTGCCCCATAGGGTTTCCAAGGAGCAGCTGGTGGATTCGAACTGCTGACCTTTTGGTTAGCAGCTGAGCTCTTAACCACTGTGCCACCAGGGTGTCAAGCATTAAATAACCCATTGCCGTTGAGTCGATTCCTACTCATAGTGACACTGTAGGACCGAGTAGAACTGCCCCCATAGAGTTTCTGAGGAGCGCCTGGTGGATTCAAACTGCTGACATTTTAGCTAGCAGCTGTAGCACTTAACCATTACACCACCAGGGTTTCCAATAGATGTTAGTTATTTCCTCTCTTCTTCCAGATAACTATTTCTCATGTTAGTAGCAGCAGTTTTCTTTCTGTGGCTAAAATTTTAACATATTTTCCATCCCTGGATTATCATGCTCTCAACAGTCTATCTTCAGAGATGGGATGATTAGGGGTCCAGCGTACTTCCTATGTAAATACAACATCAAGACACATTCTCTGGTTATCTTCATTCCAACCAATTGGCTCTCCCTAAGTTCTTCTCATAACATGGCAGTTCTCGAGCTGGGAATTCCTGTCTCCTTATTGTGGGGACTTTCATTGTAATGGTCTCTTTGTCTTTCTCTTCCACCAGATTGTGAGCTCCTTGGCAGCAGGGAGATAATATAGTCTATTATCTATACTTATACTCTCAGCAGTTAACACAGTTCTTGGTACGAAGGTGCTCAGCAAATATTTGTGAGTGAGTGAGTAATTACATGCATTGTCAAGACTGGATTTGCCCCCTTATCTACTTACTGACGTGTTGTCAATTGCTGTTCCCTAGAAGATCATAGGAAACCCTGGTGGCATAGTGGTTAAGAGCTGTGGCTGTTAACCAAAAGGTCAGCAGTTTGAATTCACCGGGCACTCCTTGGGGCAGTTCTACTCTGTCCTATAGGGCCGCTATGAGTCGGAATTGACTCTATGGCAGTGGGTTACGGGTAGAACATCATAGCGCAATAGAGTAGAGGGATGACACATACTCAGTTGGGGCTGGACAGACTTCAGTTCAAGTCCTACCTCTGCTATTTATTAGTTTTGAGACCCCTGACCACTTTTACCACTCTGACCTCAAATTTCCACAGCATTTTGTGGAGTTAAAAAAAGATCATGCATAATAAACAGTGCATAGAACAGTGCCTGATGCACTGTACGGCTGAATAAATGATAGCATGCAGTTGTCATGTTATGGCTACCCTGAAATGAATACTAAGGAACAAACTGGTTGCTTTTTAGGGTCCAAAGCTTATTCAGATAAGCTATTTTTTCCCCCCTAAATAACCAATTTATGTTTCTTTTCCTCGTTGTAAAGTCAAAAGTTTCTTACCAAACTTTGAAGACCTTAGGTCAAGAGAATATCAGGCTCTGTAGCTGAATATAGCATTTTAATACGAGGAGATGCTTTAAAATGAGACAAGGCCCACCTCCTAACACAAGCCACTGAAATACTGTCCGAAAGGTAGCTTCCAGGCCTTCCTAGGAGATGCTGTGCTTCCTGCCCTCATCCTCCTGTGGCTGAACCCGAGGCAAGGAAGCTCACTGCAGGGTTCTGCCCTTGCTGAGGGTGGACAACCATGCAGCTGGGCTCAGGTCACTGGGGGCGGGCACTTGGAATCCCTCCTCACATCAACCCTGTTTGCCATTTCCCCTCCACCTCCTGAGCAGCTTCCCTGATGACAGCCCTCTTCTGCTTTTCCGGCCACCTGCTCCCAACAGGAGCTGCAGACCCTTCAGGACAAAGGGCCTGCAGGATCCTGGGGCCAGCTCTGCCTCTGGTTGGAGCAGGTGGAGCCCAGGCCAGCTGGGGCTGCGGGTGTAGGAAATCAAAGCAATTGACAGGCGGGCAGGCAGGCCTCTTGGGGAGACAGGGAAGGCGTATATAGATCAGCTGAAGGGCTGGAAGCCCAAACTGGAGGCCTGGGAAGGAGGTTCTTAGTGGGCATATGGCAGAATAGGTAGGAGCCCAGACCCCAGAGCCAGACCGCTCCACACTTGGTGTGACTTTGGGCAAATTCCTGACCCTCTCAGTCTCCTGCTGTGTAAAATGGGAATAACAAGAGTCCCTGACTTATAGAATTAAAGAAATAACACAACTACAGAGAACAGTGCAGAGCATGTTTTAAGGGCTTAAAAGATGTTTTCTATTTTTACCATTATTGTCGTCGTTATTAAAAATAATGGTATAAGCACTCATAAAAATAAAAAAAAGAAAACAAAAACCATTGTTGTCAATTCCAGCTCATGACAACCCCATGTGTTACATAGTAAAACTGCTCCACAGGGTTTTCTTGGCTGTAATTGCTATGGAAGCTGATTGCCAGGCCTTTACTTCTTGCAGTGCCACTTGATGGGTTTCAGCTGTCACCCTTTAGGGCAGAAGTCAAGAACAAACTGTTCGCACCACTCAGGAACTCTGGTACGAGCACAGGGACCTCAAAAAGCCACACGGCTACTTTATCATAGATTCTGGGATTTGGAAAGTGACCTCAGAGGTTGTGTAGCCCAATAGGCTCCTTAAGTTTTCGTTGAATAAACAGAGAACATGACTTGCCTTAAGGCACAGGGCAGATTCTGTGCAGTTGTGAGTCAGTGTGTGTTGAGTGTTGCTGTGTGCCAGGCACTGTGCTAGGAGCTAGAGAGAGGGTGAAAACTGCCTTGTTTAAGGAGCTCGGGGTATGGCAAGGGACATGTGACACCCAGGGGATAGAGCCAAGTACCAGGTGCTGTAATGGAGACAGGGTTGATGGAACTTGGTCTCAGTTCCAGTGTTTAACTGCAGGGACTCAGCAAATGTGAAAGTAAAAAGCCATGTTTTCACCCATAGGTTGGATAAGCATTCCTGGGATCATCAGAGGGTGAACTTAGCATGGGCCTGGTTACCCAGCAGGCCTCCTCATCTCATTGCTCAGAATTGCTGGGTGTTTATATTTGAAGTTGAGTTGACATTTTAACTAGCGACGAAAAGCTGCTAAGACTGCTCCTTTCTAAAACAGCACGTGTTTCGTGACCCTTGTTTCTTTGGGTAGTGAGTCACCCCATCCCATGATGGCTGCTTCCACCTGACACTTTTTCTTGACCTTAATTTATCAGTTGCTCTAGAGAGGATTCCAACTCATGACAAGCCCACGTGTGTCAGCATAGAACTCTCTTCTTATGGTGACAAGTCTTTACATGTAACAAATCATTTGCCTTTTCAACATTTTTCACATTTGTAATTCAGTGACATTAGCGATGTTTATCATGTAGTTTTCAGTGGCTGATTTTTCAGAAGTTGACCACCAGACCTCTCTTCCAAGGCACCCCTTGAACCTCTAGTCTTCGGTTAGCAGGCGAGTGTGTTAACTATTTCCACTACTCACCAACTCTGACCTTAAGTTACATGGAACCAAATAGCTGCTAAGGATGCAACCGAGGACGAAATGACTGACTTTCCACCTGTGGGTAGGTGTGGGCTCTTTTGGTTTCTGGGGTAGTCTTTGGGCCCAGAAACACATCTTTTTAGGGGAAACAGCCATTACTTTGCAAAGTTGCACTTTCCATAGAACTCAGTGGGAGAACGATTAGAGGAAGAAAAGCATCGCAGTAGATCTGAAATTTGATTCTTTCTCTGGACAAAATGCCCTTTATATTGAGGTGCTCAGATCTCCAGGGCAAGTCTGACAGCAGGTTGAAGTGGGAGAGCTGAACCCCTCAAATCAATTAGGCTAAACCACTTTCCGTTCTAGTCTTTAAACCGTTCAAAAGGCCATGTGGGTGATAGAAAATGAAAGTTTTCAGTTTCTTAATTGCTAAAGTATCCCACCCAAAACAGCTTAAGGGAAGGTTAATTACAGTGACATGTTAAAGAAATCCCAACCTTCTAAAATGCCTCCTGGAGAAGCTGATGTGGGTTTAATAGGATTTTAATTCAGAGAGTCTTTTGAATACTTGAGGTCTATTCTCTTGCTACCCTCTCTCCTAAAGACATCAAACCCTTCCTCAACCCAACATGAAAGAGCATTAATATCTTCCATCGATCAATCTACTAATCCTTTTACCCTTTCCCTTTGAGTTTACTGCATGACATTACATTTAGCCGGGGATGGAAAATTCCTACATGGAGACAGATTGCAGCCAGGAGAAGCAGACGGACAAAATGTCCCGGGTAGAAGGGGATATTAGGATCATCACCTTTTGAGTAATTTATCTGGTTGGAGTTATTTTCCAGGACTAAATGGACACTTACTGGATTTTGCTCAGTTGTGGTGATTATAAGAAAGCCCTGGTATAGAATAAAAGTGAATCCAGACTGCCAATCTACTGTATGTTCTGTGGAGAACAGAATGTAAGAAAGGAGGGGAAAAAGGAAGGAAGGAAGGAAGGGAGGAAGGGAGGAAGGGAGGGAGGGAGGGAGGGAGGAAGGGAGGGAGGAAAGGAGGGAGGGAGGAACGGAGGGAGGGAGGAACGGAGGAAGGAACGAAGGAAACTGAAAAACCCTGTGGAGCACAATTCTACTCTGAAACACATGGGGTGGCCATGAGTCAGAATCCACATGACAGCAACTGGTTTGGTTTTGGGGTAGGGAGCACTTATGGGTTATTTGCCTCTTGTATTTGAATCAATTCCTGAAGCAATGAGTTAAGGAAAAAGTTATTGTGAGAAGACAATAGCAACATCATATATTTATTCCTTCCTTCTTATATACCCCCTCTTCCCTTTCAGATCTTGTCTTAGTCATCTAGTGCTGCTATAACAGAAATTTCATAGGTGGATGGCTTTAACAAAGAGAAATTTATTCTCTCACAAGGCTACAAGTTCAAATTCAGGGCGTCAGGTCCAGGGGAAAGCTTTCTGTCTCTGTCAGCTCTGGAGTAAGGTCCTTATCATCAATCTCTCCCTGGTCAAGGAGTTTCTCAGTGCAGGGACTCCAGGTTCAAAGGGTGGACTATTCTCCTGGCTCTTGTTTCTTGGTAGTATGAGGTCCCCATGTCTCTCTGCTCAATTCCTTTTTTTATATCTCTAAAGAGATTGACTTAAAACACAATCTAATCTGGTAGATTGAGTCCTGCCTCATTAACATAACTGAAACTAATTCCATCTCATTAACATCACGGAGGCAGAAATTACAACACGCAGGGAAATCACGTCTAATGACAAAATGCTGGACAATTACACAATACTGGAAATCATGGACTAGCCAAATTGACACACATTTTTGGGTAACAGAATTCAATTCATGACAGATCTCTTGAGTTTTCTCTTTTCTACTTCAGTATCACTCCCCTGAATAACAGTTGCCATGATAGGGCTGAAATTTCAGATCAGCAGAGGGGTTGGGATTCCTTAGGGGGGTCTGCAAAGCTGCTGGGATTGTGAGCAAAATGATATGTGTACATACATATTCTTTCAGGAAAGAAGATTTTCAAAGGGGTCATGGTTTCCAAAGTATTAACAACCGTTTGAGAGAACCTGCTTAGGGGCTGGAGGAGGGATCCAAATGGTTGGTGTCTTGCCCCCATTTCTACCACCTGTACTGGATTTTCCCCTTTCCCTTCCTTTGCTTGTCTATTCTGTGTTTCCACCTTCCCTTTGTCCCCTTCTCAGTTCTAAGCCTTCTGTTGTACATTTCACCTTGTCTTGCATATGTCTCTTAGGGCTATAGAAGCTCCTGGCCCTGTGTATGCAGGAGACCAAGTATTTACATATTTGTGAAATCACACAGGATTGATGGCCTTTTCCAGTCTTTACATGGATGTGTTGCAGTGGCCTTAAGCCCTAGCAGCTGGGGTTATGACTTGTGTTGCAGACTGCCTCATTGAGACGAGCAGACACACAGCTAAGACGATAAGCCCATTCAGGGGAGGTACCACAAACCTCAGAGCTGGAAGCAGAACCTCTTGGTGTCTTTTGGCGTTGAGCTTGCTCCCTGCACTCTGTCAGGGGCTGCTCTATTCCTTGGCAAGGAAAGCTCCAAGCCAATGCTATTTCTGCAGCCCAGTCTATTTGCCAGGTCACAGGACTTTGAGCTAGGGAAGATCATAAAATAATAGGCTCTCATTTTAAGAAGAATCCTTCTTTTTCACGTTGAATCTAGTGTTCTCAAAACTCTTTTTTCATTAGATTGTCCTGTTCAAGCTTTGCAACAGCCAACTCAGAGAGCTAGTGCAGGTAGATAACATTATTCTCATGTTCAGTATCAGGATGTGAGGCAGAGATGTAAAGTTGAGAGGCCACATGGATTTTGGAGTCTCATTGGCCCAGTTCAGTTTCTGGGCAGTAGCTGCTTGGCCAAGTTGTTTGCCCTCTGTAGGCCTCCCATTTTTCACTTGTTAAATGGAGATATCTATGTGCCAGTGTGGTTGTGTGGACTACACGATATGATTTGTATAAAGTGCCTGGCACATAGGATCCACACAAAATGTGTTAGTAAGCTTATCCCTGAGTCTTTTATGTGGATACTCAGTGAACCGTATGATTGAGGCAAGACCAGTGTTATGGGTTGAATTGTGTTCCCCACCCCCCCCCCGCAAGATATGCCTTGTCCCTATACCTGTGGATGTAATCCCATTTGGGAATAGATTTCTTTGTTATGTTAATGAGATTATATCTGTGTAGGGTATGTCTTATACCTAACCATTCTGAAATATAAAAAGAGCAGATTAGGCACAGAGACAAGCAAGCACAGACGGGGAAAGATAGATGCCATGTGGAGATCGCCAAGGAACTGAGGAACGCTGGGCTAGAGAAGCTGAAACAAGGATTTTGCCCAGACCGGACAAAGAGAGTCTTCCTAATTTGAATTTCTAGCCTCCTAAACTGTGAGGAAATAAACTTCTGTTTGTTAAAGCCACCATTTGTGGTTTTTCTAGCACAGCAGCACTAGCTAAGATAGCCAGAATCTCGAAACTCCTGATCTTCCTTAAAGAAAGGCCACCACACCGCACTATGCTATTTGACTCCATCCAAAAGATTGTGAAAGTTAAAAGGAACAAGACTGAGAACACCCTTTTTCTGGGTGACAGGTATATTCTTCTCAATTGAAGGAGGGAATAAGAGACTATGATGTGATGGGAACTCAGTGTCAACATTCCACTCATGCTGAATGGAGAGAAGCATCATGGTGACTCAGGAGAGTGACAGATTTAGAGTCAGGAAAGCAGGACATGGATCCCCCTTCCACACGCTGCCAGCTGGATTTGACCCCATCTCACCCACTACTGGCTGGGTGACCTCATCAGCCGCTTTTTCCTCTTCCGTGAAATGGAGCTAAGGCCCACTCTACCACTTCCTAGAGCTTATAGGGCAACCATGCCAGCTGCTGTGTATGTTAGGGTATTTGGTGGATTGAATTGAAGGTGTGTGAGTTAAAAAGGTCTCTGGTTTTAGGTATCCTTAGGCCTCAACAGGGAAAGATCTCTATAATCTATGAACCCAGCACAACAACAAGCCATTAAACCACAACCACCAACTACATTCATCAGATCCACGGGTATGGACACTGGAAAAGTTAATGATACCTAGGGAGTTGGTGGCAGCCAGCCCCTCATTGGGGCCAACCTCACCCAGTGGTTAGGGAGGCAGCTTTTTATATAAGGTGAATGTGAGGGACCCAGGGAATGGTCTCTTATTTCGGAATATTACTTCCTATGAACATGGTTTTGACTCTTAACGTTATCCACAGTTAAGTTGGAAATAGCACTGGTATAGAAGACAGAATGCTTCTCATCAGGGCATTCTTTTTTTTGTCTCTCTTTTCCTCCCTTTCTCCCTTCCTTCTTTCATTCCATCCCTTTCTCTTTCCTTCCGTCCGTTTCCTCCCTCCCTCCCTGGCCCCCTTCCTCTCTCCTTTCTTCCTTCCTCCTCATATTCACCAAGCATTTTCTGTGTTCCAGGCACTATTCAAGGCACTGGATGGGGCACAGACAACACGACTGATCATGACACATATTCTGGTAGGGGGAAAGAGACACTAAGTAAGTGAACAAATAAATACACAAGATGATTTCACATAATAATGCATGTTATGTATGAAGGACATTAAGCAGACTGGTGTGATAGAAAGAGAGGATGACTTTGGAATCAAGACCTAAATGATGACAAGTAGCCAGACATGTGAAGATTTACTTTTAACTCATCAGTTAAAGTAAATCTTGGGTTGGGCCCTGCACTTTCCTATGTGTCACGTTTTTGTTTGCTAGTGCAAATGATGGTCTTTAGCTATTGCCTTCTATTATCCCCTTAGATTGAATGTGCCACATCAAGAATCTTCATCACATCAAGAGAATCCCCCCAAAACCCAAAAACAGTGTCTCCTGGATTCTAGTATCTGCCCTACAAACTCCAAGCTTTATGGAAGATTATACCAACCACCCTCCATGTCCTGAAAACCTACACACTCCTTGACTTTATTTTTTTTTTTATAATTTTTATTGTGCTTTAAGTGAAACTTTACAAGTCAGTCTCTCACGTAAAAACTTATATACACCTTGCTACTTATTCCCAATTACTCTCCCCCTAATGAGACAGCCCGCTCTCTCCCTCCACTCTCTCTTTTCATGTCCATTTCATCAGCTTCTAATCCCCTCTTCCCTCTCATCTCCCCTCCAGGCAGGAGATGCCAACATAGTCTCAGGTGTCCACCTGATCCAAGAAACTCACTCCTCACCAGCATCCCTCTTCAACACATTGGTCCTGTCCAATCCATGTCTGAAGAGTTGGCTTCGGGAACAGTTCCTGTCCTGGGCCAGCAGAAGGTCTGGGGGCCATGACCACTGGGGTCCTTCCAGCATCAGTCAGACCATTAAGTCTGGTCTTTTTATGAGAATTTGGGGTCTGCATCCCACTGCTCTCCTGCTCCCTCAGGGCTTCTCTGTTGTGTTCCCTGTCAGGGCAGTCATCGGTTGTAGCCAGGCACCATCTAGGTCTTCTGGTCTCAGGATGATGTAGCCTCTGGTTCATGTGGCCCTTTCTGTCTCTTGGGCTCGTAATTACCTTGTGTCCTTGGTGTTCTTCATTCTCCTTTGATCCAGGTGGGTTGAGACCAATTGATGCATCTTAGATGGCTGCTTGCTAGCGTTTAAGACCCCAGACGCTACTCTTCAAAGTGGGATGCAGAATGTTTTCTTAATAGATTTTATTATGCCAATTGACATAGATGTCCCCTGAAATCATGGTCCCCAAACCCCTGCCCCTGCTACACTGGCCTTCGAAGCATTCAGTTTATTCAGAAAACTTCTTTGCTTTTGGTTTAGTCCATTTGTGCTGACCTCCCCTGTATTGTGTGTTGTCTTTCCCTTCACCTACAGTAGTTCTCATCTACCAACTAATTAGTGAATACCCCTCTCCCACCCTCCCTCCTCTCATAACCACAAAAGAATGTTTTTTTTCTCAGTTTAAACTATTTCTCAAGTTCTTATAATAGTGGTCTTATACAATATTTGTCCTTTTGCAACTGACTAATTTCACTCAGCATAATGCCTCCCAGGTTCCTCCATGTTATGAAATGTTTCACAGATTTCTCACTGTTCTTTATCGATGCATAGTATTCCATTGTGTGAATATACCATAATTTGTTTATCCTTTCATCTGTTGATGGGCACCTTGGTTGTTTCCATCTTTTTGCTATTGTAAACAGTGCTGCAATAAACATGGGTGTGCATATATCTGTTCTAAGGTGCGTCTCTTGTAGGCAGCATATAGACAGATCTTGTTTTTTAATCCATTCTGCCACTCTCTGTCTCTTTATTGGTGCATTTAGCCCATTTACATTCAGGGTAATTATGGATAGGTATGAATTCAGCGCTATCATTTTGATGTCTTTTTTTTGTGTGTTGTTGACAGTTTCTTTTTCCCATTTAATTTTATGTGCTGAGCAGATTATATATTGTCCTTTCTTCATATTTGTTGTTGATTTTGTTTCTGCTGAGTCTCTATTTTTTTCTTGTATTTTATTTTGATGAGTAGGATAGTTTGTCTCCTTTGTGGTTATCTTATTTAACCCTATTTTTTCTAAATTTAAACCTAACTTTTATTTCTTTGTATTGCCATATCTTCCTCTCCATATGGAAGGTGTATGATTACATTTTTTAGTCCCTCTTTATTATTCTAATGTTGTCTTCTTTTATATAATAACATCACTCTTAACCTGTTTTGAGCTTTTTTTGTTTTTTTTTTTTAATAATCTTGCTTTGTTTTTTTTTTGGATTTCCCTGTCTGGGTTGACTTCTGGTTGCCCTGCCCAGTGTTCTAGTCTTGGGTTGATCCCTGATATTATTGATTTTCTAACCAAAGAACTCCCCTTAGTATTTCTTGTAGTTTTGGTTTGGTTTTTACAAATTCCCTAAACTTGTGTTTATCTGGAAATGTCTTAATTTCACCTTCATATTTAAGAGACAGTTTTCCTGGATATATGATCCTTGGCAGGCAATTTTTTTCCTTCAATTTTTTAAATATGTCATCCCATTGCCTTCTTGCCTGCATGGTTTCTGCCAAGTCGTCCGAGTTTATTCTTATTGGCTCTCCTTTGTAGGTGACTTTTCATTTATCCCTCGCTGCTCTTGTAATTCTCTATCTTTGGTTTTGGCTAGTTTGATTATAATATGTCTTGGTGACTTTCTTTTAAGATCTACCTTATGTGGAGTTTGATGAGCATCTTGGATAGATAGCTTCTCATCTTTTACAATATCAGGGAAGTTTTCTGCCAACAAATCTTCAACAATTTTCTCTGTATTTTCTGTTATCCCTCCTTGTTCTGGTACTCCAATTACTCGTAGGTTATTTCTTTTGATAGAGTCCCACATGATTCTTACGGTTTCTTCATTTTTTTAAATTCTTTTATCTCATTTTTCTTCAAATATATTAGTGCCAAGTGATTTATCTTCGAGTTCCAAAATTCTAGCTTCTACTTGCTCAATTCTTCTCCTCTGGCTTTCTATTGAGTTATCTAATTCTGTAATTTTATTGTTAATCTTCTGAAGTTCTGATTGCTGTCTGTCTATGGATTTTTCCAGCTTATTAAACTTTTCATTATGTTCCTGAATAATCTTTCTGATTTCTTCAGTTGCTTTATCTGTGTGTTCCTTGGCTTGTTCTGTGTATTGCCTCATTTCCTTCCTGATGTCTTGAAGGGTTCTGTATATTAAACTTTTGTATTCTGCATCTGGTAATTCCAGGAATGCACTTTCATCTAGAAGATCCCTGGATTCTTTGTTTTGAGAGCCTGTTGAGGTGATCATGGTCTGTTTCTTTATGTGACTTGATATTGACTGTTGTCTCCGAGCCATCTATAAGTTATTGTATTAATTTATGTTTGCTTACTGTGTCGTAGCTTCTTGCTTTGTTTTGTTTTGGTATACCTCTATGGGTTGCTTCAGTGAGCTAGCATGAGTATTTTCACATTCGGAGCTCTGACGTCCTGTCCCCAGATGGCTAGAGTTGTTATCAGGTATATCAGTCTAGGCGTCCATTCAGTTTTCTTGTATGAATTCAGCTCAGGTTTCCAGGTAGCTGATCATCAAGTGTGTGGTACAGGCTCTGTCCTACAGTCTTAGAGGGGCAGGAGTGATTGGCGTATATACCGGTATCTGATTGCAGCAGGGGGTCATGCTGTGAACAAGGCAGGGGGCTGAGAACTGACCCCTGAGTGTCTATGAGGAAAATGCATCTCTGTTCCCTAGAGCATGCAGGTGGGTGGATTCTGCAGATGGACCATAGGCACCCAAAGTTTTTGGTTGTAAGGACTGGGAGGTACCAGTTTTCTTTGGACCCCTGTCGCAGGTGGCTGGGTGACCTGGGTGGAGCTACCAGTCCTTAGGTCCCTGATGTGGGTAGGTGAGGACCTTGTTTAATAGGCAAAGCAATGTCAAATGTCAAACACCCACCTCTCCATAGCACAGGTGAAATGGTTGGAGTCTGCCAACAAGGGCCTATTCTCCTGAAATAGGCCCACACAGGTCCATGAAGAAGGGAAAGGTGCTCAGAGTCCATGGACGGTTTATGCCTGGACAGGAGCTGCTTCTGTCCTGAGCTCCCCTGGTTAGTGGAGCTAGCAAATTATGTTTTCCCCCAAAATGAAAATTTTTTCCTTTCCCAAGGCTGGGAGGATGGCTCTAGGTGCTCACCAGGGCCTATCTCAGGCCCAGGGAATTCAGCTGCTGAAGCCTGTTTGTGGGTGGGGGGTGGGGGGCGCATTAAAATATACGCAAGTACTTAGCTTTTGCCGAGAGCGCCATTCTCCTCAGGTTCCGGAGGTGTGAGTGGACTGTGTGGCTGGCTGCTTCTCCCTGAGGAAACAGTGGCCCAAAGCCAGTACCAGCCAACCATCGCCGCCACCGCCGCTGCTCTGGGAATGGTGCCTGAGGGCTCCCCTCAATTCAGGTCCGGTAACTCCTCTCCACTTCTGAACAGCCTCTTCCTCCACCTGCCCCTCAGTTTGTTGTCCAAGCTTGCCTTTGAAGCTCAGGGCTTCCAGCTTGTCACAAATTTACTCGTTCCACTTGTTTTTTGGGGTCTTTGTTGTAAAGAGGGCTTGCTGGAAGTGTCTGTCTATTCCGCCATCTTGGCTCCGCCTCCACACTCTTTGACTTTAAACATTATTATTTCTAACCCTACCGCTCACAGAATCTGCTCTCAAAGTTTCCCAACAATTGCCATCACCAAAGTCAATAGCCTTTTTATGGTTTATTTTCACCTTCCTTGGCATCTTTGCAACATTTCACACCATTATCCCCCATGAATTCTCTTAGCTTTTTATAAAGTATGTGACCCTTACTTTTGAAACACTGACTATTCAAGTTCTCTTCTTCCTTCTGTCACTACTTAAAAAACTGCAGAGCAAAGTCAGCTTTGTCAACTTCTTTTTCACCTCATCCCCTACTTCAGTTGATCATTCACTCAATGGATATTTATTGAACACCCATTTGGTGTCAGTCACCACAATAGGGAGGTTTTTGTTGTTGTGTGCTATCGAGTCAATATCAACTCATGACTGGCGGGTTTGAACTGCTGACCTTTCAGTTAGCAGCCAAATGCTTAACCACTGCACCACCAGGGCTCCTTAATGATAGGGATACAGTAGTAAAAAAGGCAAACATGGTGCCTAGTCTCATGTGACTTACAGTCTACCTGTTGCTGGGGAGTTGATTCCGACTCATGGTGACCCTATGTGTTACAGAGTAGAACTACTTCATAGGGTTTTCTTGGCCGTAATCTTTACAGAAGCAGATTTCCAGGGCTTTCTTCCACACTGACACTGAGTAGGTTCAAACTGCCAACCTTTAGGTTAGCAGATGAACACAAACTATTTGTGCCAGCCAGGGCCTTTACAGTCCAGTAGGGAAGGGAAACATGTAAGTGGACAATTGCTATAGGGCATGATAGTGCAATAATAGGGAAGGGTGGTGTACCTCACTTAGAAGGCACCATGAACCTAGTCTTGGTGAGCAGAACAGGCCAGGGAAGACGGCCTGAAGTGAGATAGACATTATGTGTAAGAGACTTTAGATGTATTCTGTTTAATTCAATGGGGATTGACCATCACTCTAAGTGGCAGCCAGCCAGATTTCAGTGCAATATAAACTCTCTCTCAGGAGACAGGCTGAGTATTTTAGGATGTACTGGGCAAACTGCCAATAGATATGTGTATGAGATACATAACGTCTTGAAAAGGATATGAGAAGGTAATTCCAGTTTAGATTGGTGGCTGGAATTATGACCCTTGAGGTCATTGTTTTGTTCATTTATGATTTCACTCATATGAGTTCACTCCAAATGTTCATTCATTTCAACACAATTTTAGTCTTCACTTCACGTGCTAGGTCCCTGTTATTCATCTGGTTTCAGGATTCCCATTTTAACAACAGAGAGATCAATTTTTTGCCCATCATGTCAATGATAAAAGGCCTTGATCCTACCACTCCTGAACACTACTGTGTCCAGGAGGATGGGGGTAATAGCTTGGCACCATCAGCCAGGTCTGGGCTCACCCACTCTTCCCAAGACCTTCCTGAAGGGCATTCCCTTCTACATAAGGGAAGTAGAAACTTCTTAAAAGAGTTCGCTCTCAACAGTTTTCATCCTGTTGCAAGCCACCGTTCTCCCTTTTGGGGAGCCATTGGGATCAGCACAGCAGTTGCTTCACTGTGGGGCTGGAGGCCACTGCCTTGGAGGAAACATCCGGGAGCCTTGGAGTAAGGGGTGAAATACTTCGCTATTTTGGACCTAAAAAATGGAGGATTTATGGCTCTTTCTGAGACAGGCTGGAGGCAGAAGTCTGGGGCAGGCCTGGGTGCCTTGTTGGCTAAACCCTGGGGCTGGTGAAAGCCTGGTAGAGGGAGAGGTTAGACTGGACTCAGCCTGCACCTTGAACTGCTATAAATTTAATGGGCCTGCTCCTGACCTGCTGGCCAGGAAGCTGACTCAGGCCAAGCCTGTGGGGGCTTCTGCCCAGGAATATCCTGAGCCAGCCGCCCCTTGGCATCCTGGTTGAGCAGCTGACCCCAACTTAATGGGACCACAACGTGGGTGTCCGGGGCCAGCTCTTCAATGGGCTGCTTCCCTTGGAGCCAAATCAATATTTATTAATGATCTGCCCCCTGGGTCCCTCTGTCTTCACAGAGGGCCTCTGTTGCACCAGCCTGTCCAAGTCATTCATTAACCGCCAAGCTCAGCAGCCCTCCAGGCCGTGGAGGGACTCACAGAGGCCAGCCCACCAAGGAGGTATTTTGAAAGGTCATTAATGAGCTAATCTGATTTAACTTTTCAGAACGGAGGCCTGGGTCACAGGGGTCGGTCTGGATTCCCAGCATTGTGAGTGGGACTGGGGTGAGGGGAGAGGCCTGTAACCTTCACTGGGAGGAGAAAGGCAATGTGAAGATGTGTGTGAGAAGTGGAGGACTTAGGTGCTAAAAAGTGACTACCCCTAGATCCTGGGAGGCTTGGGACAGAAAGTGGGTGAGGACTCAGGGCTGTTCCAAGGATTTTCTTCAAGTTTCCTGTAGACTTCTAGCTTATGTCTTAGTTTCCTTTAACCAGTTGCATTCGAGTCAGCTCCGGCTCTTGGGGATCCCATGCGAGTCAGACTAGAGCTGTGCTTCATGGAGTTTTCAATGGCTGATTCTTCAAAAGTAGATCGCCAGGTCCTTTTTCTGGGCTACCTCCGGGTGGACTTGAACCTCCAACCTTTTGGTTAGTAGCTGAGTGCATTAACAGTTTACACCACCCAAGGACTCCTTCTCAATATCTTAGTGCTGCTGTAACACAAATAACACACGGGTGGCTTTAAAGAACAGAAACCTACTTTCTCACAGTTCTGAGGGCTAAATATCCAAATCAGGATCTCAGCCATGTCGATTCCTTCCTTGTAAGTAGCCCTAGGCTACTTGGTTTCTTAACTTGTAGATAATCCTCATATGTGACATCTGTCATCCTCCATGTGTGTGTGTCTCTGCATCTAATCAGAAGTGATTAGATTTGGAACCCACCCTACTCAGGTACGATCTAATTAAAATAACAAAGAAAACCCTATTCCCAAACAGGATTATATTCACAGGATTCCAACACACTTTTTTTGGGGGGGGGGGGGCACAATTTAAGCCATCACAGTTCGTCACCTCCTTTTCCTCCTGAGGTGGTTGAAGAGGAACTGACTAGAGCTCCTACTCTGTAATTTAAGCCAGCAGAGTCCTGGTAAGCACACATCTTGCAGAGCTCAAATTTCAGCTCAGCTACTCACTAGCTCAGTGATCTTGAGCAAGTCATTTCACCTTCACAAGTCTGAGTCTGCTTATCAGTAAAGCAGAAATAATAAGGTCTACCTCACAGGATTTCTTTGGGAATCAAAAGAGACAATGGAAGTGAACAGTTTAACACAGTATCTGGTGCCTAGTAAGCTCTCAAAAAAATGTGACTTTAAAGGAAGAGAGTTAGCTATAACCTTTTGGCTGAGAACAATCGGAAGGCTCAGGTGTTGATGTGCACAAGTCTGAACTCTGGCTCCATCACCAGTGACCTTATGTACCTGAATCCCAGTCTGGTGTCCCCTGGGTTTGTTGTGAAGTCCAAGGGCAATGATGACACAGATCTACCTGCTATGGCTCAGCTGCTTCTCAGCCCAACCAAAGAGGCAGGAGAGGGATTGGCTGCTTCATCCCTTTCACAGATGAAAAGCTGGAGACTCAGAAATCAAGTAACTCTCTTAGAGTCACACTGTTTGTAGATGGGAGGGATGAAACTTGAACTCAGACCTCTGGCTCCAATCCAGGATGTGCACAACCTTTGAATGTTATGAAGATCAGTACATACAGTTTAACACTTGATTATTAACTTAAAGGTTGGTGGTTCGAACCCACGCAGTGGTGCTGCAAAAGAAAGGCCTGGTGCCCTGCTTCCATAAAGATCACAGCCAAGAAAACTCTATGGAGCAGTTCTACTAGGTCACACATGGGGTCACCACGAGTCAGAGTTGACTCCATAGCAATTTTTTTTTTTTTTTTAAACAAATATAAGTCTTGATACCGATTTTGTTTTCGGGTCCTCTTTGGTCTTTCTACCTTTATAGTACCTGATGTCTCCCTACTGCTTGCTTCACAACCCTGCTCAGGTCAGCCTCTGCCCCAGGAAACCAGCCATGCCAGGGCCTCAATCCGCCCATTACCAAACACCCAGAACATGCCTCTCCTCAGTCTCATTGCCTTAAGCCTTACCCCTGCTCTCCAAGGTGACAGCTGGTGAACTCCTCTTACTTGTTAGGCCTGGTCTGGGCCCTCCTTCCATTATATTATACATAGATTCTTCCTAAAGGCTTCTGGGAGACAATAATCTCAAGTGATGCCTGGGAAGAGCGGAGGAATGGATTCCAAGGCAGATAGAGTTGGGCCACCGCCTGGAGGAAGTATGAACCAGGCCAGCCTTATCATCTGGCTTTCTATAATGATAAAAAACAAACAAAAAAACCCAACTGGTTGTCGTTGAGTTCATTCCAACTCATAGCAACCCCATAGGACAAAGTAGAACTGCCCCATAGGGTTTCCAAGGAGCGGCTGGTGGATTCGAACTGCCGGCCTTTTGGTTAGCAGCTGTAGCACTTAATCACTACACCACCAGGGCTCCTCTATAATGATAGTAATAGTAATAATAATACCAAGCACTTATAAAGCATTGTTCTAAGCACTATATAAGTATCAGCACATTTTAATTCTCCCATCAATAGAAGCTGTACTATTGGAATATATTGTTATATGTAATCATATTATATATTATTGGAGTCCCTGGATGACACAAATGGTTGGCAATTTGAACCCACCCAGAGGTTCCTCAGAAGAAAGGCCTGGCAATCTGCTTCTGAAAGGTCATAGCCTTGAATATCTTATAAAGCAATTCTACTCTGCACACATGGGGTGGCCATGAGTTGGAATTGACTCACCGGCAACTAACAACAACAACAATATATCATTATTATATATTATTATATGCACTATTATTGTAGCCATTTTAAGGAACCCTGGTGGTGCAGTGGTTAAGCACTTGGCTGCCAACTGAAAGGTCAGCAGTTCGAAGCCACCAGCTGCTCCACTGGAGAAAGATGTGGCAGTCTGCTTCTGTAAAGATTATAGCCTTGGAAACTCTATGGGGCAGTTCTACTCTGTCCTATAGGGTCGTTATGAATCAGAATTGACTCGATGGCAACGGGTTTTGGTATTAAGGCCATTTTACAGATGGGAAAACGGAGGACCAAAGTAATCTCCATAAAGTCCCAAAGCCACTAAGTAGCAGAAGTGAGATTTGGACCCAGGCAGTCTGGCTCTAGAGTTAACCACCAAGCTCTGTCACATTGCCAGCCTGGCTATGTTTGGGGCCTTTTCTGGATGATGATGAGGCTCAGGAGACACTGGAGGCCCGTGGACTGGGGTGAGCACCCCATGGCCTGGCACTGTCCTGCTTCAAGCTGCCTCAGTGTCCCTCCAAGCTTCTGTGATGAGGTTCTGTTAAAAGGCTTGGCAGACTGCTTTGACTTTTGTCTCCTCTTTGTCAAGACTTGAATCTTTTGGGTCTTTGTAGCCCTCTTGAGTTCTCCATTTTTTTTCCGCTATCAAGAGACCTGAAAACGTACAAGGTTAACCGGCCCAACTACTAGTCACCTAGAGCAGGAATTATGCTGTTTTTTTGCTGCCCCCTGGTGGTTAGTTGGGGGATGGCTAGCACACGCCGCTCTGCATTAGGATGGGAGCATAAAAGCTTCCATCCCTGGAGTACAACCTTGTTTCTTTGGTGAGAGGAGAATGGGAAATTGTATGCAGGAAGTGCACTTGGGGAACTGAAAAAAATGCAGTGACTGTATTTCTAGAACAAGCGAGGCTGACACATCGGTTGAGATGTGAGTGCCCTTTTATATGTCCTCTGGCCAGCGTCATCCCTCACAGGCATTTCACAGGTCTCAGTAGATGAAACACGAACGAGACTGCAGCAACAAATGAATCCAACACCCTTTGTTTTATGAAGCGTGAAACTGAGGCCCAAGAATAGAAAGCCCGTTAATATCAGAGCTGTACTGAGAACCAGCTTTCTGACTCCAGTTTACCTTCTTCTTCTCCTTCCCCTCCCCCTTCTCCTCCTCTCAATTCCCCCTCCCCCTTCCCTTCCCCCTTTCTACCCCTTCCCCTTATACTCCCTGCCCTCCTCTTTTTGTTAAAATCTTTCTCATCCTCATGGGCTACCTTTGGCAGAGCACTTACTGTGGGCCAGTCACTATGCTAAGGTGAGTCACATTTGCTACAGCATTAATTCATGCAAGGACGTGGAAAAATAGTTTGTACCCATTTTATGGATCAGGAAACTAAGGCTCTGAGAAATAAAACATTTGTTCAAAGTTGCACAACAAAGTAAGTGTCAGACTTTCTAGCTGCGCTGGAAAACGTGTGCTCTTTCTGTTCTGTGCTGAGCTAACTGTAGTGTAAAAAAATCCTCTGGAACTTACAGCTGAGTAGTTTTTGCTATGTGCTGTGTACTGTTCTCAGCAACTCACATACATTAACTCATTTAACCTCAAAATGATCCTATAAATTAGTACTAATAATACCACCATTTTGAAGGGTAAGACAGTACACAATACTGGGGAAGCCAGCACAACTTGACCAAGGCAAGGTCATGGAAGCGCCATAGACACATTCAAACTCCCTAAGGGACCAAATTACTGGGCTGAGGGCTGTGGGGACCATGGTCTCAGGGAACATCTAGCTCAATTAGCATAACATAGTATGTAAAGAAAATGTTCTACATTCTACTTTGGTGAGTAACGTCTGGGATCTTAAAAGCCTGTGAGCAGCGATCTAATATACTCCACTGGCCTCATCCCTTTGGGAACAAGGGTGAATGAAGAAAACTAAAGATACAAGAGCAAGATTAGTCCAAAGGTCTAATGGACCACAACTACTGTGTCTTCCACCAGATTGAGTCCAGTACAACTAGATGGTGCCTGGCTACCACCACTGACTGCTCTGACAGGGATCACAATAGAGGGTCCTGCATAGAGCTGGAGAAAAATGTAGAACAAAATTCTAACTCACAAAAAGAAAAAAAAAAAAAAGACTAGAATTACTGGCCTGTCAGAGACTGGAGAAGCCCTGAGAGTAGGGACCCTGGACACCCTTTTAGCTCAGTAATGAAGTCACACCTGAGGTTCACCCTTCAGCTAAAGATTAAATAGGCACATAAAACAAAATGAGACTAAAGGGGCACCCTAGCCCAGGGGCAAGGACTAGAAGGCAGAAGGGGACAGGAAAGCTGGTAATAGGATAATAGGGAACCCAAAGTTGAGAAGGGAGAGTGTTGACGTGTCATGGGGTTGTTAACCAATGTCATAAAACAATATGTGTACTGTTTAATGAGAAGCTAGTTTGTTCTCTAAACCTTCATCTAAAGTACAATATCCACATTTTACAGATGGGAAGACTGAGGCACAGAGAGGTTTGACAGCTTGTCCTGGGTCTCATAGCTAGTAAGTACAGAGATAGGATTCAAACCAATGGTGTGGGGCTCCATTGTCCATGCCCTTAACCATTGCTAGGCTGGCTCTTCCCAAGACAAACAGGCAGCCAGCCCTGGCCTAAGGACTGCTCTGGGTGTCCCAGATCCCACTGGGCTGTGGGTAGTTTGTGGTGGACAGTTTTGTGAGGCAGCGTCAAGCCACCAGGACCCTCACCCTGAGGTCTAAAGCCATAAGATGTCATATAAAACAGCATCCCCATCACTCACCATCTCCTTACCCTGCTTTAGTTTTCTTCAAGAACTTCCTGGCATTGCTATACATTTAAAATTTAGCATTTCCTGTCTCCCCCAGCAGAATGTAAGCATCTCAAGTGTGGAGACTCCATGGTGTTCCCCCCTCTATGCCCAGTGCCTGGTACACAGCAGATACTCAATACATATTTGTGGGTTCTCCTTTGATGAGTCTAAGGTTCCCAAGTGTCAGAAGGTGGTGCAGCAAGAAGGTTTCCCCGGGCACATTCTCTGGGAGCAGCTGTCACTGCCAGAATTACGGATGATTTCTGGTAGAGAAAACTGATGAACGAATGGGGAAGGGGTGGCTTGGAAGTGAGGAGATGGGCTTATCAATGGTGCTCAGTCCAGAGGTGAGGGACAGGTTCCCTTGTCCATGTGAGTCATTCAATGAAGCTCCTTGGTGGCAACATTCTGGATAAATAGGAATAGTCTCATAGGAAATCCTGAGCCTTGCCTGACTACCATGGGGTCTCCTTCCTATGCCCTTCCAAACCTAGGTGGGAAACGGACTTCATTTCCAATGCAGTCATTGTGCAAGGCAGATCAGTAGACAAAAGGAGGAAAGAATGGTTGGGTAGAAGTTTAGGCAGTGAAGTGGGAAGCCAGGTTCCATGTTAGGTGGGTGGAGCACAATGCTGTATCATTCCAGACCCTGAGATCAAGGTAGTTGGAACCAAGGAGATCTATCAAGAGACTCCCCCGCCATCCCTCAGTTTTTTCATCTGTAAAATGAGGGTCATAATAATACCTACTTCGTGGGGCTGTTGCGAGGATTAAATGAAGCAGTATATATATGTACAGTGTCTAGGAGAGTGCTTACTGCATGTTACTGTTGTGTATTAACAAGTCGATTTTGGCTCATAGTGACCCCAAGTAACAGAGAAGAACTGCCCCAAGGGTTTTTTAGGCTGTAATCTTTACAGGAGCAGATCACCAGGTCTTTTCTCCTGTGGAGCTTCTGGTGGGTTTGAACCGCTAACCCTTCAGTTAGCAGTCAAGTGTTTAACCGTTGCACAACCAGGGCTCCTGCCTAGCACTTCCTCATTGCCATTGAGTGGATTCCAATTCATAGCGACCCTATAGGACAGAGTAGAACTGCCCCACAAGGTTTCCACGGCTGTAAATATTTACCGAAGCAGATTGCCACATCTTGCTCCCATGGAGTGGCTGTAGAGTTTGAACTGTTGGCCTTTTGGTTAGCAGCCAAGTGCTTAACCACTGCACAACCAGGGCTCCTTTGCTTAGCGTATAGCAAGTGCTGTACAAACATCAGCTGCAATAACTACTGCAATGTCTGTCCACAGGGAGCCAAACTAGAGGAGTGGGCTGGGCCTTAGGGGCATGGAGACCTCCAAGTAGAAACTGAAAAGCAACAATCATGCAGTCAGGTTCCAGAGCCACACCCCTAACCAGTCTGCTCTGCCAGCTCCCATTAGTGGCTGGATGGATTGGTGGTCAAGACCAGAGGCTATGAAGTTAGCTGGGCCTGAGTTTGAATTCTGGCCCTACTGTTTACCAGAGTGTGCATTTGGGCTAGTCACTTAACCTTTCTGTTCCTCAGTTTTCTCATCTGTAATAAGGGCATAAGAAGCCCTGGTGGCACAAAGGTTAAGTTCTTGGCTGCTAACTGTAAGTTTGGTGGTTCAAACCCTTTAGCGGCTCCATGGGAAAAAAGACCTGGTTATCTGCTCCTGTAAAGATTCCAAACCAAAAATCCATTGCCATCTAGTTGATTCTGACTCACAGTGACCCTACGGGACAGAGTAGAACTGCCCCATAGAGTTTCCAAAGAGCATCTGGTGGATGTGAACTGCCAACTTTTTGGTTAGCAGCTGTAGCACTTAACCACTACGCCACCAGCATTTCCACCTGTAAAGATTATAGCCTAGAAAATCTTATGACGGAGCGCTACTCTGTCACATGGGGTCGCTATGAGTCGAAATTAAATCAATGGCACCTAACAACAGCAATATGGGAATACCAATCATACCCACATCACTGGTAATGTACTTAGAATAGCCCTCACTCTTAGTTTTTATTGTTAATATGGGCAGTAGAGAGTTTAAGCCCTCCAATCAATGGAAGCAAGTGGCCTTTATTAACACCATTGAGATAAACTCCTTGTTGTTTGTGATATGTTTTATACAGCTGCTTTTTGTCCTGAGGTTCATATGCTTATTTCATGAGTGACATTTCCCCAAGTGTGGCCACTAGATGGCACACATGTCCTTTCCTGCCACTTCCCCAGGTCACGGAACAAAAGATGGTGAGCCACCATTTCTGTGCCAGACGTTAGGCTGTGCACTTTGCCTATAATCTCATTTACTGCTCATGGAGGACCTCAGATTAAAGGAGATGCTCTATTAGAAATGCTAAGCACAGTACCTGGCACATGGTAAGGCCTCAGAAAAGAGTTTATTAATCTTTCTGTTATCCTCGTTTTTACGGAGGTGGGAACTGAGCCACAGAGAGGAGAGTAGACAGATGTTGGAGGCTAGATTCTAAACCAGACCTGAATGACTGCAAGTTCAGCGTCCTTCCCCCTGAACCTCATTTCAGGGGAAATACTGGACGCCTTGAGCTTACTTCCTTGCTTCCCACCATGACTACTCTGCCCTCTGGTTTCTTTCAGGGCCTGCCATTTTGTTGCTTCCTGTGTGATCTTACACCAGTTATTTAGACTCTCAGAGCCTCAGTTTCTCATATGTATAATAGGGGTTATAATACCTTCCTCATTTTGGAGATACTTCAGAAACAGCAACTAGAGCAGAGTCGAACTTCTGTGGATAGTGATGACTGCCCTTATCCCTTACGTGGTAACATAACCAGAGTTTGCTCCTCTCTCCTTCCCTTTCTCATTCCCTTCTTTCCTCCCTCCTTCCTTTCCTTCCCTCAATTCTTCTTTCCTCCTTCTTTCCCTCTCCCTCCCTTTTATCCTCTTTTCTTTCTTCCTTCTGTCCTTTCTTCTCTTTCCTTTCTCCTTTGCTCTCTCCTTTCCCTTCTCTCCTCTCACCTTTCTTCCCTCTCTTCCTTCCTTTCTTCTTTCCTTCCTCCCTTTATTCCTGAGCTCTATGTGCCTAGAAATACAGAGTACTCATGGCCCCTGCCCTCATGGAATTTACAGTCCCAAATTCCCTACCCTCTGCTCATCCATGAGACAATTCCCACTCCCCTCTTCTTCAACATGTCTTCTTCCCTGTAAGGCACAGGGATTTAGATGCTGCTACCTACTCTTCTCCCTGGGGTCCCTCCTCTGCAGCCATTGTGAGCTGCAGAACTCAGGTCCCCCCTCTTTCCCTTACTATGCTATTACAAAAACAAGCTCACAAATTCTTTAGAAACCGTGAGGCATCTTCAAGTCCCAGACCACCTGACTCTGTTCATTCCATTTCACCAATGGTTTTCAAACTGACTGTGGGATCAAAGGATTTTGCGGGATGCTTGGGGCCTTTGGAGGGAGACATGATGGGAAGATGGGGTGAGGAGAGTTGGTTTCAGGGGCTCATTTTTTGCCTCCACTAGAGCAACTCTGGCTTTATCTAATTTGTATTTTGGGGTTACATGCAACGTCTTACTGCTAATAAAACCCACCAGCCGTTCCACAGGAAAAAGATGTGGCAGTCTACTTCCATAAATATTTCAACCACAGAAACCCTATGGGGTATTCCTACTCTCTTCTATGGGGTAACTATGAGTTGGAATCGACCCAACAGCAATGGGTTTTGTACCATGTTGAGTGGTAGGGAGATTAACTTTGAGATATTTCAGAGAAAATCTTCAGAAACATACTATGTTTGGGAACATATTTTAAAATTAGTTCCCAGAAAAGGCAAATAGATTTAAGTTTTAAATTATTGTAATTTGGGGGTTATCTGGGTTCCTACTTGCGCCACTGACTCAATTGGTGCTGATATCTTGCTTCTAACCTTGGTGAGGTCTTTGACCACATCCTGCCAGTTAGCCCCTCCGGACTTTGCCTTTTCTGTGTTGCAGTGCCCTGGTTCCCAAGGACCATTCAAGAGCTCGACAGATTTGCCAATCAGATTCTCAGCTATGGAGCAGAACTGGATGCAGACCACCCGGTGAGCCCATGCCTCTTTAGGATGAGATCCTTTCTCCTCCCTCCCCGTTCCCACCCTACTCCTTCCCCCTTGTGAAATGTGTCTTCATTTGCTTGGTTAACAAACATTTACCCAGTGCCTACTTTGGCCAGGACTCGGGAAGCAAAGATTAATAAGACATTATCATTATCATTATTATTATTGCAGCAAATATAAATCATAGTCCAGAAATTGCATAGATAGAGAGACAGACAGATTGATAGATAGTCCCTGGGTGGCACAAACAGTTAAGCACTGGGCTACTAACTGAAAGTCTGGTGGTTTGAACTCACTCAGAGGTACCTGGGAAGACAGGTTTGGTGATCTGCTTCCAAAAGGTCACAGCCTTGAAAACCCTATGGAGAACTGTTCTACCCTGCATGTAAGGGGCTGCCATGAGTTGGAATCAATTCAACAGTAACTGGTTTGGTGTTTTGGTTTTATATACATACAATGAACTGAAGCAGGAAGCATCAAAAGAAGATGGAAGGAATACACAGAGTCACTATACCAAACAGAAATGGTGAAATTTCAACCATTTCAGGAAGTAGCATATGACCAGGAACTTATGGTACTGAAGGAAGAGTTCCAAGCTGCACTAAAGGCACTGGCAAAAAACAAGGCTCCAGGAACTGACAGAATACCAACTGAAATGTTTCAACAAATGGATGCAGAGCTAGAAGTGCTCATTCATCTATGCCAAGAAATTTGCAAGACAGCTACCTGGCCAGCCAACTGGAAGAGATCCATATTTATGCCTGTGCTAAAGGAATGTGATCCAATCAAATGTGGAAATTATCAAACAATATCATTAATATCACACACAAGTAAAATTTTGTTGAAGATCATTCAAAAGGGGCTGCAGCAGTACATCGACAAGGAACTGCCAGAAATTCAAGCCAGATTCCGAAGAGGATATGGAAAGAAGGATATCATTGCTGATGTCAGATAGATCCTGGTTGAAAGCAGAGAATACCAGAAAGATGTTTACCTGGGTTTTATTGACTATGCAAAGGCATCCGACTGTGTGGAACATAACAAATTATGGATAACAATGCAAATAATGGGAATTCGAGAACACTTAATTGTGCTCATGAGGAACCTGTACATAGATCAAGAGGCAGTCGTTCCAAAAGAACAAGGGTATACTGAGTGGTTTAAAGTCAGAAGGGTGTACGTCAGGGTTGTATCTTTTCACCATATTCATTCAAGCTGTGCGCTGAGCAAATAATCTGAGAAACTGGACTACATGAAGAAGAAAGGGGCATCAGAATTGGAGAAAGACTCATTAACAACCTTGCTTGCTGAAAGTGAAGAGGACTTGAGGCACTTACTGATGAAGATCAAAGACCACAGCCTTCATTATGGATTACACCTCAACATAAAGAAAACAAAAATCCTCACAAATGGACCAATAAACAACATCATGATAAACGGAGAAAAGATTGAAGTTGTCAAGGATTTCATTTTACTTGGATCCACAATCAACAGCCATGGAAGCAGCAGTCAAGAAATCAAATGACACATTGCACTGGGCAAATCTACTGCAAAAGACCTCCTTAAAGTGTTAAAAAGCAAAGATGTCACCTTGAAGACTAAGGTGCTCCTGAACCAAGTCATGGTATTTTCAATTGTCTCTTACGTATGTAAAAGCTGGACAGTGAATAAGAAGACCAAAGAAGAATTGACGCTTTTGAATTATGGTGTTGGTGAAGAATATTAAATGTACCATGGACTACCAAAAGAACAAACAAAACTGTCTTCGAAAAAGTATAGCCAGAATGCTCCTTAGAAGCAAGGATGGCGAGACTTCCTCTCACATACTTTGGACATATTATCAGGAGGGATCAGTCCCTGGAGAAGGGCATCATGCCTGGTAAAGTAGAGGGTCAGCAAAAAAGAGGAAGACCCTCAATGAGACGGATTGACACGGTGGCTGCAACAATGGGCTCAAGCATAACGACAATTATGAGGAAGGCACAGGACTGGGCAGTGTTTCATTCTGTTGTACGTAGGGTCACTATGAGTTGGAATTGACTTGACGACACCTAACAACAACAATGTCTGAATTACAGATGTTTAAATTGGATTCTTGGGAAACAGTCAACAGTGCTAATAACTCTGCCAGGTGTGGGGGGCAGAGGGAGTGGAGGCATGGGAACTGGATCTTAAACACTGAGCAGACGGTAGTCAAATAGGAAAGGGAGAATTCACCTAAGGCTGAGAGAAGAGTGTATACAAAGGCTCAGAGTCGTGAAAGTGCCCAGAATATTTCGGGAAAGGTAGTTGGTGCTTTGATGTGAAGGTGAGTGTCTGGAGATGAGGCCAGGGCAGTGGGTTGGGGTCAGACTGAAAAAGGTCTGACATATAACACAAAGGCACTTGCGCTGTGTCTGTTGGCCAGGGGAAGGGATCCTCTGTTTCTGAGTAGAGAACCTGGCAGGGGTCCTACCATTCCCTCTCTCTGGGGTGGAGGGCCCTGGGCAGAGCAGCCCATGGTGGGGCTCAGTGCCTGCTCTGACAGTGACTCAGTTGTGTGGTGAGAAGTGGCACCACCATCACGTTGCCTGTCCTTTATTCCCTGCCAGACAAATTGCTAAGTAAGCTTTAAATGACTTGGACACTGTTTGTATTAGTAATGGTTTTCGGTAGCCCACAGAAGCATCTGCACTCCCTCAGGAGACTGTCATCTGCACACCTCTAGGTGGGTCTTTACAGTGGACAGGGGGCTCTCACAATGTCACTTGTTCTTCATAAAGGCACTTTTCAGTAAGCAAAGGACCTGTTCCCATTTTGTAGACAGATGCATTTGGCTCCAGGAAGGTAAATAGCTTTTCTAAGGAGTCCCTGAGTGGTGCAGATCATTACACGCTCAACTGCTAACTGAAAGGCTGGAAGTTTGAGTCTACCCAGAGGCACCCCGAAAGAAAGTTCTGGCAATCTACTTCCAAAAAATCAGCCATTGACAACTCTACGGAACACAGTTCTACTCTGACACATATGGGATTGCCATGAGTCAGAACTGACTAGAAGGCATTGTTTTTATGGTGAACTTTGGGTCCTTAGATCTTAACCCAGTGCTCACCAGGGCCTGAAGACAAAGGTCTAGCTGATGGCAGAATTCCAGACCCTTTAACAGAGCCAAAGGGAGAGAGATTTCAGGGACAAGCTGGGCTTTTAAAATAGGAATGATTTATGCTTGTTTTGTTTCTAACTGTAATAGTAAAATTCCTTCTAGTGAACTTGAAAATACAGAAAAGCACGAGGAAGAAAATGAAGATTCTCCCATAATTTCCACATTTCTGTTTTTCTCTTTGTACTACTCTGTATTTTATAAATTTCTACAATGAGATAGTATTTTATGAGTGGAAATAAAGGTGAAGACCTCCTCCCCCAACCCCCAGGCTTTAAAGCAGAAAGAAAGCAGAGTATCTCCTAAAATACCATTTTTCAGAGCAGCTGACTCTACCCGTTAGGGTAAATCTAGCCATTAGGGTGGTTTCTCCTTTTACCAAGGTCCCTGGGTGGTGCAAATAGTTCGTGCTCTACCACTAACCTAAAGGTTGGTGATTCAAAATCACCCAGTGGCACCACGGAAGAAAGGCCTGGAGATTTCCTCCTAAGGAAATCCTATGGAACAGTTCTACTTTGTAATGCATGGGGTCGCCATGAATTGGAATTGACCTGATGGCACTGGGTTTGGTTTTTTCTTTTTCCTCCACTAACCAGCCTCACTTTTTCCCACTCCCACCAGTGCTTCTTCCATTAAACTTGCTCCCTGGTCATTTGGGGCCGTGGGAGAAGGGGCTAGTTTGAGACACCTACATTTCCCTCCCTTTATCCTCATGTCAAGGCAGTGGTTAAGCCCTCAGATGCTAACCAGAAACGCGGTTTGAACCCGCCAGCTGCTCCACGGGAGAAAGACGTGGCAGTCTGCTTCTGTAAAGATTACACAGCCTTGGAAACACGATGAGGCAGTTCTACTCTGATTTATAAGGTCACTATGAGTCAAAATGGACTCGATGGCAACGGGTGTGTTTTTTGTTTTTATCCTCATATCCCCTCAGGCTGACAGGCTGGCCTAAAACCCTCTGGAATTCATTCCTCTTTAAGAACTCAGCCCAAGTCTTTGGCTCCTGGGCCCTTTAGTGTCACAAATTTTATCATAATGCAATTATCAGGTACATGGTCCCCTGAAGAAGAGGCGCCAGGCTCTCCCTGTTCCTGTGGTTTCTCTTCGGGTCCTAGAACACGGGCCAAGAACAAAGCAAACCCGCCAGGGTGCTTCCCCACAGCCCAAGGCCCCACCAACCACAGGCCTCAATGCCTGAACTGCAAACAGACACAGCTGAGGAGTGGCGGGGCTGTTCTTTCTGAAAGGACCCTCTGTTCCGCTCTGTCCCTCTTATTCAGTGTGACCTCTTCTCCCCTGGCCCGCGCTCTTGGCAGTGTGCAATGGCGCCTGACCCAGGATCTCGCATCAGCCTACAAAACAGCCGCTTTGAGAAATGAATGAGGCTGAGAAGGGAGTGTTCCTAAAGACGGCGTAAAGGGCATCTGCCTGCCAGCTTTAGCTAAGTGGGAAAATGAACCAGGAGAGCCGTACTGCCCTCTGCCCGTCTCTGCTTTTTTCCCTGCCTCCCTCACCCTCTTGCCCTTCCTCCTTCCACGACCATTTATTAAGCTAACAATATTAATAGCTTGTATTTCTTAAGCATGTAGAAATGCTTTACGTGTATTTTGTTTTTCTTTCTTTTACAGAAATTTATTTTTTTCACAGTTTTGGAGGCTAAAAGTCTTCTCCATCAGGGTCTCAGCCATGTTGACTCCTTCATTGTGGGTAGTCCTGTGCATTCCTTGCTTCCTTGGCAATCCTGCGCGTTCCTTGATTCCTTGGTGATCCTTATGCGGCCTCCATCTTTCCCCATGTGTGGTATCTCCATGTCTTATCTGCTGTTTTTATAATTCACAAGTCATTAGATTTGGAGCTACCCAAAGATTTGGAGCTAGTATGATCTAATTCACATCACACAGAAAACCCTACTTCCAAACAGGATCCCATCCACAGGTATAGGGATTAGGATTCTAACACTTATTTTTTTGGAGGGTGACACAATTTAATCTATAACACAGAGGAGTTGGTTACTGCCATTCTTCCAACCATACTTTGAAGAACATGGTCCTGGAAAGCTGGATTTCCCCCTCCATTTTCTATACCCACTTTTACATGCATTTTTAAAATTTAAGAATTCAATTTTTTGTATTGTGGTAAAATATATATGACATAAATTTTTCCATGCCAGCTATTTTTCAGTGTACAATTCAGTGGTGTTAATTAGATTCACAATGTTGCCAACTGTCATCGCTATTTGTTCCTAAAACCTGTTCATCACCCCGAGCAGAGACTCTGTGCCTATTAAGCATAAACTCCCCATTGCCTCCTCCCCTGGTCCCAGTAACCACTAGTCTACTTTCTGTCTCTAGGCATTTGTCTATCCTAGATATTTCATGTAGGTGGGATCATAGAATATTTGCCCTTTTGTGTCTGGGTTATTTCACTTAGCATGTTTTTGATGTTCATTCATGTTGTGGCATGTATTAGGAGTTCATTTCTATTTATGGCTGAGTAATATTCCATTGTGGAAACCATTGTGGCATAGTGGTTAAGAGTTACATCTGCTAACCAAAAAGTTGGCAGTTCAAATCCACGAGGTGCTCCTTGGGAACTCTGTGGTGCAGTTCTACTCTGTCCCATAGGGTCGCTTGCTATGAGTCAGAATTGACTAGACTGCAATGGGTATTATTCCATTGTATGTATATAAGGAGCCCTGGTGGTGAAGTGGTTAAGCGCTTGGCTGCTAACCAAAAAAGTTGGGAGTTCGAACCCATCAGCCACTCTGCAGAAGAAAGATGTGGCAGTCTGTTTCCATTAAGAATCTTCAGCCTTGGAAAGCCTATGGAGTAGTGCTGCTCTATCCCATAGGGTTGCTATGAGTCAGAATTGACTCGATGGCAATGGGTTGGGGTTTAGGTGGTATGTATACAGCACATTTTGTTTATCTATTCATCTATTGATGGTCATTTGGGTTGTTTGCATCTTTTGGCTATTGCGAATATCGCTGATATGCAAGTATCTGTTTGAGTCCCTGCTTTCAATTCTTTTGGGAATATACCCAGGAGTGGAATTGCTGGGTCGTATAAATTTTTTTTTATTTTTTTAAACTATGACAAGCCAGTGAGGGTTGTACTTTCTCATTTTCAGACAGAGAGGGCTGCGTGGCCTTGTGTATATGTGAACTAGATCCCAGGTCATATATATATATATTAAAAAAAGAGATTGAAATGATAAATAAAACATAATCCTTGCCCCCTAGGGACCTGTTAAAGTAGTGGGGTACAGGGAGAAAAGCTATCTGCCCTTCCCAAAGAACCCCAAAGGTTTGCCAGAGGGGTCTGGAATAATAACTGTGACCTTGGCAGACAGAATCTAAGTGTGTTTTCTTTGATTACCATTTCTAAAGGTGGCTCCCCTTCCTTTGACCATTTTCCTCCCACTGTGCTTCTGTCCGTGTTGTTATCCTTACCTTGGGTGCTTTTGCTTACCTTCCATCTGTTCTTTCCCTGCTGGCAAACTGCTAATTCATCTTGGAAGTCCCAACTTATATTCCTCAGCCTCTTTGAAGCCTTCCGTTATGTCTGCCATGGCTAAGCTCTTCATGCCGTTACTGTAGAACTGTGTGTATGTCTCAGTCATGGTATGTATCACGTTGTGTTTTATACTGTAAGCATAGAGTAGCAGACCAAGATAAAGTCATTCACCCACGACTTGTAACCTCAGACATGAGGCACAAGATATATACAAGTTAAAGAGTCATAGGCCTGTTTCCCAAACTGTAGTCTAAGAAAAGAGAAAATCCCACGATCAAAGACAGAAATATTGCACTTCAAAGAGAGAAACATCTAAAGCATAGACAAGTTCCAATATCTCATTAGAGGTTTTGGAAAGTCCTGTAAAAATGGGACCCATTCCACCTGATGTTTCTCAAATTCATTTACCCATAGCCCCGTTTTTGAAATTAAAAAAAAAATAATAATTTTGTTGTTGAGAATATACACAACAAAACATACACAAATTTGGCAGTTTCTACATGTACAATTTAGTGACATTGATTACATTCTTTGAGTTGTGCAACCAATCTCACTCTCTTTTTCTGAGTTGTGCCTCCCTCATTAGCATAAACTTGCTGTCCTAAGGTTCCTATTTAATCTTTTTAGTTGCTGTTGTCAGTTTGATCCCATATACATAGTTCTTAAAAGAGCATAATTCTCAAGGCAGAATTTTTTTTACTAGTTAAGCTAAACCATTGTTTGGTGTTAAGATGACTTCAGGGGATATTTTTGGTTTAAGGTTTAAAGATTATCTCAGGGTATAGTTTCGGGGGTTACTCCACCCTCTGTGGCTCAAGAAAATCTGGAGTCCATGAGATTCTGTTCTGCATTTTTCCCCTTTTGATCAGGATTCTTCTATGGAATCTTTGATCAAAATGCTCAGTAATGGTAACTAGGCACCACCCAGTTTTTCCGGTCTCATGGCAAAGGAGGCAGTTGTTGATGGAGGCAATTAGCCACACATTCCATATCCTTCTCCTTTCCTGACTCTTCTTCTTCCTCTGTTGCTTCAGGTAAATAGAGACAAATTGTGCCTTGGAAGGCCACTTGCAGGATTTTAAAACCCCAGGCACTATGCAATGAAATAGGAGATAGAAGAGAAGAATTAAACACTTTATTAGTCCAGTTAACTGGGGTGTCCCATGAAACCATGACCCTAAACCTCCAAACCAAAGAACCAAATCCCATGAGGTGTTTGGTTGTACATAAGCAGCTTCAGCAGCTCCTTTTTTTCTTTTTTGGTCATTGTATAGATATGCTAAATACCCATCAACAGATGAAAGGATAAACAAGCAGTGGTACATACATACAATGAAATACTACTCGACCAATAGGAGAAATGAATTCTGGATACATGCTACAGTATGGAAGGAGCTTGAAGACATTATGCTGAGTAAAATGAGCTAATCACATAAGGACAAATATTGTATGACTTCACTTATACACAGAGACCAAAGTTTATTAGTAGTTACCAGAGGAAGGAGGAAGTGGGAAAAGGGGGATTAACAGTGATGGAAAAATCTCATTGATTGAGGGTAGGGTTGCACAGTGATTGCTATAATTGCTGTCAATAAGTTGTACACCTGTAAAAAGTTGAACTGGCAAATGTTGAGCAAAGTCCTTTTAAATGGAATGCCAAGGAACATTATTGTGAAGGAACAGAGTCTGGGCAATATTTGCTTAAATCAGAGCTCAGAAAAGTATATAATTAGAAGCCAGATTTAATGAGTCAGACAGCTGCTGCTATCACTTCTAAGGAAGGAGAGGTCACTGTGGCCTGGATGTTTAAGGACGGTTTCTTGAAAGAGGATGCTCTGAGCTGAGTCCATCAGAGTAGGCTAATGGTTTATTTAAAAAAATCAAACCAAACCCACTGCTTTTGAGTGGATTCTGCCTCATGGTGACCCCTACTCTATAGGGGTACGACTGCTCTATAGGGTTTTCTTGGCTGTAATCTTTATGGAAGCAGAATGCCAGGCCTTTCTTCTGTGGCTCCACTAGGTGGATTTCAACCACCAACCATTAGATTAGAGGCTGACTGCAAACTGCTTGCACCACCCAACGTAACCCAAACCAAAAACCCAGTGCCGTCGAGTCGATTCCGACTCATAGTGACCCTATGGGACAGAGTAGAACTGCCCCATAGAGTTACCAAGGAGCGCCTGGTGGATTTGAACTGCCGACCCTTTGGTTAGCATCTGTAGCTCTTAACCACTACACCACCAGGGTTTCCACCCAAAGTAAACAACCCTCAAATCTCTGTGGCTTAACACGTGTGTAAAAGTTTATTTCCAGGGTGGCTCAGTAGGAAACCTCTGTTCCACACAGTCTTTCAGAAATCAAGTTTCCTTCCATCACTTCCACCCTCCTCCATTCTACCAGGACGTGGGAAAGTTTGTTGTTTTTAGTTGCTGTTGAGTTGATTCTGACTCACGGTGATCCCATGTGTGCAGAGTAGAATTGCTCCATAGGGTTTTCAAGGCTATGACCTTTCGGATGCAGATCTCCAGCCCTGTCTTCCCAGGTACCTCTGAATGGCTTCAAGTCACGAACATTTCACCTAGTATTTGAGCACTTAACCATTTGCACCACCCAAGTATTCCCAGTGGGAGAGGTGAGAATTGCTCCTGGAAGGTTTTCACAGCCAGTTTAGAAGAGATGCCTCATATTCTTTTGCTCGAATTCTGTTGGCCAGAGCTCAAGCACCTGACCATTGCTAACTGCAAAGGAGACTGGGAAAAGTAGTTTAGCTATGTACTCTGGAAGAAGGGGGAGGACAGATCTTAGAAAGCATGAGCAGCCTCTGCTGCACATTCCCTAACTCCAGAGCTCCCTATTCCAGTTAGCCTACCACCTGTGGCTACATCTAGGCTGAAGATCTGCACCGGGGGACTTTTTGGCAGGAGAAATATCAACCAACACAACTGGCCTTCTGTGTTTGTTTCTACTTCTCAATCTTTCAAGGCATAGGTATTGAGTATTCCTTCTCTCCAGCAAATTCTCCAAGAGCAGGGCGCTATTTTCCAAAACTTCTCCCCTTTCCTTTTCCTCTCTCCCACCTTCTCCACCTGGGGACCCTGTTGGAGTCTATACTAAAGCTTCATCAATCCACTCACCAAACACCTGTACTCCTACGTCATTGCTCTGACGAAGCATAATTTTCAAAAAAATTTAAAACGTATCTACAATATATGTAGATAATGAATACCTGTCAGAGATCTATTTGGCTCAACAAAGGAAATAGCAGGATGACAAATGTGGTTCAAAGGAAGATACAAGAGATCAAAGTACATATAGTCACTGAATGATAGAGTGCTGGAACAAGACTGCAAAGATGGATACTCAAATGATTAATTTTCTGCAAGCAGTAAAACCATGACCGTGAGAGTGTTATCCTTTTTACCAGAGAGACTTCATTTGCAACTGCATCAGAAAAAAAAAATCTTTTGCAACAGATCCATCTTCTAAAAGTCGGCATGTAACAACCTAGATGCCCATCAACAGATGAATGGATAAACAAACTGTGGTACATGCACACAGTGGAGTACTACACAACGATAATGAACAGTGGTGAATCTGTGAAGCATCTTCTAACATGGATGAATCTGGAGGGTGTTATGCTGAGTGAAATAAGTCAATCACAAAAGGACAAATATTGTATGACATCACTACTGTAAAAACTCATGAAAATGTTTGCATACAAAAAGAAACAAAAATAAATAAAAGTCAGCATCTAACTTTGCAAAGTCTGGGCCTTAATATCCTTTGCTGTTGAGTCAATTCCAACTCATACTGACCCTATAGGACTGAATAGAACTGCGCTATAGAGTTTTCAAGGCGGGCATGGTGGATTCGAACTGCCGACATTTAGGTTAGCAGATGAGCTCTTAACCACTATGCCACCAAGGTTCCCGGGCCTTTGTAAATTGTACATCAGGCAAATATACTTCTGTCTTAGTTCCCTAGTGCTGCTGTAACAGAAATACCACAAATGGGTGACTTTAAAGAACAGAAATTTGTTTTCTCATAGTTCTGGAGGCTAAAAGTGCACATCAGGGTCTCAGCCAAGTTGATTCCTTCCTTGTAGGTAGTCCCGGGCATTCCCTGATTCCTTGGCTTGTAGACGATTCTCACATGGTGTCTGTCTTCCTGTGTTCATGTGTGCATCTATCTATCTAATTTGCTGTTTTTATAACTCAGAAGTGATTAGATTTAGAACTCATCCTACTCAGGTAATGATCTAATTAACATAACAAAGAAAACCCTGTTTCCAAACAGGATTTTATCCACAGGTATAGAGGTTAGGATTCCAACACATATTTGGAGGGAGCACTATTCAATCCATAACAACCTGTCCCTAGAGCACCTAGGGGACTCATTAGACAACAACCTGATATGACTTTGAAAAGGCACACTGTACTCTTACTTTCCTGTCTTACCAAGTTCTGGATAATTTTTCTTTACAACTCCTACTCAGGGGTATGCTAGACACTGAAAATCTAGTGATAAGCAAGGGAAGCAGATCCCTAAATTTAGTAATTACCTCCTGTCTGAAAGGAGAAGCCTGCAGGTTTCTGAGGGAAGGTATCGTAGAGGGAAACCAATAAGCTTGGGAAAAATCAAAAAAGGCCTCCAATTTAAACTCAGACCAAAGGAACAGATGGGAGTTTATTGGTTTAAGAGCATGAGGACAAGCATTCCAATGAGAAGCAACAGCACGTGTGAAGCCCTTGAGGTGTGGGAAGACCGTGGGGTGTTTGAGAACTTAAAGTTAGTCCTATTAGAGCACAGTATGAAGGCAAGAATGGCTCAGCATAGAGTTGGAAACACAGGCAGGGTCAGGTCACATAATGCCTTGTAAAAGATTTTGAACTTTATACTTAAAAAGAGAAACTATTGAAGGTTTTAAGGAGGGGAGTGACCTCACCAGATCCACATTTTTTAAGTTCACTTGGGCTGCAGTGAAGGGGGAAGAGGGGACAGAGGACGGCAACTTAGAAAGCAGTTTCGATAGTCCAAGCAAGCAATAATGGTGGCCTGGATTAAGGTGTTAGCACTGAGAATAAAGGGAAAATGATAGACTCAAGGTATATGGAGGGTAGAATGGACAGAAGCTGGTTATTGAATGCAAAGGCAGAATGGAGAGGAGAAGTAATGCAATGACTCTCAGGTTACTGAAGTGGGCAACTGGGTATCAGGATCCTTTCCAGAATAATCTTCTCGGTCTTATTGGTGGTGACCATGACGAGCAATGCAGGGTGGGCAAGGAGAGGGGGCCTCTGTCAGCACTTCCCTCAAAACCCACTGCGGTCGAGTCGATTCTGACTCATAGCGACCCTGTAGAACAGAGTAGAACTGCCCCTTAGAGTTTCCAAGGAGCACCTGGCAGATTTGAACTGCCAACCCTTTGATTAGCAGCCATAGCTTTTAACCACTATGCCACCAGGGTTTCCAGCATTCCCCTAGTCTACGCATTTGCAAGACTTATTTCACCAGTGTCTGTAGCATGGGAATGACAGATGTTTAATGATACCAGTTTAAACCTTTTGTCCCCTTTATACCATCCTTCCCCCAGTCAGTTAGAATGGGACATATGGGATATAATAAACTTATTACTGGGGTAGAGGAAATGTAAATAGCAAGGAAAGAATTGTGCAGATGCTGTTTAAAAATCCTGAGAGCCGAAGTAGGGGCTCAGAGTACATCCTTTTTACATGCTGAGCCAGACTTCTTAGTTCCTGGATTTCCCACCATTTTTTTTTTCATAAATATATTATTTTTTGAGTCCTTGTTATGTGCTCAGACTTTTGCTTGATGCCCATCCAGTCCAACCACACAACACTGTGAGGGAGGTACAATTAACAGTCTAAATTTACGGATGAAGAAACTAAGATCCTGAGAGGTGAATTGGCAGATCCCGTGCTCCTAGTGAATGAATGGATGAATGGCTCAGCATTTCCACCCAGCCAGTCTGACTCTAGACCTCGTGCTCTTCTTCTCACTAGGCTAAAGATAGCGTTTCTGAGTTTTAACCACAGCCATGATATCTAGAGAGGATGCGATAAATATCTCAGTCTAGAAGACTGCTCCAAATCCTTTCCATGTTAGTCTTTCTCCAAAACGTCCACAAACACAAAATCGCACCCCTCAGCACCTTGACTATTGCCCAAATAATGAAACTTCTGAGAGTAAGAGAAGAGACTGCATGTAGATTTCAGGTGATGTTATAATTTTGCATCCTATAGAGAGCTCTACTTTCTCCCATCCTCTCCTCTCCCCCCTGCTTCACCAACAATATATTTTCCTGTCAAAACATACTTGGTTACATGCTGTGCAACCGAAATTGCTGCTATTAGTTTAATTGGGACAGGGTTATTATAAATAAATTACATGCAATGCTCCTGAAATTGCTGCTATTAGTCTAAATTGAGACGGGTGATTAGTCATTCACCAACTGCAGCTTAATTCGGAATTCATCCTGCATAACCAGAGGCCTTGTGGTCATCTGGCAGCCCAAAGGATGGGGGAGTCAAGCCCCAAGAAAGGGCTGCAAGGCCACAATTTTCTTTGGTTCTTAGTGACTAAGAGAGCAAAAGTCCCTGAAGTTTGGTAGATGGGGTGTGCCTGCAGGAGGATAACGACCTTCTTAGAAACTTAGAGCTGGAAAAGACCATGGTTAGAAACCTTCCCATGTGGAAAATCTGTGTAGTGTATTGTGTGTGTGTGTTGTGTGTTCCTTAAAGTGTTAATCTTCTGCCCCTTCCCCAAAATGATTTGATAGTAGATTTTTACAATAGAAAACTTCAAAATCAGAAATAGTATAAAAAATAAAACAGCCACTCAATTCCCATGACCCAGAGATAACATTTGTTACAGTTTGGTGTATTCCTTCCTTCATTTTATATATAATAAGATATATGTATATGATGTGAGATATATATGATATATATGCTATGATATGATGTGATCTATACAGTATGATGTATGTAATATATATATAATATACATATGATATGGAGCCCTGGTGGCATAGTTGTTAAAAGCTCGACTGCTAACCAAAAGTTAGGCAGTTCAAATCTACCATCTGCTCCTTGGAAACCCTATGGGGCAATTCTACTCTGTCCTATAGGGTCGTTATGAGTTGGAACTGATTCGACAGTGCCTAACAACAACAACAACAATACATACGATATGATATATATGAGATATACAAAAAAAAAAAAAAAAAAAAAAAACCCCAGTGCCTTTTAGTCGATTCCTACTCATAGCGACTCTATAGGACAGGGTAGAACTGCCACGTAGAGTTTCCAATGAGCGCCTGGTGGATTCGAACTGCCGACCCTTTGGTTAGCAGCTGTAGCACTTAACCACTATGCCACCAGGGTTTCCAGAGATATACATATGATATGGTACACATGAGATATACATATGATATGATATATATGAGATATATATAACCTTATGGATATACAGTTTTATATTAAGCTTTTCTTCACTGATGGAAAAATATGTGAAACACCTAGACAGGGCACATTAAGAATAAAAAGTAACAGCCAAATAAAGAAGAGAAATTGCCATGAATATTCTATTCCTGGAGGGAGGAGGGAGGATAAAGTGAAAAACCACTGGTTAAGCTGAATTCTTTTCTTGTCGTCCTTGGTTTCCTGCTTCAACCTTCAAACCTCAACTTACCATCTTGAGTAGAGCCAGAAAACCTGGATGGAGGTGCAGGTTCTGCAGTTAAGGGCCTTGGACAAACGACCCTATGGGCTTCACTTCCCTTATTTGTAGATGAAATTTTTAACAGTAGGTGTTCTCCAAGGTGCTTTGCAGGTGCAAAAGTCTACATTTTACACTTAAGAGCTATAAAAAGCCATTCACTGTTATTTTTAGGTACCATCAAGTCAATCCTGACTCATAGTGACCCCGTGTGACAGAGTAGAACTGCCTTATATGGTTTTCTAGGCTGTAATCTTTACGAGAGTAGATCGCCACAGAGCTGCTGGGCAGGTTCCAACTGCCAACCTTTTGGTTAGCAGCCGAGTGCTCAACTGTTGCACCACCAGAGATCCTCAGCCATTCACTACTGACTGATAAAAACAGCCTGATAGGTAAGAATAATTGTAGCAGCCAAACTTTAACTACTGCCAAATATTCAATTTATTTAGCCCGAAGTAAGGAGATGTGTAAAAATAAGTGTTCCTTCTTTACTTCAACAGTCAACTTCCTTAAAGGGTATGTTAGCAGTGTTTGAAAATTAAATAATGCTGCCTAGTTTTCTTACTACATCATCCCAAAGTGACTTATCTTCACCCAGCAGAAGTGAGGCCCTACGGTGGGTTTAAGTTCTCAGATTCCTAGGCTTTCCTACATATAGTTAACGGTTCATTCAAACCCTTCAGTACTCTAGGGAGAGCAATAGGGTTACACTTTGTAATAACCACGTCATAGAACCCTGTCTAAACTGACCAATCACGTCATTTATCTGCGGTATAGTTTTAGAATAACAAATGTATGGGAACTTTACTTTTCTGGTTTGCAACATTTGGATTTCTTGATTTCTCAAAATATATCTTAGGAAAAAAAAAAAAACCTTTTTTTCTCCTCCCTTTCCTCTAACCCTACCTTTCTCTCCCTCCCTTCCTCCCTCCCTTTCTTCTTTCAACAAGTGTGTGTGTAATCCCATTTGTATGCTAGACTGTGTTACAGTTTCTCAGATAAAATTACATTATACACATTGAGGAGTCCTGGTGTAGTGGTTAAGAGCTCAGGCTGCTAACCAAAAGGTCTGCAGTTCGCATCTACCGGCCACTTCTTGGAAGCCCTATGGGGCAGTTCTACTCTGTCCTGTAGGGTTGCTGTGAGTCAGAATGGACTCTATGGCAACAGGTTTGGTTTTTTTGGTTTTATATACATTGACCCCTGGTTCTTTGGAATTACTGGTTTAAACAAACAAACAAATAAGAATCAGCCAATAAAATCAACATACAAAAAGCAATATCTGAAAATTAGGTAGTATATACCTTTTTAAAAAATTCCTTTAAGTATTAAGTTCCACGATGCAAGCCTTGTTTTCAGTTCATTAACTTCTAGGATTGGAGGGTTGCTGGGGCAGAGAAATTGCTAGCTCAGGTGATAGATGTCACGGCTTACTGGAAAGTGTTTGGAGGGAACAAAACAGAGTTCTACAGTGATCACACCAGTCTCTTGTCTTACCAAAATTTGAATTACAGCCAACTTTTTAGGAAAATGCCCTTTTTATCAAGGGGGATCACCTTCAACTCAGGTATGTGCTTCTCCAACACTGAAAGACACTGGGCCTGTTTTCTCCCTGTAGGTCAGCCTTGAAGGAGAAACAATCATCATTTTTCTATGTACCAGCCAGGCTTCTCAGTGGAGGGAGCCCTGGTGGTGCAGTGATTAAGAGCTATGGCGGCTAAACAAAAGGTTGGCAGTTCAAATCCACCAGCCGCTCCTTGGAAACCCTATGGGCAGTTGTACTCTGTCCTAGAGGGTTGCTACGAGTCAGAATCGACTCAACAGAAGGGGTTTAACCAGGCTTCCCAGTTAATTAAGCCTCTGTCAAGATGTAAAGGTTGACAGTGATTGAGGTGTAGGGGAAAGGGCATGAGACTGGGCAATTCAGATCCTGGTGCTACCTTTGCTGTGCCTCCATTTCTTCAAGCCACTGTGTATTCTCTAGAAAAAGCTAAATAATCATACTGTTCTACCTTACAAGTTTGTTGTGAAAATTTTAAATAAGTTCCTAGCACAGGCTGGCAGAGAGTAGGCACTCAGTAAATGGTATCTTAAAAAATTGCAGTAACCATAAGCATGTACCTGTTGTCTATCTAGAAACACTGGTGGCATAGTGGTTAAGAGCTACAGCTGCTAAACAAAAGGTCGGCACCAGGCGCTCCTTGGAAACCCGATGGGGCAGTTCTACTCTGTCCAATAGGGTCACTATGAGTCAGAAACGACTTGATGGCAGCGGGTTTGTTTTTTTTGGTTTTGTTGTCTATCTACACACATACACACACACACAAAACCCCCAAAGGGAGAATTAAAGTTAAAGGTGTTAGGAGACAGTGCTAGACACACACTGTTGGTCACGAATTTAGTGGGTATTTTACATCTTCATCAGAGAGAGCTGTCCTACCAACTTTGCCTAATTTTTTTTAAGTTAAAAATGCTGTGGATAAGATTTCTTTAGAACCAGGATACTCCTGGGCGCTATTTGTGGTTTAGAATTCCATGGCAGAGAGGCCCACCCTGAATTGAAGGTGTTACTAATAATGTGTCACTCTTAATATCTGGTGGGAGACCTTACCCCCAGTTTAGCTGAGACTTAATTTTCAGGGTATAAAGGGACAAGGAGTGCCTGGGCTGTGCAAATGGCTAATGCACTTGGCTGCTTACTGAAAGATTAGAGATTCCGGTCTACCCAGAGGTGCCTGGGAAGAAAGACCTGATGATCTACTTCGAAAATATCAGCCATTGAAAACTCTATGGAGCCAGTTCTACTCGACACACACGGGGTCGCTATGAGTCAGAACTGACTAAATGGCAACTGATTTTTACTTATTTACTTTTATTGTACTTTAGATGAAGGTTTACAGAACAGACTGTCTTCTCATTAAACAGTTAATACACATATTATTTTATGACATTGGTTAACAACCCCATGACATGTCAACACTCTCCCTTCTTGACCTTGGCTTCCCTAGTACCAGCTTTCCTGTCCCCTCTTGTTCTCATCCTTGCCCCTCAGCTGTTGTGCCCCTTTAGTCGTGTTTTGTTTTATGGGCCTGTCTAATCTTTGGCTGAAAGGTGAACCTCAGAAGTGACTTCAGTATTGAGCTAAAAGGGTGTCCAGGAGCCGTACTCTTGGGGTTTCTCCAGTCCCTGTCAGGCCAGTAAGTCTGGGCTTTTTTTTGTGAGTTAGAGTTTTGTTCTACATTTTTCTCCAGCTCTGTCTGGGACCCTCTATTGTGATTCCTGTCAGAGCAGTCAGTGGTGGTAGCCTGGGCAACTAATTTTTACAGGTGCTGCTTGGGAGTGACAATTACTGAGGTGAAGGGAAAAGGGCATGGGACTGGGCTCAGAGAAGTAGAGACACAGTGAAGGTGGAGCCAGGGTCTTCAAAGATCGGGGGAAGGCGAGATGCAATATCAGGTCTCACCAGCCCCCGTTCCAGACATTCATAGCCATGCTAGGCTTCTCCCTCCAAAAGCCTCCAGGAAGTCAGTTGTCTCTTTTCTCCTAGGGTTTTAAAGATCCTGTGTACAGAGAAAGAAGGAAGCAGTTTGCTGACATTGCCTACAGCTACCGACAGTAAGTCTGCCTGACTTGTCGTGGGGAAGATAGAAGACCACACACCCCAGCCAACCTCTCCCTTGACTGAGGTTGGAAAACACCTGCGTGGAGAGTCCTGGCTTCTGTGTGTGTGCGTTGTGTTTGAATGCATCTGTTGTCTGTGTAGTGTATGTTGTGTGTGTGTGTTGTGAATGTGTGGTGTGCGTGTATGTTTTATGCGTATGTTGTGTGTGTGTGTGTGTGTGTGGTGTGTCTAAGCCTTTAAACCATCCCTTTAATAACGCATGTTTTTTAAAAATTGCCTTTAGACAAAACAGAATTACCCACTGCACTGGGGCCCAGCTCTTTCCCAAGCTTTGTTATCTAACTACGCAGTGGTGTCTGAAGTACAGGTAGTCCCCAGGTTACAAACACGTTCTGTTCCTAAGCCTGTCTTTAAGTCGAATTTTTACCTAAGTCTGAACAGGTAGGTATGATTTATATCTAATGTTAGTCAAATGTTTGTCTTAGTATATAGCATATGCATAAAAAACACTGAAGAAACATTTCCAGTTATACTAAAACGTTTTTAACATAATAATACAGTAATAATAGTAATAATAATGTTTTGATGTGCGTCTCAATGTAACGCCCATTTGTTATTACAAATGATTGTATGTACCTTGAATTTTTTGATATAATAACTTTAGGGGGTTGGTTCATAACTATGGGTTGTATGTGAGACCAACATTCATAACCCGGGAACTGCCTCTTATTTTAAAAGGCCTCAGTACTAATAAAATAGCCACTGGTATTCTCTACATTAAACAGAGACAAAGGAAAAAGAGAATCGTGTACGTTAAAGAAGGAGCTGGCAGCTTCACTGAACCAATGAATCATTTGAGTTTTCAGGCGAGCCAAGCTTCACCATTCTACTTTTATCTGGTTGACCCAGCTGCAAAGGGCAATTTTATGACGAGTTTGCTTTTTTCTGTTTGGGATTCTAGGTTCCACCCCTACCCTGCTTTAGCCAAGAGAAAATGCGAATAGCAAACGTGTTATTTGAGAAGAGGACTGATTTCCTAGTTTGCACAGTAGGAATTAGAGAAATACTTTCACCGGGAGCTTAGAGTTTTAGAACTGAGCACCATCTCTGAGTGAAAAAATTCAGTTATTCAGTTGATCCTTGGGTGGTTCAGTCAGTGTTAGGCTACTGACCTACTGAAAAGTTGGAGATTCAAGTCTACCCAGAGGTGCCTTGGAAGAAAGGCCTGGTGATCTACTTCCAAAAAATAAGTGATTGAAAACCCTGTGGAGCACAGAGCTACTCTGACACACATGGGGTTTCTATTCCTGAGTTAAAGGCGTCAGAACAGACATGTAAAAAACAGATCTTAAAAGTTGACCAGAACACAGAGGTAATAACACTTTAAATTAAAAGCTTTGATATTATATCAGGGAGATAAAGGAAATGATGGGACTTTGTATACTGAACTCATGTTGTTGTTGTGCACTGTCAGGTTGATTCAGACTTATAGCCACCCTATAGGACTTTTTTTTTATAGGACAGAGTAGAACTGCCCCATGGGGTTTCCAAGGCTGTAATTTTTTCAGAATCAAATTGCCACATTTTTCTCCCGTGGAGCTCCAAGTGGGTTCAGACTGTCAACCTTTTGGTTAGCAGCCCAGCTCTTAACCATTGTGCCACCAGGGCTCCTGACTGAATGTGTGAAAAAAAAAAAAAAGTTGCCATCAAGCTGATTTTGACTCATAGTGACCCTATAGGACAGAGTAGAATCGCCTCATAGGGCTTCTAAGGAACGGCTGGTAGATTTGAACTGCCAACCTTTTGGTTAGCAGCCATGCTCTTAACCACTGCACCACCAGGGCTCCATAGTTACCTTCAAAATGGAAATACGTCCAGAGAAAATGAGAAAAGTTGTTTCACTGAATGGTTCCTGGTAGTGGATGGATCCAGAAAATTGCTGACATTGGTCGAAAACTTCGGGGCCCATCTGGGCCTTGGGTTGTGCTGAGCAGGAATCATAGAATATGGTAACCACTCTTCACTGCCCCTGCCTTCGCCCCAGCATAGTCAGGTGGACAGCGTTAAATCATGTACAGGCAAGAGCCCTTCTTCAGATGGTCATTAGTAGATCATGTTTATTATCTTACACTGAGGCTTTGCTAAATGCTTTGTTTACATTATTTCATGTAGCCTTAATAATAACTACCCATTTTTCAGGAAGAGAAAGTAAAACTTTAACTTTTTTAAGTGAAATAACTTGCCAAGTGTCTTAGTCATCTAGTGCTGCCATAACAGACATACCACAAGTGAATGGCTTTAACAAAGAGAAATTTGTTTTCTCACAGTCTAGTAGGTTACAAGTCTAAATTCAGGGCGTCAGCTCCAGGGGAAGGCTTCCTCTCTCTGTTGGCTCTGGAGGACTAGGACAAGGAAGGTCCTTGTCCTCAATCTTCCCATGGTCAAGGAGCTTCTCAGGTGCAGGAACCTCAGGTCCAAAGGACACGGTCTGTTCCCAGCACTACTTTCGCGGTGGCATGAGGTCCCCAACTCTCTGCTTGCTTGCTTACCTTTCCTTTTATCTCCTGAGAGATAAAAGGTGGTGCAGGCCATGCCGCAGAGAAACTCCCTTTACATTGGGTCTGAGTAAGGGTGGTGTTACAATCCCACCCTAATCCCCTCAACATAAAATTACAATCACAAAACGGAGGACAACCACAGAATACTGGGAATCATGGCCTAACCAAGTTAATACACACATTTTTAGGGGGACATAATTCAATCCATGACACCAAGGTCATAAGACTAATAAGTAATAAGTGGCATAATCAGATTTTGGACTCAAGTTTGTCCAACTCCAAAGTCATTTTCAGCCACTTGTCTGAGTGTCTGGGGATTCTCTCAGAGTTGCAAGACATCAATTTCCCATGTAATCGAGGATGGGCAGCATAGGAGATACATTCACTCACTTGTTGATCCTCCTCAACCCCCTTCCCATAAAAATGTTAAACCTAGTAAAAAGGAATTAAGGCAAATGGAATGAATCGAATGCCTTATAAACCTGGATGTTAACCAATTAAGTTAAATTGATGATTGAAATTTATTGGTAGACAACTGGGCTCTCAAAGGACTGAGAGATCTTCTAGCTGAGTTCCCACCTTTTATAGATGAACCCCAGGTGGTTAAGAAATGTGCCCAAGGTAATGTAGCTAGTTAGGAGCAGAACTTATTCAGAAGTTTAAAGCCTATTTCATTTTACCTCATTTCTTTTAAGCTTATAATGCTGATTACCATCACTTCCTTCTTTGAAGTATTCTCTTACCTCGGTTTCTGGCATTCTAATCTCCCTGCTTCCCCTCCTACTTTTTTGAATGCTTTTTCTCAGTCTTCTTTGGTCTCTTCCTCTAACTCCAGAAATTGTATTATCTTTCGGGATTTAGCTTTGGCCTTCTCCCTTGGCTTCAGCCACCATCCATACCAATAGCTCCTTATTGAATCTCTAGCCCTGAACTCTATCCTGAGTGCCACATACAAATTCCCATTCATCAAATGACTCTTTAACCCCCCATATCCCACACACCCTTCAAATTCAACCTATTTAAAGCTCATTGGTCATGTTATATCTCTGCTTAAATCCTTCCATTGGGCTCCAACTTCTCTGAAGTTTTTTCACTCTTGGTGAATTCATGGACTCTTTTGAGAATCTATATAAAGCTATGGGACCCTCTTTCCCACCAAAATAAGTAAATAAAAATACATAAGGACAAATGAATGCAAAATAATACCTAACATATTGAGTGCTTACTATATCCCAGGCATTATATTAATAGTTCTACATGGATTATCTCATTTATTCCTACAATACGTTATGAAGTTATCACTCTTTTTCGTATCATTTAATAAATGAAAAAATTGAAGCTTAGAAGCAATTTGCCCTAGGTCACATAGCCAGGATATGGTAAAACCAGGTTTTAGACTTGCATAGGCTGACTTTAGAGCCATTATTTAATTCTGCGACCTTATATTTTTATATACACTTCTTTCAGGAACTTTATGGATGTGCTGTTGCCCATAAGATAAAGTCGACTCTTCTATAGTATGGCTTAAGGAGCTTTTTTGCCATCTGACTTCAGCCAACCTCTTCAGCCTCATCTTCTAGCCCTTATGCAATCTATTTTAGCCAAATTGAACTAGTCATCTTCTACCAGGTGCCTTTTAATACCTCTGAACATTTAGACATGCCCTTTTCTCTGCCGGGAATAATTTTTTCCTCTCCTTTTTGCCTACAAAGCTTTTACCTATTCTTTAAGACTCAACTCAGATTCCACCACTTCCAAATCAAATGCCTTCTCCCTCTCTTCTCCATCCCCTCTTCCTCTCTGCTCCCAGAGTACTCATCCCTCAGTGATTAAAATTCTTTTGTCTACCTGTCTGTTTCCCTTGAAGACTACAAACTCTTTGAGATGAGTGCTTGCACCTTCGTCTGTTTCCTTAGGATGTGTTACAGTGCCCAGCACCTAACTGAGTACTTACCAGATGGAATTTAGCATTCAGTAAAAAAATTATAAAGTTATAAAAAACCAAACCCGTTGCCATCGAGTCGATTCCAACTCATAGCGACCCTGTAGGACAGAGTAGAACTGCCCCAGTTTCCAAGGAGCACCTGGTGGTTTCAAACTGCCGACCTTTTGGTTGACAGCTGTAGCACTTAACCGCTATGCCACCAGGCTTATAAAGGAACCTAGAACCTATACAGTCTATCTTAGCTTCTTAGGGCTTTTGTAACAAAATACCACAAAGTGTATAGCTTTAAAGACAGAAATGTATTTTTCTTGTAGTTTTGGAGGTAGGGAGTCCAAATTCAGGACGTCGGCAGGGCTATGCTCTCTCTATGTGGGCTTTATGTTGCCCTGGGTGTTTCTTGGCATTCTTCACATTCTGTCTTTCCGCTGTGTGTGTCTCCCTTTTATAAGACACCACTCAGAAGAGATTAAGTTTCGGACCCAACCTACTATACTTAGGTTATACCCTAAAGGAGGTAGGAACTCATTTAATTTAACTGATGATAAAAGAAAATCCCTATTTCCAAAGAAGCTCACATTCACAGATACAGGGTTAGGACCTCAACAACTTTTTGGGAGACAGAATTCAATCTGTAACATACTCCTTGAGATTTTTTGCTTGAGTTGAGAATGTGGGATTTTCAATCAATTAATAAATCCTGGTGGCTGTGCTACCAAGAAGAAAGAACTGTATCAAGGAATCAAGAAACTTGGGTTTTAACCATGGCTCTTCTACTACATATTCTTTTTTTTTTTTTAATTTTATTGTGCTTTAAGTGAAAGTTTCTTCTACTATATTTTATGCTTCAGTTTTCTTTTCTGTAAAATGAAGCCTTTTAATTGGGTAATATTTAAGCACTACCCTCCTTCTAGTGCTAAGTGGAATAAGTAACTGCTATCTGCCATGTATTATTCTACTCTAGCAGCTAGAAGATATACATACATACATATATACGCATGTATATATATGTATACACATGTATACATATATCATCAGTTCCTGATATATGTCAGCACAATCTGACATACAGTAGAGGGATGGAAAGGGGCAGACTTGGGAAAGGCATCACAGGTAATTGATTCATTTGCTTCAGTTGTAATGCTCAGATGACTTTGGTCACCTGTGGGCTTTGATGGGCTGGGGCAGAGGCTGTTGCCAGTGGAGATAGAAACCATTTGAAGATATCCAATATCCTCTGTCTGAGCCCACCATCAGTTATCCCTCTGACCACCTGGTAATAATACATAATTCCAAAGTAGACAGCCCTGTCTTGTCCCAAACACTGTGTACCCTGTCACAGAAGCAGCTTGGAGTTACAGGTTATAGTCACTGGTGTTTGAAATCAGGCTTTGTTTGATTTTCTTTGTTTTTGCTGTTCAGAACACTATAAAACTGTAGCGTGCATCAGAATCATGTGGAGGAGTTTATTGGAAACCAGATACCTGGGCTCTCCCCTCCCCTACAGAATCAGGACCTATGGTCAGGGCCTGCCATATGAACTTTAACAAGCTCCCTATAATTCTGTTGTGTCATAGCAGAAGATGCTAGATAAATGTATCTTGTGTATGCATAGAAATACCTTGATAACTTCCCAGGGACAGAAGTATCAAATCCAAGAAGTGAATGCCCCACTAAACAAGGGGTCTCAAACTCACGGCCCACATATTGAATCCAGTTTAGCCCGCAGATACAATTGCTTTGGTTGACATGGCATAAAACACTATGTTGCTTTAATTGAACTTAGGTGCCTCTGTTTAGAAAGAAAATGCATTCTTCAGTTCACCTCAGCCCCCATCCTCCTTACAGCCTTACACCTGCTACTTTACACATTTATGTTACCAGCCTGGCCGCTGAAGGTAGGTGAATGTCCACTCTGGGTAAATGATTGGAGAGGTAGGAGAGCAGAAAGGCTAAGTGATTTCCCCAAGTGACACAGCTGATGAGATGAGAGCTTAATCAAATCCCCTTTCACCTGGAAAATTGAGACATGAATGTTTCCTATATCAAGAAATGGAATGTCCCTCTTTACAGTAACGTTTTAAATCCACTATTGTCTGGGTAAAGAGCCCTGGTAGTGCCGCAGTTAAGCTCTTAGTTGCTAACTAAAAACGTTGGCAGTTCGAACCCACCCAGTGGCTCTGTGGAAGAAAGATCTGGCTCCATGGAAGAATGATTCAACAAGATTATAGCCTAGAAAACCCTATGGGGCAGTTCTACTCTGTCAAATGGGGTCACTATGAGTTGAAATCGACTCAACAGCACCTAACAGCAACACAGTCTGGGTGGTGACTCTCATAGACTCTGTATCCCATCTCTATTTGCCAATCTTACCTTCGTCCCCTCCTCTGCACCTACCCTGCTGGAGACAACTATTTCATGCCTGTATTCTAGTGGACAGCCCATCCCTCGAGTGGAATACACAGAAGAAGAAAAGAAAACCTGGGGGACGGTGTTCAGGACCCTGAAGTCCTTGTACAAAACCCACGCTTGCTATGAGCACAATCACATTTTCCCTCTTCTGGAAAAGTACTGCGGTTTCCGTGAAGATAACATTCCCCAGCTGGAAGAAGTTTCTCAATTTCTACAGAGTAAGTCCACATCAGGGCCAAAGGCCTTGAAGGAAGTGATGGGGAAGGGCTGGGAAAGAATAAGGCCAGGAGAGTAAATATGTTTGTGGTGATAAACATGGGTTGATTCTCCCAGAAAAAACTGAATTCACTGCTGTGCTCCGCCCTCTCTTCCCATCCAGCCCCCACCATGAATCTGTGTTACTCAAAGAAAAGGCATCAGACACAGGTTTTGCCATATACATGCCCATAAAAAGCATTTCCTTTCGTAGTCAAAGCCCAGGGTGCCCAGTGGGGATAATAAGAGCATCCATCTCATAGGGTTAGTGTGAGAATTAGTTCATATAAGTAAAGAGCTGGAACAGTGCCTGACATGTGGTAGGTAATATACACTGTTAGCTATTATTATTATCATTATCAGTATCATTCTCCTTCCAAGTTTGGAATGAATTGAGAGACAAATAAAAGAACCAGAGAGGTGGTAATCAAAATGTCAGCTTTATTACTGATAGAAAGCTATTTAGAGAATATAGCATAAATGTACAGCCAAAATGGGCTTCCTAATAGTTTACCCCTGAATTAGATAAATTCACCTGCCAATTCACTGTCATGGTACACACAGTCCCTTGCGTGACCGAAAGCAGACCAGAATGCACTCCTCTATGGGCAAGCAGGGTCAGAGAGAAAAATCAGTTCAGAAAGGGTCAAATGAAGAATATTCACTTCCTCCTCCCAAATGGTCCAATTAGAGAAATCACTGCCGCTCATGGGGTGGACTGTGTGAGGCACGGTAGATTAGCTGGAAGTGCTCCTTCCGTACTTTTCCCTTCTGGCAAGTACAGTGAGAATTCCTGCCTCACTCTGGAAACACAAAAAGAGGAAACTAATGTTTTTTCTCTAATAATAGTGAAAGCTAAATGCATCAAGTGTTTCCGATGTGATAGGCTCTGTGTTAAGTACTTATATTCATTAGCTCTTTAGATAGAATAATCCTAAGAAGTACCTATCCCAGTTTGCAGATGAGGTACAGAGAAACGAAGTAACTTGACTCAAGTTACCCAGCTAGAAAATAGTGGGGCACAGACTCAAAGCCAAGCCTACCTGGCATCAAAGTCACGTTCCTAGGCAGCTGGGTGTATGGCATCCCTACCTAAGGGTGTCTCAGTTCCCTCTGGCTCCACCGTGATGGGGTTTGAGTGTTCTTTCTCCTTTGTGTTTCTCAGCTTGCACTGGTTTCCGCCTTCGACCTGTGGCTGGTCTGCTTTCCTCTCGGGATTTCTTGGGTGGCCTGGCCTTCCGAGTCTTCCATTGCACACAGTACATCAGACATGGATCCAAGCCCATGTACACACCTGAACCGTGAGTATTGACCCTAACAGCCAGCCACTGTCCCTGCACATTGTCGTCAGGTTGATTCCAACTCGTAGTGACCCACAGTGAGCACCCTTTCTCCCTTTCCCAGGAATGAGGTTTGGATTTTTGTGGGCTGGTCTGCAGGGATAGTGGGCTGGATTGTTTGATGGTGGTACTAAGATAAGAGAGAAACTCACCCACTCTGAGGATTTTCTCTGTCAGAAGAGACCAGGCTGATTAGAGATTTGGGGAGCCTGTGAACCAAGGATACATAACCCCCTGGCAGTAGGAATCAAGTTCTGAAGGAAGTGTAGAAGTTAGAACTACAAAGTTCCAAGCGAGAACAAGAGTCAAGCCATCTAAATACCTCCTGGATGTATGTATACCAAACCGAACTCGTTACTGTTGAGTCAATTCCAACTCATAGTGACTCTATAGGACAGAGTACAACTGCCCCATAGGGTTTCCAAGGCTGTAAACTTTACAGAAGCAGACTGCCACATCTTTTTCCTGTGAAGTGGCTAGTGGGTTCAGACCACCAACCTTCGGTTAGCAGCCAAGCACTTAACCACTGCACCACCAGGGTAGTATATGTATTAAAAAATTTTTTTTCTATTGAGTTAGATTCAACTCATAGTGACCCTATAGGACAGAGTAGAGCTGCCCCCATAGAGTTTCCAAGAAACAGCTGGTGGATTTGAACTGCCTACCTTTTGGTTAGCAGCCAAGCTCTTAACCACTGCGCCACCAGGGCTCCAATAGATGTATAGGTGATTTTAATCTTTCTTTGCCTATATTGTGTCATGGTTGAAGTTAGAGAATAGCTGGCCACTGTGCTTCTTAATTTTGCGTTTAGCCACTTTTTAGTTGGATAGGATACATGCAATCTATATAAAAAAGTCAGCAGGATGTGCAAAATGATTTTTCCTTGCCCACAAAATTTATTGCTTCAAATCAGAAAAGACCGTTCCTAATGGACCTGGCATATAAAGTATTAAATAAATACAGGGTTTCTTCCCTGACTTCTGCCTCCCTCCAGACTAAGATAGGACAGCACTATTTTTCTAATTCCTTTGGGAATAACTAAGCGTATTGTATTTGCTCAGAGATGACAATCCAAAGGAGAAGACAGGATGAAAAGTGCTGACCACTCACAGTTCACTCAGATGTATGGGAGAAACATTGGCTCTCCTGTCCCACACACTACTAGGCACACTCCTAAGACCCCCTGGCTGCTGTGTCCTGGCCTGTTCCTAACTTTATCTTCCTGTTTTCCTTTTCTCTTGTACCTTACCTCATCTGACCCCAAGTTCTGCACACATCTTATTCTTAGGTTTGAGGCCATAAGACCAAATGAGTTAGCTTCTTTCTTCCAGCCCATTCCTCATATAGAAAGTCTGAGTCACTTGGCTTATAATCCTCCTCCCCTCCAAGCTCTGTGCATTCTGTCTTTCAGTGACATCTGCCATGAGCTATTGGGACACGTGCCCTTGTTTTCAGACCGCAGCTTTGCCCAGTTTTCCCAGGTAAGGAAAAAATCTCTTCAGTTTCGTAGCTTCAGGGCCAGGGCCTGGATAGCTCAAACAAATGGAGCCCAAATAGGGGCTTATACCCTCTACAAGGGTAGAAATCAGATGCAGTTCTATGGGGCCACCTGAGACGGCAGGCTAAATATCCATCCCAGGGATCCACAGTGTGGGGTTGGTGAATCAACCACTCTCTGAATTATATGTGTGTTGTGAATTTGCCAATCTCCTTGGTCCTACCAGGTATAGCTTAAGAACATTTTCACTCATGAAGCCTTCCTTGATCCCCACGGAGAAGTAACCTCACCTTCTTCCAGGTTCTCTTTTCTCCTCCTCTTTTAGGTACTTTGTGACTTTCTACTTTGTTAGGCAGTCATTTGTCTATATTCCCTGATTAAATAAGATGGTATTTTCCAAAAATACAGTCCCAGTAGCCTGTCTCATTTTTGGCAAAAAATAAAAAGCCAAATATCTCGTCACCAGCATCAAAATAGCAGCCTAGATTTCAGTTCATCTTTGCTATAGTTCACAGTGGTGAGCAGGCTCATAATATGCCTTTTGGATGAGTAAAAGAACTATACCAAGTCTCTCTGGGTACTGAGAAGCAGCCTAGAACCATGCATGATTGAGTAGCTGGAATCATGGGAATGTTGAGTGATGGTTCTGATGTACCCACAGGCCCCTCTTCTGCTACTGACCATCTCTGCGACCTGGGAAAGTTGCTAGGTCTCCCTGTGCCTCAGTCTTCACAGGTGTGGGTCACAGGTGTGGGCAAGTGTTCTTTCTTACAAGGAAGAATGAGGATAGAATGGAATGACTCATGAGCAAATGCTGGACCGAGGCATCATTCTTACCAAAGTATGAATTCCAGAGTAATGAGATTGTAAGTTTTATAACCATTTTTCCTCAGCTGGAAGAACTAGATAGACATTCATGGTGAATGAAGAGGCTATAAATTAATATTTGAAACGAACTGACAAACCAACCAACCAAGCAAATTTTTTGCTTGTACTTGTAAAATACAGCCTGTCCAAAGAACACTGCTGCTGTTATACAGGGTTTTGAGAATTATGGAGCTCAGAGATTGCTGAACTTTCAGAAGCGGAAGTATTTAAGGATTAGTTGAATTTTGACAGTCGAAGTGTCACTGCTGGAGTGAGGCTATTGCCGACCCAGTTTTCTCAGGGAAGGAACAAATCTCTTCAGTTTTCTAGCTACAGGGCCAGGGCTTCTGAAAGTAACCAAGACTTTCAGAAACTTGGTTACTCCTGCCAAGATGCCATTGACTGCTTCAAAATCAAATTAAAAAAATGGTTTCCATTGACTGCTTAGGACAGGTTTAAAATGGGTACTTTTTACTATGACCAAAGAACAATCAGTTTTGTCCTCAGAGAATAGGAACTTTTTATTCTCGCCCCAGAAGCTATTCTGCCCAGTCAGAAAGTGAGTGGCAATCTCCCTTTAGCCATTTCCTCTTTAAGGCAGCCCTACAGAGGAGTGGACAATTATCCGAGTCAACCAATGGAAGCTACTGAGCATCTGTGTGACATGGTTCCAACTTGAATCTGGGCAGCCCCAAGGCAGGAAGTTCATTTTGAAAGTTCCCCGAGCATATCCTTTTTTGTTCTAAAGGCAGGACTTGCTTCCCACTATGGTGCAGATGGGGTAGGAATAAAGCACAGGGAAACCTTGGTGCCACTGTTTTAGGAAAGTTCTGGGCTCTCAAGGAAGAATGGTACCTAGAAGAATAGGGTGCCATATTGATTTATCAATGCCTTTTGATAGACTCAGGATTGTGGCATGTCTGGGCAGGGTGGATGAAGCAGAGATGGAGAGGGGGCAGGAGAGTAGAAGCAGATTAAGGGTGGTGTCTGAATTTGATTTGCTTTAAATCAAAGTATTAAATCAGTGGGCCAGGCACTGTTTTTGACCCAGAGATGAAGACCACATTGACTCTTGCTTCAAAGTGGCTTCAATCCTGAGTCCTGCTCTCTGTTTACACTCAATCCCTTGGTGATCTCATCCAGTAGCATGGATCAATACCATCTCTACTCTGACGATGACCAAATTTATAACTCAAGCCCAGATTTCAATCCCAAAACTCAGATTTACATATTCAGCTGCCTACTTAGCATCTCCACTTGGATATCTATTAGGCATCTCTGTTCATTCCCTTCAATACTGCACTCTTGATCTTCCCTGTCAAAGTTTCTCTACCCAGAACCAAACCCAAACTCATTGCCATTGATTTGATTCTGACCCACAGCAACCCTACAGGACAGACTAGAAAGGCCTCATAGGGTTTTCAAAGCTGTAATCTTTATGGAGCACACTGCCATATATTTCTTCTGTGGAGCGGCTGGTGGGTTTGAGCCATCAACCTTTTGATTAGCAGCCGAGCACTTCACCGCTGCACCACCAGCGTCCCTTTCCCTGCACAGAGCCCTCCCCATATCAGTTTTAGCAACTTCATCCATCCCATTGCTCAAATTAAAAAAGCTTGGCACCATCATTGACTTCTTTGTCTTCCACATGCCCCATAGCTAAATCTTTCAGAAAATTCTGTGTACTCTATCTTCAAAAATCTACCCATTTCCCATCCAACCATTTATGTAAAATCTAACCATTTCTCGTCACATTCCCTGCTACGAACCTGGTCTCAATCACTCTTGTTTCTCATCTGAGTGACTTCAGTAGCTTCCAACATCCTTTGCCGTTGACCCCTTAGAGTCCATTCTCACACAAGAGTCAGATTCAATCTTTGGTAACATAAGTCAGATCATGTCCCTCCTCTGCTCAGAATTCTTCGATGGTTTTCCATTTCACTGAGAGTAAAAGCCCAGACTCTAAATTTCCCGAAAAAGTCCTACATGATCTAGTCCAAGGCCCCTTTTTGATATCTTCTACCACCACCACCACCACCACGCTTGCTTGCTTACTTTGCACAAGCACACCGGTCTCTCACTGTTTCCTGAACCCAATGCCTTACAAAGCCCTTGAACTATCTGTACACTTCTCTTAAAATACTCTTCCCGCAGATGTCACCAGAGCCAACAACCTTGGTTCCTTCAAGTCTTTGTGCACACATCACCTTCTTAGTGATGCTCACCCTCCAACCCTATTTAAAACGGTAAACTCTTCTCACTTCCATGGCACTCCCCACCCTCTTCGCCTCTTCTACTTTTATTTCTTCTTCCTAAAGAAGAAATAACACCTTTAAAAATACCTGTTTATATGCTTGTTGTTTATTGTCTATCCCCACACACTCAAATTTAAACACCACAGAACAAGGATATTTGATTTTATATACTGCCTAGCATGTAGAAGGCACTCAATAAACACTAGCACATACAAGGCACTCAGTTTTTTGGAATGAATGAATGTGTATAGTAGGGGAGACAAATATATAAATAACCCGTACAAGAAAATGCTGTAATGAGACCAGTAGAGCAATTCTGCTGTTGGAGTTGTGGTGAGAATTTGTCCATGATATTTCAAACTCTCCAGTTTTGTATGTATCTGAGTGACTGTCTTCTGCAGTTCTTCTGTGGTATTTTCATATTACATGATTAAGACTCATTCAGGTACTCCAGGAATGTTCCAATTGTGCTGTGCGGGAATAACCACTGGACTGGAGTGAAGAGATGAGGCTTCAGACACTAGCTTACTACGTGACCTTGGGAAAGTCATTTCCCTTCTCTGAGCCTCAGTGTTCCCATTGGTAAAGTAAATACAAAGGACCAAGTGATGGTGAAAGGTTTACCCTGTTCTAGAAATCTGTCATGTTATGATTATGAATAGGGAAAGCTTGACAAAACATTCAAGGTCAGTCTGGGTTCTTCTGAAGATACTTGACCCCACACCAACATCATGGTCAAGTGCCAGTTTGGTACTGGCAGTAAAGGTTGAAGATGGGCAGACACCAGCAGTGCCAGTGACTCTGTTTTTCCACAACTACAGGAAATTGGCCTTGCCTCTCTGGGTGCACCTGATGAATACATTGAGAAACTCGCCACGGTAAACTGGAAGTCCCTTCTCTTCCTGGGTGGATGGTGGGAGTCCTAAAGGCCACAGCCCTCAGACCTTTGAAGCTTTGCTCATCCCCTGGGGAAAAAATATCAGAATGCACTGGAATGAGCTTACAAAAGTGAACTTTCACATTTTGATATCTTTTTAATGGTTTAATTTTCAAATCTGATGCATACAGATGTTTACATGTAGTTTTAAACACAGTATCTTCAAAACACCACAGCTTTAATAATAGCCTCTGAGAACCCTCAGGCACAGAACATGTGTATGAAGTAGTCTGGCTTCACAGCTTTGAAGAGGGAATATTTACATCTCTACCATGGCACTGAAGCTAGCATTAGGGTCTTTCCTTTCCCAAACAAAGGCGGAAATGGAGGTGGACTTCCAAACACATCCCTCTCATGACTGAATCTGATGAAACTCTTTCAGTGAAGCAGTAAGTCTGTGGAGCAGGTGATTTCCTTCCTTTAGAGTCCTTTCCAGTCTGAGCACATTCCTCCCCAGCTTCTAGGCCGTATCCCTTATAATTCCCTCATTCGGAAAGTTGAAAAATAAAAAACTTATAATGGAGTTTGGGACCTCAAATGAATGCACATCCACCATGAAGATGTACCAGCTTGAAAGTTTACAAATGCAATTTACCAGAAAGGCCAAACACTCCCAGAAATTTCTTTTCCACTGACCAGCTGCTAGGAGACCCTGGGCAAGTGGCTATGTTTTCCTCATCTCTAAAAATGAATTGTTGTTGTTAGGTGCTGTTGGGTTGGTTCCAACTCATAGTGACCCTATGTACAACTGAACAAAATATTGCTCATTCCTGTGCCATCCTCACAGTCATTGCTGTGTTTAACCCCACTGTTGCAGCCACTGTGTCAATTCATCTCATTGAGGGTTTTCCTCTTTTTCTTTGACCCTCTGCTTTACCAAGCATGATGTCCTTCTCCAGGGACTTGCCCCTTCTGATAACATGTCCAAAGTACATGAGACAAAGTCTTGCCATCCTTGCTGCTAAGAAACATCCTGGCTGTACTTCTTCCAAGACAGATTTGGTCATTCCTCTGGCAGTCCACAGTATATTCAATATTCTTTGCCAACACCATAATTCAAATAAGTAGAATAGTTCATATCCTGCCCATCTTAAAAGTCCATCATGAGGACTTAAAAAGTTATATTTTTGTGAACATGATTTTTAGAATGCCACATGCTGTACAGATGCAAAAAGCAGCTTTCAAAGAAGCTACAGAACTAGATAGAATCTGTCACTTGTAAGAAGGAAAGTCACTTGTAAGAAGGACTCATAGTATAATATTACCTACTGTAACAATGATCAAAGTACCCATAACCCACCTTACCTCTCAAAAAAAACAATATTTTATTACTAATGTATGGGACTGTAGCAGTCCTGGGTTCTTTCTCTGCCCTTAATTCTTTGTGTAACTTTATATACATTGTTCCAACTTCCTGGGCTGAAGATTCCTCATCTGCATGTGAGGAAGCCAGACTGACGAAGCTCTGGCAACCTTCCTAGGTTTAACATTCTCTAGTACAGGCACTGATGGTTCAGTGACATAATTCTAGCCATTCACATGGAAGACCTGGCTGTGATTTGTAGCCAATGCACCTCATATACAGCCTTCCCCATCTGTCAGTGGTGATGTGCATGTTTCTATGATGCTGAACGTGTTTCAGTGGAGCTTCCATACAAAGATGAACTAAGAGGGAAGACCTGGCAATCTACTTCCAAATATAAGCCAGTGAAAACCCTATGGATCGTAACTGTCTGATCCCCATATGATCATGGGGATGGCGCAGGACTAGGCAACACTTCCTTCTGTTGTGCATGGGGTCACCATGTGTCAGGGGCTGCCTGGGCACCAGCTAACAATGACAGCAGTCCAATAAACAGACTTAATTAATAACCCACCCCTTTTTCTCCAAGACTGTGGCTGTCTCCAGCATCTAAATGACCTCTGAGTTTCTCTTGGCCCCAGTCAGTAGCGTTATACCAGAATTCCAGGATCATTTTTCCCTGACCAGGCATTTAGGACATATTGGAACAGGAACCGTTGAAAAAAAGGACTTGGTTATTTGGGGAGGTTAACTGCAGTGGTTGACAGGTGGCATGTCAGAAACACCCCAAGTTTTAGCGTGAATGATGGGATTCTCCTCTCAATTCTCTCACCAAATCCCCCTACCTCCCACTGCTAAGCCTGAAGGGATTGCCTGATAAACCTGACCAATTTAATGGTACATCTCAGTCTAGTTGACGGTACAGATAAGAAAGAAAAAGGGATTGAAGAGTTCCTGCCATAGATAAAGGAATGTGTTAGAGGTGTCCTTTTTAGTCTCCCTCTTTTGGAGCCTCCTCAAGACCTTCCATGGCCTCCTATCACATCTTGCCTTCATCCAACTATTGATTCAACAGGTGACCAGGTAAGATGAGACATAGGTCACATAGAAGTGAGCCTTGGTCATGTTGACTCAGAGAACAGGCCTGCATGGACTCCCATTTGGACAGTGCTGTCCTTGGCCACAAGACATCTGCTGCCTTCCTGTTCCTTGGGGTGTGCTCTCAGCTTTACTTTCCATTTCAGATTTACTGGTTTACTGTGGAGTTTGGGCTCTGCAAGCAAGAAGGCTCCATAAAGGCCTATGGTGCTGGGCTCTTATCATCTTTTGGTGAATTACAGGTATGACCCTGACAGAAACCAAGGATGTATTTGTAAGGGGTGGGTACAGGAAACCATCATTGTTGAATGCTGTTGAAATCCCTTTACATCCATAATGAGGTGTATTCTAGGGTCTCATCACCCAGTGATTGGTACCTTAGCAGCTGATATTTGGTCATGATTTTGGGTATCAGAGGTAGAAATGGGCATTAGAGGTAGGCGGTGCAAGTACACAGGTCTCCAGGGCATAGGGGCCTCATTGATCCCAAGGTTGAATTGCACCTACAGACATATGCAAACACATATCAGAAAATGTGGTTAACCCTCATATCTTCTATTGATCACCTTTCTTGAGAGTGGTTGGGGTGAATTACACCCATATGTATAGGGGTGCTATGAGTTGGAATCAACTCAACAGCAGTAGTATTTTTTTTTGGGGGGGGGGATCTTGATTGTCAATTTCAGGTAGACTATGAAGACTTGATGCATTGGATACTAATGACTGAAGACCAGATGAGTTGTGGGATGACATCAAAGACATTATATATGAAAAATGCAAAAGGTCATTAAAAAGACAGGAAAAAAAGAAAAGAGCAAAATGGATATCAGAAGAGACTGTGAAACTTGCTCTTGAATGTAGAACAGCTAAAGCAAATGGAAGAAATGATGAAGTAAAAGAGATATACAGAAGCTCAAGAAGACAAAATATTATAATGAAATGTTCAAAGACCTAGAGATAGAAAACCAAAAGGGAAGAACACGCTCGGCAATTTTCAAGCTGAAAAAACCGAAGAAAAATTCAAGCCTCAAGTTGCAATACTGAAGGATTCTATGGGCAAAATATTGAACAACCTTCAGCCATTTCAGGAGATGACATATGATCAAGAACCAGTGGTGTCATGGATTGAATTGTGTCCCCCCCAAACATGTGTCAGCTTGTCTAGGCCATGATTCCCAGTATTGTGTGATTTTCCGCCATTTTGTAATCTGACAGATTTTCCTGTGTTGTAAATCCTGCCTCTAAGATGTTAATGAGGCAGGGTTAGAGGCAGTTATGTTTATGAGGCAGGGCTCAGTCTACGAGATTAGGTTATGTCTTAAATCAATCTTTTTTGCGATATGAAAGAGAAAAGTGAGAAGAGAGACTTAGGGACCTTCTTACCACCAAGCAAGAAGAACCAGGAACATGTGAGTACTTTGGACCAGGGTTCCTGTGCTGAAAGGCAGATGATGCAACCTTGATTGCTGAAAGCAAAGAGGACTTGAAACACTGATAAAGATCATAGACCACAGCCTTCGGTATGGATTACATCTCAACATAAAACCAAAACCAAAACCAAACCCAGTGCCATCGAGTCAATTCTGACTCATAGTGACCCTATAGGACAGAGTAGGACTGCCCCATAGAGTTTCCAAGGAGTGCCTGGCAGATTCGAACTGCTGACCCTTTGGTTAGCAGCTGTAGCACTTAACCACTACGCCACCAGGGTTTCCTCTCAACGTAAAGAAAACAAAAATCCTCACAACTAGACCAATGACCAACATGATAAACGGAGAAAATATTGAGGTTGTCAAGGATTTTATTTTACTTAGATCCACAATCAACAGCCATGGAAGCTGCAGTCAAGAAAGCAAATGATGTATTGCATTGGCTGCAAAAGACCTCTTTAAAGTGTTAAAAAGCAAAGATGTCACTTTGAGGACTAAGGTGCTCCTGACTCAAGCCATGATATTTTTAATTGCCTCATATGCATTCAAAGGCCAGACAATAAATAATGAAGACTGAAGAAGAATTGATGCCTTTGAATTATGGTGTTGGAGAAGAATATTGAATATACTACAGACTGCTAGAAGCACAAACAAATCTGTCTCAGAAGTACAGCCAGAATGTTCCTTAGAAGTGAAGATGGCAAGACTTCATCTCGCATACTTTGGACATGTTATCAGGAGGGACCGGCCCCTAGATAAGGATATCATACTTGGAAAACTAGAGGGTCAGAGAAAAAGAGGTAGACTCTCAATGGGTTGGACTGAAACAGTGGCTGCAAAATGGCTCAAACATAGCAATGATTGTGAGGATGGTGCAGGACTGGGCAGTGTTTAGTTTTTGTTTTACATAGGGTTGCCATGAGTCAGAACTGACTCGATGGCACCTACCACAGCAATATGAAGGGCGGGATCTAGGACATGCAAAATAATTTAGCTCACTGCATTTGGGCTGTGGTGTGGAAGGAATCAGGGTGACATGGGAGAAGATATACAAATAGCCTATGGGAGACACCAGGGATCACCGACCCTAATTTAACTGCACGAATTTTCCACTTGGGGCCTACAGTACTGCTTATCTGGCAAGCCGAAGCTCCTCCCCCTGGAGATGGAGAAGACAGCCATCCAGGAGTACACCATCACAGAGTTCCAGCCTCTGTATTATGTGGCTGAAAGCTTTAACGATGCCAAGGAGAAAGTGAGGTGAGGCAGCGACCAAGGTAGCCCGGCAGCTCTGTGGACCTCCCAACTGGGTCTGGTGCCAGTACACCAGACCCTGTGATTTATGCATATTTGCTTAGGAGAGTGAACTTAAATGCCTACAGCAATGTTGGAGAGCAGACAGAATTTATCTTCCCAGCATCCACCCTTGTCCCTTGCTATTCTGTTGAGAAGTGCCCTTTAGCCAAACCTCATTTCCCAGCTTATTAGTTGAACATGCTGTCCCCTGTAGACAACTTATGGCTGCCAACACAGCCACCTGATCCCTGCCAATCAATGTAGTCATCAAGTCCAGTCACCCAGCCCTCTTGTATACAGAGTGGCCACAAAAGTCACCCCCCTCCCACGTCCAATCAGTCACAGAAGTCTTCTGATCTGGCAGAGGCAACATTTGAGCCCAGGAGTCTGATTCCAGTGCTTGCGTTTCTAACCATTGTGCTACACCACTCTTGCCAAAGTTGGAGAGCCCTGCCAGTCTGCGTTCACCAGGGACCAACTCAGAAATATAATTTTTTCTGAATTTACATTTTATGAACCATTCTGGAATACCTTTTTAATTATATTGCTCTACGTCCTTTATGGAGCCCTGGTAGTGTAGTGATTAAGAGTTCAGCTGCTAACCAAAAGGTCAGCAGTTCGAATCCACCAGCCACTCCTTGTCAACTCTATGGGGCCGCTATTAGTCAAAATCAACTCGATGGCAATAGGTTTGGGTTTTTTTGGTATGTCCTTTATGCAGGCCCTCCTGGCAGATTCCTCCCACAGCCAGGAGTAAAGCATTGGAATACCAGGGGCCTTCAGAGCACAGGGTCCCTTCCCAACTTCAAAACTTACGGGCAATGTGACCTTGTTGAGTCACTTACCTTCCCTAAGCCTCAGTTTCCACATCCATAAAACGGGGATAGTAATAGTATCTTTTATATAAAGTTGTTGTGGAGGTTGAATTAGGAATGGTATTTGTCAAGAGTATAGAACAGTTAGGACGTAATATAGTTCCTGGTACATACTAAATTTTAGTATTATAAATTTTAGTATTAACGTAGTATTTTCTTCAACCCTGAGTGCTGTTTCCCTCTTTGAAATTGATTTTCAGGAATCTTAGAACATATATATATATATATATTTATAGCATTCCTTGGCCAGATTTTGCTCACTCTTTTGATTTTATTTAACGATAAGAGGGTTTATTTTATTTTATTTTATTGTAATGTATGCTTTTATCGTAAGCTATCTCGGTCTTTTTGCAAGTAGGTGAATACATAAATATGTGTATAGGCATGCTGTGGGAGTCGCTCGGTGGTGCAAATGCACTCAGCTGTTGACCAAAAGATTGAAGGTTCAAGTCCACTTCAAGGTGCCTCAGAAGAAAGGCCTGGTGATCTACTTCTGAAAAATTAGCCATTGAAAACTCTGTGGAGCATGGTCATGCTCTGATACACATGGGATCACCGTGAGCTGAAGTTGGCTCAGTGACAACTGCTATTGGTATATACCTATGTTGCACATACACACAGACACACAACACACAAAGGTTTCCCAAAAGGACCTCAATGAAACTCCATTTCATTTCATAGCCGCTGGATTCTGAAACTTCTGTTTTAGTGAGGCTTCATTGCTAGTAACAGCAAAGTGAAATGCCACTGGGAAATCTCCTAGAGGTAGCTCTCCCCCATTGGCACCCTTCACTGAGGTCTGTGATTTTGGTCTCAGGGATTTTGCTGCTACTATCCCAAGACCCTTCTCAGTTCACTATGATCCGTACACCCAAAGGATCGAGGTCTTGGATAATACTGAGCAGCTCAAGATTCTTGCTGACTCCATCAACAGTAAGTAATTTAAACCCTTTGTTATCACCCTCTTCCCCAGAATTAGAGGGTTGTGTTTCCTTGCCTTCACTATAGGAAAAAGAAAACGGTTATTAAAGATTGAATTAAGGAGAATAGGCACCTCCAGGTAAGCTATGGGTTTACTGAGGGAGAAAACAGTTGGCAAAAAAAAAAAAAAAAGAATTGCCTTGAGTGTCCTTTCCCCCTTTCCCTTCCGGATTGCACCCCACCCCTAGATCCATGCCACCTTACCACCCCTGACTTGTCACTGACATGACCTTCTTTCTCCTTTGCCTCTTGTTTTGGTTTCCTGGGATTGACATAACAAAGTACCACAAATGGGGTGGCTTATAATCACAGCTATTTATTCTCTCACAGCTCTGGAGGCTAGAAGTCCAAAATCCAGCTGTCAGCAGGGCCATGCTCTCTTGATGGCTCTAGGGGAGAACGCTTCCTTGCCTCTTTCTAGCTTTTGGTGGTCACCAGCAATCCTCAGCGTTCCCTGGCTTGTAGCTGCCTCACTCCAATCTCTGCCCCTGTCTTCACATGGCTGCCTTCTCTGTATCTGTGTCTGTATCTCTTCTTCTCTTCTTATAAAGACATCAGGCATTTGGGATTTAGGGCCCACTGTCATCCACTATGACCTTACCTAATGCTTACAACTATAAAAACCTTATTTCCAAATAAAGTCACATTCACAGGTACTGGGGGATTAGAACTTCGCCATATATTTTGGGGGGACACAATTCAAACCATAGTACCTCTCCAACCCTTTTCCTCTAAGAAGTCCCCAATTTATATTGCTTTTCCTGGAATCTCATCCCTTAATAGACAGTTTCTATCTACTTTCTCAATCATCAGATAGGTCTTATATGCCAACAGGAAAGAACTATGGTCTTCCAAAGTCCCTGTGTGGCACAAATGGTTTGTGCTCTACTACTAATTGAAAGGTTGGTATTTCAAACCCACCCAGTGGAGCCATGGAAGAAAGCCCTGGATATCTGATTCTATAAGGATTGCAGCCAAGAAAACTCTATGGAACTCAGTTCTACTCTGTATCACATGGGGCCACCATGAGTCAAAATCCCCTGGACGGCCACTGGGATTGACCTTCTATTCTTCCGGAACAATGAGGATATTTTAGGCTCCTTCTATGTCTATGGACAGTCTGTGCCCATATGGCCCTTTGTCAGTGTGAAAACAGCATAATGGGAGGGCCATCGTCACACCTTAGTCCATTGGTCTATTGAGCAAGGCTGCTATCCGGTTAGATCATGCATTCTCAAAATTTAATGTGCCTCAGAATCACTCAGAGAGCTAATTAAAAATTAATGGTCCTGGACTATAGCCCCAGACTAACTTGACTAACTTTGAGGTAAGGTTTGGGAATTTGTGTTTGTAATAACACCCCAGGTGATTCTGACACAGGTTTGTGTGAACCACACTTTTAAATAAAAAAAACTAGGTGCAAACATCTAAGCATAGTCATATAAAAGAGACTTGGAGCAGCTAGTGATTTCTTTTTCTAATAGGTTTTTAGAAACCTATTAACTCCTTCCTTGGGAAAAGGCTTAGGGAAAGAGGTAGCTAGTTACCTTAGCAGCTCTAGCACTTTTAAAAACTTGGGAGTATGTATACTATAACTGCCCAGATCTCTTTTCAATAAGTGAGCTATAAGCGTCTTTAGATAGGATGGCACCTAGCTTATCCATATGCTCCCCTGGTCCCCTAGTGTTTGCACACTGAGAACACTTGAAGGGTGTTTGCTCATTATGTAGGTGGCCTATGTGGATGATGTTTTTCTTTGTAGGTGAAGTTGGAATCCTTTGCAGTGCCCTGCAGAAAATAAAGTGAAATTTTGGGCAGAACCTAGTCTGTCAACTGGTGAATCTCTTGATGGAAACGCAATTGCTTCTTTCATTTCATCTGAAAAAGCCTGAAAAGGCAAACCTTAATTTTAAATGACAGACTTAGATTTTGGGGGGACAAGATGGAGGATCAACAAATAAAAATAATCTGAAATGGCTGCATATTAATATATACAAAAAAAGCATAGCAGTGGATCATTTGGGGGTCATCTTTGATGTAGAGATGATAATCCCATATTTGCAACTGATTAAAAATCAACAATATGTCACATTTTCGTCCAGATTAATTTTTTTTTGTTATTTGCCATAGAGATTTCCTAAAGGAATATATGTGATTAAATGTTAAACACAAGACTGTCATTAGAGTTGAATTTTCAGGTTTAATATGTTTTAACCCACAAGTTCATTTTCTATTCAACTGTAATTCCACTTACTGCTTTGTTATTTTGCCTATTAGATTTCCTTTAATTCAGGAGCTCATTAAAATAGTTATAAACATTAAAGTTCTATAGCATGATATACAAAAAAATTCTTGTATGTTTTATTGTAATCATAAATACTGCTGTGCAAAGTAATGAAACTCCCCACCTAACCTCCACATATTACAATATCACTATCCAATTGTCAAGTCTGTATTGGGAGATATTTTAAAGATACTTATTAGGCAATAGATGTTGACTAAGGGCCTGGCTGGTAGATATTCAGTAAATATTTATTGAATGAAGAAAATCCATTATTGAATAGCAAATCCACAATGAAAGTGAGAATTTTAATTATATTTTAAAAACTTCAGTGGTTACAAAATTTTGCATTTTCAAATATTGCTTAGAATGAAACATGGTTTCGGAGTATACTCCTCCCATTGCCTTAGAAATACAATAGCTGGGTAATCTTGTGACATGGAGAAAGGATCAGAGACTCAGACTTGCAACCCATTACAGAAATTGATTGTGATAATCAAAGTCAACAGGCCTTGACTTTTGTGGTTATGCAATTTATATGAACACATGAATATGTGAGAAGTGATAGAAGAGAATAACAGTGACTTTAATCATTGCTTCCAAATTCTCAGAACACTTTAATTTTAAAGGGTTTACATAGCATTTCTTGAAGTGTGGTCCTCAGAGCAGCTTTGTTGTCATCAATAGGAAATTGAATAAGACGTAGATTCCTTGGCACTACCCCAGTTTGACCCAATTACAATCTCTTGAGATGGGACCCAGAAACCTGGATTTTAAAGGACCCCAGTGATTTCTTTATACACAACCAAATTTACTAGAGATCTGAAGTTATGACTTTGAGTGGTCAGTTCTGCCACTTGCCAACTACATCACCTTGAGGAAGTTTTTTGCCTTCTTTGGACCTCTCTGTAACAATGAGGGAGTTAAACTGGATAAACCAAGGTTCCTTCCAGCCTTGAAATATTATGATTCAAATGCTCACATGTGTCTTTAAATAGCTGTTCCCTATCCATTAATAATGTGTAATAATACTCGCCTAAGTATGCCAGCTGGGAGGAAAGAGCAATTTGGTCTGAATGTGTCTGAAGATTCGTTGCTTTGAAGTTGGGATTTTCATGTCTCTGTCTGCTTTCTCATGCCTTCATAGAACCCAGTGAGAGGCACTTATTCTAAAAGCAGAAATGGACCTTTTCTCTGGTGTTCCTCTAGACCCTCAAATGCTCTTCAAAGGGACTATTTTAATAAATGTTTCTTTATTTCACATTATATGTTAATTAGAGAATCTATTGCCTTTGGAACTTAAATATCATACAGTATTTTGACTGAATGTTTTCTTGAATAGCAATTTTTAGTCCTGATGAAGATATTTTAATGTATTTGAAGTTAAAATTTAGTTTATGTTGGGAATTTTACAGCAAGAAATTTTATACTGAATGTGAAATAATCTTTGAGATTTTAGTAAGTCAGTAGTTAGCTCTTTTTATCTGGATATAAAAGCCCAATCGGAATCAACCCAATGACAACTAACAACAACCAAGCCCCACCTACAGTGATGGGATTCAATATATTTCTATTAATATTATTACCTGTTTAAGACCTAGTAAATGAGCAGTCATTTGGAAACAATAGTAACATTTTAATGACAGCTGATCCTGATGTGTCCAGGCAAAAATACATGTAAGAACATTACAGGTGTGCAGCGTTACAAATACTCCATAAGCAACTGAAAAGATGAATCTAATTTTTAATTCTAGGATTCTAAGTTCTATAGTTTTGTTTCAAAGAATACATCATTAAAATGTTAACTTAATAAAAACCAGGGACCTTCAATATCTTCTTCACCTCTGAAATTCTGAGGACGTAACACATAGTAGGTGCTCAGCAATTTTTTTAATGTTCTGAGTGAGCTGAATCACAGGCAATGTCATGAAGACTGTCTGTCAAATAAGTTATTTTGCAAGAAAAAATTGAGAAACAACTAAATTTGCAGTTTCCCTTTTCTTTTAAAAGCTATTTAAAAGTTGCATCTTAGTCTAAACTATGATTTTTAAAAACTATGGTATTATTACCCCTTGTACCAGTTTTGTCTAGATTATGGCCAGTTTCTATTTACACTTCTTGAACAATATTGACATATAAGAAATGCCTAATAAATGTTTGTTAAATAAAGGGACCGAAATTATGTCAGCAGAACTTTGCAGTTGCCCATAGTGGGGCTGGAATGATAATAAAGAGTGACTTGCCTAAGAGTTGTAGAAATCACAGACGGAAGGAGATGTTACCACAGGAAGCATAAAAACCTGGATAAAAGATGAATGACAATTGGCTTCAATTTCAGTTCTTATTTTTCCTCAGAATATTTGTAGTAGGTAGATGATGTTTCAGGAAAGTAAGTGGATAAGCATTCCTCACTGAGGTTTTTAAAACTGATGCATACTTTGGATGCCTATGGTTATTCTTCTAGAAATAGAAGTTAATTAAGGAGTATCTATTAAAGAAGAAATAAACTCTTCTTCTCTGGGGTCTCTTTATTCCTAAGGGTTCTCAAAGAAATGTGAGTTGAATTCTGTCCTTATTTGCAATGACTTTGCAAGTAGAGAAGATGGTGGCAAAGGGTTGATTCCCACACTTCACTGGGGGGTCTGGGAGAGTGGAGTTTCAACTTAGAAAGGGAAAGATAAGGAATAGACCTACACTTGTGTCTTTGAAGTTTCTCCTTCATGTCTCTCTTTTCAAAAGTGTGGCCATTGGGTTTCCTTGAGAGGTAACTCATTCTAATACACCTTCCTCCCCATTCTTCTGACTTTCAGATGCTTTAAGATGTGGCTCAGTTGAGAATGCCACTAGCAGAGGCACAGAGCATCTAGTCCTTCCTTTAAGCCCCCACCCTACCGTGTGTGCTTGCAGAGAACATGTTTTAAAACTGTTTCTTAGCCTCCAGCCAGTGCACCATCCAGGAGCAGAGAATCCACCTGTAACAACTGCATTACTTGCAAGTGGTAACTGTTGGTCTAAGAAAGCTTCTAAGCTCCTCTAGCACTCAAATACTCCTCGCAGCCGCCATCCTTGGAGCCTGTGGGGCCTGTTGAGCTCTATTTTCTTGGTTTAACAAAATAAATGAAATTTTATAGTGGGGGGTGAGGAGCAAGCAGAACGTTTTTCAAAGTTTCCATTCCCAAGACGTCGCTGGGATCCTGGGAAAGCTGAAAAGGCCGGAGGCTCCCTGCAGAGTCTCTCTTGGGGGAGGGAAAAACAAACAAACAAAAACACCTCGTTTCCCAGAGCGGAGGAGCCACCTGAGGTTACAAAATAGCCAGTTTTATGAGAGAGGGTCTGAGGTTGGAGACCAAGGAGAGACGACTGACAGCACGCATCTCCCAGAGAGGAGATTCTCAGCACCGCGGACAGCGCCCACGCCCTACCCAGCAGGGCAGGCTAGAAAGGATGTGGTAAATGGGCATGTCTATTAACAGAGGGAGCCAGAGCAGCACAGTGGAACCCTGGTGGTGCAGTGCTTAAGAGCTCAGCTACTAATCCAAAGGCCTGCAGTTTGAATCCACCAGCCGCTCCTTGGAAACACTATGAGACAATTTTACCGTGTCCTATAGGGTCATTATGAGTGGAATTGACTCGAGGACAACAGACATTCTTTTACAGCCGAAGTGAAAGGAGTGGGACAGAATTAAGGGCGAGTTAATACAACACCCAGGAAATTAGACTGATGATTGTCTTGCTCACTGCAGACTTTGAATAACTTTTGGCTGAATGAATGAAAGACAGAATGAACAAGTGTACCATTTATCAACAATGCCCAGCATCTTAAGCTTTATATAGGCAAAAACCAAGTAGCGTTTTTTTCAGTAGTAGGCTTCCCCCATGTTATTATTTGAGACCTGAGTATGTAGCATCTGCCAAAAGTGCTGGTCTGGTCATCCTGATTCAAATGGCAATTTTTCCATTAAGCTGAATTTACTTGGACAGATGCTTAAACTCTGTCTGGTTCTACATCTGAAAAATAGGAAAAATGTGTACCTACCTCATAAGATTCTGACTCATAAGATTGTCAGAAACATCAAATAACATCTTTTGTGTACAGAAGAAGCTTCTCTATCACTTTCAGTCACATCTAACAATTTTAATTGTTTACTATTCTGATATAAAGTACAAATGGGCTCCCATAAGGATTAGTCATTATTATTCTGATCACCTTAGCCCAGCAACATGATCCCAATCATCTTCTCTTTCCAAAGAGATGGATAGTTATGAGGATGCCCTGCATGAAGACTCTCTGGTTTCCATTTGAGAAAAGTTTTGGTTAAAGCAAAATTTAAACTTTTCTACATGGTTCAAATATATAAGCATATAAATTAATGCTGTGAGCAGGAAAATTATAAGATTTGTGCCAATTTAAGGTTAAAATTCTATCCTGGAAAAGGCAACATTAGACACTGAAAATGAAACATCCCATTTGAAGCTAAATGTATTAGACCTTCACTTCTCCACCTTCATTTCTGACATTCAGTTGCCATTTTGTGTTTTCCTTTTCTTCTTTGTCCTGCAAATGACATTTCTTTCTGCTGGGAAGATTGTATTGTGAAGGTTTTATGAAGTGGTTGACATAAATGAATTGATTAAAAAAATTAATCAATCTCTAGATGTGTTTTACTGAAGGACCAACACAAAGAAACCTGGCTTCGCTTTGCTGCTCAGTTTTAAGGCCACCTTGGGAGGGAATGGGTGGAAGGCTTATTGTCTTTCCAGGGGTGGGAAATGGAAACCAAACTTTAAAATATAAGTAGCTGGCACTGTGGTCATGACATTTCCTCTGAACACTTTGTTCAAACCTTGGTGCCTAGAAGAAAACAATTTAGGAAGTGAAATGGGAATAATAATTCTTGCAAAACAGAACAGTCCAAATCAGTCCTTCAGATATGCAGCTGTGATAAGAAAGGGCTCTGTTTCCCCAGATGAGTTTTGCTCCATCCCACTCACTAAGGAATTGTAGAATAAAAGTAGCCAAAATCAGCCAATGGCTATATAGTTTGACAAAGGAGAGGGAAGGGAGAGAATCAGTTAATACACAATGTTCAAAAATGCAATTTATTGCTCTTACTTTTTAGGTGAAATTCAACAAGTATCTGAGTGTCTATTTCATGCTGGGCAGTTAGTGCATTAAAACAAGGACTGTTCAGGTAATGTGGCTGTGTCTCAGTTGCCCCAGTGCACTGAGTTGTTGATCTAGCCCATGTATGTGCTAGATTTTGTAAGACCAATGACTTATTCATTACAAATACCCTTTTCCAACAACATAAACATCGACTATATATATGGACCTCGCTGGATGGAATACACAGGAATCAAATAGACTACATCTGTGGAAGGAGATGATGGAAAAGCTCAATATCATCACTCAGAACAAGGCCAGGGGTTAACTTTGGAATTGACCATCAATTGCTCATATACAAGTTCAAGATGAAGCTTAAGAAAATTGAAAGAATTCCGTAAAAGCCAAAGTATGACCTTGGGTATATTCCACCTGAATTTAGAGACCATTTCAAGAATAGATTTGATGCACTGAGGACGTTTTTAGTCACCTACTGCTGCCATAACAGAGATACCACAAGCGAATGGCTTTAACAAAGAGAAATTTATTTCCTCACAATAAAGTAGGCTAACAGTCTAAATTCAAGATGTCAGCTCCAGGGGAATCTTTCTGTCTGTGCTGGCTCAGGAAGAAGGTCCTTCTCTTCAATCTTCCCATGGTCTAGGAGCTTCTCAGGCACAGGGACCCCAGGTCCAAGGACACACTCTGCTTCCGGTGGTGCTTTCTTGGTGGTATGAGGTCCCGAACTCTCTGCTTGCTTCCCTTTCCTTTCATCTCCTGAGAGATGAAGTGTGGTGCAGGCCATACCCCAGGAAACTCCCTTTACCTTGGATCAGGGAGGTGACCTGAGTAAGGGTGGTGTTATGATCCCACTCTAATCCTCTCAACATAAAATTACAATCATAAAATGGAGGACAATCACACAATATGGGGAATCATGGCCTAACCAACTTGATACGCACATTTTTGGGGGAAGCGTAATTCAATCCATGCCAAGCACTAATGACTGAAGACCAGATGAGTTGAGGGATGACATCAAAGATATCACACATGAAGAAAGTAAAAGCTCATCAAAAAGACAGGAGAGAGAAAAGATCAAAATAGATGTCAGAAGAGACTCTGAAACTTACTTTTGAATGTAGAGTAGTTAAAGCTAATCAAAGTAATGATGAAGGAAAAGAACTGAATGGAAGATTTCAAATGGCAGTTCGAGAAGACAGAATAAAGTATTATAATGAACTGTGAAAAGACCTGGAGATAGAAAACCAAAAGAGAAGAACACACTCAGCATTTCTCAAGCTGAAAGAACCGAAGAAAAAATCCAAGCCTCAAGTTGCAATATTGAAGGATTCTATGGGCAAAATGTTAAATGATGTACAACTGTTTCAGGAGGGGGCATATGATCAGCAACAGATGGTACTGAAGGAAGAAGCCCAAGCTGCACTGAAGGCGTTGGCAAAAAACAAGGTCCAGGAATTGATGGAATACAAATTGAGATGTTTCAACAAATAGATGCAACACTGGAAGTACTCACTAAGCTATGACAAGAAATTTGGAAGACAACTTCCTGGCCAACCAACTGGAAGAGATCCATATTTGTGCCCATTCCAAAGAAAGGGGATCCAACAGAATTCAGAAATTGTTGAACAATATTGTTAATATCATTAAAAATATTATATCACATGCAAGTAAAATTTTGCTGAAGGCAATTCAAAATAGGTTGCAGCAGTGTATCAATAGGGAACTTCCAGAAATTCAAGCCAGATTTAGAAGAGGCAATTTTTTTTTCTTATGGAAGAAGGGGTATCACTGTTGATGTCAGATGAATCTTAGCTGAAAGCAGAGAATACCAGAAAGATGTTTACCTACGTTTTACTGACTATGCAAAGGCATTCAACTGTGTGGATCATAACAAATGATGGCTAACATTTCAAAGAATGGGAATTCCAGAACACTTAATTGTGCTCATTTGAAATCTGTACATTGACAAGAAGGCAATCATTCAAACAGAACAAGGGGATATTTTGTGATTCAAAATCAAGAAAGGTGTGCATCAGGATTGTATTCTTTCATCATATTTACTCAATCTGTATGCTGAGCAAATAATCCGAGAAGCTGGACCATATGAAGAACTAGGCATCAGGATTGGAGGGAGACTCATTAACAACCCGCATTATGCAGATGACACAACCTTGCTTGTTGAAAATGAAGAGGACTTGAAGCACTTACTGATGAAGATCAAAGACCACAGCTTTCAGTATGGATTACACCTCAACATAAAGAAAACAAAAATCCTCACAATTGGACCAGTAAGCAACATCATGATAAATGGAGAAAATATTGAAGTTGTGAAGGATTTCATTTTACTTGGATCCACAATCAACACCTGTGGAAACAGCAGTCAAGAAATCAGATGACGCATTGCATTGGGCAAATCTGCTGCAAAAGGCCTCTTTAAAGTGTTAAAAAGCAAAGATAGCCCCTTGAGAACTAAGGAGCTCCTGACCCAAACTATAGTCTTTTCAATCACCTCATATACATAAGAAAGTTGGACAATAAATAAAGAAGATAAAGATGAATTGATGCCTTTGAATTATGGTGTTGGAGAATATTGAATATAGATAGCATGGACTGCCAGAAGAAGGGAAAAAATGTGTCTTAGAAGAATTACAGCCAGAATGCTCCCTAAAAAGTGAGGATGGTGAGACTTCATCTTACATACTTTGGACATGTTATCAGAAGGGATCAGTCCCCAAAGGACATCATGCTTGGTAACATAAAAGGGTAACCAAAAAAGAGGAAGACGCTCAATAAGATGGCATTGACACAGTGGCTGCAACAATGGGCTCAAAGGAAGTAACAATTATGTGGATGGTGCAAGGACAGGCGATGTTTTGTTCTGTTGTACATAGGGTCACTATAAGTTGGAACTGACCCCACAGTACCTAACAACAACAATGTGCAGTCTAGGAGCCTTTGTGGCACAGTGGTTAAAGTGCTTGGCTGCTAACCCAAAGGTTGGTGGCTCTAACTCACCAGTAGCTCCAGGGGAGAAAGATGTGGTAGTCTGCTTCCTTTAATATTTACAGCATTGGAAACCACATGGGGGCAGTTCTACTCTGCCCTATAGCGTTGCTATGAGTCAGAATCGACTGAATGCCAGTGAGTTTTGGGTTTATGTGCTGTCTATGGGACCCCTCCCCCCCCCCCCCTTCTTCCACCCTCGTTTGTCCTTGCTCTCAGCAGAGCTCTGAGCAGAAAGGGAGCTGCTTCTCTGGTAGAGAAGGGCCACTCTTCAGTCCTTGCTCAGAGTTCGTTCAGACTGAACTTCAAACACAGGGTCCATTTAAGAGGTTCAGATCTCGTCATTCTTAAGATCCAGTGTCTATGTGATGAATTTAGAATACCATCCCATCGACATACAGGCAATGGCAGTAGTTTTTAGCTCAATTCCCAGGAATTACCAGAGCCGGCCCGGTTGGTTGTGACCCAAGAGCAAAGCTGCAAGGACCCCTCCCGGGGATGATGAGGCTGCCCTAAGCTCGCTTCGCTCTTTTTCACCTTAGATCCATTCGTAGCTGGGGGTGGGGGAGGTGGAATCCCTAGGGGGAGAAAATGGGAGAGTGGGAGGCATCGAAATAGCCAAAGCCTTTTAAGTTCTCAAAGGATATGGAGTTGAGGGGTAACATGAAACTTTCAGACACTGCACGGCAATGATGTACACTCCAAAAGGGAGAGAAACACGACTCTCAGACTCTGCCTGCGCGCAGTTTAATTAAAACCCATTTTCTGGCTCCAGCAACCTTTGGCCCCTCCCATAGATTTGGAAGCAGGTGGGCGGGCTGCTCCTGGCCTATATCCACGCAGGGACGTTGGCCAGAACCTGGGTCAGCTCCCGCTCAGCGCTCCTTAAGCCATCTCTGTATTGGACTGTCTCCAGTTCCATCTAGGTGGACCAGAAGTGTGCCTGCGCTTGGCCTCCTCTTGCTCTGTTCCCTTTCCCATCCACCCCGGACTGTCTTCTGGGTTGTCAGGGTGTAGCCTCGATCTAAGTACCTCTGGTAGGATCAGAGCTGAACAGCCTAGAAGGGAAGCCCGCTGAAGTCCAAAGTCAGCGACTCCATGGGAGTTCAGCTTCCCCTCTAAAGGCAGCGCCCTGGAAGATCACAGAGGGAAAAAGTCAGATGCATGCGGCCCCTAAAGACGACAGGGCGTAGATGACCTTGCTTTTCTACACGAGGGAGGCTGATTTGTCAAAGGCAGCCCAAGTCCTGGAGGTACCGCTTTCCCTTGGATCCATGTTTGCTTCCATGTGAGGGAACGATGGGGGGTGGGGGAAAGAGAAGTGTTGGGGCCACTCTGCACTGGGAGCTGAGATTTCCCAGAATTGCACCCTCCACTTTCCCTTCCCAACGCCACCTCAACTCCCTTCCTAACCCAGCTCTTTGTGGGTTGGCCAGATGTGGAATTCCCTGACCCGCAGTGTCTCCTCTGTGTTCCCAGTTTGCCAACTACTGGGAGGTCTCCACTCTCTCCCATTGCCCCTCTTTCCAGATCCATCCACCCTCAAGCCTTGTGGAAAGAGGGAAGGGAATAGTAAAACCTGAGAGGAAGATCAGATTGCTGGGTCTCGCTGGAGTTGGGGCCCCGGGGCTTCTTCCCTTCTGTTGGAAGGTGGGGAGAAACTGTGAGAGCCTTCGGTTTCCAGTTGATCTTTTTTCTGGATTATATTCTGACTGTATGTTAAGTGCTCTGTGGCTAAGCTAAACATTGGTGGTTCAAACCCATCCATTGGCACTGTGTGAGGAAGACCTGGGGATCTGCTTCTGTAAAGAGTACAGCCAGGAAAACTCTATGGGGCAGTGTTACTCTGTCACATGGGGTTGCTGTGAATCAAAAATCGACTCCATGGCACCTAACAACAACAACAACATTCCAAGTGTAGAAAGCAGAGCTCAAGGAGAAAATGTATTCCTGTTTCTCCAAGACCGAAAAAGCTTTTCACAGATATAGCTTTTGTTCAAAGAGCTGGACCTCTCTCTCTCTCTGTGTGTGTGTGTATGTGTGTCTAGCAGTGGGGGCATATTTCTTTTCAGCTGAGCAACAACTTCCAAGGCTTTGGTCTTTGTGAATCCAAGAAGGAGTCAGCACTGGCCCTGGAGACAAGCAGTCAGGGTGAAAGGCTGGACCTCAGTGGTGGTGGGGATGATGGGGGAGCTAGTGGAGGAAAGAAGAAGGATGCTGATCGGGTTTTCTTTTTGGCTGGGTATTAGAACAGGAAAGCAGAATACTATTTCTTTAAAGGATCCAGAATTTTAAGTGATTGCTACTGATCATGGGGATGGCACAGTAGTTAAGTGGTCAGTGCTTGGTCAATGGTTTGAACCCACTAACCACTCCACAGAAGAAAGATGTGGCAGTCTGCTTGCTAAGAATTTACAGCCTTAGATACACTATGGGACACTTCTACTCTGTTCTTACAGGGTTGCTGTGAGTTAGAATAGACTCAACGGCAATGGGTTTGTTCGTTTGTTTGTTTAAGCTAAAATCAGAAGGAGGAGGTATTTGTGGGTGAGAATCTGGGGATCTGAAAACTAAATAATTGGCTAGGCTTTACCTAGTCAATTCAAGGGGGAAAATCCCAATCATCTGACATTCCCAGGCAAATGCTCTGAAAAGACACAAATTAGGGAGTGTGAAAAAATACACCAAGATGATCTTTTATAGCACTTTTTGGATTAGCAAAATTTTTGAAACAACCAAACTATCAGTAAGAGATAATATATGTAAATTATAATCTATAATAATCCTATAATATTGTACAGGAGCTAAAAATAAGGTAAATCTGTATATACTGCCAGAGATGTTTATGAGGTATGATGACTAAAAATCATGACAATATTTTCTTTTTTTAAAAAAAGAAGCTGTAGAGCATATGTACCCACACGGTATGTGTGTACACATTTGTATGATTGCAGAGAAAAAAACAGGGCTTCGAACCAGTTCATTGCAGTTCAAACCCTTGCTGAGAATTTCCATTTCCACCCCAGATACACTGAATAAGAATCTACGTTTTCACAAGATCCCCAGGTGGTTTTTACATATAATAAATTTCGAGAACCACTGCTCTTCTGCTCTCAGACTTGGTCCCTAACCAGCAGCATTAACATCGCCTGGGAACTTGTTAGAAAAGCAAATTCTCAGCAAGGGTTCAGAGCCCTGGAAAAAAGACAAGAGGGAGAAGTATCGGAATTTTGACAGTAGTTACTAGTGGGGCTGGCATTGGGGTGCAGGTATGGCATTCAGTATTTACCTTATATACTGTTTTAAAGAGAAGAAAAAAAGTGATGTGATTAAGGGTAATTCTAATTTTCCGTTTTTGTTATTTTGCTTTTCTTTATTTCCACATTTCTGTAGTGGGAAATGCCACCTAAAAAAGAAAATATAAGTACATGAAAAGGTCAATTACCAATCCATCTTTTCCACTGACTTCTTCGAAGCAAAGATCTACCATCTAGAATCCAGTCCTGCTCCTGATGCTAAGAATGCTTTGTACCTGCTGTACTTTTATATGAAATGTGACATTCTTAAGTCCAGTGTCAGCCTTTTTATAGACATTTTAGAATAAGAGCTCAAAGATTTGCATGCTTACTGAGATGAAAGAAGTATCTCGTTGTATTTCCTTATTCAGTCATTCTGAATCAAAAGCAAAAGTAGAGATGAAGTTTTTCCATTTGCCTGGGTTGCCTGTGCTCACTATTCCTGTTTCATTTTAAAGCCAGTTCCTGGGATTGGCAAAGGTACGGTCTGCTCAAAACTTTGTTCTTTCAAACATTTTTGACTAAGGAGATGGCACAGCATAGTGATTAAGCAAGGAAGTTTGGAGCTGGACTGAGCCATAGTTTTCCTGTTCTATGAATATAAGGCCTTGAGCAAGTTATTTACCACTTTGTGCTTTGGTTTCCTCATCGGTAAGGTGAGGATAACAATAGTACCTACCTCATAGGGTTGATGAGAGTATAACACAAGATAAACCTGCAAAGTGCTTAGTTGTAGTTAGGTACCCTCGAGTCAGTTCCTACTTATAGCGACCCTATCTGTGTACAACAGAATGAAACACTGCCCGGTCTTGTACCATCCTCACAATCTTTGTTATGTCTGATCCCATTGTAGCCACCATATCAGCCCATCTCTTTGAGAGTCTACCTCTCTTTTACTGACCCTCCAAGTGCTTAAGATAGTGTTAAGTGTCAGCAGTCATTATCACTAGCCCTGACTAGGATATCGAAAATCAAGGGGCAGTGGAAACCTGTTCAAAGAAACTGGGATATTTTCCAGATAAAAATAGCTATAACACAAGGTGGACAAGAAGGATAGGGCAGATGTCAGCTGGAGAAATGCAAATAGATTAAGGAGCCTGAAGCTTCATATTGCATGGAATAACATAATACATTTTAGGGTCAGACCGCCTGGGTTCAACCCTTGGCTCTGCCATTTACCAGCTATTCGGCCATGAGCAATTATGCTACCTCTCTGTACTTTTTGCTAAGTTCAAAATGCCAATAATAGTAGTACTCATTTTATATGGTGATTGCGAGAATTCAGTGAATTCTAAGAATTAAATAGTACCTATTATCTGTGTCTAACCCTGTAAAAGCAGAACTGCTTCAGATGCTGAGAATGATCCATTGTGTTTTTCACTTTGGCTGACTTCCAACTTCCAGCTCCCGCATTTCTCTTCCTGAGTTTTCTCTGGCTCATAAGCCTTTTTGCGTGCCCTTATGGTAGACAAAAAACTGCCTAGGAATTAACAGTCTTCCCGTCCCCATCAGCCCTCCACCAACGACCAGTAAAATTTTGTGTATAGATAACCCAGCTTCCTGACCCTTGGGTTGAATAATTCTGAGGCTTGTTTTTGTGCACTGGCTCCCAGAGTTTCCTCAGTGGTTTTAAGCTCAGTTTCCCACAGCAATAGCTGTCTGATAATGCTCCCTTTAGTGAATGCCTTTCCTTCCCTGTTTTTCTTTCCTACTTTTCTTCCTTCAGTTCCTAAATAAACTACTTGCACTAGAATCCTTTTCTCAGGGTCTGCTTCTGGAAGATCTCAAACTAAAATAGAATTACAGAGTGTTTTGATGATGGTGGTGGCAGTGGCGGCGGCAGCATGCGTTGTTCATACCAACTGCATTATTTGCTTCCAAGAATCCCATCCATGACTGCTTATCCTATGAAATGATCCATTTTAAGGTTTCTTTGCTTTCAATTAACTCATATACGTCCAGTTCTATTTCTTACAGTTCCTTTGTTTCCAAGGAAAATAAAGGATCCTGCCACCACTTGGTAACCAGTTATGAATCCAATTTGGATGAGTGTCACCCTGTGAGTGAAATACCCTCGTTTGGATCCTATTTCATAACTTGCTACCTTCCAAAAGAGGATTCCAGGAAGGCTTTTCATCTGCACTGAAAATAAATACCATTATTGTCATTACCAGGCAGAAATCTGACAGGCAGTATCCTATCTTTCCTAAAAATATGGTTGGAAAGATGCATATAGATTTAGACCAATGTACATGTTGTATTTCAGAGACTCTAACCTGAAGCATATAGATAAAGGTATACTGAAGTACCCTCTTCATGAGTACCTTAGAAGGAGCCAATCTTCATAGTAGAGTGAGCAATGTAGAATCAGATAAGTGGGTTCACATCCTGACTCTACTACTGTCTTTGAAAACTTGAGAAATTTATCTGTTCTCTCTAAGCTTTGATTTCCTCATTTGAAAATTGGACATAATAATGATATACACATACCTCATAGTTTCTTTTTTTGGTATAGATTAAATATACTAAGGCATATGAAGTACTTAGCACAATGGCATATATTAAGTGCCCAAGGAACGTTAGCCCTTATTACTACTATTGATAAGAATAATAACAGCAGTGAGATTTTGGCTAGAAACCATAAGGGACCACATAGTACACACAAAATTTGTAGAATCTGGGAGCTGGAAAGAGACCATAAATATCCTTCAGCATAGTAGCCCCCTAACTAAGGCCAGGTGAAGTAACATTATAAAGGACACACAGTCGGTCTCAGCAAGTACCTGTAGTAATTGCTTACTACATGTTAGATATGATTGTTGATATTAACGTTGTTACTGTGAGTGCAAAGGGAAGAGATGATTGTTGGGAGACATCATGCTTATACGTCAGTTCAGAGCCTATCCTTACTTAGGTGGCTACAGGTAACAGCTAAGAAGAGCTGAAAATAGGAGACCATTACTCTTCTCCAGACCAAAAATTTGGACAATATCAGTCTTGGAAGGGTAGGTAGGACCTCCTCAGTGAAGTTGGCCAGCAGGAAAAGCATAGGCAATCCCTGGGTTTCCAAGGGCTGACTCTCAGATGTACTTGCCCTTTAATATTATGCAAATTTGCCCTCACTTTGGACCACTGAACCAGCCCCTACTCACAACAAATTCATCATGATCAACTTCATTTGCTGCATCTGTAGCTTTTAAATCATTGAAAAGGCTTTGAGTCTTGTCCTGCACTAAACCCAAAACCTGTTGCCATAGAGTTGATTTTGACTCATGGCGACCCAACAAGACAGAGTAGAACTGCCCCAAAGGGTTTCCAAGGAGCAACTGGTGGATTCAAACTGCTGACCTTTTGGTTATCAGTGGAGCTCTTAACCACTGTACCACCAGGGCTCCTTACTTGCACTAAACCAAAAACCAAGTTCATTGCTGTCGAGTTGATTCCACCTCATAGCAACCCTATAGCACAGAGTAGAACTGCTCCATAGGGTTTCCAAGGAGCAGCTGCTTGGTTCAAACTACCAACATTTTGGTTAGCAGCTGAGCTCTTAATCATTGAGCCACCAGGGCTCCAGTAAGGCTAGATAAGAACTATATGCACCTTTTATAACTTACCTACGAAATGGACTTAAAGACACAGTTAGGAACAGATCTCCTTCATAACCTGGGGACTGTCTGTAGGTTCAATTAGGATGGCACTGAAATGGGAGTAGGTGAAGACCAAGAAGGGAGTGTGGCTCTGTCTAGACACTCTCAGAGGAGGGTTGGGCATCTTGACTGGAACAGCTGGTCTGTTCTAAAGCTAGATTAAGTATTCACAGCGTGCAGGTCACATCATTGCTGGGAACACACAGTGGGATTTGTCCTAGAAATTTATGCCACTTCCCTCTAAACTCCCACACTGGTGCTCGTCCAGACAGAACTGTTGGAATTCTTTCATCAATTTTAACCTGAATAAAGCTGGGCTGCCTCGTGGCTGATCTTATCACAGCATTGCTTTCTAAGGAAACATCATGCTAACGGTAAAGAAGTATTTTTGAGCAATTTAAATTTCACTGGAATTTTTAAAAAGAGCATCTAAGGGAAATTCCATTCTTGCCATACAACAAAATGCTTCCATCCCCTGCTTCAACATTTAAATTCCCCAAGGCATCAGATCAGCTGCTCTCAAATTTCTCTCCTCTCTCCCCTGTACTTTCTACCTCTCAAACCTCCAGCCCATATAGCTTTTCTTTCTCTTACTTACCTTCGTGTTTCCCTCTGACTTTCCAGCTCTAAAGATAACATAGTGCTCTGGTTCAGAGCATGGTCCCTGGAACCAGATCGATTAGTTTTGAACCCTGGCACTGCCATTGTCGCTTTGTGGCCTTGGGCAAGTTTCCTAATAATATCAGTTGGCAGGCACTGAGTGCTTACCTTGTGCCAGGCAGTTATTAGGTAACTTGCCCAAGGTTGCATAGTTAGTGGTAGAGACAGGGCTTGAGCTCAGGCAACTTGACTTCAAAGTCTGCACTCTTCAAAACTATAATACTCTGCCATGATTATATCTCAGTTTTCTCATCTTCAAAATGTGGATAATAATAACAATACCTTCTCGTGACAAGGAGGGTAATATATGAGAAGGATGGTAAGTATACTATTTATATAATATATATTATTTTCCCCCTGACATCAAATGTTCTTAATGGTCCCTTTTTACTAAGTCAACTAAAGTTCAGAGAAGTTACCTTCCCATTGTCATACTACTAAGTCGCTGAACCAATCTGGACTCCAGTTAAGATCTATGCTGCTTCTGGACCAGGCATTCAAACCAATGCTCAGCTATCTGCTAACGATGTGCTATTGAACACCTTTCTTTACCTCCCTAAGCCTCAGTTTCCTCACCTTTAATTAAGGGATGACAAAACCTGCCCAGCCCACCTCACAAAAATTGGTATAAGAATAAAAATAAAATATGAAAATTCAATGTGTAGATCTTCAAAGGGCGTGGAGATGTAAGTGTGGTATTGTTAAGTTACCAGAGGGTCCTTTTAGGAGCTTTTCCCTAAGCAGCACATAGCTCCAGACTGAGCAAAGTTTGATGGAACCACCAGACACATCGAAATGACTCAAAGAGTCATTTGGTCTACTGAGGGGTCTATTAAGAGGGTCCACTGAGAAGAGAATAGAGGGGTGGCTGCCAAGGTACCTGATGCCAGTGGTACAGGAGAATCAGGGATTTGTCCCAGCTCCACATCTGGGGATAAGAGGAGCAGCTTTGTTCTACTGGAACAAAAGTATACTTCAGAGAGGCTACCCATGGGGAAGGAGGAGGCTCCAACGGTTGAGCTTATAGAGAACCCAGTCTCCTACACATCTAATCTTCCCTTAGCCACTGTCCTAACAGAACCACTGAGGTTGCCTTGCCTCTGGGTTACAGACTACCTCAGTCATTTGTTCAACAAGTATTTCTTAAGCACCTACTATGTGCCAGATACTGTTCCAAAGAATACCGGCAAGATTCCTGTTCTTCTGGAGTCCACGTCTTGATATATGGGTAGGGGAGCTGGGGGCGGGGGGGGGCACATAAAATAAATAAAAAGGAATATACTAGTGTAAAGTAAGAAAGTAAGCATCTTATTGCTCATTAAAAATAATTTTTAAGGAGGGATCACTATAATTTTGGCAAATAATCTGAAGGTATTCAAAAACTTGAGCAAAGCTATTACAATAAACCTTATAGTATCACTTTTTTATGTCAATAAGATTTCTCAATACCTTTAGCTATAAAAAAGTGAAAAGGACATAAATAGAATCAATACTGATTTCTGTCCCATTCTAGAAAAAAAGTAAATTTCTAATGAATGGGGTAAAAAAATCATCTAATTAATAAATACTTTTCCAATAAAAGTGTACTTTTTGATCAATTATTATCAAAATTTATAATATATTGTTTTGAAGAATTGCATACTAATATTTGAAAGCAGCAGTCAAGAAATTACATAATGCATTGTATTGGGCAAACTACTGCAAAAGACCGCTTTAAAGTATTAAAAAGCAAAAATGTCACCTTGAAGATTAAAGTGTGCCTGACCCAAGCCAAGATGCTTTCGATCACCTCATAGGCATGTGAAAGCTGGGCTATGAATAAGGAAGACCAAGGAAGAATTGACACCTTTGAATTGTGGTGTTGGGGAAGAATATTGAATATACTGTGGACTGCCAAAAGAACGAACAAATCTGTCTTAGAAGAAATACAGCCAGAACTCTCCCTAAAAGCAAGGATGGCAACACTATGTCCCACATACTTTGGACATGTTATCAGGAGGGATCAGTCCCTGGAAAAGGATATCATGCTTGGTAGAGGGTCAGCAAAAAAGAAGGCCCTCAATGAGATGGATTGACACAGTGGCTGCAACAATGGGCTCAAACGTAATGGTTGTGAGGATGGCGCAGGACTGGGCAGTGTTTCATTCTGTCGTACACAGGGTCGTTATAGGTCACAACTGATGCTGTGGCACCTAACGGCAACAACAACACAGTATTTAAAAATATTAATCTAAAAGAGATATTTTAACACTTAGGACCTTATGGTTGAGCAATTAATAAAATAGATTTACTTTCAATTTATATGCATATTCTTGTTTCAAAGAGAAATAAAAGGCTTTTAGGAATAAAATACGTTACATTGGTATAAAATTCTTTGTGAAGTGTGGAATGGAAATAGGGCTTCAAGAAAAAAAGGAAAGATACGTACATTTTCACATTTTTTAGACTGGGTAATGGTGACAAATTACGATGAAAATTAGATATCTTTGAATGTCTACCAGTTTTATTTTAATTGTGACATATAAAAAATTTTGATGGTAACTTAAAATATGTGAGGGAGTATATAGTTATACAAAATACTTTTAGGAGGTATATAAGGTGAAATTTGGATTTTTGTTAGCTGTTAGCTTGCCGACTCTGGCTCATGACGATTCCATGGGTGTATGTGTCCTCTGGTTTTCAAGGAGTCTCTTCTCCCTCTCACGGTTCCCCAGTCCCACTTCAAGACCAAGAAGCCCTGGTGACACAATGCTTAAGGACTTGACTGCTAACCTAAACGTTGGCAGTTTGAACCCACCAGTTGCTCTGCAGTGGGGTGGGGTGGGGGGATGCAGGGAGAGGACACCTGGCAACCTATTCCTATAAAGATTTCAGCCTACGAAACCCTAGATTCCCTATGAATCGGACTTGACTTAATGGCATACAACCATCACCGCTTCAAGGGCAAATTGGGTAGGAAGCTGGGGGGTGGGGGGAGTGGGGGATGATGAGGGATAGTGGAAATAACACTAGATCTAATATGAGTCCTGATATTTCTTCTGAGTAGCTAGCTCTTGGCTTTCCGATTCTCTGTTTCACTATATGAAACATGAGCATGATGAAACCTCCCTTCCTTAATTCAGGGTGATAAAGAACACACACTCTGGGATTGGACTGCTTGGGTTCAAATTCCAGTTTTGACACCTACCAGCTGTGTTAGTTTTTGTTATCTCTGTGCTTACATTCCATCATCTAATAATAATAATAGGAGTAATAAGGGTGTCTACTGAATACAGTTCTTGTGAGAATTAACTAAATTTATATTTATAGATAAAGTACTTCAGTATCTGGCATATAGCAATTATTATTAGTAATTATCCTAGATATAACTATTGTTATAAAGTCCTTGGGTGACACAAACATTTTGTGCTTGGCTATTCACCAAAAGATTGGCGGTTTGAACCCACCCAGCAGCACTACAGAAAAAAGGCCTGACAACAGTTATTACTATTACTAATTACCTTAGTTATTATTATTATTATAATCACTCCTGTGACTACTGGGGCAATGCATGGGAAACGCTTTAAACCCTATGACTGCTACACAAATAAAAGAAATGCTGATGAAACTATGCTGGTTATAGTGCTTTCAGCAACAAATTACCAAAAATAAATAAACAAACAAAAAAACTAAAAGTGGCTTACCTTTAAGGAGAGCTACTACTTCCTCTAACAGGAAGCCCATAAACAGGATAATCAGGACTCCAGTACCATTACTCTGGGCTCTGCGCTATGACTATGTTGTCTTTGTCCTCACAGGGGCTTCACTAATGCTCAGAAGATGGCTGCCGCAATATATGAGGTCAGATGCTTCTCTTCCATCTAATTCGGCCAACTTAAGCCAGGTGCCCACGTCTGGCTCAAAACATTTCTTAAAGGAATATTGCCTTTAACTTTGGGTTTCTGAACCAATTGCTGGCAAATGGGATACTGTGGTTAGATTAGATTGTTCAGCATACAGCCTCTGAAACAGGGCATATGAGTTACATGATGTCTTAGTCAGGGCCCCTGCAGGAAGCAGATGGTATATTTAAGCTAGTTAAATGAGGAGATTTTAATAAAGTGACTATTAAGTTGAGATGACATTTAGGAAACACAACAAGAGATGGTGTGGTACCCAGGGTCCAGCAAAAACAGGGGACCATTAATGCCCTTCAGCCTGGCGAGCAGGGGAGAAAGCAGTTATCAGACCACACCCAGAGACACAGAGAACCATATGGAGAAGTCTGGCCAAGAGAGTCTTTGTCCATTCATAGAAGGATGCCATCAATTTACAGCTACCTGACAAAGGGAGGAAGCCAGGGGAATAAATACCCAGCCTCACTGTTCTACCACTTTCTAACTTTCTGCTGAAAGCCACAGTACATGGAAGCCATCCGTGCATATCCATCACTAGGTCAAATCCTCAGATCCCAGGTCAGAGTGGAGAAGGACGAAGGTGGATTTGGAGGGGCAAATGGAAGCTATAAAGCATACGTGGGCAGCACAGAGGAGGGCAGAGACACCTAAACAAAATCAAGTCCTGGTAGGAAAGAGAAAAAGGCATGCTGAATAAACGTCTAACAGGACTCCATAAATCCACTGCTCAAAATAAAATTGTTCTGTTTCTTTTTCAAAGATAAGGTATCTAAAATTACAGACATTTTTTATTTGTAAGTAAAATTTTTTCTCCAGGGAGCTGCATAAGAAAAAAACAAAAGGTTGAGCTGCCTCTGCTTGATGAGGGATTCAGGGAAAGGGGGATACTCTGGCCTTTCAGGGAAAAGTGAAGAAATCCATTCCCAGCAGGGATTGCAAGAAGTGGCTGTTCCCTTGATAAGGCCAAAGAGGGCAAGTCTAATGAGGCCTATGCCAGTTACATGGTGTAATTTACTGAGTGGTGTTGGCTACCTTGCAATGTTTCAAGACAATCTTTTGCAATACATGATTTGTAGGAAAATAAGACTTGAATGTTGCTGTTTTCTAAAGGAAACTTGACTAAAGTTAGTAATAGAGGGACATGTACTCCTTGGAAAGTCTCATGTTTCTATGCAAAGTGGTGTCTCAAGTCTGAATTTACACAATGTATTATTGCCCAGTGCATGAGGATCAGCTAATTAGTTCTGAAGTCAGTGTCAGGATAAACAAACCCAGCCCCTAAAGGTCTCCAAGAGGCTCTATGACTAAGTGACACCATCCAGGGTGAGGAGAGCCTACATCAGAGGTTCTCAACACTGGCTGCGCACATTGGAACTACTTGTTGTTGTTAGAGGCTGTTGAGTCAATTTTGATTCATAGCAGTCCCCTGTGACAGAGAACTACCCCACAGGATTTTCTAGGCTGTAATCTTTACGGCAGCAGATCATCACATCTTTTCCCTGTGGAGACATTTGTTGGGTTTGAACCACCAACCTTTCAGTTACTAGTCAAGTGCTTAACAGTTGTGCCACCAGGATTAATTCCACAGAGCAATTAAATAAGAATCTCATGCAGTAAAGTCCAGGCACTGGTGCTTTCTGAGAACTTTCCTAAGTGATACTAACAGGCTGCCAGAATTGAGAACCTCTGGTCTATAGAAGGAGCCCTGGTGGCTCAGTGGTTAAGAGATATAGCTGCTAACCAAAAGGTCAGCAGTTTGAATCTATCAACTGCTCCTTGGAAACCCTATGGGGCAGTTCTACTGTGTCCAGTAGGGTCACTATGAGTCAGAGTCAACTCAATGGCAATGGGTTTGGTTTTTGGTTTATAGGATGGACCTCTGGTGGTGCAGTGGTTAAGAGCTTGGCTGTTAACCAAAAAGTTAATGGTTCAAATCTACCAGCCAGTCCTTGGAAACCCTATGGGGCAGTTCCTGTCCTGTTGGGTAGCTATGAGTTGGAATCAATGTGACAGTAATGGGTTTGGTTTTTGGCTTTGATCTATAGGATACCTATATCTCTGCTAGAGGCAGCATGTCCAAATCAATAAGATCAAGTTTCTTCACTGATCAACTCCTCCAAATAAGGACTAAGAAGGTTAAGAATGGGGTTCTGGGGTCAGGCTGCCTGGGTCAAAATCTGACTTCACTCATTTAATCCTTAGTTTTATGATGTGTAAAATGGGGCCAATGGTAGGAATTATAGAGTTGTTTCGAGGATTAAATTAGAAAATGTTTAAGATAGTTTTAGTGCAGTGCCTGGCACTAAGTTAACCCTCAATAAGTACAAACTATTATTACGCATCTAAATTTAAGCCCCCAGGGAGGTTCAAAAGGATTTCTACATGCAATTCCTCTGGCTTTGTGGAGTTGTCTCTGGCATGGGGAGATGTTGAAGCAGCTGGATCTTTTGGCCCCTTCCAATCTACAACCTATGGTTCTGTGAGATGCTTTGGAGTTACCCTGTATAACCAGCAAGGTCATTAACAATGAAAACTACCACTACTGTTCCCAATAAGACAAACAAACAAACAGTTGCCATTGGGTCAATTCCAACTCATGGTGATGCCATGTGTGTCAGAGTAAAACCGTGCTCCACAGGGTTTTCCATGGCTTATTTTTTGGACTTAGATTGTCAGGACCTTCTTCTGAGGTGCCTCTAGGTGAACTCGAATCTCCCACCTTTTGCTTCGCAGTCAAGTGTGTTAATCACTTGTGCCACGCAGAGACCCCACTGCCAGTTTGTTGTTGTTAGGTCCCATTTAGTCAGTTCCAACTCTTAGCTACTTTATATATACCATAAAGAAAATTGCCCTGTCCTGCACCATCCTCATGATTGTTAGTATGTTCGAGCCCATTATTGCAGCCACTGTGTCAATCTATCTCACTAAGGATCTTCCTCTTTTTCACTGACCCTCTACCAATAATAGCCATTATTTATCGAGTGTACCAGGTATACCAGGTATATATTAGGCATTTTACATCTTCTCTCACAGAATACTCACAAGAACCCCACAAAATAGGTAGTATCCTCCACTTTACTGATGGAGATTCTTTGGCCCAGTGAGAATAATCAACTTTCCCAAGGCAACCCAGCTAGTAAATGACGGAATTGAGGCTCAAACTCAGGTCTTTCTGGCTCCAGATTTCATGCTTTGTCAACTAGACCATGTTACCTGTCTTTGACTACACTTCTCAGCCTCACTTTCCTTTCTTGAGGAAAAGGGGGAAAAAATTTAAAAAACACTCTTCTGAACAAATGGGACATGTTTCTACGATGGATCCTTCTCAGCAATTCTCTTCCTCTTAGGGCAACACTGAGCTGGACTATAGGAAGTGAAGGACTGATGTCATGAAACAGGCTTGGCACCACAGAGTATAAAGTAAGGCAGAGTTCTTCGGTTCAGGGCTTTCCCTAGAAAGAGAATTATTTTCCCCAAGGGAAAATTTCTAACCCTGAGGGATGGGGCATCAGATAATGCTGTTTCATGAAGGAGGGAACAGAAATGTCTGTCTTCAGTGTCCCTCTGAGGACACGCGCTCCTTGTCGTCAGTGATGGGGTGATTAATGTGTGGAATAGCTGCTCCTGCTCACAGTCCCCTCTCTAAGATATTGATGTGAGTCCATTCATAACCACTGAGAACCTGCTACTTACCTGCCCCTGGGCAGGGCACCAGAGCTACTGTGATCCCACTTTTCCCAACCTCAAATGGGGGTACATAGACACACATCAATTTTTGCTGAGTTTGGGAAGTGCTTCTGTGAAATTCTTAGAATGATTTAAAAAAAAATTACATTTACCTACAAATATTTTAATGTCCTCATTGCAAAGACAAAATAATCATAGTATTATCCAAAATCAAGCCAGTTGCCATCAAGCTGATTCTTACTAATGGTGACCCTATATGTGCTAGAGTAGAACTGTGCTTGATAGGGTTGCCAATGGCTGTAATCTGTGGGAAGTATATTGCCAGGCCTTTCTTCTGAGGACCCTCTGGGTAGATTAGAACCTCTAAACATTCAGTTAATAGCCAAGTGTGTAGCTGTTCGTGCCACCCAGAGACTTTCATAATAATAGCCTGGCTTTACTGAGGATTTTCTTTGTACCAAGATTTCATGTATTAACCCATTTAGCCTCATCATAACTCTATAAAATATTGGGCCTGTCTTTTAACTGAGGAAACTGAATCCGGAGAGGTTAAATAATTGCCTGATGCCATACAGCTGATGGATTCTGTGGTAAATCACGGTATCTATGGGTCCTAGCAAGAAACAGAAGGAACCCCTCCTAGGTAAATTGAGGAGGGTTTAATATTGGGGCTAATTATAAGAGATGGGCAAGATATAAGGAAATCCAACAGGGATAGGCAGTGTCTCAGCCCTAGGCCAAGAAGGAGAGGCTTCTGAGAGGAGCTGTGACCCACGTGTGGAGAGAGGTAGCCAGTCCACATAGCCCAGTAGGGAAGGAACTGGGGGGAAAAATACTCCCAATCACTCCCCTCCCTCCCTCTGATCTCTTACAATGGTCTCCATTGTTTGAATCCAACTGGAAGCCAGGGGGAAAGGGCCTCTTGATTTAGTCCGTATAGGTCTGCCCTCCTGGGGCACAAAGCAAGGTAGAGAATGGACCTAGAGGAACAAACAAAAATGTTCATCTTACATCTGACCTCAGTTGGACCAATCATCTCCTTGCTTTCTAGAATTTGAGATTTGAAACATAGAGATACAGAAACTGTCATTAAAAATGAATACTGTTATTTGTTCATGACAGGAAATCCATGAATTTGTCCTGCTGAGGTGCCTTCTTGAGCTTTTCTGCTTCCATTCCTTTTTGCACAGTAGGAGCTCAGCAGCCCAGGATCCTTCCAGTTAAATCTCTTAATTTAGCTTACTTAGCCCAGTAAGAGAAATTTACTGTTGCTTGTAACTCAAAGAATGCTAACTAAACAACGTCCAAAGTTTGCTCACTCACTGTAGTCTTCTCCATTGTTAGTATTTAGATCTCTGCGTTTATGTCTGTGAAGGAGCTCTGGTGGTGCAGTGGTTAAGCACTCAGCTACTGACCAAAAGATTGGTGGTTCTAACCCCCCAGCCGCTCCACAGAAGAAAGATGTGGCAGTCTGCTTCCATAAAGATTAACCCAAAAACCCAGTGCCATCGAGTCAATTCCGACTCATAGCGACCCTATAGGACAGGGTAGAACTGCCCCATAGAGTTTCCAAGGAGCGCCTGGCGGATTCAAACTGCTGACCTTTTGGTTAGCAGCCGTAGCACTTAACCACTACGCCACCAGGGTTTCCCCATAAGGATTTAAAAAAAAAAAAAAAGAAGGATTACAGCCTTGAAAATCTTATAGGGCATTTCTACTCTATCCTATATTTTTTCCTATAGGGTCACTATGAGTTGGAATGGACTCTATGGAAACAGGGTTTCATTTATGCCTATATTCCCAACAGATTCAGCAAAAGACTCATATTTGATGATGATAAGAAGACAAAGAGGAAAAAGAGGTAGAAAGAGGAAGGGGGAGAAGAGGAGGAGGAAAAAAGAGTAGGAGAAGATGATGAAGAACAATAGGAAGTAATAGTAAAGGTTTTAAAATCCTGAAAAGTAGGACCTCCCATGGCTTGGTTCTATTGAAGACCACTGGTTCCATCTTCCACTTTCTCAAGTTGCTGTTTCAGAAAAAAACTTTCATTATAGGATTGTAATTTTTATAGAGTTGATTATTCTGCTGAATTGAATTTCCTGGTTGACTAAGAGTTCAGCACCTTTAGATTTTAGTGCTAGTTGACACCTTTGCTAAAATATTACTAACTTGCTTTGCTTTTTTATCAAGTACTGAATCATTCTTGAGAAAAGGCTCCAAGCCATATTGCCTGGAATTTTGATGTAGATCTATAGCAGTTCCTTGAGCTCCCCAAAGAGCCAATTGGGGAAGCACCATTCATTCAGGATTTCTGCCTCTTCTTGTGGAGAAGTAAATCAGCCAGTCATTTATTCTGCAAGTGATTGTTAATTACCTACTGTGTGCCTGCCAGCAGTGGTGCTCCAAGCTAGGGATACAAAAATGAAAAGATAGTGACTTTTCATGGCCAGCAATTCAGAGCTTTGGTTCTTGGTGTTCCCTCTGCCTGATAATAGCTGTTTTTATACTTACTATTTCAATAAAAAGCTCTTCAAATTATTTAAAAACACATCTTGACAGGAGAGATATTTGTCTTTTAATTACATCTGTGGAAAGCTTGGCTCTTCAAACACGAAGTGACTGGCCAAAGCCTTTCTGTCCACCTGGGGGCAGCATATCCTTACACAGAAAAGTTTCTCAAAGGAAACAGGCTTTCTGAGCTCCTGGTTTCCAGGCACAAGCCGCCAGAGCAGTCTTTCCCAAACAATTGGCCCCATAAATATCAGTTCTAAAGAATTATCCACCACATGTCTGTCAGAGGCTTATATGAATTATACTTAAAGAAAGGCTTCCACAGTAAAATAAGCTAGGGAAATCCTGGGTTAAGCAAGGTTGCGCAGGTGACCATACTGCAAGGGTTGCCAAAGCCTTTAACAAGCTTTCCTAGTACCAAAGCAACAGTGTAACAAGCTTTGTAGTACCAAAGCAACAGTGTAACAAGCTTTTGTAGTACCGAAGCAACACTGTAACAAGCTTTTGTAGTACCGAAGCAACACTGTAACAAGCTTTTGTAGCACCAAAGCAACACTACAGCATGCTTATACTGTGCCTGGCCCTGTGCTAAGTGCTTTACCCAACTTAACCTATTTAATCCTTATAACAACTCTAGGAAATGGGCACTATTATTATTCCCCATTTTACAAATGAGGAAACAGGGCTCATACATGGTCATCTAGCAAACAGAACTTGTGTGTGTAACCATTATGTTATAATGCTTTGCAATGGAGACTGCAAGAGGGGGAATTTAATATTCAGTGTTTCCCAAACTTATTTGGTGTTAGAACTCTCTTGTTTCTTTGGCTGGACATAGAGGACTAGTATTTAAAGGAATACTCTTTGAAAAATGCTTCCATAAAATGATGACTAATGCCATCCCTCTTTTAAATTTTAACTGAAAATGTAAGTCCACAGGCTCATAATATAATCAATCAGTTATACTCATTTGAGTTCTGATTTGGTGGGAAGACTCCTGTCAGTCTATCTTCTCCAAGCTAATGCCACTGAACCAAGACTATTGATTGCATTGGAAATTTGTAAAATACCAGTCAGAACTGGCCTCTTCTCAGGAAAATAAAAGGCTTGAGTTGGAGAGGTAAGACAAAAAAGACATGGGCCTCAGCAGGAAAACTAAGCATGGCATGAAAGGTGTCAAGAAAGTGGGGGAATGCTAGCCTCCTCAAGGGAGTTAAAAAATAAGATCCAGTTTCTTAATAATGGCAGAGAATCAGAATTGGAATGAACACGGTCACTTCTAATCACCATAAAACCTCTTTAGAATAAAGTTAAAGGCAACAGCTAAGGGGTGATTTGCCAGGAGACCGAATGCCAGATAAGCCTGGTGGTTACTTTAAGCAGTATTTCCTGTACTTCTTTCACTCATTTACATTCTTCCTTCATGATATATATATATATACACATGCGTATTTTTGTATTTCTATCAGAATACCACTACTACTGTTTATCTAGTGTTTTCTTTAAATTGTCTTATGTCTTTGCTCAAATTTGTTTTTTAATACTTTAATAACTGAGAATTCATATGTTTAAAGGAATAACTATTTTTCTAATATATACATTAAAAAGAATCATTGTATTCTATCTAAAATGTGTGTACCATCCTTTGGAAACACTGTGAATGATGTGAAAAAATAAAAAAGGAGAATTGAGATTGAGTTAAAGAAAGTGAAAGTAGCAAGTTGAAGGATAGGACTAAGCATGAGAGATGAAATATATCTATCTCTATTTTGGGGAACAATTACAAGTTATTTTCTTAGGTTGTTCTAAAAGCATCAGTTATTCTTTTGCTTGCATTTTAATGCAATAGTTGAATAAACAGATTTTCACATTGCATAAGTAGATTATCTTTTTGTTAGTTCTGTCTGATGGCTGCAACAAAAATACCAAATGTGCTTGATATAAATTGTCAGCCTCAAGAAGAATAGTCATTATATGACAGAATTGTATTTATGACTACTTATATTTTTATATTGCAGCTTTAACATTAGCTAGTATGGTTATTTTAAAATCAATTTTTAACTTCTTGAAACTTATCTTCCACTTCGAACAAGTAAAAGGCACATGAATATACTACAAAGTCCTCTTTATCAAAGGACACTTCATCAGTCCATAGACTACCCATGGCACCAAGCATTCTTCCCTATTGGTATTTGTCACAGAAATTGAAATCTAGATAATTAAACCAGTTTCAATGAAATATGAATTTACAAATTATTTCATAGAAACAAGACATCCCCTAAAGCAACACTATTCAAGAAAGCTTTCTGTGATTATGGAAATATTCTATATCTGCACTATTCAATTCAATAGCCATTAGTTACCTGAATGCTTGAAATGTAACTAGTGCAACTAAGGAATTCAATTTTAAATTCTATTTAATTTGAATTAATTTAAGTTTAAGTGGCCACAGTTGGCTAAAAATAAAATAAAATAAGAAGTCCAGTTACCATCAAGCCAGTTCTGACTCATGGCAACCCCATGTGTGTCAGAGTAGAATTGTACTTCTTAGGGGTTTCAATGGCTGATTTTTAGAAGCAGATCACCAGGCTTTTCTTCCAAGGCACCTCTGGGTGGACTAAATCTCTAACCTTTTGGCTAGTAGCCAAGTGCTTAGCTGCTTGTACTACCCAGGGACTCCTCACAGGTGGCTACCTGCTACCATATTGGACAACACAGTCTTACAGAGTAGTAAACATTCTGCCCAGGCCATTGCCTTTCTTATAAAAAGGATTTGGAGAAAATATTTCATTCATATTTGATTCCCTTTCTTTAGAGAAGTTACAATTATTCTTATCTGTGTTTTAATAAAACGGTTTTCACAGTCTAGCTTAATGATTAGTCTCGTAACTGTTGTTGGTTGCCATCAAGTTGATTCCTACTCATGGCAACCCCATGTGTGCAGAGTAGAACTACTCCACAGGGTTCCCAAGGCTGTGTGTGTGTGTGTGTGTGTGTGACCTTTCAGAAGCAGATTGCCAGGCCCTTCTCTGAGGCACCGCTGGGTAGGTTTGAGCTGCCAACCTTTTGGCTGGTAGTGGAGCGCATAACTGTTTGTACCACCCAAGGACTCCTAAAAGCACTCAAAGTTATGCTCAAAGCACTCAGCTACAACGTGGTAAAATATTTTTTTAATTACTTTTTAAGATATCTGATGGCCTTTGTTCACACATTCAGTGCTATCAGATGTAAATTTATTTATTACATGAACTGGCAAATGTCCTTACTCAATGGAGATACCACTTTCATACTTGAAAAAAAATTATTTAAGGAAAAAAATTATAATTTTATCCCTTAAATAATTTTAGAAATTACATTTTTGAAAATTCTTTACTTAAAGTACCTGGACTTCTTTTAAAAATTAAGTCACTTTTACTCTAAAGAGTATTTTCTGATATAAGAAAGTGAATTCTATAATAACAGACATCACCATTGCTGATAGGAGATATTAACCTGATACTTTAGCCTGGTTGGCGGACTAGGCTAAAATGAAGTCAGAAATAAACCAGAAGCTAATTGTATTGCACTAGAGAAGGGCCATCTGCCTCGAGTTTTATGCCAATTAGTTGATTAGCATAATGTGATGTAGCCTATGCCCAGACAGTGAAAATGATGGTCACGTATAAATCACATCATAATGGGATAACCACATATTTACCTGGATAGCCTATCAATGGTTCATTGTTTGCTCGGCATGGACCTCAGAGAGAACAAATGCTAACCTGATTTGGTCAAAATTACATACCTGTCTTTCTTGATGTGCTACTTCCAGTTTTCTGGCAGGCTTAGATTCTATTTTCTTTATTGGCACTTGGTAGCACCATACAAGTCGAAAAAGTAACTGGGGTTCATTCATTTGATAAATATTTATTGTAAGCCTACTATTGACAAGGCCCTGGGGATGCAGTACCAAATAAGACAGACATGATTCCTGCCTTCATGGAACTTAAATTCTAGCTGGATGAGGCTTGTTGGTACCATAAAACTTCATCAGAGAGAGGCAACAGCTTTGAGAGAGCACTTCACAGGCCCATAACCAGGAACTAGGTGCACAAAAATTTTTCAAAGTGTATGTTTAACTTTAATTCCTACTTGCAAAGAAATTAATCTAAAACCAGAAAGCAGGAATTCACTTTACACAATGTCTTTTGTGTCTTCCTTTTTTTTCTTGCCACTTTTTCAAGTTGTGATCACTTGTCAAGAGTGGTTCATATAAAAAAAAAAATTTTTTTTATATAAACCAGAAATTTCAAACAGTTGAGTGTCCCTTATTTTGTTTCTTCTTCTTTCTTCTTTCCTTTCTTTCTTTCTTTTCTTTCTTTCTTTTCTTTCTTTCTTTCTTTCCTTTCTTTCTTTCTTTCTTTCTTTCTTTCTTTCTTATCTTTCTTTCTTTCTTTTCTTTCTTTCTTTTCTTTCTTTCTTTCTTTCTTTCTTTCTTTCTCTTCTTCTTCTTTCTTTCTTTCTTTCTCTTTCTTTCTTTTCTTTCTTTCTTTCTTTCTTCTTTCTTTCTTTCTTCTTTCTTTCTTTCTTTCTTTCTTTCTTTCTTTCTTCTTTCTTTCTTTCTTTCTTTCTTTCTTTCTTCTTCTCTTTCTTTCTTTCTCTTCTTCTCTCTTTCTTCTTTCTTCTCTTTCTCTCTTTCTCTCTTTCTCTCTTTTCTCTCTTTCTCTTTCTCTCTTTCTCTCTTTCTCTCTTTCTCTCTTTCTCCTTTCTCTTTCTCTCTTTCTCTCTTTCTCTCTTTCTCTCTTTCTCTCTTTCTCTCTTTCTCTCTTTCTCTCTCTCTCTCTCTCTCTCTCTCTCTCTCTCTCTCTCTCTCTCTCTCTCTCTCTTCTCTCTTTCTCTCTTTCTCTCTTTCTCTCTCTCTCTCTCTCTCTCTCTCTCTCTCTCTCTCTCTCTCTCTCTCTCTCTCTTTCTTTCTTTTCTTTCTTTCTCTCTCTCTCTCTCTCTCTCTCTTTCTTTCTCTCTTTCTCTCTTTCTCTCTCTCTCTCTCTCTTTCTTTCTTTCTCTCTCTCTCTCTTTCTTTCTTTCTTTCTCTCGCTCTCTTCCTCTCTCTCTTTCTCTCTGTCTGTCTTTCTGTCTCTCTCTCTCTCCCTTTCTCCCTCCCTCCCTCCCTTCCCTCCCTCACTCCCTCCCTCCCTCCCTTCCTTCCTTTTTTCTCTCTCTCTCTCTTTCTTACTTTCTGTCTCTCTCTATCTGTCTATCTATCACCTATCTATCTATATATCAGAGCCCTGGAGGCTCAGTGGTTAAGAGTTTGGGTGCTAATCAAAAGGCTGGCAGTTCAAACCCACCAGCTGCCTCTTGAAAACCCTATGGGCCAGTTCTACTCTGTCCTCTAGGGTCACTAAGAGTCAGAGTTGACTCAAAAACAATGGGTTTGGTTTTATCTATTTATGTATCTATCTGATTGTCTTTAAACTTTGTGAAGGAAACTTATAAAATCATCATCGTCAGGAATGTATTCTTATATCTTTCTGTTGGTGGCTCTGCCATGCAAGTTTAGGGGATTTGATGCTGTATATGTCAATTCCCCTGGCACAATTTAATAAGTGAATAGAGAAGTTGAGGCCTGGATCTAACCAAAGATTTAACTCTTCATCACAAATGGATAATCTTAAATAAATCCAATAGAGCCAACTGTGTAACTCAGATATGCCAACCATTTGATTTATCAGAGCTATGCTTTGCAGTTCTTTTGGTCAACTCTACTTTGAGGAGGCAGCTTTTCCCCAGTTATCTTTTGAGTGCCTTCCAACCTGGGGGGCTCATCTTCCAGCACTGTATCAGACAATGTTCCACTGCTATTCATAAGTTTTTCACTGGCTAATGCTTTTCAGAAGTAGACTGCTGGGTCCTTCTTCCTAGCCTGTCTTAGCCTGGAAGCTCAGCTGAAACCTGTCCTCCATGGGTGACCCTGCTGGTATCTGAATACCAGTGGCATAGCTTCCAGCATCACAGCAACACGCAAGCCCCCACAGTTATGACAAACTGACAGACACATGGTGGAAATTATAGAACAATATCGTTAATATCACACACAAGCAAAATTTTGCTGCAGATCATTCAAAAATGGCTGCAGCAGTATATCCACAGGGAACTGCCAGAAATTCAGGCCGGTTTCTGAAGAGGACATGGAACCAGGGATATCATTGCTGATGTCAGACGGATCCTGGCTGAAAGCAGAGAATACCAGAAGGATGTTTACCTGTGTTTTATTGATTATGCAAAGGCATTCGACTGTGAGGATCATAACAAACTATGGATAACATTGCAAAGAACGGGAATTGCAGAACACTTAATTGTGCTTGTGAGGAATCTTTACATAGATCAGGAGGCAGTTGTTCGGACAGAACAAGGGTATACTGATTGGTTTGAAGTCAGGAAAGGTGTGCGTCAGGGTTGTAATCTTTCACCATACCTATTTAATTTGTATGCTGAACAAATAATCTGAGAAGCTGGACTATACGAAGAAGAACGGGGCATCAGGATTGGAGGAAGACTCATTAACAACCTGCATTATGCAGATGACACAGCCTTGCTTGCTGGAAGTGAAGAAAACTTGAAGCACTTACTAATGAAGGTCAAAGACCACAGCCTTCAGTGTGGACTGCACCTCAACATAAAGAAAATAAAAATCCTCACAACTGGACCAATGATAAATGGAGAAAAGATTGACGTTGTCAAAGATTTCATTTTACTTGGATCCACAATCAACAGCCATGGAAGCAGCAGTCAAGAAATCAAAAGACACGTTGCATTGGGCAAATCTGCTGCAAAGGACCTCTTCAAAGTGTTGAAGAACAAAGATATCACCTTGAAGACTAAGGTGTGCCTGACCCAATCCATGGTATTTTCAATCGCACCATATGCATTTGAAAGCTGGACAATGAATAAAGAAGACTGAAGAAGAGTTGACGCCTTTGAATTGTGGTGTGGGCGAAGAATATTGAATATATCACAGACTGCCAAAAGAATGAACAAATCTGTCTTGGAAGAAGTGTGGCCAGAATGGTCCTCAGAGGCAAGGATGGCGAGACTGAGTCTTACATACTTTGGACATGCTGTCAGGAGGGATCAGTCCCTGGAGAAGGACAACATGCTTGGCAGAGTACAGGGTCAGCGGAAAAGAGGAAGACCCTCAACGAGGTGGATTGACACAGTGGCTGCAACAATGAGCTCAAGCATAACAATGATTATAAGGATGGCACAGGACTGTTGTGCATAGGGTTGCTATGAGTTGGAACTGACTCGACAGCACCTAACAACAACAGCAACATGCTTTGTAGGCAGAGAAGTTATGATTTATAAAATAGCAAGAGTTCAGGCTGGAAGTCACCTTTAGAAATTATCTCTGAAAGATAACGGATAGCAACTTCAGGGCCAGGCAGGTCACACGAAAGTTTGAAGTGGTTGGCATGTATGACCCCAGAGACTAAGCTACTTATATTTCTATCTAGCTAACTCATGACTAGTTTCCTTGCTTGTTAAAATACTCTGTTGTAATAAAACAAGGACAGTTCACTCATTAGGTACTAAAGACATAGTATCTAGGACCTAAGTTTTTTCAGAGCCTATAAAAATGTTAGACCTAGAAAAAAATGTTTTGGCTCCAAAACATGAAAAAGAAAATTACAAAAATCAAAATTAATAAATATTTATTTAGACGTTACAAAAATGTAACAGGCCAACCAATCACTGCAATTAAAATATTTTACAGTTAATTCAAGTTACATTTAATTTGGAATGTGGGTCCTTTTAACCTGCTTGATAGACTTAATCGGCTTACAAGAGTAGGAGTGCCTACAGCCCTGAACAAAATGGCAATACAGAACCTTTCTGGATGCCATATTGAGTCGCTGGCCTACTAGCTTGCAAGCTCATTGTGCTCATTGTCTAGATAACAGTCAGGTCCAGTGAATGACACAATTCTCATAGCTATGGAGAGGCATATCCTCAGTTATAACTTTCATATCTTGACTCTTGCATGAGAGCTTTTGGTACCCATGTTGCACAAAGGGCTTTGGATCATATGCATTTGATTCATCAGGGTGCTTGATAAAATTCAGATTTCTAGGCCACACTGAAGCTCTACTGAATTAGAATCTGTGATGTTTGAGGCCAGGAATCTGAATTTTGCCCGCCACAATTCTGCTTGTAATTTTACCTCTTTCTGGTTCAGCCAGTCGAATTATATCCAGTGAATTGATGAACTGGACTCAGCTGACCTGTTACTTAAGCATAATGTGGACTCAGATAAGTTTAAAAGTGGTTTCTTTTAAAAATAGAAAGAAAGAAAGACCCTGGAATGGAGAAATAATAATGCTTAGGTTCTTTCTTTAACCATGCTATTGGGTAGAGATTTTCAAAGCTTTCTGGGAAAAAGAACTTTGGATTTGCTGATCAAAATACCAGGAAACAACTGTGATGGAGGTGCCCAAAGACAGAGATGGAAACTGTCACCTGGTAAAAGCTCAGGAACAATCACTGCAGCCACACAACTTTTTGGTCTCTCTGATTCTTTGGCTTCTTTTTCTAAACACATTAGTTCAAAATGGTGACTATATGAAGGTATGGAATACTCCAATTATGTAAAGCCAGGCACTGTCCTAGGTGCTGAGGAATCCATGAGAAGCAAATTAGATGCAATAACCAAACCAAAAGCAAACCCAGTGCTTGTCTTAAATTTGCTTAGATCCTAGCTCAGAACAAGGAAAACTGGGATTTAATCCCATTTCTGTGAGTAAAAGCTGTGTGACCTTAGATAAACCACTTCACTTCTCTGGGTTTTCTGTTTTTATTAATTTTAACTTCTAGTTTAGTATAGTCCCTATAGGAGCACCAATAACCTTAGTGAATGGATGCAGCTACCATCTTCTTTGATATTTCATTGGAGTTTGTGCTTCTGTCTTCCTACCAGTTAACTATTACTTATTTGGAGTTAGGCCATGCCAAACCAGTGAAAAGGCCATCTTCTCCACATGGCCCCACCCAAGGACACTTGGGGCCAATTACATCCTTTCTCCAGATTTACTCTCCAAATTAGCTTTCATGTGTTCTGGCTATGTGAGACGGTCACATCATTACCTCATGGATACGATGGCTCCAGCAAAGCCCCTGGGGAGCTGTGCAGCTCAATGCAACCTCCTCCAAAGGCTTTCAGAGAAGTAGCAGGATGTTTTCTTTCTGCAGTGTCACAGGCCCATAAAAAGAAAAAAGATCTTGGAGTCAAAAGATTCACATCCAAAGCAGCCCCAGAGCTAAGACAAACTGGTAGAGGACTGATGGGAAGAAGATAGAATGATACCCACAGAAGGAAAGGAAAACTCCAACAATAACATCTGTGACTATTAAGTGGAAATATGCATCCATCCAGTCACAAGCCTAACCAAGCCTGATGGGAACGTATTTATGAGCATTTTTGTTTTGTTGTTAGTTGCCATTGAGTCACCTCCAACTCATGGTGACCTTATATATAACAGAACAAAACATTGCCTTGTCTGTGACATCTTCATCATCATTGGTATGTTTGAATGTTTTGTTGTGGCTATCGTGTCAATTCAAATCATTGAGGGTTTCACTCATTTTCATTGACCGTCTACTTTTCCAAACATAATGTGTTTTTTAACAACTGGTCTTTCCTGATGATGTACCCAAAGTAAGCAATTTGAAGTCTTGCCATCCTTGCTTTGAACAAACATTCTGATTGTAATTCTTCTAAAACTGATTTGTTCATTCTTCCAGCAGCCCATGGCATATTCAATATTCATAATTACTAAATTAGTCTAGAATACATGCTTTAAATTACACATAGGGCATAAGAGTAATGCATAACCACTGCGTGTTTAATATCTATTGAGCTCCTATCATGTATCTGGCATTATTATGAGAATTGGGGATACAAGGATGAACAAAACCGTCTCTGTCTTCATGGTACATCCATTCTAGTTAGAAGAGACAGAAAATAAAAACAAGTCATTCATATATATATGCCATTGCCAATGAGTTAATTCCAACTCATAGAGACCCTATAGGGCAGAGTAGAACTGTCCCATAGGGTTTCCAAAGAGCGGTTGGTGAATTTGAACTGCTGACCTTTTGGTTAGCAGCCATATGCTTAATCACTGCACTACCAGGACACATGTTAGACAATGAATAAGGAAGACTGAAGAAGAAGAATTGACACGTTTGAATTGTGGTGTTGGCAAAGAATATTGAATATACCATGGACTGCCAAAAGAATGAAGATTGGTCTCGGAAGAAGTACAGCCAGAATGCTCCTTAGAAGGATGGTGAGACTTCCTTTCACGTACTTTAAATATGTTATCAGGAGGGATCCATCCCTGGAGAAGGACATCATGCTTGGTAAAGTAGAGGATAAGCAAAAAAGAGCAAGACCCTCAAGGAGATAGTTCAAAACAGTGGCTGCAACGATGGGCTCAAGCATAACGAGGATTGTGAGGATAGTGCGAGACGGGGCAATGTTTTGTTCTGTTGTAGGTAGGCTTGCTATGAGTTGGAGCTGACTTGAAGGCACCTAACAACATATGTATATATATGACAAAATTTCATGTATACAGTGTGCAGTAATTTGCACAGCTTGCAGTAATGATAATTGCAGTGAAGAAAAAGAAAGCAGGAAAGGGGATAGAGGATAAAGAGGGAAAAGAGTGCTTTTTGAGGTGGGAAATGCAGGGAAGCCTTTTTGACTGAGGTGACATGGGAGCAAAAACTTAAGTGAAGGGAGAGGTTGAGCCAGGCAGGTATCTGAGGAAAGAACATTACGCACAAAGGAAATAGCCTAACCAAATGTCTGGCAGGGGCTTGCTGCCACGTATTTCCTATACATTATAAATATTTGCTGACTTAGTTAACAAATTCTGAGGCAGGTGTTTTTATAGGCATTTGAGGAAATGGAGGAGAAGAGAGTTTACATGATGGTGTCCAGGACCACACAACAAGTCAAGTGACAGAGGTAGAAGAGACTGACTCAGTACTCTTCAGTCCTAGGACTTATTGTCACTGGGAAGAGGCACTCCTAAGCCTCATCTGAATCTGGCTCTCTGCTGTTCTCATGTGAGGCATATTTGCCCACCATCCTAGCTTCAACCAGCTCAGAGTTCTGGAATTTGATGTAAATTCCTAGGAACAGAGCTCGCTACTAATGCTTACCTCCCATGAAAAGTTAGATGAAGAGCCGCTGAAAAACAAGCTGAGGCATGTGCTCAAAGATTTCTGGGTTTGAAATCACCTAGAGGCATCAGTGGAACTTGTTCTTCTCCACTTTTCCTAATTGTACATGGAACAGGGCCAGCGTCTCCCAAGCACTCGGTTAGGCTGCTGACTCCATGGACTGACTCCATTTCTTTCTTTCTGGGGAGAACTGGGTGTGGAAGGGTGTCAGTTACACCCACCCTGACTTAGGAAATGTGCAGAAAAGACAGCCATTACTCCAGGCTGGCCATCGCCTCCTTAGCAACAATAGCAGTGTACACATTCACACACAAACACTGCACCAAAACAAGCAAAGGTCACTCTCTCTGGGCACTTCCAAGAATGATCTCAATTTTTCATAAAACAATGTTTATAAATTAGATGGAACCCCAGAGCAGTCCGGGAATAGAAATAACCATTTTGTGAGGCTTCCTGCCATTACATTATTGCTTGTTTGCTTTGAATTAGCAAAATACAGTGTGCCGTCGACCCCCTTTCAGAGCCAAACAAAGACCTCTTTACAAAGTCTCCAGCCAAGTGAGCCTGAATGGGAAGGTATCCTTGGTACTAGTTGAAAACCACAAAACCGTTGCTGTCAATTCTGGCTCATAGCAACCCTATAGGACAGTGTAGAACTACCCCATGGGGTTTCCAAGGAGCAAATGGTGAATTTGAACTGCCAAATTTCTGGCTAGCAGCCGAGCTCTTAACCACTGCAGCACCAGTGCTCTTTGGGTCTAGTAGGAGCTTCCGTTCAGGGCTTTTTCACTAGAAGCATCTTAAAGCAAGGCTGCGCCCTATTTGTCTCTCCACCTCATCACCTACCACAGTTACCGCATCACCTACCACAGTTACCGCATCACCTACCACAGTTACCACATCACCTACCACAGTTACCGCATCACCTACCACAGTTACCAGCACAACATAAGCACTTCAGAAATGATTTTGATTGCTGAATGAGTGAATGGGTTAATGACAAAAGAATGAATGAATATTCTGATCCCCAGGGCTAGTACTAAAGACAAAAAAGATGCTCAACAAAGGCTACAGATGTCTTTGAGCACTTATTACACCCTCTGTGCTCAGACTTTTATGTGCAATGACATTGAGGAAGCATTTTGTGTTCTTCAACCTACTTCCTGCTCCTTCTGGTTTTTTCTTGTTTCCTCAATGTCTCCATGCTGCCTACTACAGCCCCCAACAAAGGTGACTCTTCAACCCTAATTTCTGAATTTATTTTACCTCTTTACCTATAACCCCCCCCCACTATCTATCTGTAACTGACTTGCATGAAGAAATGAATTTGATAAACTAAGTGCCTTCAGTTGAGTCCCCTTCAGAAGCAGACCTTAAAGCAGCAATTAGATGCATGCAGTTCATTTGGTAAGAGGTTGAGAAAGGAAGGCCAACAGTATCAACTCGATGGCAACTTGATTTGTGGTTTTTATTAAGCCAGTTACCACTGTGGGCAACTGGATCTTAGTTCCATGTGAAAACTAAAAAATAGTGTGGAAGACATACCACTTACCCATAGTTATCACACCCAACAGAAAGGGAAGTGGGGTATTTATACACTAATTCCTGTCAGTCATTGGTTGATGGATGCTCCTGAGCAGTGTTAATTCTCTGGCACTTCCAGGCTTCCTTGCAACGCATAGGCAGATTGGTCTTTTCAATTTTGGAGAAAGCCCAGGAAAAGCAATGCAGATACCTACAGTTGGAAATCACAAGCACATTGTAGTGGTGAAGCTGAAGGAATGTGGGTGGGGCACTGACAGCATCAAATACCCCAGTTCTTACAGGGTGAAATGTCTGATCACATCTACCACAAATTACCTTCTTAGAGGTGCCTCACTTTCTAAAAGAGCTGGAAAGTAACAGCACCTTAACTCAAACAATTGTCTCTCTTATTAAGGTTGGAAAATGAGAGACTAAGTAGAGATTTGGTGGTAGAAGGGACAAGATGAGTGCCCCCTCAAACATGACAGATCGATGAGCTATTCTTTGGACACCGAGTGAGGTTAGGTTCACTTCCATAAGGGAGTGATAATAGAACTGGTATTCTTTCCAGAAGAGTAGTCTGACGGAAACTGACTAACCTCAATTCCACTCATGCCTGTAAGCAGTACTTGGATGCCTTTCATCTCCTGGAGAAATTCTGTGGCTACTCAGAGGACCACATCCCTCAACTGCAGAAAGTATCCAGACTCTTAAAAGGCAAGCCTACCTTATCTTCCCCCTTGATTGCTTACAAATATATGAGAGCAGACTTATAGTTTCATGGAGTTTTACTGAGTTAAAATTAGAAGAAAACGTAGAGGTTATTTCTTCTCGTCATTTTACAGGGTAGAAACTGAGACCCAGAATGGGGAGATCCCTTGCCTAAAATCACACAGTGGTTAGTAGAAAGCTGGTTTTATTAGGCCGGATTCATTCTGATATAAGAAAATCACTCTAAGTATGTAAGCAGAAATGATTTAAACACAGGGCATTAAGTACTTACGAAAACAATGGAAAGGCTAAAGGGGAAAAAGTCAGGAGGACTGTCATTAACTTTTAAGCTGTAGTTACAAGAGTCATAGAAGGTGTTCAGAGCCTAGAAACAAGTCGCCTCTACAAGTCTGGGACAGATAAATTGCAGACCACTGCCAAACATCAAATCCGCATGGCCATCACATCTGCTGCTCCTTCCAGGAAAAAATGATAGCTTTGGTCCCTCTTCTACCTTCTACATCTTATGCTAGTTCACCTCACTGGAAGACTGTAAACAACATTTAGACAACCCTGGAAACAAGGAGATCTGTGAAATGAGATTGAAGGGAGAGCAAAAAATGAGTAGAAATAAACACTGATTGTCCCAAACAAAACAATATCTAGCACTGCAGTGAGTTGCAGTCTGTAGGCATAAGTATGAACCTGGATAGTTGAGGGGACATCTGCTCAGTGACATGTGCTTTTCCCAAAGAATGAGTTGGGAAGAGGGAAAGGGCTAGCACTGGCCAGAATTCTGTAGCTGGCCCCAAACATGGCAACAGTTATAGAGACTCTGATACAGGAGTATTTCCAACATTATCCCTCAGCCCATCATGTCCATTTTCTTTGTTCACCTGTCAGTCTACAATGCTATACCAGAGGTGTGTGGTGACAAACCTCAGGGGAGGCTTGGGAGTCTTCAGGGCTGTGGTGACTACAAGTGGAAGGACTGGATATGGACATCCAGAAAACCTGCAGTGGTGGAATTCCAGATATTCACCAGAAACTTTTCTTAGTCTCTCATAGGTATATAGGCATTTTGAGTAGTGTGTTTTGTTAATATCCATAGATTTGAAGTAACTTGGCTGGGATTATGGCTCTGACACTTATTTGCTACACAGTTTTAAGAAAGTCGTCTCAGTTTCCTCACCTCTGAAGTGTTGCTAGGCTACATAATCTATGTTATCTCCCAGTTCTGATATTCTAGTATCTTAGTATCAAAGCCTCTTAATTGTAAGGTCAGAATGTTGCTCTCAACCACAGTATGATTAAGGTTTCACTAGAATCTGGGCATTTCTATCTGAAGGAGAAAGGTTCTGTTTAGACAACTCCCTCCAGCTCCTCAATTTCTTTAACCAGAGTTGGAATTAACTTTTTGAGGCTGATAGGCTCATTACAACACGAGTTGGAATCAACTCAGTGGCAAGTAACAACAACAGCATTTAGATCACAAACAAGGCAGTGTAATTGTGTTATTCATCAGAAGCTACACCAGAGCTCTAAATCCTGTGTTCTAAGAAATCCTTGTGTCAGACTTTAAGGCAAGACCTTTGGGATGACGAGAATTCAACTTCCTTTCAAGTATCCTGTGCCCTCCTGTTGTCTCCAGCCTGTTTCAAACTCTTCTATATGGAGATATCTCATGTTCATAACCCCTTTCTCACTAACCAAAACTTACCAAGTGTCACTTCTTCCTAGGAATTGCTCCCTATTCTGAGGGTGGCGTTAGTCAAATAATCAAATTTCCACTTACTTATTAGTGAACTAATATGTCATCTGGAAATCTTGGTGGCATAGTGGTTATGAGCTATGGCTGCTAACCAAAAGATTGTCAGTTCGAATCCACCAGGCACTCTTTGGAAACCCTATGGGGCAGTTCTACTCTGTCCTATAGTGTTGCTATGAGTTGGAATCAACCTGACAGCAATGGGTTTGGTGTTATCTAATTTATGCAATATTTGAATCAATTCAAAATGTGGCATTTGTGGTGGGTTATTATTAGCATTATTATTGTTGTTACTAATAAACTAAGAATATTTATTATAACATTATTAGTCATTATACAATTTGTTGTTGTTTTGTGCCATCGAATGGATTCTGACTCATAGAGACTCTACATGACAGAGTAGAACGACCTCATAGAGTTTCCAAGGAATGGCTGGTGGATTTGAACCACCATCCTTTTGGTTAGCAGCCTGAGTTCTTAACCACTATGCCACGAAGACTTCTACTTTATAATAATTATTAATTTAATAATTTAATTAATAATAATAATTACCAATGATGATGATAGACTTTTACCTTTGCAGATATTTTTGGGGCCTTCAAATTGTTTTATGGTTGATTTTTTTAATGAGAGAACTATTCCCAGATCAGCTGAAGGATTTGCTCAAGATCCCCAACTGATTGGTGATAGATCCAGAAATAAAACCCAGGTCTCTTGTCTTCTAGCGCATGCTCTTTTCACTGCGTACTTCACCACTGGAAAGAAAAGCCTACAGAAGTCCCAGGGAGGGAAGGGTGACTGAAGAGGTTGGATGAGCCAGGTTAAAGGACTGGTGTGTCCCAATGTGGCATCAGACAGACCTGCAGTCTTATACTGCAAAATACATATCTAAGTATAAGACTAAGGAGTTCGTTGGTAGAATTGTCTGATTTCTGAGCTATAGAGGTAGTTAAACATGTATTTCAAAATATATCAGTCTGATTTCCTGCCTTAGGGAGCATAGCCAGGGATGCCATCTTTGTGTTTGTTGGACACGGCACAACCGCAGGGGGTACCATTCACATGATAGCCTTGTAGATTTATACATTTATACAGTTTCCTGGAATATGACACCAAATGTCTTGTTCCAACAAAATCAGTGTATTATAACAATTTTCTGAGAGATGGAAGTATCTCGAGGAAGGGGCTCTTTTTCTAATTCACACAAAGCCAGATAGGCTAATGTGTGTCTTGGACACAATCTAGAGTTCAGACAGATGGAAGATATTGAAGATAAATGTGACCTCCATTCCTTTACCGATCCATTTATTCATACATTGATTCATTCATATGTTCATTTAAAAGTAGACTTCGAGTGATACTCTGTGCTAGACATTATGCCAGACATTGGGAATGCTTAAGGCCAAATTCCCACTCATAGGGAGCTCAGCCTAACAGAAGAATCAGACAAGTAGATAAAATGCCTTATAGTGGTAGCAAGTTTCATGGAACCCAGAAGCAGGAAACTTAATCCAGCCTTGTATGGGAGCAGGTGGACAGGGTGGGGAGCGTCAGGGAGAGTCATTTTCCTGCCCAGGTGGCATGGGGTGTTCCAAGCTGAAGGAGCAACATGTGCAAAATCCTGGAAATAACAGACTGCATCCTCAGCATTTGACATGTATTAACTCATTTAAACCTCATGACAGCCCTATTGGGAAAACATTATTACTATCCCCATTTAACAGATGGGGAAGCTGAGGCACAGAGAGATTAACTTGTGTGAGGTTACAGAAGTGATACAGACCTAGCATTTAAACCCAGAGAATCTGGCTTCAGGCTCCACACTACCCACTGCTTCATAAGAGAGAGCAAGAGTGCCATGGGAGAACCTGAGTAGCTCGGTTTGGCAGGAATTCAGTGTTTAGGTTGGAGGTAGTGAGTTACAAGGTTGGCGAAGTACACAGGCAGGATTTAAGTAGAACCTTTTTTGCCAGGAGGTGGTTTGATTCAGGGCTGGTTGTAAGACTATGTGCCTTGTGTCTTCTTTAGCTCCAACTGGTGGCTTCACCTCTTCCTCTGGCTGTTCCCCAGAATCCACTGCCTGGTTCCCCAAGGGGAATATACCTAACAAACTGTGGGGACCCCAGGAAATTACTCATCTTCCCCATTCCATGTCTGTACTGATTCCAGAGACATTTTCCAGAAGCTGCTTTGTCAACTTTTTTAAACTGAATTTCCATCCTCTTGTTTTGTTGCTATGAGGCCCTTTTCACTAAATGTTGAGTGATGGGAAGAATGACCCAAAGGCCGAATTCCAGTTATTTGAGGACTCTGTTTTAGATCGATTCCAGTTAATTATGAGTTTACTCTAATGTGTTATTGTATGATTCACATTAAAAAAAAAAAAAAAAAGCTGGAAGGAATGCATAAATTTCAAAAGACCTGCTACTTGCCCTCTTGGAACTATTGGTCAATTTGGTCAGAGTCAAAATTTATCGTTGAGAGCTCATTAGAAAAAATTAAATTAAAATTGAGCTGAAAAAATGAACTTAATCTGTACATGTGATAAATGTAATAGCCCATCAAAATCACTATGCAGGTTCTTGCCACTGTTCATAGGATTAGATGAAATGAGCAGAGAACACTTTATTCCTTGGGGAAGGGGGATTATGTCCTGGGTTCAATGACTGTTTATTCACCAGACACAAAAACAAAAACGCAATCATTAGAATACCAGGTCATTACACACACAAATTACAAAATCTGTTTTAGCAGTGTTAGAAAATATCTCCACCACCCATTTGTTAGTTTGTCATACTGTGATGGCTTACATGCTGCTATGATGGTGGAAGCTATGTGTCTTAGTTTTCTAGTGCTAGTATGGCAGAAATACCACGAGCGAATGGCTTTAACAAAGAGAAACTTATTCTCTCACAGTCTAGGAGGCTAGAAGTCTGAGTTCATGGTGCCAGCTCCAGAGGAAGGCTTTCTCCCTCTCTTGGATCTGGGAAAAGGTCCTTTTCATCAATCTCCTCTGGTAGAGGAGCTTCTCAGCACAGGGCCCTGGGTCCAAAGGAGATGCTATTCTCCTGGTTCTTGTTTCTTGGTGGTATGAGGTCCCTCTGTCTCTCCACTCACTTCTTTCTTTTCTATCTCAAAAGAGATTGGGTTAAAACACAACCTAGTCTTGTAGATTGAGTCCTGACTCAATAACATAGCTGCTGCTAATCTCGTCTCATTAACATCATAGAGATAGGATTTACAACACATAAGAAAATCACATCAGATGACAAAATGGTGCACAATCACACAATACTGGGAATCATGGACTAGCCAAGTTGACACACATTTTTGGGAGACACAGTTCAACACATGATACTATGCCACCAGTATTTCAAACACCAGCAGGATTACCTATGGTAGACAGGTTTCAGCAGTGCTTTCTGAATGTGATGCGTGGTTAATTAAGGTTGTGTGTCAACTTGGCTGGGCCATGATCCTCAGTGGTTTGGCAGTTGTAATGTAGTTTGGCTGTCGTATGCATTATGTAAATCACTTCCATGGTGAGATATGATATAATGTAGTCACCTCCATGATGACATTTGCTATGAGTTGCCAATCAGTTGAAAGGGAAGTTTCCTTGGGGGTGTGTCCTCCATCCAATGTATGTGGACTTTCTGGCAAAGCTTGCTGGATTTTGCTCTGCTCTGGATACTGCATTTGGCTTGTTAGTATCTGACCCCCAGTTCTGGGGTCTGATGTCTTTCCTACTTGTATTTGTCAGCCTTCACAGCCCATGAGCTAGCAGCCTGCTTTCTGACCTGTGAGTCTTGGGTTCATCAGCCTGTGCAGCTACATGGGTCAAGAGAAGCCTCCAGCTTAATGCCTGACCCATGGACTTAGGGCTTGCTAGCAACTTCCTTGAGATAAATCTCTCTCTATGTATATATTATATATATGTATGTATTTTATGTATATGTGTGTGTGTGTATATATATATATATATAAGTTTCACTGGTTTTGCTTCTCTAGGGAACCCAGCCTAAGACCTTTGGCACTGGGAGTGGTTTTAGAGAAACAAAATTGTAAGGATGAGTTTTTTAAATTGGCTTTGAAGTCTGGTTAGTCTTAAAGATGTTGATGACTCTGCTTCCAGTAGTAAAAAGGGAACTGCTAATCCATGGCATGAGGTGGCAATAGAAAAACATGAAATATCATCACCAACAGATCAGGTATATGATGAAAGGCAATACTCTGGGTGAACACATATTTGATACTTTTCTACAATTTTGTCAGAATGAGTAGTATAAGGAAGCTGGTTGGCTGGTTCTACTTTTACTAGACAACCTTGTGAAAGAAAGAAATGAGTTCAGGACTTCAGTCATAGCTCAAGTACTGCATAAACAGTCTCAAAGTTGCCACTTGTGCCCTGAAAGAAAGTCTTATTACTTGTAGTAACAGAGCTGATATTGCCAAAAAAAAAAAAAAGGCTTATTGTAAGAATGGGTGAATTACAACACCAACTGAATTCCCAGCCTTGAATGGTGTCTGAAGTTAAAGTGAAGGCATTGATTGAGAAAAAATGGGATCCTAAAATTTGGGAGGGGGACATATGGGCAGATAATCAGGAAGCTGGTGACTCTGAGCCCCTAAATTCCATTGAATTGCTCCTGCCAACAAAATCATTGGCCCCTCCACACCCATCTGAAGAGATTAATCCAGGAGTGTATAAAGAGCCCTTGCCTGAGGTATCACCTGGGTGGGGGGTGGCATCTGAGTCATCAACTGGGAAGGCATCTGAGTCACTGCCTGGGGCATTGCTTGAGGTAGATGCCTTACAAGACATCGCTGAATGTTCTCAGGATACATCCCCACCACCCATTTTTGCTTCTAGAGGTATAACTAGACTTAAGTCCCAGAAAGTCCCAAAAAAGAAGTACAAAGTATGACCCAGGAGGAGGTATGCTACACACCAAAAATTCTGCTTGACTTTTCTAATATGAACAAACAGAAACTTAGGCAATATGTGTGGGAATGGCTACTAAGAGCGTGGGATAATGGTGCAAGGAACATAAACTAGGATCAGTCCGAGTTTATTGATTTGGGTCCATAACCACAGATTCTTCATTTGATGTTTTAACTCCAGAGGTTAGGAAAGGATCCAATAGTTTATTCTGTTGAGTCATTATAGCAAGGATTATGCAGAGACCTACACTAAATCAAGTTGAAGTACCAGACCTACCTTGGTATACTGTAGAAGAAGGTATCCAAAGGCTTAGGGAAATTGGCATGTTAGAGTGGGTTTATCAAGTTAGACCCATACACTCACACATGGAGTGTGCAGGGGACAAATCTTTTACCACAGTGGTGAGGAAAAAATTTGTGAAGGGAGCCCCAGCATTTTGAAGATTGCTGTGATTGCTAGTTTATGTAAGTCAGGTTTGATAGTGGGAACTGCCCTAACTGAATTAAGACACCTAACTACACTAGGGCTGATTGGACCCCCTGGTGACAGGGGCCAAGTAGCAGCACTCAATTGACAAAGATAAGGTAGCCATGGTTACTGTAATGGACAGGGTAACCAAAGCAGTAATCAGAATATTTTGCCTCCTATGGACTTATGGTGTTGGTGTCATGGTGTCTCTAAGAGTGAAATAGATAGGAAGTCTGCTAAATATTTACTTGACCTGTACAAGCAGAAGAATTCTAAGTCAAGTGAACAGTGATCTAACTTGAATCACTAGAATAGAGAGACTCAGCCCCTCGATCAGTTCTCAAATTTGAGCAAGTTTACAGACCCAAAACACCTTGAATGAAAGGGAGGCTAGATCCCTTTCAGGAAGGTCCTCACTACACTGCCATAATTTGTGCTGTTAATCTTTCTTTCAGCCTTCACTGAAGTGACTATGGCCTTTTACAAGGGTGACTGTTCAGTGGGGGGAAGTAATAATCAGACTTTTCAGGGTTTACTGGATGTTAGCTCTGAACTGACACTAATTACAGAAGACCCACAATGTCACAGTGGCCCACCAATCAGAATGAGGACGTATGGAGGTCAGGCTATTAATAGAGCCTTAGCTCAGGTTTGCTCAGAGTGAGTCCTGTGGCTCTCTGAACCCATCCTGTAGTGATTTCCCCAGTTCCATAATACATAACTGGAATAGATATACTCAACAACTGGCAGAACCCCCACATTGGATCCCTAACAAGTGGAATAAGGGCTATTATGGTAGGAGAAGCCAACTGGGAGCTATTTGATCTGCCCCTACCTAGAAAAATAGTAAACCAAAGCTATACTGCATTCTTGAAGGGATTGCAGATATTACTGCCACCGTCAAGGGCTTAAAATATGTAGGGGTGGTGATTCCCACCACAACATTTTTCGACTTGCCTATTTAGCCTGTGCAAAAAAAAAATAGATGGATCTTGGAGAATGACAGTGGATTTTCATAAACTTAAACAGGTGGTAACTCCAATTATAGCAGCTGTTTCAGATGTGGTTTCATTGCTTGAGAAATTTAATACATCTCCTGGTACTTCGCATGTAGCTAGTGACCTGGCCAATGCCTTTTTCTTTATTTCAGTTTTGAAGGCAAGGCTCCTTGGAAACTCTATGGGGCAGTTTTACTTGTCCTATAGGGTCGCTATGGGTCGGAATTAACTCGACAGCACTGGGTTTTTTTTTTTTTTTTTTTTATCCTACCTCAGAGGTATATCAACTCTCCAGCCCTATGTCATAATTTAGTCTGCAGGAACCTCTATTGCCTTTCCCTTCTACAAGATGTCATACTGGTCCATTAAATGGATGGCATTACTCTGATTGGACCTAGTAAGGCAGAAGTGTCAATTACTCTGGACTTATCATAAAACATTTGTGTGCTAAATGGTCTGAAATTAATCTGACAAAAATTCAGGCACTTCCAGTGAAATTTCTAGTGGTGTGAGGCTTGATGAGATATTCTATCTAAAGTTATTGTATCTGGCCCTTCCCACAACTAAAAAGGAGGCACAGCACCTGGTAGGCCTGTTTGGATTTTGGAGGCAACATATCCGTCATTTGGATGTGCTGCTCCAGCCTATTTATTAAGTGACTCGAAAAGCTGCTAGTTTTGAGTATGGCCCAGAACAAGAGAAAGCTGTGCAACAGGTTCAAGCTTCCATGCAAGTTCCTTTGCCACTTAGGCTATATAATCAGGGTGATCCAATGGTTCTTGAAGTGTCAGTGGCAGATGAAGATGATGTTTGGAGTCTTTGGCAGGTGTCTATTAGTGAATCAAATGTGGACTCTTAGAATTTTATAACAAAGCTCTGTCATCCTCTGCAGGTAACTACTCCCCTTTTGAGAAATAGCTTTTGGCTTGTTACTGGGCCTTAGTAAAGACTGAACACTTAACCATGGGCCACCAAGTCACCACAAGGCCTGAGCTGCCCATCATGAACTAGGTGTTGTGTGAACCACAGAGCCACAAAGTTGGACATGCACAGCAGCACTCTGTCATTAAAAGGAAGTGGTCTATACGAGATCAGGCCTGAGCAGGACCTGAAGACACAAGTTGCATGAGGAAGTGGCCCAAGTGCCCATGGTCTCCACTCCTGTCACATTATTTTCCATCTCTCAGTCTGCACCTATGGCTTCATGGGGAGCTCCTTATGATCGGTTGCCTGAGGAAGAGAAAATTCATGCCCGGTTTCCAGATTGTTCTGCACAATATGCAGGCACCACTAGAACATAGATAGCAGCAGCACTACAGCCCCTTTCTGAGACCTCCCTGAAGGACAGTGTTGAAGCAAAATCCTTTCAAAGGGCAGAACTTCAAGCATTTCATCTGGTTGTTCACTTTGCTTGGAAGGAGAAGTGACCAGGTATGCAATTGTATACTGATTCATGGGCTGTGGCCAATGGTTTGGCTGGATGGTCAGGAACTTGGAAGAAACATGATTGGAAAATTGGAGGCAAAGATTTTTGAGGAAGAGGTATATGGACAGACCTCTCTAAATAGCCCAAAGAAGTGAAGATATTTGTGTCTCATGTGAATGCTTCCCAAAGGGTGACCTCAGCAGAGGAATATTTTAACAACCAAGAGAATAGGATGATGCATTCTGTGGAAACCAGTCATCTTCTTTCCTTAGCCGCCCTAATCATTGCCCAATGGGCTCATGAACAAAGTGGCCATGGTGGCAGGGATGGAGGCTATGCATGGGCTCAGCAACATGGACTTCCACTTACCAAGGCCAACTTGGCTACAGCCACTGCTGAGTGCCCAATCTACCAGCAGCAGAGACCAACACTGAGTCCTTGATATGCCACCATTTCTCGATGTGATCAGCCTGCAACCTGGTGGCAGATTGATTACATTGGACCACGTACACCATGGAAAGGCCTGCATTTTGTTCTTACTGACATAAATGCTTGCTCTGGATACAGATTTGCCTTCCTAGTACACAGTACTTCTACAAAAACTGCCATTTGTGGACTTGCAAAATGCCTTATCCATCATCATGTATCCCACACTGCATTGCCTTGGATCAAGGGACACACTTCACAACAAATGAAGTGTGGCAATGGGTCCATGCTCATGGAATTCATTGGTCTTACCATGTTCCCCGTCATTCTGAAGCAGTTGGCTTGATAGAATGATGAAATGGCCTTTTAAAGACACAAAGACAGTGCCAGCTAGGTGGCAAAACCTTGCAGGGTTGGGGCAATGTTCTCCAGAACACTATATATGCTCTAAACTAGTGCCCAAAATCCTCCTCTGCTGAGGTCACCCTTTGGTGAGCATTCACATGAGACACAAATATCTTCACTTCTTTGGCCCAGTCTGAGAAGTCTATCCACGTACCTCTTACCCAAACCATCTTGTCTCCAATTTCCCGATCATGTTCCTTCCACATCCCTGACCATCCAGCCAAACCATTGGCCACAGCCCATAGGCAGGACTCACGGGTCTGGAAATCAAGGGGTGAAAATAGGAGTGGCAGCACTCACTATTGCCCCTAGTGAACCACTGGCATAATTTTTGCTTTCTGTCCCCAGGACCCTATGCTCTTTGAGTCTAGAGGTCCTAGTCCCAAAGGGAAGAATGCCCCCACCAGAAGACACAACACTTATACCACTGAACTGGAAATTAAGAATGCCATCCTGTCACTTTGGGATCCTCTGGATCCACAGGGAAAGAAGAGAGTTACCATATTGGCTGGTGTGATTGATCTTGATTACCAAGAGAAAATAAGATTGATATCACATAATGGCAGTAAAGAAGAGTATGTCTGGAATGCAGGAGATTCCTTAGGGCAACACTTAGTACTACCATACCCTGTGATTAAAGTCCATGGAAAACTACAGCAACTCAGTTCCAACATGGTTACTGATGGCCCAGATAGACTAGGAGGAAAGGCCTGGTAATCTACTTCCAAAAATCAGCCAATGAAAATCCCATAGGTCACAACAGACTATTGTCCAATACAGTGCTAGAATGTAAGCCTCCTAGGTTGGAAGACAGCAATGGACTTAAGCATGCTGGTGGTCATGATGATGTCATAAGACCAGGCAGTGATTCCCTCTATTGTATATTGGGTCACCATAAGTTGGAACTGGCTCAATGGCAATTAATAACAACAAAATATCTCCATGCAATACATAGCAAAAAAGATCTTGATAAAATGTTTCTTCTGAAAACCAGTTCAGTGTGGTTTTGCTTTTGATCAGAGAAAGCAAAGACCTGCCATTTGCTGTGTGGATTAGATCTCTTGTTTGAGAGGCAGCGCATATGGTGGAATGAGTACTAGACTACGAGCTGGTGAAACTCAATTCTAAGTCTAGCTCTACCACTAACTAACCCTGGAAAAATCACTTTTCTTTGTGAATCTCAGCTTCTTATCTAAAGCTTGATTTGACTCTACGGTCCCTGAAAGCATTCGTTCTCCAAATTCTATAGTGAAACAAGTCTGAAATTTTGATACGGATATAGATGGACAAGTCTCAGGTAACCTTAAATTTTATTTAGATGAGAGGTCTGCAAACTTTTTCTGTAAAAGGTCAGATAGTAAACATTTTACTATATTGTAAATATATTTACTATTTTGCTATATTGTCTTTGTTGCAACTACTCAACTCTCCTGTTATAGAAGGAAAGCAGTCATAAATAATACATACATGAATAGGTGTGGCTGTGTTCCAAGAACTCTTTTTTACAGAAACAGGTGACAGGCAATGGTCATGATTTGGCCAGTGGGCTCTAGTTCATGAATCCCTGAATATACAGGATTGGGGGTAAGCAGTATGGACAGAGCCTTGGCCCAGCTCAGAGAGCTGATTGGGAAGCGGAGGTCATGTGAACCTGCTGCAGGCCACTGTGTAGAGGTCACAAAAGCCACTGAGTCCATTCCCCTTCCAAGCAACCAAAGAACAGGCTGGAGTGTGTTTCTGCCTCAGGGGATGAAACAGTTAATGTGGCAGGGGCCCACACAATTGTTTCTTTCTAGGGAAACTATTCGGTGTTGGGAATTTGCTCTGCCTCACAGCTGGAACTCATTACTGTGCAGTTTTTTTAAGTTAAAAAGTTTTATTCAGGCCCCTATGAAAGTTGCCTTAGGCCAAGAGTGAAACCGTGTGCTCATACTACAAGCTCTTCCCAGCCAAGCACTTCTGTCAGGACTGTCCCAGGGCCATCGTTCTCTCTACACATATCTTGCCCTCCTTGCCCCTGCTGCTGACCCTCTTGCAACCTTGCCTTTCCCTTTCTTCGCTTCTTCTAGCCTTCTTCATAAACTCTCAATCCCCATAGATCTTCTCTGGCAAGTCGGTGGTACTGTCTCAGCAATATGGAAAATTGCTGACTGAACACAAGAAACACTCATCTTCTTGTTAGCTACAATCCCCAAATGCTAATGTTTTAGGTGGATGCTGGACTCCCGCACCCAGAGCCTTTGAAGACAACACAGACTGGGGTCCACAGACCACCTAAAGCCAAGTCAACACACATATTGAAAACCAAGGGGAAAAAAGATACTCTTTGCCCTCCTTTCAGTTTGATCCAGACAAAGGAAGTTAAGGGGCGGTTTGCCTGGTGTGAAGCTAACTAGGTGTCTTTTTCCCCCCATTACTTTTGGCAGAAGTAGTAAGGAGTAAGGAATCAGCTGGTATCAGGGCTTGATAAACAGAATTTTAAAGTCAACCTCCTGGAGTCAGGTTCTGTAGGATCCCTTCTACAGGCTCAGTCATAACCCATAGCGAGAATTTAGAAGCATGATGATAGTTTAGGTTCAGACTAAGCTAATGGTAATATTTTAGGTTCACAGTAATCTGTTGTTGTTAGGTTTTGTTGAATCCATTTCAACTCATAGCTACCCCATGTGACAGGGTAGAACATCCCCAGGCAGTTCTCTAGGCTGTAATTTTTACTAGAGCAGATTGCCAGATCTTTGTCCCGCAGAGCACCTAGGTAGGTTTGAACTGCCAACCTTTCAGTTACCAGCTTAGTGCTTAACCATTGTACCACCAGGGCTCCTTTCAGAGTAACCTAATGGTAGTATTTTAGGTTCAGAGTAATCTAACGTTAATATTTTAGGTTCAGAACGTTGCAGATTCAGAATCATCACCATTCAAATGCATTCCGTGTCCTGTGCTTCACCAAGACAGGCAGTGCCTTTAGTCCCCCTAATGGGATTGCCAATGAGACCCTGAAAAGAAAGGGTTCCTCAGGCGAACCTTCTGATTCATCAGGAAACTGCTTAAAGGAACAGCGCTTTCTCCCAGCGTGGTGTAAAGACCTACTAAATTCAGGTAACTGTGAGTAACCTTGGTCAGGTCAGCCATCCTTTCAGAAGCTCAGTGGTGAGGCTATGTGTGGTCAGAGCAGAAATGGTCACAGGGGGCCCAGAAGCCAAGATCTGGGTCTCAGCCCTCACTGAATAAATTCAGCATTCAGTGTATAAATTTGGGTTAAGTCAACCAAAATATTCTGATGTTAGGGAAGAGTAGATAATCGTAGTGGTCATATTCATGATAATTAACATTTGAAGAGTGTTTACAATGTGCCAGGCATTGTGTTATGTGCTTTCCGAGCATTATTTGAGGCAGATGTAACTGCTCCCATTTTATAAATGAGGGAACTGAGGCTCTGGCTTGTTCAGTGACTCATGGAAACCACACAGCAAAACCAGGGTGCCAGAAAACCACTTGCTGATGGAGAAGCCCATGCTCTTGGCCTCCATGTTCTGGGGTGGAGAGGAGAAAGGGCACCTGAATTTGAGCTGGAGACCTGGATTCTAGTCCTAGTTCTGTCAAGCAGCAGCTGAGTAAACCCTTTCTCCTCCCAAAGCTTCAAAGTTCACCCTTACAGTGAGGGGTTGTTCTGGGAAAGCAGTGGTGGCCTGGGACAGTGTGTCCATCAGTGACTTCTCAGAGGTTCTGCTCTTCTTCTTCTCTATGTGCAGAGAGAACTGGCTTTCATCCGCCACTGCAGCAGGACTGCTGTCAGCTCAGGACTTCCTGGTCAGCTTCGCTTTCCATGTCTTCCGGAGCACACAGTACATCAGACACCCCTCGTCCCTGATGTACTCTCCTGAACCATAAGTGGAGGGGGTGATCACCCTGCCCCTGCCTGTTTTGTGTTTTGCTGTGTATCCTCCAAGGGATTGTGAACACTGTCCTGGGAAGAGGTACTTCCCTAAAAGGGCACCGGCCAGAGTTGTGATTCAGCAAGGAGCCAGGATAGAGGCATACCAAAAAACAACTGCCATCAAGTTGATTCCAACGCATAGCAAACACATAGGGTTTCTAGAGCTGTAAATCTTGACGGAAGCAGACTACCACATCTTTCTCCTGCGAAGCCATTGGTGGTTTCCAACTGCTGACCTTTCAGTTAGCAGTCGATCGCTTTACCCACTGTGCAACCAGGGTTCCTTAAAGTTAGCACCCAACATGGTGCTCAAGCCCATGACCCTGAGATAAAGAGTCTCATGCTCTACCGACTGAGCTAGCCATGTGGATAGACACAGCAGTTGTTAAAATACTGAAATATTGTCTGTACATCTTGATAAAGCATCTGGCCTATGCTCCCGGAGTGACCTTTAATGACCCTGGTTTTCCAAGACTGTCCTAGACCCAGAAACTAAAGGGTGGATGCCTGGCCTGGTGACTGCTCCCGTCTACTCCTGACAACAGGACTCATCAGTAGATACTACTGTTTCAGTTATTACATATGTTGATATCATCACTGGCCCCGATCCATCTGCATTCCCCATGGGCAGAACAGGTGATCCTCTCTGGAGAGACTGTTCAGGGGCATCAGAAAAGCTCCTTTCTCCTGATAATTATCCCATTCATTCACTTAAATGGATGCTTAAAATCAGATAAAACATTTCTCACTACAATTAGAAGAGTTGTTCTCATTCATTCATTCATTCAATCACTCATTCATCAGATATTAGATAAACCCTTAATTTGTGCCAGGCACCCTATTAGGTGTTGAAAATACAGAGCTGAATATAAGGAGTTCCTAGTGTGTGTGTGTGTTTGTGTGTATGTATAAGATGTGACTGCATCACATGTGATAAAACATGAAGTCCACTTGAGGGATTTTCAACAATAGTTATTAGCCCTTACAATGTGCCACGCTCTGTTCTAGACACTGGAGAATTTTCAGTGAAAGAGACAAGGTCCCTCCTCTCCTGGAGCTTTCATTCTCACGGTGGGAGACAGGCAATAAACACAAAACAAATAAACGAATGCAGTAACTACAGAGGGTAATGAGCACTATGATGGAATTAAAATACGATTAAGAAATACCTGGCAGAGGGGACTTGACATTCAGCTGCTCAGGGAAGGTCTCTCTGAGGAAGTGACATTTGGAATGAGGGCTCCTTAGAAGGAGTCAGAGAGTTGAAGATCTGGGGAAGTCAGGCAGCAGGGGACGTCAGGCAGCAGGGGAGCAGGACTTGGCCTGTCCCTAAATGCTGCCAAAGCCCAGTAGAAGAGCAAATAATTCTACTTGAGGGCTGGGTCCACAAAAGGCTGCACAGAGAAGGTGAATTCTACTTGGACTATGTCTTTAAGGATGGGTACAGTTTACCAGGAAGAGGGCATGGGGGATTGGGGGGATTGGAGAGGAGCAGCAGGATGGGTGTGTTCAGGCACAGGGAACAGGATGTTAACAGGTACAGAAGCCTGAAGTATATTATCACATGGAGTGGGGTATGGGATGAGTGGGAACCCAAATAGGAGTGGCAATGTTTGGCTTAAATTCACACCAGAGGATTAATTACTGGTATTGGCTCCCTGGGTGACACAAACAGTTTGTGCTTGGCTACCCACTGAACCATTGGAGGTTCCAACGTATGCAGCAGCAGCATGGAATAAAGGCCTGGCAATATGCTTCCACAAAGATTACAGCCAAGAAAACCCTATGGCACAATTCTACTCTGTAACACTTGGGGTCGCCATAAGTCAGAATCGACATGATGGCAACTGGTTTGGTTTTTGGTTTTTAGGATGAAAAGTGTCTCTGTAATGGAAAGATCTTATTACTTTGGTTCTAGTTGATCAAGATGTTGCTATAATTCAAATATAACCAATCTTCTTGTTCCAAAATTTGAAGCAAACCTCCTGCACTTTTCTTATGAAAGCTGATCAAGACTATTGCTCAAAATCTGGCCAGCCACAGAGGAGGCCTTCTTTAAAACTGTTGGAAGTCTCAGAACCAGCTCCCGGAAATGTTGCACAAAGTCCTATTGTCATCTCTGAGTCTCAATATTCAGAATGCTCACTTCAGTGCTCCTTAATATTAGCCTTCATAAGATTGGCGCAGTAAGTTGAAGGGACCCAATTTGGTTGATAATGCTAATTTTTCTTATTCTCTTTTGTTATCATGCCCTGACTGACAGGGAGAGTTTGAAGTAGAGGAGTGCCTTGGTGATTCTATGAATTTGATTTATATATCTCCATTAAAGATAGAGTTCAAATGTTTGGGTTTCCAAAGCAGACTTCCTGTTCAAAGAGAATTTCCCGCCATGTCTGATGGGTAGAGTGTAGACATGAATCCATTAGTTGGCTGTGCTGAATTCTTCTTTTTTGTAAATGTTCTTTAGCTACAGGTAAAGAATACTGCTGGGCAAGGCAAGATCTAGAAGAACTAATTTTAAGCTGACAGACTTCCTGCATTCTAAAGATACCTGAGAAAGAGAGAGTGGAGGGAGAGAGCGGGCTGTCTCATTAGGCGGAGAGTAATTGGGAGTATGTAGCAAGGTGTATATAAGTTTTTGTGTGAGAGACTGACTTGATTTGTAAACTTTCACTTAAAGCACAATAAAAATTATAAAAATTAAAAAAAATACATATAACAAACAAACAAAAAAGATACCTGAGAATTTGGCTGCCTGTGGGAAATGGAGATTTCCTTTCAAGACTATCAAACTTAAGATGGACTCTCTTTCTTGACAGCTACCTACTTTGAGCCACTGGGAAAGTGTACACACTCACCCAAGTGGATACACTATTCTATTTTTGTAATGTGCAGAGACATGATGTATAACCCAACTAGGAGTGTATTTTTATTACCTATTTCCTTTTATAAATGTTTGAATGATTCAATAGTTTTTGAATGTCAGCTCTATGCCAACACTTATTCTAGGCCAGTGAATCTCAAACTTTTTGATCTCAGGATTCCTTTTCACTCTTAAAAATTTTTCAGGATCCCCAAAGACCTTTTGTTTATGTGGGTTATTGTTCTTGACAGGTGCTGTCGAGTCGGTTCTGACTCATAGTGACCCTAAGTACAACAGAACAAAATACTGCCTGGTCCTCACAATCATTGTTATGGTTGAGCCCATTGCTGTAGCCATTGTGTCAATCCATCTCTTTGAGGGTCTTCCTCTTTTTCACTGACCCTCAACCAAGCATGTTGTCCTTCTCCAGGGGCTGGTTCCTCCTGATAACATGTCCAAAATATGTGATGAGACTTCATCTCATCATCCTCACTTCTAAGGAGTGTTCTGGTTGTACTTCGTCCAAGACGGATTTGTTTGCTTTTCTGGCAGTCCATTGTATATTCAATATTCTTCACCAATGCCATAATTCAAAGGCATCAATTTTTCTTCAGTCATCCTTATTCATTGTCCAGCTTTCTTATGCATATGAGGTGATTGAAAACATTGTGGAATGGGTCAGGCTTACCTTAGTCCTTAAAGTAGCATATTTATGTTGAGATGTAATCCATACTGAAGGCTGTGGTCTTTGTCACCAGTAAGTGCTTCAAGTCCTCTTCACTTTTAGCAAGCAAGGTTGTATTGTCTGCATATGGCTGGTTGTCAATGAGTTCTCCTCCAATCCTGATTCCCCGTTTTTCTTCATATAGTCCAGCTTCTCTGACTATACATACAAGTTGAGTAAGTATGGTGAAAGAATACAACCTTTTCTGAATCTGGCTTGAATATCTGGCAGTTCCCCATCAATGTACTGCTGCAGCCACTTTTGAACGATCTTCAGCAAAATTTTACTTCTGTGTGATATTAATGATATTCAATGATTTCCACATTCTGTTGGATCACCTTTCTTTGGAATAGGTACAAATACGGATCTCTTCCATTCAGTTTGCCAGATAGCTGTCTTCTACATTTCTGGGCATAGATGAGTGAGCACTTCAGCGATGCATCCACTTGTTGAAATATCTCAATTGGTATCCTGTCAATTCCTGGAGCCTTTTTTTTGGTCAGTGTTTTCAGTGCAGCTTGGACCTCTTCCTTCAGTACCATTTGTTCTTGATCATATGCTACCTCCTGAAATGGTTGAATGTCGACCAAATATTTTTGGTGCAGTGACTCTGTGTATTCCTTCCATCTTCTTTTGATGCTTCTTGAGTCATTCAGTTTTTCTCCAAAGAATCCTCCACTATTGCAACTCAAGGCTTGAATGTTTTCTTCAGTTCTTTCAGCTTGAGGAATATGGAGCTTGTTCTTTCCTTTTGGTTTTCTATCTGCAGGTCTTTGCACAATTCATTATAATACTTTGTCTTCTCGAGCTACCCTTTGAAATCTTCTGTTCAGCTTTTCCACTTCACCATTTCTTCCTTTCTCTTTAGCTACTTGATGTTCGGTGGCAATTTTCAGAGTTTGTTCTGACATCCATTTGAGTCTTCTGTTTCTTTCCTGTCTTTTTAATGACCTTTTGCTCTTTTCGTGTATGATGTCCTTGATGTCATCCCACAACTCGTTTGGCCTTCAGTCATTACTGTTCAATGTGTTAAATCTATTCTTGAGATGGTCTCTAAATTCAGATGGGATATACTCAAGGTCATACTTTGGTTCTTGTGGACTTGCCCTAATTTTCTTCAACTTCAACTTGAACTTACGTAGGAGCAATTCATGGTCTGTCCCACAGCCAGTCTCTGGCCTTGTTCTGACTGATGATATTGAGCTTTTCTATAGTTTCTTTCCACAGATGTAGTTAATTTGATTCCTGTTTGTTCCATCTGGTAAGGTTCATGTGTACAGTCACCGATTATATTGTAAAAAAAAGGTATTTGCAGTGAAAATGCAGGTTAGAGCTATCAGTATTTACTGATTAAGAAAGATTAAAATATTGTTTTATTGATTTTAAATTAACAGTAATAAATAACCTACATGTTTATGCAATGTAAGAATGGCATGGCGGGGGCATCTGACCTCCTCTCCCTTCACGAGGGGGAAGGAGAATCAAGATCAACAGCCCAAGGATGATTCCTGTGAGGTGGAGGTCAAACATACCTCCGCTGTCCAACCTTTTTACTAATTCTGACACCAAACGTCCTTCCCATGGCACTCTCTACTGCTCTGTTGTGTTTGATAATTCATTGCAATGACCACACAGAACTCACAGACCATACTCACGGTTATGGGGTTTACTAGGGAAGTAACAGGGTACAACTCAAGATCAGGAAAGACTCAGAAGTAAATGGGAACAGCTCAGGATACAGTTCTTGATCAGGACAGCTTCTTCTCGCCCTCTGCTACTGGGCCCTGATGGGGCCTTCTAGGCAAGTGTTAAAACTCTTAGCTCCCTGAGTTGACAAGCTCCACCACGGCTGTCTCACTCAGGTCTCCTGGTTCCTGCTCTTGCTACTGCTGTGCCACCATCTCTCACTGTCTTTTGTTTTAAAGCTCTCTCTCTCTGTCTCCTGGGTCTAGGAGGTCTCAGCACAGTTGTCCTAGGTCCAAAGGATGCACTTCACACCTAACTCTTCTTTCTTCGTGGTAGTGTGGCCCCCCTCTGCTCTGGGATTGGCTCTCTTTTAAGCCTAGCAAGATGGCAAAACTGATCAATTCCCTCGTTAGGGTTCCATACACCTTATTTGCATGGTCTTACCCCTACAGGTTTCCATATGCCTTATTTGTATTAGCAGAAAGCTGTCCAGTCCCCTTGATGGGCCAAAGCACCTCATTTACATAGTCTCACCCAGTCATTTGGTGGGAGTTACAAACGCTATGGCTAGAAGGATCATATTAAGTAATTCACTGAAACCAAAAAAAAAAAAAAAAAAAAAACCAAACCCAGTGCTGTCGAGTCAATTCCGACTCATAGTGACCCTATAGGACAGAGTAGAACTGCCCCATAGAGTTTCCAAGGAGCGCCTGGCGGATTTGAACTGCCGACCTTTTGGTTAGCAGCCGTAGCACTTAACCACTAGGCCACCAGAGTTTCCAATTCACTGAATCATATGTAAATAACATATTTTTATAAAAAGTAACTTTATTTTTCAAAACAAAAACATTAGTGAAAAAAGTCATATTGTTTCACATTTTTTGCAAATCTCTTTAGTGTCTGGCTTACTAGAAAACAGCTAGATTCTTATGTCTGCTTCTGTATTCAATCTGTTGTGATATACGTTTTGATTTAAACATATAAATAAAATCTGGCCACATATAGATATGTAGTTAGAAAAGGGGAAGTATTTTGACAGCCTTTTCAGATAATTGTAGGAAAATCTTCTTTGCTAGTAAACTAAAACTTGGTTAGCAGTAATTTCTCAAAAGTTTGTTGCAATGAGGAATATGAAACCATATCAATGAACTTTTCATACTCTGGAACATTAAAATCCATTGGTCTGTCTTGCACTCAAAATGGATACTTCAGTCATGCATAATTTTGTAATCTCATGCATTGTTTATTTGGAAAATATTGGTTCACTGAGTTATTCAGATAGTCTAAATGTTGACACATTACATCATACTATATCATAAAAGTTGCATTTGTTAATATCACCAATGATTGTATCACAAAATCGTCTAACTATTGGGAAGCTATCAAACAGATTCTAGCCAACACAAGTTTTCTGAAATTATAATTTTCACTTTAAATTTCTAATTTTATCCTGGACAACATAGTGTCAGTTGTTTGTTTTTTAGATATTCTTTGATTTCTTTTTTTTTAATTGTAGTAAATATGCAGTGAAACCTGTGAGAGCTTGAACTGGATGGGGCTGCCTTGTTTTTCCAGATCTCACAGCTTTCCACCTTTGACAGGGTGCAGTCTTAACACTTTTCTATCACTTTCTATTAATGGAAAGTATTTTAATAGTCCTTCTCTGAAGGTTTTTATGCGTTCCAACTTTTGCAGGTTTTACCGTATATGTGTTTTACTTATTGTAAAAACGGCATGTAGGAGGTGTCTGATCTCCTCCAACCCCACAAAAGGGAAGGAGAACCAAGATTAGCAGACCAAAGCTGATTCCTGTAAGGTGGAGGTCAGACATGCCTCCTCTCTCCGCCACCTCTACCAGTTCTGACACCAACTGTCCTTTCCACGGCACTCTCTACTGGGTTCGATAATCCAGTGCAATGGTCACACACAACTCACAGACCATACTCACAGTTATGGGGTTTATTAGGGAAGTAACAGTTACAATTCAGGCTCAAGAACACTCAGGATACAGTTCTTCTATCAGAATAGCCTCTCCTCAGCCATGCTCACAGGCAAGCCTCTCCTTTGCCCTCAGTCACTGCCCAGAGGCACTCAGCTTTCTCTCTCTGTGGGCCAGGAAGCCCACCACACCATCTTCCACTGTTAGGTCTCTGCTGCTGGGTTTCTCCTGTTCATCTCTCCTTCCTTGGTGGTAAGCTCCTCCCCTCTGCTCTGGAACTGGCTCTCTTTTAAGGCAAAATTGACGAATCCCCTTGGATTACCCTATCACAGAGTCCCACCCAATCACCTGGGTAGGAGTTACAAGACCATGGCTAGAAAGGCTGCACAGAAGTAATCAATCAGTGATCAAGCCCACCAGTTTTCTAGTGCAGTTATAATAGAAATATCACAAATAGGTGGCTTTAACAAACAGAAATTTATTTTCTCACAGTTTAGGAGGCTGGAAGTCAAAACTCAGGGCACTGGCTCAAGCAGAAGGCTTTCTCTCTCTGTTGGCTGTAAGGAAAAGTCCTTGTCTCTTTAGCTTCTGTTTCCTGGTTCCTTGGTGATCTCCATGTGATTTGGCATCTATTTTCCCCATCTCTACTTGCTCGTTTGCTTGCTTCATCTCTTTTATATCTCAAAAGATTGACTCAAAACACACCCTATATTAATCCTGCCTCTTTAACATAACAAAGACAACCCATTCGCAAATGATATTATAACCACAGGCATAGAGATTAGAATTTACAGCACATATTTTTGGGGGACAATTCAATCCAGAACAATATATAACAAATTATTTGCTTTTTCAACATTCTTCACATGTAGTCTTCAATGACATTAGTTATGGGACACTGTTAAGGGTGATGGGAAAATTTGTAAATGGATAATAGTAATGGTTGAACAACAAGTTTGTTTTTTAAGTGGCATATTCATACATTTTTTGAGAAAATACCTGTCAGATGTTGTTGATAGGTGCTCTTGAGCTGATTCCAACTCATAGCATACAACAGAATGAAACACGGCCCGGTCTTGCACCATTCTCACAATCATTGCTGTTTGAGCTTGTTGTTGCAATCAATGTGTCGATTCATCTCCTTGAGGGCCTTCCCTCTTTTTTGCTGACCCTTTACTTTGCCGAGCGTGATGTCCTTCTCCAGGTACTGGTCCCTCCTGATAACATGTCCAAAATACGTGAGATGAAGACTTGCCATCCTCACTTCTAAGGATCATTCTAGCTGTATTTCTTGCAAGATGAATTTGTTCATTCTTCTGGAAGCTCATGGCATATTCAAAATTTTTTGCCAACATCATAATTCAAATGCATCAATTCTTCTTCAGCCTTCCTTATTAACTGTCCTTCTTTCAAATGCATATAGGGTGATTGAAAATACCTGCCAAATAAAGCCAGGTCTAAATAACCATAGTTTGCTCTTTCAAGTAACAAGGAGGTTTCATGAAAAATTCAGGTAGGTCATCTCGCAACTCAAAATATTACACAAGTGCTTTTCTTTGAGACAGTCATTGCACTGCCCTGTGCAGGGCAAGTGCTCTATATGTGCTTCCTTTTTCATCACAAAAAATATTAAAAGACGTTTACTCAAGGGTCACTTTTTTTTTAAAAAATTAATATTTTTTACTGTTTCATTAAGGATATTCTTAAGTTAAATCACTTTTTGTTTTGTTTTGTTTCCCTGTGAGTTCAGGACAAGGAAGAGTACAGTAATTATTAGTACGGTTTGGTGCCATTGCTTGATTTGTGCTAAGGAATCAGCATTTTTGACCCACCGTTGCTTTCACACAATCATTGCAAATGTCAGCACAGTGAAAAAGGCATGTACTGTCTCAGTCTTATTATGAAAATTGTTTTGATCAGGTGTCTATGGGCCACACTTTGAGAACTGTTGTTCAAGGTACTGAGAATACTGACAAATAAGGTCTCTGCTTTCACGAGGTTTACATTATTCTCGAGATCAGACACAGGAGGAGAAAACAAGAGACAAATACACAAACGAACAAGCTGATGTCAGAGTAATATGTGCTATGATGAATATAGCAGAGTAATATACTAGAGAAGAAAAGCTGAAACAGGCTTATTTGAGAAGGTGACACTGGAGCTGAGCCCTGAGTGACAAGATAGAGCCAGTCATGCAATTGTGTGGATGAAGAATTTTCCAGATAGAATGAAGTACAAAATTCTCAGATGGGATTGGGCTTGGAGTGTTCAAGAAAGGCAAAGGAGGCCAGTGTGATTGAAGCTAGTGAATGAGGCGCATGATGGCAGGAAATGTGACTGTAGAGGTCACACCCATTCATAGGCCCATATGCTGAACAGAGCATGGAATTTGCTTTCAAGACCTGGTTTTGCTGTTTGCCAGTTGGGTGACGGTTGGTAAAGTTACTTAGAATAGTTATGTTGGGTTTCCTAGGAAATGCTCTGAGGCAGAGATATACCTGCGGGATGTTTACTGGGGAGGCTCTGGAGATCCACACCGATGAGGGAGTAAGAAAGTAGGACTGAGAAGAAAGAAAAGGTGAACTGCAGTGAATTTGCAACAGAAGCTTCAGCTGATCCCCCAGGAACTATGAAGCTGGGATGGTCCTTCAGAGATGTCCTGAATCGAGGCAAGGGGATGAACTTTTGCACTCTTTTACTGATGAGTCACTGGATGCAGGGTGCCCTGTAGAGGGGACATGACCTTGAGCAAGGCAACTCCCTTCAGCAGAGGGCAAGTCCTGGGGAGAGACAGCAACTTACAGCCTTGGCTGGGGGAAAGAAGCTTCAGGTCTAAGGGGAACTTGGCTAGCACATCACACCATCTACCACACTCAACTTCTCTGAGTTTTTGTTTCCTCATCTATAAAATGGAGATTAAAATAAGAATGGTTAAGTGGTTCAAATGTGATCATATGTAAGAAAGTACTTTATTGACTGTGTTGTTGTCATTAGTTGCCGTCAGTTTTGCTCTGAATCATGGTGACCCCATATATAATAAAACAAAAGGTTGCCCAGTCCTGTGCCATCTTCATAATTGTTGGTATGCTCAAGTTCATGGTTGCAGCCACATATATTTTGAGTGCCTTCCATCCTAGGGAGTTCATCTTCCAGCACTGTATCAGACAGTACTCTGTTGCAGTTTGTAGGGTTTTCATTGGCTACTCATGGATGGTGGTTATTGACTGTAGAGTTGTGCAAATAGAGGTTGTTGATACTACAGGGAATTTAAGTAATTTTACTGCTTCTGCTATGAATCTTTTATGATATTTTAACTTATTTTTACAAATGTAGTAATATTTGTTATTTATAGAATTTATCTTCAGAATAGCTGGACTTTCTGTGACAACATTATTTTAATGAGTTTGCAGATGAGCTTCTCTGGGATCATTTCTGAATGTTAAAACATAAATCATGTTTAGCTTTTTCCATAGATACCCTTCATGCAGCATTTCCTATGTAACTATAGATCATATTTATCACTCTTGTTTTTCTCCTCTAGAGCCTGGTGCCATGAATTACTGGGTCAAGTTCCCATGTTAGCAGACAAGGAATTTGCCCAGTTCTCACAGGTAATCATTCTTTGTTTTCCATTACAATTGTCTTGCTGACTACAACCTTCAGTATGGATTACATGTCAACATAAAGAAAACAAAAATCCTCACGACTGGACCAATAAGCAATATAATGATAAACAGAGAAAAGATTGAAGTTGTCAAGAATTTCATTTTACTTGGATCCACAATCAATGCCAATGGAAATAGCAGTCAAGAAATCAAATAACATATTGCATTGGGCAAACCACTGCCAAAGACAGCAGTTTAAGTTTTGCAAAGCAAAGATATCACTTTGAGGACTAAGATGTGCCTGATCCAAGCCACGGTGTTTTCAATCACCTCATATGCATTCAAAAGTTAGACAATGAATAAGGAAGACTAAAGAAGAATCGATGTCTTTGAATTATGGCGTTGGGAAAGAATATACCGTGGACTGCCAGAAGAATGAACAAGCCTGTCTTGGAAGAAGTGCATCCTGAGTGCTCCTTGGAAGCAAGGATGGTGAGACTTTGTCTCAAGTACTTTGGACATGTTATCACGAGGGACCAGTCCTTGAAGAAGGATATCATGCTTAGTAAGGTAGAGGGTAACCAAAAAAGAGGAAGACTCTTGACGAGATGGATTTACAGTGGCTGCAACAATGGGCTCAAACATAGCAATGATTGTGAAGATGGTGCAGGACCGGCAGTATTTCATTCCATTGTACATAGGATCACTATGAGTCAGAACTGACTCAATGCCACCTAACAACAACAACAACAATTGTCTTGCTGATAATTTTAGAATAAATAGATTAGGCATTTCTTGGGGGAAAGGAAAGGGTTCCATGATAAATTAAGTTAGGAAAACAGCTGTTTAAGCAAAGTTTACTTACTGCAGGGCTTCTTGAAACCTTTAATAATCTCTAAACATAAATGGTGACTATACATGTGGACCTTGCCAGATGGAATACACAGGAATCAAATCAACTACATCTGTGGAAAGAGATGATGGAAAAACTCAATATCATCAGTCAGAACAAGGCCAGGGGCCAACTGCTCATATGCAAGTTCAAGTTGAAGCTGAAGAAAATTAGAAGAGCCAAAATATGACCTTATTATATCCCACCTGAATTTAGAGACCATATCAAGAATAGATTTAACACATGGGACACTAATGACCTAAGACCAGATGAGTTATGGAATAACATCAAGAACATCATACATGAAAAAAGCAAGAGGTCATTAAAAAGACAGAAAAGAAAAAAAAGACCAAAATGGATGTCAGAAAAGACTCTGAAACTTGCCCTTGAATGTAGAGTAGCTAAAGCAAAAGTAAGAAATGATGAAGTAGAAGAACTGAACAGAAGATTTGAAAGTGTGGCTCAATAAGACGGAATAAAGTGTTATAATGAAATGTGCAAAGACGCGGAATTAGAAAGCCTAAAGAGAAGAACATGCTCAGCACTTCTCAAGCTGAAAGAACTGAAGAAAAAATTCAAGCTTCGAATTGCAGTCTTGAAGGATTCTATGGGAAAATACTAAATGACCCAGGAAGCTTCAAAAGAAGATTGAAGGTATATACACAGTCACTGTACCAAAAAGCAATGGTCAACATTCAACCATTTCAGGAGGTAGCAAATGATTAAGAACCGATGGTACTGAAGGAAGAGGTCCAAGCTGTACTCAAAGCACTGGCAAAAAGCAAGTCTCCAAGAACTGACAGAATACCAATTAAAACGTTTCAACAAATGGAGGCACTGTTGGAAGTGCTTACTCATCTATGCCAAGAAATTTGGAAGATAGCTCTGGCCAACCAACTGGAGGAGAGCTGTATTTTTACCTATTCCAAAGAAAGGTGGTCCAACAGAATGCAGAAATAATCGAACAATATCATTAGTATCACACACTAGTAAAATTTTGCTGAAAATCATTCAAAAACGGTTGTAGCAGTGTATTAACAGGGAACTGCAAGAAATTCAAGCCAGATTCAGAAGATGACGAGGAACCAGGGAGATCATCGCTGGTGTCAGATGGATCATGGCTGAAAGCAGAGAATACCAGAAAGACGTTTACCTGTGTTTTATTGACTATGAAAAGGCATCCAAGGGTGTGGATCATAACAAATTACAGATAACATTGCAAAGGATAGAAATTCCAGAACACTTAATCGGTGCTCATGAGGAACATGTACTTAGACCAAGAGGCAGTTGTTCAAACAAAACAAGGGAATCCTTCGTGGTTTAATGTCAGGAAAGGTATGCATCAGGGTAGTATCCTTTCACCATACTTACTTAGTCTGTATGCTGAGCAGATAATCTGAGATGCTGCACTATATGAAGAAGAATGTGGCATCAGGATTGGAGGAAGACTCATTAACAACCTGAGATATTCAGATGACACAACCTTGCTTGCTGAAAGTAAAGAAGGCTTGAAGCACTTACTGATGAAGATCAAAGACCACAGCCTTCAGTATGGATTACACCTCAACATAAAGAAAACAAAAATCCTCACAACTGGATCAAGAAGCAACATCATGATAAAAGGAGAAATACTGAAATTGTAAAGGAATTCACCTCGCTTGGGTCCACAGTCAACATCTATTGAAGCAGGCAGCAGTCAAGAAATCAAAGGATGCATTGCGTTGGGCAAAAGGCTACAAAAGGCCTCTTTAAAGTGTTGAAAAGTGAAGATGTCACTTTGAGGACTAAGGTGTACCTGACCCAAGCCATGGTGGTTTCAGTTGACTCATATGCATGGGAAAACTGGACAATGAAAAAGGAAGATGGAAGAAGAGTTGATGCCTTTGAATTATGGTGTTGGCAAAGAATATGGAATATACCATGGACTGCCAGGTGACAGAACAAAGTTGTCTTGGAAGAAGTACAGAAAGAATGCTCATTAGAATCAAGGATGGTGAGACTATGTCTCACATACTTTGGACTTATTATCAGGAGGGACCAGTCCCTGGAGAAGGACATCATGCTTGGTAGAGTAGAGGGTCAGTGAAAAAGAGGAAGACCCTCAATGAGATGAACTGATGCAGCAGCTGCAACAGTGGGCTCAAGCATAGCAAGGATTGTGAGGATGGCAAAGGACAGAGCAGTGTTTTGTTCTGTTGTACATAGGGTTGCTATGAGTAGGAACCGACTCGACAGCACCTAACAACAATGATAATTTGGGGATAAAGTATGAGGCAGAAAACCATTATACAATGCAAAAATCCATTCACTTTTCTCCCTAATTACTAGAATTCTCTAACACTGACTTTTAGAAATTTTTGTTAAAATTTGATAAAATGGTTGTAGAGATTGCATGTAGCTCAAAGGTCATCCTGTCAGCTGGTTCACCCCCCTTATGTTATAGATGTGCAAACTGAGATACATTCAAGAGTTTAGTATGGTGAGGTAATTCAGTTTCCAAGAAATAATTTCTGGAGAAACATATCTTGAGTCCCAGGCTGATCATGATCCATCATTCGTCCCCATCATACTCTCCATCACACCATTAGGTCCATCATCACCCCTCATTCCAGGCAAATCACACTCCCATGTGGCTTCCGGGCCATATGGATAGACAACAATTTCACTGCCCATTTATTATTTGGCTTCTCTCAACAGTAGAAATTTCAATTTTATTTGAAGATGTGAATTGTAAAAACAAATTTTATTCCAATCAGGGTCTAATCAATGCTAGTTTCTTGAGAAAGGACACTTGGCTTTTGGCATGCCAGGGTCTAGTTGCAAGGCTCAGACATGGTGTGGACAGGGCCTGGCATTAAGAAATTCTGATGTGAACAACTGCTGAGGGGGAGAAGTGGAGTTTAAAGCGAGAAGTGGAGCAAATGTGAAAGAAAAGCAGGAATTGTTTGATTCCAGGCTATTGGAAAGGTAAGTGTAAATGCCTGTATTAACAAAGCTTGTTCTTCTTTTTTGCTCCCTAGAATATTGGACTTGCTTCCTTTGGATCATCTGATGCAGATATATAAAAACTGGCAACAGTAAGTGTGCATTGCACGCTCATGGCTTATTCACATTTAAGGAGACTGGATAAGAGGTATAACTTTTTTTTTTTTTTGGTTTAAGACTCATTAAATTAGTCATGGATGTGTCATCCTTTTATAAAGAAAACATGTGGAGAGAATATCAGAGTAGGGGTCAGAGACCTCACATGAAGTCTTGACTTTGTCACTGATTTACTGGTCTCTTGGGCAAGTCACACCACTTCTTTGCACCTCAGTTTCCTCTTCAGTCCCAGGTAGAGGCTGACCTGGATGAGGTACCTTCTAGCTGACATTCCAGGTTTCCGTGACCCTGGGTCATTCTGCTCTTAAACATTGACTACTTCCCCACTTCTTCTTCAAGCCAAAGTTCTTTGACTGTTATTCAAAGTTCTTCATCATCTATCCCCACATTTCCTTTTCAGCCTCACTAGCCTTTTCCTCCAATGACACTTCTGCTTTCCTGCATCCTATTCAGATCTAATTCTCTTCTAAAGCCAGCTCAAAATAGCACCTCCCTTCCAAAGCCCACCTTAACTACTTTGCTGGGAAAGATCTCTACCTCTCTAATACTATTCTGATAGCCACATCTGTGGCTTTGGCTCTACCCACGAACTACAATGTACTGTTAGTTTTTCTTTTCCATGTAAATGTTTATCTCCACATACAGACTGGTAAGATCCATGAGGGTAGTTTTAAGTTGTTGGTTTTTGTTGTTGTTATTTTTTTTAACTTCAGGACCTGGAACGAAGAAAACAGTGAAATTTTGCTAATTAATGGATTTTGATTGATTGAAGATTTGGTAATTTCTGGTTGCTTTTAGCCATGATTGACGGGTTCATTCACACATTCTCACTTGAGCCAATGTGTCACTAGTGGATTCATTTATTAGATATGTTTTCTGGAATCGACAGTGCAGCTTGTGGCTATGAAATGGTGAACATCTAAGAAGCTCATGAGGGCCTCTTTAGACCCCTGTTCTTGAAAATTTTGCTACCCTTTCTTTATTATTCCTAAATGTTCTGTGCATTCTCACAGTATTTATGAATGCTTCATGAAGATACTCTCATTCACTCCTTACAAGCACTCTGCAGAAGGAACTATTTTATAGATTAGGAAATTGAGTCAAAGAGAAATTAAGTAGCTTGTCCTTGGCCACAGAGCTAGCACCCATCAGAGTTGATCTTGAACCATGCCTTTCTGAATCCGGCGTCAACATTCTTACCTGGAGTGGTCAGAAAGAGAACATAATAAGAAATGAGATTTTCGTTGGCTGATTTTTTTCAGAAGTAGATCACCAGCATTTTCTTCCTGGTCTGTCTTAGTCTGGAAGCTCCACTGTAACCTGTTCAACGTCATAGCAACACACGAACCTTGACTGACAGATGGGTAGTGGCTGTGCATGAGGTGTGTTTGCTGGGACTCAAACCTGTGTATCCCCATGGAAGGTGAGAATTCTACCATGAAACCACCATTGCCCCCTAAAATTCATTTACAGAACACATATTTGCTGAGTGCTTATTATTCTACTAGGCACTCCTTAGGTCTTAGCTATTCAAGAGTGAAAAAATTAGACAAAAATCCCTGCTCCCAAGTATTGTTTGTTCAGAAGAAACAAACAACAATAAATAAGTGAGTCTTATAGTATGCTAGGATACCTTGTGATGCAGTGGTTAAGAGCTCGGCTGCTAACCAACCAAAAGGTCAGCAGTTCAAATCTACCAGCCACTCCCCGGAAACCCCACGGAGAAGTTCTATTCTGTCCGGTAGTGTCACTAGGGGTTAGAATCAACTCTACAACAATAGGTTTGGTTTTGGGGTGGAATTTATAGTGCAGTAAAACAAACAAACAAAAAAACTCACTGCTGTCAAGTTGATTCCGACTCATAGGACAGAGTAGAACTGCCCCACAGGGTTTCCAAGGCTGTAAATCTTTACAGAAGCAGGCTGTCACATCTTTCTTCCTTGGATGGCCAGCCTTTCAGTTAGCAGCTGAGAGCTTTAACCACTGTGCCAAGTATGCTAAAAAGAAATTTTTTTTTTTTTATGCTAGGAGGTGATAAATGCTAGGGAGAATAATAAAGCAAGGAAGTGGAAGAGGGAGCGCTGGTGGGTTAGGAGAGACAAGAGGAGGTATATCTGAGATGACATTGGAGCTGATCTAAAGGATGGAAGGGAGTGCCCTGAGGCAGGAATGACCCCAGGGAATGGCAATGAGGCAATTGTGGCTAAGTAGAGTGAATAAAAAAGAATAGTAGTACCTGAGGTTAGAATGAGCAAGGACTTGTTTGTTGTCCTGAGGACTTTGGCTTTTAATTTACTCTGAGTGAGAGATGAAGACTTTGGGGAGTTCTGAGGAGAGCAGTGACATGATCTGACTTAGGTTTGAACAGCATGACTTTGGCTACTGCATTGAAAACAGATTGAGGAGACAAGGCGGAAAGCAGGAAGACCAGTTAGGAGATTATCACAGTAATCAGAGCTAGAGATGGCAGTGGAGTCCTGGTGGCCCAGGGGTCAAGAGCTTGGCTACTAACCAAAAGGTCAGCAGTTCAAATCCACCAGTCGCTCCTTGGAAATCCTATGGGACAGTTCTACTCTGTGCTATAGGGTCCTTATAGAAATAAGGGAATCAATTCAACAGCAAAGGGTTTGGGTTTTTTTTTTGTTTTGTTTTGTTTTTAAAGAGATGGCAGTGGCTTGGATCAGGATGCTAACAGTGAAGGTGTTAAACTTTATAAGATTATGGATACATTTAGAAGATGAAACTGACAGGGTTTGATGGCAGACAGATGTGGGTACAAGAGAAAGATTCGAGGATGACTCCAAGGTTTTGGAATTGCTCAAATAGAGGGACAGAGTTACCATGAACTGAATGGTGAAAGTAGGTTTGTATGTGTCTGTGTGGCTGGGAGGGATGAAGAACTTGTTATTAGTTATGTAAAGATTGAGATCTCAATGGATGTCCAAGTAGGAGATATCAAATAGGCAGTTGGAAACACAAGTTTTGCATCCAGGGAGAAATATGGACTGAAGAATAAACTGAGAGTTATTAATGTTTTAATGTTATATAAAGCTGTGATCCTGGTTAAAATCATCAAGGCACGAAAAGTTCAGAGAATAAAGTTCCAAGGCTCGAGCATTGGGGCACTCCAGCTTTCCAGATGTAGAGAAGGTTAGGACAAATGAGCAAAGGAGCCTAAGAAGGAGTAGCCATGAAATATAAGGAAAATCAGGAGAGTGTTGAAAACCAACAAACCTGCTGCCATTGAGTCAATTCTGACCTATAGTCACCCTATAGGACAGAGTAGAACTGCCCCATAGTGTTTCCAAGGAGTGGTTGGTGGACTCAAACTGCTGACCTTTTGGTTAGCATCTGAGATCATAACCACTGTGCCACCAGGGTTTCTAGGAGCGTGTAGATTCCTGGAAAACAAATGATGTTTTCAGGAGGACAGGAATGATAATGAAGTCATAAGCAGCTTACTTGTCAAATAAGATGAGAAATGAGTATTGATCATTGGATTTAGTAATGTGGAGAGTATTGGGACTTTAGTGCAGTTTGGTGGAGGGGTGGGGACAAATCTCTGGTTGCAGTGGATTCAGCAGGGAGGAGAAGATTTGATGATGCAGAATATAAACAACCATTTCAAGAAAGTGCTATACCTTAGAGCAAAGAAATAAGGGGATAGTTGCTGGGAAGAGAGGACTAAAAAAACGTTCTTCCTTCCTTTCCTCCTCCCTCCCTCCCTCTGTTTCTTCCACTCTTTCTGCCTTTCTTTCTTCCCTTTCTCCTTTCTGCATGTTGATGGGACTGATGTATTTCAGGGAGAAAGATGACATTTTAAGATAGAGAGAGTAAAAAATTGCTAGAGCAACAAGGAATGTGATCCAACACTCAAGGGGGAAGACTCACCTTTGATAGGAACAAGAACAGCTCTTTCAGTAGCAGGAGAGATGGCAGTTGGTAGGTGAAACATGTGGGTGAGGTAACGTGGATATTCTTTTCTGATTCCTTCCATCGTTTCTCAAAAGAACATCAGCTGAGAGTGACAATGAGAGAGCGGATGTTAAAGATTTGAAGACAGAGGTGAAAAGAAAGTATGAAATTGTCATTTATTGAAGTAGAAGAATGAATGGGCTAGGGAAATATACTTTGATTACAGGGAGTGTTAAGGGTCAACTTGAGGTTAGTGAACATGAGTTTGAAATGAATGTGTATCAGTTAGCTCTTGTTAAGGGAATTGCTATGTGGTGTAAATGATTAACTGCTTGGCTACTAACAAAAAGGCTGGTAGTTCAAATTCACCCAAGATGCCTTGGAAGAAGGGCCTGGCAATCTACTTCCAAAAGGTCACAGCCACTGAAAACCCTTTCGAGAGTTCTACTCTGAAACACATGGGGTTGCCATGAGTTGGAATTGACTTGATGAAAAGTGTTTTTTGTTTGTTTTTAACTGTTCTTAAATTGACCCTGTGTAACAAACAACCACCGGTTCCTAGGACATACTACAATAAGCACTTATCATGTCCGTAGATCAAATGGGGACTGATTGATCTATGATGGGGTGCACTGGGCAGCTCTGCTTCAAGATGCATGTCCAGCTGGACTTGATTCCTCACCATTGATTGTCTTTAGGTTCAGTCCATGGGCTTTCATTCTGGGGTTGAAGGAGTAGCAGCCATCCAGGGAAATGGGCTGTAGATGCTCAGGGGAAGTTCTTCTCTTGTAAATGCAGAAGTGAAAGAAAGCAAGTGGAACGTGCAAGGACTCTTGAAGCCTTGATCCAGAACGGGCAGTTTGTTAGTTCTGGTCACATCTTTTTGGCCAAGCAAATCACATGCCTAAGCCCTGTATCAGTGGGTCAGGGAAATATATTCTGCCTATTCCAGTGGGTAGTATTGCAAAGTCACATGGCAAAGGCATAGATGTGTAATCCTAATACAAAGAAGGCACGTAAATTATAATGATCCAACCTACTAATGATATAATCAGCATGGTTGTCTGTTTTGCTTCAACCTCACTGTCTTAGGCTGGGTTCTCTAGAGAAGCACAACCACTAAAAATATAAATGTCTATATAAAGAGATTTATATCAAGAAAATGGCTCACACAGTTGTAGAGGCTGGAATGTCTGAAATCTGCGTAGGTCAGGCTGGAGGCTTCTCCTGATTAAGGTAGCCGCAGGGGCTGGCAAACCCCAGATGGGCAGGTCAGACACCAGGGCTCTTGCTCACAGGCTTTGAAGACTGACGAGTCCCAAGATTGGCAGTCAAGGCTGCAGGTAAGCTGCTAGCTCAAGTGCCAAGAACCGGAGTTCAGATGAATAGGAGCCAGCTACAGGACCCAGAGAGAGCAAAAAGCCCATGAACCTTGCCAGAGAGTCCACTTATATTCGATGCAGGCCACACATCCAAGGAAACTCCCTTTCAATTGACTGGCTACTCACAGCAGGTCCCATCATGGAGATGATCACGTTATATCAAATTTCATCATGGAACTGATCACATCATCATACCACTGCCAAATCACATCATAACTGCCAAACCACTGAGAATCATGGCCCAGCCAAGTTGATACACCACTTTAACAATCATATTCAGCTATGTGGGTACAGTTGAGAATGTTGTTACTGTTAGGTGCCATTGAGTCTGCTCCAACTTATAGCAATGTTATGTATAATAGAATGAAGTCCTGCCCAGTCCTGCATCATCCTCACAATTGCTGCTTGTTTGAGTCCATTTTCGCAGCCACTGTGTCAATCTATCTCTTAAGAGTCTCTCTCTTTTCCACTGATCCTCTACTTTACCAAGCATGATGTCCTTTTCCAAGGATTGGTTCCTTCTGATGACATATCCAAAGTAAGTGAGGTAAAGCAGTGGCATCACTAGGGCTGATGTTGCCCAGTGTGGTAACTCATGGTGTCACTCCCCCCGGGGTAGGTGAGGATGGCCAGCAAACAGCCCTTCTGGTGGGCAGAGCAGCCAGACCCGCCTGCAACTGTGCAGGGCTGAGTGCCAGCACAGTGCAGCCCCGTCCCTCCCAACCCGGATGTCTGCAGCTGGCTGCAGCTCCTCCCCTCTCCCATTGGCCAATGCAGAGAGAGTCCTCTCTGCCAGTAGGCAGATGGCCAGGCTGGCTGCACCCTGACTGGCAGTTGATGGGGGTGGAAGAGTGGAGGTGAGGTGTTACTGCACTGGGTGATGAGTGACACCAACCCCAGTGACCCCACTGCCTTGGTGGCCCCTACCTCCACAGAATAGCCTGCCCACCACTACTGCAGCTAGGGCAACAGCCCTAGAGGTCATTTTGGTGTCACCCCTCTGACAGTGTCAGGGGGTGAGTTCCGTACTTCCTGTACCCCCTTAGTGACGTCACTGAAACAAAGCCTTGTCATCACCACTTCTAAGGAGGCGTCTGGCTCTACTTCCTCCAAGAGAGGTTTGTTCGTTCTTCTGGAAGCCCATGGTATAGTCAATATTCTCCGACAACACCACAGTTCAAGAAATAAATGAGAAGAATATACACAAAGCACCTAGCACAGTATATGGCACATAACAAAACAAAACAACAACCTATTGCCATCGAGTCTATTCTGACTCATAGCGACCCTATAGGACAGAGTGGAACTGCCACATCAAGTATCCAAGGAGCTCATGGTGGATTCGAACAACTGTAGCTCTTAACCACTACACCACAAGGACTTCCATATGGCACATACTGTCCACTAAAAACTTGGTTTAGCCTTCACCACTATCATCAATGTTATCACTGAACAAAGCAAGAAGAGGAACACATGACTGGTAAAAAAAATTTTTTGCGTTTATTGACACAGCATGCTGGGCATTGTTCTAAGGCTTTTACAGCAGTAAATATTTGCTACTCCTTACCCAAGAACATATACAGATTGAAGAGAAATAAATTCAAGAATCATGAAGAGGCACTGAATAAAAAGTGTATGCAACGAGTTGGTACTGTAATAGATCCCTAAATGTTTGGAACACTTTCCTAAGCTCTTAAGGTTAAGGTATAGGGAAGCAGTTTGCTTATACTAATATTCCACAAAATGTTCCTTGGTTAATATGTCAGAGGAACAACCTGGGGTAAAGGGCCACGGGTCTGAGCCAAGTTCTCATGTTTGTTAAAAGAAAAACCATGTGTTCAGTATCCATTGTAGTGCACACAGTAGGTGAACAATGGCTGTTAACTCCCTTAAGCCTTGAAGATGTGGTTCTCAAATTTTCAATACTATTTTTAAAATCCTCTCCTCAAAGAGCTCCATCTTTTGAAATATTTTATTTACCAAACCACGTTTATAAGGTAACTAATTTGTTTCAAGTGTGTACCACTGCTTTTCCATTTCAACATAATGATTATAATTACAAAAACAATAGCTAACAGTTATTGCCTAATAATTTCCATGTGACAGGCACTGTGCTGTTTATGGGCATTGTATCATTTAACCTTCGCAGGAAGCCTAGGGATACTATTATCATTCCTATTTTCCAATGAGGAAATTGAGACAGAGAAGTTGTAGGGAGCTCAGAGTACCACAGATCATTTGTACGGTTAAACACAAGATTTTTTGTAGGACCCTTTGAAATATTCAGAGTAGTTCCAGAATTCTCACTGCTACCTTTAAGATCCCCAGAGGAGGAAACTAAGACACAGAGAGGTTCATCGACTTCCCTAAGGTCGCACAGGTACTTAGGGCCAGAGCCAGCCCTTGACTCAACATTTAGGATTCTTTGCAACTGCACTTCAGTACCTATTATGATGCCTCTCTTTTCAAAGCAAACCTGAAAAAAAATTCTCCTTTGAGCTTGGTCTCTCTACTAGGTCATCTTGTCACATGTCTGGCAAATAAGATTTGTACTTGAACCAATTAAAACTCCGATTTAGTGCTGCAAATAAATATAAATTTTAGTTTTTGATGAAAGAAAGCCAGAAAATTTATAGTTGTGTATGTATGTGTGTGTATGAGACAGAGAGAGAAAACAGAGAGAGAGATTGAGATTGCTTGGAGCAGACTGAAAAAAACTACTTTTTCATTGCTTAAGGGATGCTGAGCTTCTGTTAAGGGTGATGGTAAAATTTGGAAACAATGGTGATGATTATGCAACGATGAGCACAGGTAACGTCGCCAAATTGTACACGTGAAGAGTGTTGAAATGGCAAATGTTCTTTACGTGTGTATTTATCACATTAATGAAAAGCTGCCTTTTATTTTTATTTTTCCCTTTTAAATAGAAACTTCTTTAGAATAGAATATTCACGGTAATCTTATTATCCTAGAACCCTGCTATAAGGCTAAAGGCCATAACCACCTAAATGATGCAATGAACCAGCACACGCACATACGTAGCCTTGTCCACCATCACGCGCTAGTGTTCTAATAATGTCTATGCTAAATCCACATTTGGAATCTACACATACCTGGACTGCAATATAGTTCTTTTGATTACTTTCAACCCACCCTGCCTCGCTTTCTTCCTACCTGTATACATCTAACGCTGTTTTTCTTCCCTCATGCTCTTTGATTTTCCTTCTAAACCTGCCTCCAGCAGGGTAGAAGGGAAACAGCCTTGGCAGTCTCAAATTTGAAACCTGTCTCCACATTTTTTAAGTAAGTTACCATCAGAAAGTTGCTTAACTTTTAGAACCTTAGTGTTCTCACGGCAAAATGGAGATAATGATATGTGCCTTGCACTGTTGTTGTGAAGATTAGCAATAATGGATGGAGCTGTCTAGCACTGTTACTGGAAAATGGCCTTGGTTCTTCTCTTCAGTGTAGGAAAGAATTTAAACACTGAGACAAATAGCACCAAGTGAGTACACGTTTATTAGCAAGCAGAGGGTTAGTAGTAAAAGCACAGTTGACTAGGAAGCGTCAAGTGGGCCACTCAGGTAGAGAAAGAATCTGAGTGCCCCAGTAGTCGTTTTTTTTAGTGTTTTATACACTTTTTGTCTCTTGTCAGTCTCTGTTAACATTTAAAAGCCAGGACAGGACCCCCTAAGAAGACTATTTCCTTGGCTTAAGGTTTAATTACCAAGTTAGGGATCTTATCAAGTTAGGGACTTTATCAAATCAAAGACCCCTGTAAAGATCATTTCCTTGGCTTAAAGTCTAACTATGTAGGGACCATCTTATTGAGGAATGTCACCACCCCCTGCCTCTTCATCTTCCTGAGTGCAAGCTCTCCTCCTACCCCTTACAACACTATGGGGTAGGAAATGGCATTTGAGCTGGGCCCTGATAATGAGAAGGACTTTGAAATGGAAAGAGGGTGTAGATTGTAAGCTCTATAATGGTATGGTCCTTTGCTTGATATGATATTTCCAACACCAACATCAAGCTTAGCATACAGAAGGCACTCAATAAATATTTGTTACGTGAATGAATTAATAAAGAAAGAGAAAGGCAATTCAGATGGAAAGATCATGTACAAAGGCATGGAGGAAGGAAAACTCAGATTGTTGATAGTTTTGGGGAGGCATGCATAGAAACAACTACAAATAACAAGTGAAGAATGAAACCAAGGACACATAGAGGTTGGAATAAAAAAGCATAAGAGTGCAGAGAAAGATTAGAACCTATCTCGGGATACCATAAATGCTTCCCAAAGAAGTTGGCATTCTGTTCATTCATTTGTCTTTTAATTTAGACATTACATAGAAGAGAAGAAGGCAGCAAAGGAGATAAAGCAGGACTTCCCAGTAAAGCAGAATGAACACCAGAATAACATAATATAGATGCTAAGCAAAAGAAGTGTTTCAAGAAAGGAGGAGAGGTTAACTGAATTGACTGCTGCTGAAAAATAAGAGAAAGCTAAAGGTAGAGAAGCAGTCATAGGATATGATAACATTGGGGCTGAAGGCAACCATGACAAACAAAATTCAGTAGAGGGATGGGGGCAGAAGCCAGGCTGGAACAGATTAAACAGTGATTGTATGGCAAAGAAGTCAAGATAGAGGGTTTAGACAACTCTTTTTTGAAGTATTTCTGAATGAGTTGAGAAATTGGGGGTTGCTGGAGAGAGGCTGGGGCCAAGGGAGAGATTTTAAAGCAGGGCAATCCAGAGTAGCACAACTCAAAGTGTGGTTCAGGAACCTGTACTGGTTTGGCCGACCCATGCTACTCAATAAACATAATCATAAACATAAATCAACAACATCACTAAGCAGAATGTTTAGTTCAGTTGACATTTTTTTTTTTTATAACAAGACTTCCTTGATGAAGGAAGCAACGTACTGGTTTACATTCTGGTGCAAGCTCCTTATCTCCTCATGGACCAGCATTTTGTGTAGCTGGATCTAGAACATATTCTTATGCTGATGAGAATGAAGCAGCAGAGTGGAACAAACTCATGATGCAGGAGCAAAGTGCCAGAGATGCCGAGGGGTTGGAATTCAAATCTCAAATGGGGCACAGACAGGGGAGGAGCTGGCATATGGCAGGATCAGGAATGCAACTTCCACTGTAACAGGGAGTTAGCAGAGAATTTAAGGATATAGGTAGATTTTTGTAGATGTTTGCATCTGGTAGACAAAGTGGTTTTGCTGCTTATCTTAGTTATCTAGTGCTGTTATAACAGAAATACCACAAGTGCATAGCTTTAACAAAGAGAAATTTATTGTTTCACAGACTAGGAGGCTATAAGTCTGAATTCAGGGCATCAGCTCCAGGAGAAGTCTTTCTGTCACCTCTGGGGGAAGGTCCTCGTCCTCAACCTTACCCCGGTTGAGGAGCTTCTCAACGCAGGGACCCCAGGTCCAAATGACGCACTATGCTCCTAGTGCTTCTTTCTTTGTGGCATGAAGCCTCTCATGTCTCTCTGCTTGCTTCTCCTTTTATATCTCAAAAAAGATTGACTTAAAACACAATCTAATATTGTAGACTGAGTCTTGTCTCCTTAACATAACTGCTGCTAGTCCTGCCTTATTAACATCATAGAGGTAGGATTTATAACACACAGGAAAATTACATCAGGTGACAAAATGGTGGACAATCACACAATAGTGGAAATCATGGCCTAGCCAAGTTGACACACATATTTTTGGGGGACACAATCCAATCCATAACACTGCTTATTCTTTTTTTTTTTTTTTCAATCAGAATCACCAGCTGACGGTGGGGTAAGAGATGGAGAAGGAGGGCATGGAAAATTGAAGAAGAGAAGGAGGCATACAAAAACCATTTCAGAGAGTAGTAAAGTGAACTTAATAGGAAGTGTAGTAGGTCAATGTTGAGTGCTCATTTGAGATTTGGAACTTTGAACTTAAATGAAACCAGTCAACACAGCCATTTGATTTTCTCCAGCAACATTAAACTACTTGGAGTCAGTAACCAGCATACAGATGGTAAAGTTTAACTGGAGGTAGGGTTTTTCCAGACAACATAATACAGGGAAGGAGGAGAGAGAGAGGGAAAGAAAGACAGAAGTTATCATTGGACCATGAGATTTCTGCTAGGTAAAGAGAAAAGTGAGGACATGATGGGGTGATATGTCTGCTCAGTGGATTAGGGGGCTTTCAATAAGATAAGGGGTTATTAGGGCCTAGGTACTGAAGACTACAGCCTATGGTATGGATTACACCTTAACATAAAACAAAAATCCTTACAATTGGACCAGTTAGCAACATCATGATAAACTGCAGAACAGGCCGTGAATTCTCATATGCTAATTCAAATTGAAGCTGCAGAAACTTAGAGCAAGTCCATGAGAGCCAAAAGACAACCTTGAGAGTATCTCACCTGAATTTAGAGAACATTTCAAGAATAGATTTGACACATTGAACACTAATGACTGAAGACCAGGTAAGTTGTGGAATGACATCAAGGACATCCTACATGAAGAAAGCAAAAGGTTATTAAAAGGAAAGGAAAGAAAAAAAAGGCCAAAATGGCTGTCAGAAAAGATTGGAACTTGCTCTTTAATATACAGTAGCTAAAGTGAATGGAAGAAATGTTGAAGTAAAACAGCTGAACAGGAGATTTCAAAGGGCGACATGAGAAGACAAAGTAAAACATTATAATGAAATGTGAAAAGACGTGGAGTTAGAAAACCGAAAGGGAAGAATATGCTCAGCATTTCTCAAGCTGAAAGAACTGAAGAAAAAACTCAAGCCTCGAGTTACAGTATTGAAGGATTCTATGGGGAAAATATTGAATAACACAGGAACATCCAAAGAAGATGGAAGGAATACACAGAGTCATTATACCAAAAGGAATTAATGGACATTCAACCATTTCAGGAGGAAGCATATGATCAGGAGCCCTGGTGACGAAGTAGTTAAGAGCTCAGGCTGCTAACCAAAAGGTTGGCAGCTCGAATCCACCAGCTGCTCCTTGGAGACCTTATGGGGAAGTTCTACTCTGTCCTATAGGGTCACTATGAGTAGGAATCAACTTGACGGCACAGAACAACAAGAACAGCATATGATCAAGAACTGATGGTACTGAAGGAAGAAGTCCAAGCTGTCCTGAAGGCATTGGTGAAAAACAAGGCTCCAGGAATTGATGGAATACTAACTGAGGTGTTTCAACAAACGGATAAAAAAAAAAAAAAAAATGGATACAGCATTGGAAACACTTGCTCGTCTATGCCAAGAGATTTGGAAGACAGCTCCCTGGCAAACTGACTGGAAGAGATCCATATTTATGCCCATTCCAAAGAAAGGTGATCCAACAGAATGCAGAAATTATCAGACAACATCATTAATATCACACACAAGTAAAATTTTTCTGAAGATCATTCAAAAGCGGCTGCAGCAGTACACCTGCAGGGAACTGCCAGAAATTCAAGCTGGACTCAGAAGCAGACGTGGAACCAGGGATATTATCACTGACGTCAAATGGATCTTGGCTGAAGACAAAGATTATCAGAAAGATATTTACCTCTGTTTTATTGACATGCAAAGGCATTTAACTCTCTGGACCATAACAAATTATGGATAACATTGCAAAGAGTGGGAATTCCAGAACGCTTAATTGTGCTCATGTGGAACCTGTACATAGACCGAGAAGCAGTTGTTCGAACAGAACAAGGGGATGCTGCATGGTTTAACATCAGAAAAGGTGTGTGTCAGAGTTGTATCCTTTCCCCATATCTACTCAATTTGTATACTGAGCAAATAATCCGAGAAGCTGGAATATATGAAGAAGAATGTGTCATCAGGATTCGAGGAAGAACAACCTGTGATATGCAGGTGACACAACCTTGCTTGCTGAAAGCAAAGAGGGCTCGAAGTACTTACTGATGAGGACGAAAGATTACAGCCTTTAGTACAGACTGCATCTCAACATGAAGAAAACAAAGTCCTCACAACTGAGCCAATAAGCAATATCATGATAAACAGAGAAAAGATCGAAGTTGTCAAGGGTTTAATTTTACTTGGCTCCACAATCAACGCCCATGGAAACAGCAGTCAAGAAATCAAACCATGTATTGCATTGGGCAAATCGGCTGCAAAAGCCCTCTGTAAAGTGTTAAAAAGCAAAGATGTTACTCTGAGGATTAAGGTGTGCCTGATCCAAGCCATGGTATTTTCAATCTCCTCATATGTATGTGAAAACTGGACAAGTAAGGGGGACTGCAAAAGAGTTGACACATTTGAATTATGGCATTGTCGAAGGATGTTGAACTATACTGCCAGAAAAACGAGCAAATCTGTCTCAGAAGAAGTATTGCCAGAATGTTCCTCAGAAACAAGCATGGCGAGACTTCATCTCGAGTACTTTGAACATGTTATCAGGAGGGACCAATTCCTGGAGAAGGACATCATGTTTGGTAAAGTACAGGGTCCGTGAAAAAGAGGAAAACCCTCAATGAGATGGGTTGACACGGTGGCTGCAACAATGACCTCAAGCATAACAGGGATTGTGAGGATGGCACAGGACAGGGCGGTATTTTGTTCTGTTGCACATACAGTCACTATGAGTCAGAATTGACTAGATGGCACCCAACAACAACATTGTGTGAATAAGGGCTCTGAGTGGCACAAGCGGTTTACAATCAACTACTAACCTAAACGTTGGTGGTTCAAATCCACCCAGTGACGCCATGGAAGAAAGACCTGGTGGTGATCAGCTTCCAGAAAGATTACAGCAAAGAAAACTCCATGGTACAGTTCTACTCTGTAACATATGGGGTTGTCATGAGTCAGAATCGACTTGACATCAGCTGGTTTGGTTTTTGGTATTGTGTGAATATCTTCTTAATGCACCGTAATATCCACATGCATTAGGGCACACTAGGTAGCTCTTTGGTTGGGGCCAGATATTGAAGCCAAGGCCTGCGCCTCAATCATCCCAGGGTATTTTCTGTTTCTTATCTAGCCTTCCCCATGACCCTTACTTAACCATTTGGTTAGCTTGTTTTGCAGAAAAATGCCAGGTGTTTCAAGAAGCCAAGGCCAGAGTGGTAAGCAAGAACCAGCCTGAACCAGATCTGGCCCACAGACCATGTGCAGCCCGGACATGCAATATATGACTGTTGTGCACATACTCTCTCCACCTCTAATTACCTATATATAAGAGTTCCCAGAAAATTGACAAATATGGATAATTTCCTAAATTAGAATCCCAGTAAAGGCTGTAGCCCAACCCCTGCTCTGGGAGTTAGATCTTGGCAAGTCCCCTGGCTCCCTGCATTGCTGCTCTGCAATAAACTACTTTGTCTTTCCTCAAAACTCGGTGTGTCTTGTCTCTTGGCTTTACAGCACACCGGGCAGGGACCCACTTGGTCTGGCAACAATATTGAGCCCAAAATGCCAAGCCCACAGCCCAAAAAAGAAGGCAATCTGACCCAGCTAGTCATTGTCAAGGCATGTTGGTGATGTCAGAGGCATCCATCCCCAGAAGAGGAAGGTCCATTTCACTGAGGGGAGTGGATTCACCCAGATGGATGCTAACTCAAACTTTCCTCTCACTGGAACTACGGGAGGACCTCCCATTTGTTCTAGCAATCAAACAGATCACATTATAGATCAAATCAGATTTCAGGTTCTCTGGCATTCCAGAATGGCACTGACATTGACATAGTGCATGCTGAGAAGTTCCAGCTTGATCACTCTTGGCAGCATATTCACTGGATCAAGGAAGGAAACAACATATGTAAAAGAGTTTCCACTGTAATGAAATTCTCCCTGGTTACATGGACTTGGCTCCCCTACTATTTAGAAGCAGGTGGAAAGATTTTTTTTTAATAAAATTATTATTAAAAATGTTGCAGATTACCTTAAGCAAGCATTGGTAGATGACTGGCTCTTGCCCACGCAGCCTAGTCATCTGGTCTGACCAAGTCATTCCATGCTTTCAGCTGGACATACCTTGCATGAGGTCATTGACATGGCAGCTATGCAATTGGCTTTGCCAACCCTGACATAAAAGCCAGAAGAGCTTACCCCGTGTTCCTTTGCTGAAACACTTAATTTAAGGTTTTGGTAAGCAATGCAGCCTGCCCCAGGTTATCCCAGACCTAGCAACCCACAGTCATGCAAAAACAGAGGATCTCCCAGAGGCCTTCTGCAACAGTTCCATGGCCAAGTGCATTTTTGGCACCTGAAAACTCAACGTTCTGCTGGAAAAGTTTGCTTGCTACCCATCCTCTAAGGGCTAGGGAATAGGGCTATGGTTGTTACTGAAAAGCAGCCTTCTCGTTTCTTAGTATCTCCCTCCCAAAGGATTGCATGTCAAAGAACTAAAATCTACATGGCACAGCCACTGTTCTGTCTTTGGAAACCGTCAGTCCCCTACATCACTTTGAAGTGGTTTCCATGTTGATAGGCCCTAGGTAGCCACTGTAGGATGGGATGAAGTATTCAGCCCTATTTATAGGACAGCAACTCTTAAGGGAGAGGCACTGGATTGCTTATGTGTCCATAAATTGAACAGTAAGTTGGAGATGTCCAGTGGTTAGAGACATGGTGTTAGTAATGGACTTCTCCAGGGACGAATTGGAGATGGACTTCTCCAAGAAGAATTACCCAGTAAGCAAAGTATGCATGGGCTTAATTGTCCTTACTTACTAATCTGCAGTACACAATTACAGCTGTTTTTGACGTGGTAAAAAATAGGTGAAATTATGCACTACAGATTAGTAAGGACAATTAAGCCTGTGCTTACTGTAAGCTTGTACATACTTTGCTTACTGGTTAATCTGCCCTTGGGTATTACTATGCTATTCATCCAAAAGATACAAGACAGGTTCCTATGGAACTGTATCACAATTCAAGACCACAGATTAACTAATCTTTAATTCTGAGTTCTGGCTTAGCACACCAGGCTTTAGAAGTATCACTCTACTGTGTAAAACTAAAGTGTGTGCCTCTTCTGATCTTGCTCTTTGCCTAGAATGCCTTCACTGGGACTCTTCACAAGGTCATAGAACTCTTTGTCTTCACTTCTATATGAGCCTCTCTTCTGTGCAGGCTACTGTATGTATGAACATAATGTGTGCCTTCTATATTTGTTTGCCAACTGTGCCCTCCCTCATGAGGTATTTTCATAAGAGCACTATGCTAATTTTTTTAAAGCAACATGTAAAAAAATTTGGCATAGCAGCGCTTATGAAAATACCTCGAGGTGGGAGGAGGATACAGTTGGCAAATAAATGTAGAAAGCATGTTATTTGCATAAAAATATGGTATGTGACTACAGTTTTCAATTTTTCCAAATCAGAACCCTCAGCAGACTTGATATTTTTCCAAGATAACTGCTACATGGAAATCCTGGTGGTATAGTGGTTAAGTGCTACGGTTGCTAACCAAAAGGTCAGCAGTTCGAATCCACCAGACGCTCCTCGGAAACTCCATGGGGCAGTTGTACTCTGTCCTATAGGGTCGCTATGAGTCAGAATAGACTCGACGGCAACGGATTTGGTTTTGTGTTTTTTTGGAACTGCTACGTATTAGCTCTGCAAATACAGACACCCTGCCCACTGACCTTGAGAAGAGACATGTTCATCTGTCTAAATCTGTTGTCCGTTCGGAGTCTACCATCTTAAAATAGAAATGGATATGCTTTGGTGTTAGATAGACCTTGGTTTGAATCTCAGCTTCTCCACCTACTAGCTGGGTTACCTTGATTGGTTGTATGATCTTTTGGAAACTCTTCCCCCATGTCCTGAAGAGAGTAGTATCTACTGTTATGAGCTGATTGTATTAAAGTGATTAGTACTTTGATACAATGAGTGAATAAGCAGGTACTCAATAAATATTGTAACTTCCAAAAAGGGGTGATCTTTAAAGAATTCTTTTGTAATTTTACAAAAATCAGAAGTATCCATACGAGGCAGTATATGAATATGTCAGAAGTAATTATCAGAATATTACATAGGCCATATTTAATGACAAAATCTTTGTGTAATTAATAATGAAGAAACATGGGTAACATTATAAAAACTAATGTTCAAAGCAAGATGACCGATGGATCAATACAAACCTGGAAGAAAATTTCCAGGGCCACGTACCTGTGAAAGGTTTAGATGACAAGACAATGATCAAGATGAAGATATAGAAAATGCTTGCTTATCAAATCTGTAGATGGCAAGGGGCTAGAAGAATTAAGTAGCAGATTCAGAATCAACAAGTATCTTTACAGGCTGAATTGATAGGCCAAGATGATATGTAGTAAGGGTCGATACAAACTCTTGTACTTGGTTTCAAAAGAATAAACAAAATGCGGAAGGAAGATGTAATGACAGTATAGGTAAAAAAAGCCCTAAGGATGTTAAGGAACAGTGAATTCTTTAGAAATACACAGAGTAGTTTGACTGCCAAGAAAGCTAATGAAAATACAAAATGCATTAATAAAATCAGAGCATATGTAATGAAAGAATTGATTTTGAGACTGGCCCCCACTCTCAATACCCATATAGACAAATTGGAAACAAATAACTTGGGTAGTAAATTAATTTTACACAATTTTGTATGAGTGAAAATGTTTAGGATGCTTGTCCTATGAAACAAAAAACTCAATAAAGGCAATGATTGCCTTTTTCAAATACTGTATATAAAGAAGGGGCATATACATTGTTTCCCAAAGTAGGGGGAGCCATACTACCACTGATACACGTTTTAATACTTATATAATTAATAAAAACAGAAAAAAAAGAAAACAAACATATCAAACCTATGATTTTATAGATTTTGCTTAGTTTGAGATTAAGATAGGTTTTTAAGACAAAAATGAATTGAAAGAAAAGATATTAAGCATATAATAGCATTAGCGTATAGCTATGGCAAGTATCATAAGAGCAGTATAGAAACACAACTCATGTGGATGGTAATTCAGATTTCTGAGTGGCCACAAGGGGGGAAACTAAACCCAATAAGTAGTAGTCACTTGAATCAGGCTTTAGCTCAACATATAGTAGGCTTTCCAATCAGCTAATTTCAAAGGTAAAATGGGCTACTCAAAGCATGAATGAGTTCTCTAACCCTGCAGGTATCAGAGCACAGGCTAGTAGACACTTAGTAGGGATGAGTAGAAGAAAGTCCTGCATAAGGTAAACAGTGAACTAGGTGACTTTCAGGCCACCTCTGACTCTGTTGGAGTCCCTGGGTGGTGCAAACAGTTAACATACTTGGATGATAACCAAAATAATGGAGGTTCTAGTCCACCCAGAGCTACCTCAGAAGAAAGGCGTGGTGATCTATTTCCAAAAAATCAGCCACTGAAAACCATATGGAGCACAATTTTTCTCTGACACACTTGGGGCACTGTGAGTCCGAGTCAAGTTCATTACAACTGGTCTAGTTCTGTTATTGCATGTGTGCATCAGGTCTCGCTCAGAACAATGTGTCCGGAAAACCTGTTGCTTATTTTGCTTTATCTGGAAAATGTTGGGAGGAAATCAGGACTGCATTATCAGAGACGCTGTGGGTTACCACTAAGTTGGGGTTGGTAATGATTGCCTTTAGGGTATTAACTCCAGAAACTAGCCATATATCCATCTCTAGCTGGGACACATTAGGTAGAACTCATCACTTCATTGGTCTCATTAGTTCAGTCTGGAAAAGAAGATGTGCTCCCCAATAATAAAAATGGGGTGTGGAGAAAGAATGAAATTTATCCTTAGAGGAGAAAGAAAAATGCGAGTGTGTTCTCAGCCCACTGGCTCCTTTACTATCTGTGCTTAAGTTTTGAAGCCCTGGTCAAGTTACTCAATATTTCAGAATTTCATTTTTTCTCACTTTAAAATGGGAATTATAATACCAAATGCCATAGGTGCTAGGATGGCAATGATTATCAAGTATGCAAGGTCATATTTATCACATAACAGGAGCTCATTAACTCATAGGTATCCTCTTCAACATCCTTCCTTTATTATAATTATTATTTATGTAGCACATGGAGTTTCACTATGAATCCTTCTGATTCAGTCTTCCCCTCATTAATTCATTGAAGAGCGTTTCTGAGAGAGCCTAGGAAACTAGGCACACGCCAAACTAGGCACAGGCATAATATTCTTTATTCTAGAGACTGGATCCACACAGTCAAATGCCTTTGCATAATCAATAAAACACAGGTAAACATCCTTCTGGTATTCTCTGCTTTCAGCCATGATCCATCTGACATCAGCAACGATATCCCTGGTTCCACGTCCTCTTCTGAAACTGGCCTGAATTTCTGGCAGTTCTCTGTCGATATACTGCTGCAGCTGTTTTTGAACGATCTTCAGCAGAATTTCACTAGTGTGTGATATTAATGATATTGTTCTATAATTTCCTCATTCGGTTGGATCACCTTTCTTGGGAATAGGCATAAATATGGATCTTTTCCAATCAGTTTGCCAGGAAGCTGTCTTCCATATTTCTTGGCATAGACGAGTCAGCTCCTCCAGCACTGCATCTGTTTATTGAAACATCTCAGTTGATATTCCATCAATTCCTGGAGCCTTGTTTTTCACCAATGCCTTCAGAGCAGCCTGGACTTCTTCCTTCAGTACCATCAGTTCCTGATCATATGCCACCTGTTGAAATGATTGAATATCGACTAATTCTTTTTGGTATAGTGACCCTGTGTATTCCTTCCATCTTCTTTTGATGCTTCCTGCATCATTTAATATTTTCCCCATGGAATCCTTCACTATTGCAACTCGAGGCTTGAATTTTTTCTTCAGTTCTTTCAGCTTGAGAAACGCCGAGCATGTTCTTCCTTTTTGGTTTTCCATCTCCAGGTCTTTGCGCATGTCATTATAATACTTTGTCTTCTCGAGAGCCCCTTTGAAATCTTCTATTCAGTTCTTTTACTTCATCAATTCTTCCTTGTGCTTTAGCAGCTCGATGCTCAAGAGTAAGTTTCAGAGTCTCCTCTGACATCCATCTTGGTCTTTTCTTTCTTTCCCGTCTTTTCAGTGACCTCTTGCTTTCTTCATGGATGATGTCCTTGATGTCATTCCACAACTTGTCTGGTCTGCGGTCACTAGTGTTCAATGCGTCAAATCTATTCTTGAGATGGTCTCTAAATTCAGGTAGGATATACTCAAGGTCATATTTTGGCTCTTGTGGACTTGCTCTGATTTTCTTTAGTTTCAGCTTGAACTTGCACATGAGCAATTGATGGTCTGTTCCGCAGTCGGCCCCTGGCCTTGTTCTGACTGCTGATATTGAGCTTCTCCATCGTCTCTTTGCACAGATGTAGTCAATTTGATTTCTGTGTGCTCCATCTGGTGAGGTCCATGTGTATAGTCACTGTTTATGTTGGTGAAGGAAGGTATTTCCAATGAAGAACTCGTTGGTCTTGCAAAATTCTATCATTTGATCTCCGTCTGGCATTGTTTCTATCACCAAGGCCATATTTTCCAACTACTGATCCTTCTTCTTTGTTTCTAACTTTCGCATTCCAATCACCAGTTATTATCAATGCATCTTGATTGCATGTTTGATCAATTTCAAACTGTAGCAGCTGATAAAAATCTTCTATTTCTTCATCTTTGGCCCTAGTGGTTGGTGCATAAATTTGAATAATAGTTGTATTAACTGGTCTTCCTTGTAGGCATATGGATATTATCCTATCACTGACAGTGTTGTCCTTCAGGATAGATCTTGAAACGTTCTTTTTGACGATGAATGCAACACCATTCCTCTTCGAGTTGTCATTCCCAGCATAGTAGACTATATGATTGTCCTATTCAAAATGGCCAATGCCGGTCCATTTCAGCTCACTAATGCCTAGGATATCGATGTTTATGCATTCCATTTCATTTCCAATTTTCCTAGATTCATACTTCATACATTCCAGGTTCTGATTATTAATGGATGTTTGGAGCTCTTTCTTCTCATTTTGAGTCGTGCCACATCAGCAAATGAAGGTCCCGAAAGCTTCACTCCATCCACGTCATTAAGGTCGGCTCTACTTTGAGGAGGCAGCTCTTCCCAAGTCATCTTTTGAGTGGATCGTAACAAACTATGGATAACACTGGGAAGAATGGGAATTCCAGAACACTTAATTTTGCTCATGAGGAACCTTTACATAGATCAAGAGGCAGTTGTTCAGACAGAACAAGGGGACACTGATTGGTTTAACGTCAGGAAAGGTGTGTGTCAGGGTTGTATTCTTTCACCATACCTTTTTAATCTGTATGCTGAACAAATAATCCGAGAAGCTGGACTATACGAAGAAGAACGGGGCATCAGGATTGGAGGAAGACTCATTAACAACCTGCATTATACAGATGACACAACCTTGCTTGCTGAAAGTGAAGAGGACTTGAAGCACTTACTGATGAAGATCAAAGACCACAACCTTCAGTATGGATTACACCTCAACATAAAGAAAACAAAAATCCTCACAACTGGACCAATGAACAACATCATGATAAACGGAGAAAAGATTGAAGTTGTCAAGGATTTCATTTTACTTGAATCCATGATCAACACCCATGGAAGCAGTAGTCAAGAAATCAAGAGACGCATTGCATTGGGCAAATCTGCTGCAAAGGACCTCTTCAAAGTGTTGAAGAACAAAGATGTCACCTTGAAGACTAAGGTGCGCCTGATCCAATTCATGGTATTTTCAATCGCATCATACGCATGTGAAAGCTGGACAATGAATAAGGAAGACTGAAGAAGAGCTGACGCCTTTGAATTGTGGTATTGGTGAAGAATATTGAATATACCATGGACTGCCAAAAGAATGAACAAATCTGTCTTAGAAGAAGTACATCCAGAACGCTCCTTAGAGGCAAGGATGGCGAGACTGCGTCTTGGATACTTTGGACATGTTGTCAGGAGGGATCAGTCCCTGGAGAAGGACATCATGCTTGGCAGAGTACAGGGTCAGCGGAAAAGAGGAAGACCCTCAACGAGGTGGATTGACACAGTGGCTGCAACAACGAGCTCAAGCATAACAACATTGTAAGGATGGCGCAGGACCGGGCAGTGTTTCGTTCTGTTGTGCATAGGGTTGCTATGAGTCAGAGCCGACTCGACGGCACGTAACAACAACAAGAGACTGGAGGCCAAACTTGAAAGCAGTACTGTTGAGGGGTCATTAAACTATAATAATATTCTGCATTTACCCAGCCCTACATGTCACAAAATGCACTCACATAACATTATCCCATTTTTATCTTCCCCTAAATCCTGAGATATAGCAAATTCCAGTTGGACAGAGACCATGTTTTGTTCATTTACCATATTCCCAGTCCCTGGCACAGAGTCTGGCAAGTAATGGGCACACCGTAAGTATTAGCTGAATGAAAGAATTAATAAATCAATAAATCTGCCCAAAAGATAATTATCGCCATTTACCAGTCACCAAGTCATGGAGTAATTTCACCAACTAAACTGCTTGTGGGAGAGAGATCATCTTACCTTCTAATTGCTTGTACACTAACAGAAAAATGAGAAAAAAGTAATGCAAAATAAATATATAATAGCAATAGTAGTAATAACAGCAATAATAAAATCTAACAGCTATAGAGTATTTACCACATGCTTTTTTAGCAGGCTGTACTCTAGGAACTTCATGAGATCATAGTGGGAACCCTGTTGGATGTTCAAGGCAATGCATTCAACCACTTATTATTTCTTTATCCTGAGGCCTTCCTTAGAACTGAGTCTGCATTTTTTCCTCCTCATACCCTCCTCCGGTAGTATTGTGAGCTCACCAAGGGTGGAATCTTTATCTTTCTCAGGTTAGTATTCCCAGCATTATGTCGTGCACATGGTAAGTGTTCAATATATCTCTGATGAATAAATGAAAGGATGTGAAGCGAAAGTCAGGAAAAAAAAATGCTCAGTGGGGCCTAGAGAAGTGAGAAAATTTGAAGGAGGGAACATTTGAACTAAGCTTTAAATTGGTTGGACTTTGATAGACTGAGAAAGGGGTCCAGGTAGGAATGAGTAGAATGCACTGGGAGCACTACAGGAAGGTTATGTATACTGCTTGAAGACTGGGATGGGGTGTAAGGCAGGCAGAACTGGATGACCTCTCATCCCCTTGTGGTATCTTCTACTCTTTGACATTATTAACCAGATATTTGGTTTTTTATCATCACTCTGGTTTTTTGTCCTTTTGTACCTTGGTCAATTCTACTGGTTTGCTATTGTTGTGGAGTCCAAATTGTAGGACATTTGACCAAAGTAAAATGGCTGATCTAGGATTTGGTCTTTGACCCACCTTAACTTCTGCTTCTTGCTAGCAGGCTGATAACCTCTTAAAAAGATCCAAGCCTGTAACTTGGGAATGTTTGCCCTGTGATTAGTTAAAACAGGAGGCACGGATAGGTGGTCAGCATGTTCCATTAGGGCTTTTGACACAGACAGCTACCACAGCCCGTTGTGTAAGATGCTCTCAGGAAATGCTCACCCAAAGCAAGACATTTTAACCACTTATTCTTGAAGTATTCACTTTGTACTCATCTTGTGACTGATGACCCCTTTCCCAGCACATCCTCCTGCAATTTAGCTTTGTAGCAAATCATGGAAAGCCACCTATAGCATTGTAACCAATCTTAGGAAAAGCACTGGATTGAGATGTCCTGCCCCTGATCTGACTGACAGCTTTTAGACCAGTCCAAGTATCGTGTATCCTAACTTCCATCTTTAGCCTTGTAATAATGGTTTCAAAACCACTCCTCTCTGGATTTGTGGTCTCCACTTGCTGAAGGTCTATAACTCCCCATTCAAATGTTCTTATGCTTTCAGTAAATCTCTTTTGCTTTATTTTAACAGAGTCTGAGAGTTTATTTAAACATGGGGCTCTTTGAGGGTATGTGTGAATGGAATATCACATAGTACTGGCACTTAACAGAATAGTATGAAGTATTGGAAGAACCATCCTGACTGTCTTATTAGACAAGTATTTTGCTATTTCTTTTTTTAGAGAGCTTGGATATTTATTAATTCATGGACTTTCTGCAGGTGCAAGAATGTTTTGTTTCTCTTACCTTCTCCAACTTTTTTCCAGCTGTTTTTGTTGTGAGTACTCTGTGATCCTCACATCTGTCCACTCTGCACACTAGAGGGTAGTGTTGAGCCTGTTTAGACTTCCCTGCACTTGGGACTGAAAGTATGATGAAACTGCCTTTCCTTTTTACATAAATCAGGGGAAACTAAGTACCCAGCAGCTGTAGCTCTTACTGTAAAAACCATTGCGATGGGCAGAATTTTGTTTAAAATCCCTACGTTCAGAAGTTCTTGAAAACCACAGGCCAATCTTCCTCAGAAATTTCTATGTCTATACTCCCATGTGTGGGAGGACCAAGTCCTCAGAAGGGCACAAGCAGATGTAATTTATGAGAGTGTAAACAAAATTAAAAAAAAAAAAGAGGGGGACTTTTTGTCTTGTCCTGTCTGAAGTATTACAGCTATTGAAATGACATCAAAACATCCAAAAAACCTCAGTTACAGAGGCGATTCTACATAAACAATCTTAGGCTTTCTTTAAACCAATTGCTGTCAAATCAACTCAAACTCGTGGAAGTCCCTTGTGTGTCAGAGTATAACTGCGCTCCATAGGGATTTCAGTAACTGATCTTTTGGAAGCAGATTGTCAGGCCTTTCTTCCAAGGCTTGTCTGGGTAGACTTGAACTTCCACCAGTTCAGTTAGCAGCTAAGCACATTAACTGCACCAGCCAGGACTCCTAGTCTTTATTCCACTACCACCAATTCCAGCCTTCCCATCTTCTACTCAATTTTCAAAACGCAGTTCAAACTCCACCCTCCTTAGCAGCTCAAAACTTGAGGGAGTTACCACCTCTGAACTGGTATGCTCAGCCCTGGATTATTAAAGTCTTAGTATGGTCTTTACAGCAACGGGTTTGGTTTGGTTTTGAGTATAGTCTTTTAAGGGTTTTCCTTTTTTTTTCCCAGCAACTGTATTATGAAGGTTTCAAGAATAAGGGTTATATATTTATACTGGCCCCTCTTCCCTAGTAGGGGCTTAGGAAACTTGACTGAAGGAAACAGACATCAGTTGAGTTCCTACCATGTAGCAGGCACTGAGCTAGGTCCCTGCGTGCATTTGTTCAGTCGAGCTGGAATTTGAACCTAACTGAGCCTGGCTGCAAAGCCTGTGCCCTTTTCACAAAGTTGTGGACTACTCAAAGAGTGCATTTGAAATCACAATATATGGAGGCGACCTTATGTCTTGGTTTGCCTAGGACAATCCTGGTTTACAGCTGTTGCTTTGGTATAATAGCTTCTCATTCACTGCCCAAACTGTCTGAGTTTGGTCTAAAAATTATATGATAACTAGTTCCTAGAGCCGGACAGCTGACGTTTGAATCGCAACTCTGCTGCTTGTTAGCTGTATGACCTTAGGCAAGTTACTTAACCTCTCTGGCTTGAGTTTCCTCATATTGCAATTGGGGGTAACAATACCTCTCCAACAGGGCTATTGTGAAGATTAAAGTTAATACAATCAAGTTTTTAGGTAAGTGGCTGACACACAGTATACACTCAAAATGACAGTTATTGTTAAAATGGACTCTTGATCATGTGGGCAACTCCAGGAAGGCTCAAAGTGACTGCTGTCTGAAGTCCTTCTGGAATGAAAGAGAAGCTGGGGACTGAGCGCCACATCTAAGGAGGAAGTAGACATTAGGTAATGCAAACCCTGGACCACCAGTATCAGCATTCCACTACCTGGGAACTTGTTAAAAAAAAACAAAACAAAAAGGAACTTGTTAGATATGCAAATTCTCAGGCCCTACCCCAGACCTTCTGAATCAGAAAATTTGGGGGTGGATCCTGGAAATCTGTGTTTTAACAAGCCATCCAGGTGATTTTGATGCATGCTAACTTTTGAGAGGTGGCGCAGTGATTAGGAGCTTGACTGTTAACCAAAAGGTCAGCAGTTCAAATCCACCAGCCGCTCCTTGGAAACCCTATAGGGTCGCTATGAGTTGAAATTGACTCAATGGCAATGGGTTTAACATTTGAGAACCAACGATCTAAAGACTGCCAGCAATTAGGTCTCCATTTATTGGGGCTGTGGGGTGGCCAGAACTTTCTGGAAAGGAGAGGTAAGAGCTGAGAAGCTCCAACCAAAAACAGAACAACTTGTTGAGCCAGGAATGTTCCGAGTTACTGTATCACAGAACCCTTGTGCTGAAAGCAACCTTAAGGGGCTGTATCTAGTCCAGTGGTTACAAACGTGGACCCAACAACTTGACTGTGTCCTATACATACATTTTGTTTGGCCTGCTTAAGAAAATTTTTTTTAGCCAGGAATTAAAAATCAGAAAAATTTACATAAAAATCCAGATCCACATTTTGTCTTAAAAATTCAGAAGATTTGGCATCACTGGGGTTGCATTCCCACCAAGCCAAAATTGGCTACAGTGAAGTATCAGCTGTCCACTGAATTAGCATGCAGCCTCCAGCCTCCCCTAACTCCCAGCAGGCCAGCTTCACTCATATATGTTTGTTACCTGTGTCATCCTTGGCTCCATTCACGACTTAGATGCCTCTCCTTGCTTTAAGGTGAGAAAGCTTAGGGCTGAAGAGCTTAAGTTGGTTATACAAGGTAAAATGGCCTAGGCCCTTGACAAGACACTGTGTGTGTTCGGGGTGGGGGATCCTCTTTTTGACAGAGTCCAAAAGGATAAAGAACTTGAGAAGTCTGAAGGGCTGGTCTTGCCAAGGTTCCCAAACTTTCCTGTGTATCAGAATCATCAGGGTTGAGGGTTAAATCCCCTACCCTCGGCCTGGTTTATTAGGGTTGAAGGGCTAGGCTCAGGAAGCTGCATATATGATATCCTCTTTTTCCTCCCCCCATAATTCTGAAGCCGATGGTCTAGGAAACACACTTTGGGAAACATTGGGCTACTTGGAAAACATTCCACGTGTTCCAGGTGTGATCTACACCTTAGATGAGAGTGGGGTGGGGGTGGGGAGGGGAAGCACAAGGTGAGGCCTTATCCCAGGCTATGCGCAGAGAAGAGAGCCCAAGGTAAGAGGGAATCTGGGTAAAGAGATGCAAGTGTGGTTAAAAAAAAAAAAGTTCCGAGTCATAGCGACCCTATAGGACAGAGTAGAACTGCCCCCATAGGGTTTCCAAGGAGCAGCTAGTGGATTCGAACTGCTGACCATCTGGTTAGCAGCAGAGCTGTTAACCACTGTGCCACCAGGGCTCTATAAGGTTAAGTCAGGTTAATTGGGTCCTAACATCCTGAGAGGAAACCCTGGTGGCATAGTGGTTAAGAGCTATGGCTGCTAGCCAAAAGGTCGGCAGTTCAAACCCACCAGGTGCTTCTTGGAAACCCTGTGGGGCAGTTCTACCTTGTCCTTTAGGGTCGCTATGAGTCGGAATTGATTCGACGGCAATTGGTTTTTTATCCTGAGGAGTTTTAATCCATAAAATGTAAATGCCCCTCAGGCAGCCATAGGTTACAGCCTAGCCCATGACAGAAAATAGAGTGGCGATGTTGGCAGGAAAAAATATAGGATGAAATTTCCCAGTGAGAGTAGTCAATGAGCTATTGGGGATGAAGGGTGAGACCGAACTGTTCAGTACCTCTTGTAAGGCTTAACTACCAGTTACCATCGAGTTGACTCTGACTCATGGTGCCCCATGTGTGTCAGAGTAGAACTGTGCTCCATGGGGTTTTCAATGGCTGATTTGTTGGAGTAGATCACCAAGCTTTTCTTCCAAGGTGGGTGGATCTGAACCTCCACCATTTTGGTTAGCAGCTGAGCACATTAACTGTTTGCACCACCAGAGGACTCCCTTGTAAGGCTTGAGGGGATTATTACAAGTACCATTTGAAGGGCACTTTGACTATACTTGAATACAAAGAACCAAAAACAAGAGAGCCCTGGCCTGTGGTCCTCCTTCCCTCCTTGCTTTTCTGACTTCCCTTTCATGCTGCTGTCTGCCCTGTTCCATCTATTTACTATTTTCTTTTCCTTCCTCCCTTCCTTTTCTCACTCTCCTTGTCTGTCTGTCTCTCTGTGTCTTTGCTTCTCTTTTTGTTTCTCTCTGCTCTGTCTCTGTCTCTTTCTCTCTCAACCCTCTCCCTCTTTCCAATATGTAATTTAGAACCACACAAATAGTCACAGTATCTAAGAATGTTCAGAAAAAAAAAATCTATCATCGTGAAAGGAGAATCCAGGAGAAGAAACCAAACCCCTGAAAAATGTTTCTAAAGTAATAAGTTCTCGTCAAATTCCAATCAGCCTGGCCCTCCAAATCGAGAGGCAGAGGCATTTTTCTCCTGTTCCAAAGGCATGAGCAATGTCCCACAGAGGCTTTTCCGTCCCCACTAAAATTTTTCTTTTGACGGTTGCCATCAAATGTGCTTTATCATGTCGGTTTAGCATCAGGTCTGGCACATTTCTCTGTATAGTAAAAGCTAATGAACCATATGGCTTTTGGCAGGATTGGGCAATATACATGCTCCATTTGGAGCTGAGTAGGTCCTTGGAGGCTATAGCTGTGTGAGCAACTTCGGGCTGTCCCCTGTGCTTTGTGGGACTGTAAATATCAGACCTGTGGTCACTGCTTCAGAATTATTAATATTCCAGAGGCCTCCTTTGACCCTACCCCCTACAGGGCAGGCTTTAGTAACACATAGCTTCAAATTGGCCCCCATCCAATTGGAATTGATGACTGGAAGTGACAATGTCTCACCTTTAACTGCCCCTATAGCTTGGACCCTTGAGACATCATGGTATTTTTTCAACTCAAAGCCCATTCTTGTGCTCCTAATTGTATCTAGCACTGCGTTTAGATTCCCAAGAAAGAAAGGTGACAAAGCTTTCCTCAGCTACTCTTAGAAAAGTGATATGGTCAGGGAAGAAGGACATGGAAATAAGGTTCCTATACATTAATAGGAGTCCCTGGGTGGTGAGAACAGTTAACACATTCAGCTAAAAAGAAGAGGTTTGAATTCACCCAGAGGTGCCTCCAAAGACAGACTTCATTATCTTCTTCCAACAAATCAGCCCCAATGGAAACCCTGTGGAGCATAGTTCTACTCTGAGACTAATGGGGTCAACATTAGTCAGAATCAACTGGATGCAACTCGTTTTTTTATATGCAAATAAATTTCAGGTATAGCCCTTGGCAATTGTTAGAGAAAGGCCCCCCATTCTTTCATTTGGGTCCCCTGAACTCTTCCTACTCAAAGTGTGGTCCTCAGACCAGCAATAGCATCAAGTTGTTGTTAGGTGCCATCAAGTCGATTCTCACTCATAACAGCCCTGTGTACGACACAATGAAATATTGCCCGTTTCTACACCACCCTCACGATCATTGTTATGCTTGAGCCCATTGTTGCAGCCACTGTGTCAATCCATCTTGTTGAGGGTCTTCTTTTTTGTTGACCCTCTACTTTACCAAGCATAATGTCCTTGTCCAGGGATTGGTCCCACCTGATAACATGTCCAAAGTGTGTGAGATGAAGTCTCACCATCCTTGCTTCTAATGAGCACTCTGGCTGTACTTCTTCTAAGACATACTTGTTCGTTCTTCTGGCAGTCCATGGTATAGCATCATGGAGCTTTTTAGAAGTGCAGTAGAGTATCTCAAGCCCCACTCCAGACTGAGTTACAATCTGCATTTTAACAAGACAAAAGTTCCAAATGCCCGGATCTAAACCAGGGCTTCCCAAGTTTTGATAGGTTAAAAAATCCCCCAAAGCTCCTTTTTTTTTTTTTAAGTATAGGGGGAATATTTTTTTCTTTTTTAAATACCCATTCTTGGGTTTCTCTTAAGAAACTTCAACACACTTTTTCTGATGTAGGGCTGGAGAGTTCTTTATAAGCACTCCAAGTACTTCTGATCTGTGCACTGGCATTTGGGAACTATCCTCTAAACTTGGGATTCTCAAACTTGGCTGCACATTGGGATCACCTGGGGAGCTTCTAAAACTCTCAATGTCCAGCCTACCTTCTGAACAATTGAATCAGAAACTCTAGGGATGGGACTGAGACAGCAATAGCTTTGAAAGTGGCGCAATGGTTAAGCTCTTGGCTGCTAACCACTAGCCATTCCACAGACGAAAAGACCCAGCTGTCTTCTCGCATAAAGAATTACAGCCCTGAAAACCCTATGCGGCCTTTCTACTCTGTCCTATATAGTAGCTATGAAGCAGAATCAACTCGACGGCACACAGCAATAACAACCCGGTGATTCTAATGTGTAGGTAAGGTTGAGGACCAGTGCTCTAAACAAGCACTGAAAAAATTGTAATGTGCCTAAGAATCATCTGACACAAACACGTTAGTCCCACCCCTAGAGATTCTGATTCTGTAGGTCTGAGACCATGATTTGAGTAGCACTGCTCTAAGCAATCCCACAAGTGATTCTCCACTGAAAACGAGTTAAGGAGCTCAATCCAGCAGAGCTAGGGTTGAAACCCAATTTACCTGACTCCTAAGCAGGGTGCTTCCGACCTGCAAAACTGACAGGCACCATGGATGGCTACCTTGGGACTACTTGCATCTCTAGTGTGGGGCAAGTTGAGGAAGCCCAGACCTTTAGCTCAATAGGCTTAGTCCTGGTCTTAACTTAGAATCCTCTTTCAATGGCTTATTCCCTGTCTTGTTCCTCAGGGTGGAAGACCCCATTCACAAAGTCTGCCCATAACAACAAGTCTTCTAAGACAGATATAATTTTCCCACTACAACGAGCTCTTGGCATACTGGCTTTCATTTTCTCAAAGACATCCTATTCCTTTCACCCCAGGGCCTTTGCACAAGCTGTTCCCTCTGCTAGAAATGCTCTCCTTCCTTCTCTCCAGGTACTTCTACAAGAAAGCCTTCCTTGGCCCCCACAAATGAGATCAGATTCTCCTATCGTGTACTTTTCTTTCATCACATGTGTCACAGTTTTTAGTTATGCATTCTGTTAATAGGGAGCCCTATTAACAGTGGCACGGCAGTTAAAACCCTCAGATACTAACTGAAATGTCAGCAGTTTGAACCCACCAGCTGCTCCATGGGAGAAAGATGTGGCAGTCAGTTTCTGTAAAGATTTTACAGCCTTGGAAACCCTATGGGGCAGTTCTACTCTGTCCTATCGGGTCAGTATGAGTAGGAATCGATTTGACAGCAGTAGACTTTTTTTTTTTTTTTAATTATTCTGTTAATATTTGAGTGATTTCTCAAAACAACTCCAATTAAGACAGAAACCACCTCTTTTTTGCTCAGAAATGTGCCCCAGCCACTTGCATTGTGCTTAGAACACAGTCGGAAAAAATGAATGCTTCAGTAAGTATGAACCACTGCTCCTTGGCATTGGGGGTCCTGAGTCCCTTACATATTCTTTCACCCAATCCAAGATGATTGATTACCCATTTCTCTCAACAAGACAGGTGTCATTCTCACCTCATCTCCCAAGATGCTCACTTTAGCCTTTGGCAAGTCTTCTGGTCATATACCACCACCTTCTTAGATCACCACCCATTCGCAATCCGTCAGTGTATCTGAGGCTTCTCTCTTCACACCAGGTATTAGCGTCCCCACCCCCCAGTTTCCATGGGCTCTTCTGCTTGCTGTCACTTTGTCACTGGGCTGCTAGAGTCCCTCAGATGTTCAAGTCTTCATCACAGTTTTAAACAGGAACTATTATGATTATTTTTGTATGTATATCTTGTGATTCTCACGTAGAAAGTGTAAATAATAGTAGCTACCTCATGGAGCTGATGGAGAATTAAATGAGATCATCTGAATCCATAGTACACTGCCCAGTCAATAAATATTGAGAGTTTTTATTCCTAATGATAACGTCAAAAATCCCACTGGGCCACATGCAATGGTTTAGCGCTACCGTTTGTACTTGTTGAGTAAGCTGATGGAAAGCTAATATGAATTCAATAATAATTTTAAATAAGTTCATTTGTATGACAGTATCTACAATCGATTAATACATGTGGGAATAGAATAATGCTTATTTCCATTTCCAGAAGATGTATGACGTGTCTAAGGATTTAAGAGTCCCTTGCAACAATTCTATGCCCTATTCCTCTCTCACTGGTTCCTCAGCCTTCAGGCTGAGAAGCACAGCTTGGGACTCTGAACTGGAAGTGCACACTTTGGAAAACATTACACACATGGTCTCTCTCCTCTTGTTTTACTTTTCCTTTAAGTACTCTTTGTCAAACAACCTGGAATGCAAGTCTTCTGATGTGAAAGTTGGTGCTGTTCAGCCATGTGAAGATCAGGACTTTCAGCTCACCTATTTTGTGGCAGAGGACTTGGAAGGGGTCAAGGCTGACCTTCAGTAAGTACAGGATGGGGTTGAGAAATAGGGGAAGGGGAGCACAGTGTGGCATCAAACCCACTAAAGAAGATGTGGGCACACTGGAAAGGAAAGTAACTCATGCACCTGTTCTTTCCCTCAATAAATCTTTATTAAATACCTACAATGAACCAAACACTGAATTAGCACTGGGGACTTCCTAGCAGTATGAGCTGAGACAAGTTAATTAATTTCTCCAAGCCTTGGATTGCTCAGCTGTAAGGTGGAGAGCTGTAATGAACATTAGCTAAGATAATATATGCACAGGGGCTGGCACAGTCAGTGTGCAGTGAGTGTGAATTGCTGCTGCTATTCTTGTTTATGTTGAACAATGTGGCATTGTCATCATGAAATTTTGAGTCAAATGGGACATAGAGAAAAATATATGGGAAATTACAGCAGCTCTTGATAGGAGGAGTAGAACCATGCTATGAAGCACATACAAGGAGGGCCTAAGTCAGAATTCTTAAAGGAAAGGAAATTTAAAGTTTAAACTGAGACATTAAGGGTGAGTAGTAGGAAGAAAGACCTGGTGATCCAGTTCTGAAAATTAGGCAGTGAAAATTCTGTGCATCACATCCAATGAGGTGCTGGAAGATGTGCCCCATAGGTCGGAAATGATTCAAAATACTCATGGGCCCCAACAATGGACTTGAGCGTGATTTTGAAGATGGCCCAGGACTGGGCAACATTTTGTTCTGTTGTATATGGGGCAGCCATGAGTCAGAGCTAACTCAATCGCAACTAACGACAACAACAGTAGTTACCCAGGTGAAAAGGGATAAAATGAGAGGGAAAGAGGTCTAGGTAAAAGGACTATCTCATGGGAAGGGCTCAAGGCAAATAGAAACACATTTATTACTCACAGCCCCCAAAACAGCCCATTTATGCTTCACATTGGAGTCACTCAGGGGTCCTTAAAAAATACTGATGCCTAGATCTCACTCCCAGAGATTCTGAATTAACTATCTAGTAAGCAGCCTGGGCACTGAGATTTTTAAAAGCTCCCTCAAGTGATCCTACTGGGTCTTTTCACAATTAGGAGGTGGCCCTTGCTACTAGCATTACCAAGCTTTAGTCAGCTCATCTCTCTTTATCTCCTAACTGGAGGTTCTATATTGTTATCACTTTTATAAGTGTTATCATAATTAATGATATCCTTTTTTTATACACTATTAATGATGGAGTTCATGCTTCTCAGATTTTAAAGTGCTCAGAAATCACCTGGTCATCTTGTTAAAGTGCAGATTCTGATTCACTAAGTCTGGAATGGGACCTGAGAGTCTGCATTTCTAGCAAACTCCTAGGTGGTGCTGATGTGACTGGGTCTCAGATCAGACTTTGAGTAGTAGGGACCTTCACATAAAACTTTCCTAGTATTTTCCAATTTGAAGTAATATTTTTTTGTAACAATTATATGTAAAAGCATAACAGAGACAAAAAAAATTCTAATGAGTGCTGGGAATACAAAGAACAATAGAGTACATTATGCCTATCCCTTTTCAAAGGATATGCCTTACTTTACAGGGGCTATTGTTGTTGTTGCCGTTGAGTCGATTCTGTCTTATAGTGACCCTATAGGACAGGGTAGAACTGTCACATGGGGTTTCCAAGGAGCAGCTGGTGGATTCGAACAGCTGAACTTTTGGTGAGCATTTAACCACTGTGCCACAAGGACATTGTTGTTGTTAGGTGCCATCTAGTTGGTTCCAACTCACAGAGACCCTATGTACTACAGAACAAAACACTACCCGGTCCTGCACCATCCTCGCAATCATTGCTATGTTTGAGCCCATTGTTGCACGCAGCCATGTGTCAGTCCATCTCACTGAGGGTCTTCCTCTTTTTCGCGGACCTTTCTATTACTAAGCATGATGTTCTTCTCCAGGGGCTGGTCCCTCCTGATAACATGTCCAAAGTATGTGAGATGAAACCTCACCATCCTTGCTTCTAAGGAGCATTCTGGCTGTACTTCTTCCAAGACAGATTGGTTCATTCTTCTGGCAGTCCATGGTATATTCAATATTCTTCATCAACATCATAATTCAAAGGCATCAACTCTTCTTTGGTCATCCTTATTCATTGTCCAGCTTTCCCATGCGTAAGAGGCAGTTGAAAATACCATGGCTTGAGTCAGGGACACCTTACTCCTCAAAGTGACATCTTTGTTTTTTAACAGTTTAAAGAGGCCTTTTGCAGCAGATTTGCCCAATGCGATATGTCATTTGATTTCTTGACTACTGCTTCCATGGGCATTGATTGTGGATCCAAGGAAAATGAAATCCTTGACAACTTCAATCTTTTCTCTGTTTATCACGATGTTGCTTATTGGTCCAGTTTTTTTTTGTGTGTTTTTGTTTTTTGTTTTGGCTTGTTTGTTTTCTTTATGTTAAGGTATAATCCATACTGACGGCTGTAGTCTTTGATTTTCATCAGTAAGTGCTTCAAGTCCTCTATGCTTTCAGCAATCAAGCTTGTGTCATTTGCTCATCACAGGTTGTTAATGAGTTTTCTTCCAATCCTGATGCTGTGTTTTTCTTCAAATGGCCCGGCTTCTCAGATTATTTGCTCAGCATATAGATTAAATAAGTATAGTATAAGGATACAACCATTCTAAGCACTTTTCTTGACTTTAAACCAAGCAGCATCCCCTTGTTCCATTCAAGAAGCTGCACGATTAAGTGTTCTGGTATTCCTATTCTTTGAAATATTATCCATAATTTGTTATGATCCACACAGTCAAATCCCTCTGCAGAGTAAATAAAACACAGGTAAAATATCTTTCTGGCATTCTCTGATTTCAGCCAATACCCAACTGACATCAGCAGTGATATCCCTTGTTCCACATCCTTTTCTGAATCCAGCTTGAATTTCTAGAAGTTCCCTGTCCATGTGCTGCTGCAACTGTTTTTCAATTATCTTCAGCAAAATTTTACTTATGTATGGGTATGATATTAATGCTATTGTTCAATAATTTCTACATTCGTTGAATCACCTTTCATTGGAATGGGCACAAATATAGATCTCTTTCAGTCGGTTGACCAGGTAGCTAAAAAAAAAAAAAAAATTTTTTTTTTTTTTTTTTTTTTTACCTGCCAAATTTCTTGGATAGATGAGTGAGCACCTTCAGTGCAGCATCTGTTTGTTGAAACATTTCAATTGGTATCCTGTCAATTCCTGGAGCCTTGTTTTTCTCCAATGCCTTCAGTGCAGCTTGAACTTCTTCCTTCAGTACCATTGTGTCATGGATTGAATTATGTCCCCCGAAAATAACTGTCAACTTGGCAAGGCCATGATTCCCAGTATTGTACAATTGTCTACCATTTTGTCATCTGATGTGATTTCCCTATGTGTTGTAAATCCTATCACTACAATGTAATAAGATGGATTAGTGACAGTTATATTGATGAGATCTACAAGATTAGATGGTGTCTTAAGCCAATCTCTTTTGAAATTTAAAAGAAAGAAGCAAGCAGAGAGACATGGAGACCTCAAATCACCAAGAAAGCAGCACAAGGAGCAGAGCACGTCCTTTGGGCCTGAGGTTCCTGCACTGAGATGCTCCCAGACCAAGGGAAGACAGATGACAAGGTCCTTGCTTCAGAGCCAACAGAGAGAGAAAGACTTCCCCTGAAGCCGGTGCACTGAATTCGGACTTCCAGCATACTGGACTGTGAGAGAATAAACTTCTCTTTGTTAAAGCCATCCACTTGTGGTATTCTGTTAGAGCAGCACTAGATAACTAAGACACATTGCTTCTTGATCATATGCTATCTCCTTAAATGGTTAAACATCAATCAATTCTTTTTGGTACAGTGACTCCCTGCATTCCTTCCATCCTCTTTTGATTCTTCCTGCATTGGTCAATGTTTTGCCCATAAAATCCTTCAATATTGCAACTCAAGGCTTGAAGTTTTTTTCTTCAGTTCTTTCTTTCAGCTTAAGAAATGCCAAATATGTTTTTCTATTTTTGTTTTCTAACTCCAGTTCTTTGCATTTTTCATTATAATATTTTACTTTGTTTTCTTGAGCCTCCCTTTGAAATCTTCTGTTCAACTCTTTTACTTCATCATTTCTTCCACTCGCTTTAGCTGCTCTATGTTCAAGAGCAAGTTTCAGAGTCTCTTCTGAGATCCATTTTGGTTTTTTGTTTCTTTTTAATGACCTTTTCTTTCTTCAAGTATGATGTCCTTGATGTCATCCCACAGCTCATCTAGTCTTTGGTCATTAGTGTTCAATGCATCAAATATACTCTTCAGATGTTCTCTAAATTCAGGTGGGATATATGCAAGGCTGTATTTTGGCTCTTGTGACTTGTATTAACTTTCTTCAGCTTCAACTTGAACTTTCACATGAGCAGAGGCTACTTACTAGGAAGTTGGCCATGAAATGGATGACTACACAGCAAACTAGGTTTAGGCCATTAATTTTCATATGAAAAGTAGAAATGTATATTCTCATGGAATATCCAGCTGTGGAATGTCTTTAAAGCACCCAAGTAGGAAAAGGTTATATAGAGACTGTTGTTGCTATATGTTGTTCAAGTCAATTCTCACTCATAGCAACCCTATATGACAGAATAGAACTGCCCCTTAGGGTTTCCTAGGTCCTAATATTTCCTTGGAAAACCTGGTGGTATAGTGGTTAAGAGGTATCTAACCAAAAGGTCAGCAATTCGAACCTATCAGGTGCTCCTTGGAAACTCTGTGGGGCAGTTCTACTCTGTCCTATAGGGTCTCTATGAGTCAGAATTGACTTGACAGCAATGGGGTAGGTATAATCTTTCTTCATGCAGATCACTAGGTCTCTTCTCCCATGGGGCCGCTGGTGAGGTCAAACTGCTGATCTTTTGGTTAGTAGCTAAGTGCCTAATCATTGTACCACCAGGGCTCCTTTATATATAGTGTAGTGTGACATAATTATTTTAATTTTGGTCTCTAGATTAAGATTCCTTGGATTTAAAACATACTTCCACCATTGTCTACCTGTGTGTCCTTGGAAGAGGCAATGAAACTCTCTGTGCTTCAGTTTCCTCACTTATGAAGTAAAGATAATAACCTATTTCCTTGTGTTGTTGTGAGATTAAATGAAGGTTTTTCAAGAAACTGAGAATAGTGTGTCTCTAACATATATAACATATAACAATAAACATTAGCCATGATTACCTATCTCACCTTGGGTGATATTTGGCATTTGATAAGGCAGTGACCCTGTAACTTTTGTGAGTACTCTGCTAGCTCACCTGATCTTTGAGACAGCGTTTTGACTAAATTCCCCTTTTCTGTGGCCACTCCTCTAACTTTCCTATGCCTGGGTTCTTTGATTTTGCCATATAGCTCCTCATTCAGCCATTGACAAAGCACTACCATGTGCCATTCGCTATGCCAGGACACATCTCCTGCCCTCAAGGAATTCATAGTCAAGGAAGGTGAAACTTGCAAATAAAGCAATAACATTAATAATGATGATGATTACTTGCGATTAAATCTATCAGACAGGAATGGATAGGGGTTGGAGGATCATGGAGCCGCTACTCATTCAACCTTATTTAGGACCACAGTTGACTTTCAAATTCAGAATTGCAACAATGCTTTATTATAAGCCTTTGCCTTGTAAATTCCTTTTGCTTTCAGTTTTGGGTTATGTTAAACCTAAGCAGTGTAAAATTTTATTGATATTGTACTTTGGAAATCCTAAATTTTGAGTCTACTGAAAGTGGAGGAATATAAATTAACACTCACTGTCAGAACATTAATCTATTTTCTCACTGTTGTCTAAGTCAGAATTGGCATACTTTTTCTGTAAATAGTTAGATGGTAAATATTTTGGGCTTTGAAGGCCAAGTGATCTCTCACAACTACTCAATTCTATCATTGTAGCATGAAAGCAGCCACAGACAATGTGCAAATGATTGTGATCCAATAAAACTTTATTTACAAAAGCAAGAGGCTAGCCCTCAGGTCTTGGTCTGCTGATGCTTGATCTAAGTGCGTGTTTTCACTTGACACTTCCTTCACTTACGTGTTGAAGATAAAATAGTTCTGGACCTTCAAAGATAAAATGATCTCACTATCTCCTTTGTATTTGCTGTTTTCACTTATTCATCAAATGCTTGTTTACATACAGTCTGTAAGATGCCTTATCCGGAAAACAACGTCTATTGTTATTTTTAATAATACTATAATTTTCTTTAATACTTAGAGCCGTTTCCTATAGTGACCAGAGAAATTTCAGAAGGAAAGCCCTAAACATTATAAAATAATTTATCATTTTGTAAATTTGAATGAGGAAACCACAGAGACATCACTTACTGTAACAGACCTCAGAGCACAGTGGTTAAGAGTGTGACTTCTTGCTAGACCACCCAGGGTTAAGTTCTGGCTCCAGCACATAGTAGCTCATGACCTTGGGTGAATTCCTTAACCATTCAATGCCTCAATTTATCACCTATATAATGAGGATATTATATCCTTGGAGTCCCTTGGTAATGCAAATGGTTAATATGCTCGGCTGCTAACTGTAAGGTTCAAATTCACCCACAGACACCTCAGAAAAAAGGCCTGGTGATTTACTTCCAAAAAATTAGCCATTGAAAGCCCAATGGAACAGTGTTCTACACAGGGGGTCTCCATGAATCAAAATCAACTCAACAAAAACTGTTTTTTAAAATAGCCCTTACTTCATAAAGTTATGTTGGGATTAAATCAGATGACCTGTGTTTTATGATTAGAGCAGTGTATATAGCGAGCACTCAACAAAAGTATCTATTTGATTTTGTTCTTCTCACTTCTGCATATGGAGGGAAGTCTTACCTTGTACTTGCTTTTTTTTTTTTCTGCCAGAAAATATGCTCTGAAGATGAAGAGACCCTTCTCTGCATGCTACAGTCCCATTGCTTGCAGCATAGATATGTTGGACTGAGAGAATCAAGATGGTCCTGAACCAAATGAAAGTGGAGTTGGATCAACTGTTTTTGGGCCTTGAGAAAATTTCTTAAGCTTCAGCTACACATCTTGGAATAGCTTTCATCTAACCTGGGATTTTCTCAAGGAAGTTAAATGGAACACTTAGGAGGGTCATAAACATGTTAGCACCAGCTCGTTTAGACTCTCCAAGTCACGTCTGAAGCAAGAACATTTGATAGCTATTCTTACAGGATTTTGTTTTTTCGGCTTTTTTTCCTTTGCTGATTCCACTTTGTTTCTTCTCTCATTGTCATCTCTAATAGGTTACAATGTTTTGTGGTTGGAGCCAAGGTCTTCTGCACATGCATTTGGTGTCTTTTAACTAAAGCTCCAGGAATCCTCTGTTTTGTATGCTTTCCAATTTTTCAGCAATCACCACGCTGTGTAGACTTGAGCCAGGATAGAACTCCATCTAGGGGACAGTCTTGTCCAAGAGACTGTCAAGGGGTATTCCAACTTTGCGGGACAGATAGCCCTTTAATCAGGTGCTATGTGTGAAAGCACTTTGTAAACTCTGAAGCAAGAGGAAACAGTCCTGTATAAAGTAATTTACTTTGTATCTGGCATGTTCTAGGGCAGTACTGTCCAATAAATCTTTCTACAATAATAGAAACGTTCTATATCTGCACTCCCAAATGAGTAGCCACAAGCCACATGTGGCTATTGAGCACTTGAAATGTGGCTAGTATGAATGAGTAACTGAAATTTCAGTTTAATTTAATTTAAATTTTACTGGCCACAGTGCAGTTTTAGAGCATACTAAAACCAAACCAAACCCTTGCTGTTGAAATGATTCCAACTCATGGTGACCCCATGTGTTACAGAGCAGAACTGCTCCATAGGATTTTCTTGGCTGTAATCTTAACAGAAGCAGATCACCAGGCCTGTCTTTTGCCTGAACCTCCACCATTTAGGTTAACAGTTGAGTACGAAACGTTAGTGCCACCTAGAAAAATGTGTTATATAATTCATACAACGTCTTTGTAAAGCAAGTAATATACTTCTACTCCCCTGGTGGCACAATGATTAAGTGCTCAGCTGCTAACCAAAAGGCTAGCAGTTCAAACCCACCCAGTAGCTTCATGGGAGAAAAGACCTGGTGATCTCCTTCTGTAAAGATTACCAAACCCAAACCAAATCCATTGCCGTCAAGTCGATTCCAACTCATAGTGACTCTAAAGGACAGAATAGAACTGTTCCATAGGGTTTCCAAGGAGCAGCTGGTGCATTTGCACTGCCAACCTTTTGGGTAGCAGTTGAGCTTTCAACCACTTTGTCCTCAGGGCCCCCAGAAGGATTAGAGCCTGACAAACCGTATCGGGCAGTTCTGCCTTGTCATAAAGGGTTGCTATGAGTTGGAATCAACTTTATGGCACCCAACAACAACAACACTCCCCTTTATAAAAGATATAATGATCTCAGAGAAGTTAAGAAGGAGTCACAGAGCTAGAAAGTGAGTATAGTTAGGCAGAATTTATACCCATCTCTCTCTAATGTCATGCCCAATGGTTTTTCTTTAATATCAAAGTATATAGCACTGTGCTGTAGTATATTATATCACTATTATTCTTTCCACCACTCATTTGTCACTTTATCATACTGTGGTAGCTTGCATGTTGCTGTGATGCTGGAAGTTATGCCACCGGTATTTCAAATACCAGCAGCGTCACTCAGGTTTCAGTGGAATTTCTAGGCTAAGACAGGCTAGGAAGAAGCACCTAGTGTTCTACTTCTGAAAAAATTGGCTAGTGAAAACCTTATAAATAAGAGCGGAAAATTTTCTGATATGGTGCTGGAAGATGAGCCCCTCAGGTCAGAAGGCATTCAAAATACAACTAGGGAAGAGCTGCCTCCTCAAAACAGACTTGACTTTAATGCATGGATGGAGTAAAGCTTTTGGGACCTTCGTTTGCTGACGTGGCATGACTGAAAATAAGAACAAACAGCTGCAAACATCCATTAATAATCAGAACATGGAATGTATGAATGAAATCTGAATCTAGGAAAATTAAAAGTCATCATAGGAAAATTAAAAGTCACCAAAAGTGAAATGGAATGCATAAAGATTGATGTCCTAGGCATTAGCGAGCTGAAATGGGACTGATATTGGCCACTTTGAATCAGACAATCATATGGCCTCCTATGTCACAAGTGACAAATTGGAGAGGAATGGCATCACATTCATCATCATAAAGAACATTTTAAGATATATCCTGAAGTACAATGCTGTCAATGATAGGATAATATCCATATACCTACAAGGAAGATCCATAATGCCAAAAATGAGGAAATTGAAGATTTTTTACCAACTTCTGCCATCTGAAATTGATCAAACGTGCAATCAAGATGCATTGATAATCACTGGTGAATGTAATGCAAAAGTTGGACACAAAGAAAAAGGATCGATAGTTGGAAAATTTGGCCTTAGTGACAGAAACCATGTTAGAGATTGCATGATAGAATTTTGCAAGACCAACAACTTCTTCACTGTAAATACCATTTTTCAACAACATAATTGGTGACTATACACGTGGACTTCCAAAGATGAAATACATAGGAACCAAATTGACTACATCTGTGGAAAGAGATGATGGAGAAGCTCTGTATCATCAGTCAGAAGAAGGCTAGAGGCTGACTGCAGAACAGACCATCAATTGCTCATACAACCAAAACCAAACCTGCTGGTGTTGAGTCGATTTCGACTTATAGCAACCCTATAGGACAGAATAGAGCTGCCTCATACGGTTTCCAAGGAGCATCTGGTGGATTCGAACTGCTGACATTTGGTTAGCAGCCATAGCTCTTAACCACTATGCTACCAGGGTTTCCCAACTGTTCTTATGCAAGTTCAAACTGAAGCTGAAGAAGATTAAAACAAGTTCACAAGAGTGAAAACACAACCTGAGTATATCCCACCTGAAGTTAGAGACCATCTCAAGAATAGATTTGATGTGTTGAACATTAATGACCAATGACCAGATGAGTTGTGGAATGAAATCAAGAACATCATACTTGAAGAAAACAAAAGGTCATTAAAAAGACAGGGAAGAAAGAAAAGACCAACACAGATGTCAGAAGAGACTCTGAAGCTTGCTCTTGAATGTAGAGCAGCTAAAGTGAATGGAAGAAATGATGAAGTAAAAGAGCTGAACAGAAGATTTCAAAGGGTGGCTCAAGAAGACAAAGGAAAGTATTATAATGACATGTGCAAAGACTTGGAGGTAGAAAACCAAAAAGAAAGAGAACATGCTTGGCATTTCTCAAGCTGAAAGAACTTAACAAAAAATTCGAGCTTTGAGTTGCAATATCGAAGGATTCTGTGGGCAAAAAATAGAATGATGCAGGAAGCATCAAAAGAAGATGGAAGGAATGTACAGAGTCACAGACCAAAAAGAATTGGTTGACTTTCAACCATTTCAGGAGGTAGCATATGATCAAGAACCAATGTTATTGAAGGAAGAAGTCCAAGCAGCACTGAAGGCATTGGCGAAAAACACATCTCCAGAAATTGATGAGTTACCAATTGAGATGACTCATCATACGGATGTAATGCTGGAAGTGCTCACTTGTCTATGCCAAGAAATTTGGAAGACAGCTACCTGGCAAACCAACTGGAAGAGATCCATTTTTGTCCATTCCAAAGAAAGGTGATCCAACTGAATGCAGAAATTATTGAACAATATCATTAATATGACACACAAGGAAAATTTTGCTGAAGATAATTCAAAAACTGTTACACCAGTACATCAACAAGAAACTGCCAGAAATTTAAGCCAGATTCAGAAAAGCATGTGGAACGAAGGATCTCATTGCTGATGTCAGATAGATCCTGGCTGAAAGCAGAGAATACCAGAAAGATGTTTACCTGTGTTTTATTGACCATGCAAAAGCATTCGACTGTGTGGATCATAACAAATTATGGATAACACTGGAAAGAATAGGAATTCCAGAACACTTAATTGTGTTCATGCAGAATCTGTACATAGACCGAGAAGAAGCTGTTCCAAAAGAACAAGGGAATACCGTATGGTTTAAAATCAGGAAAGGTGTGTGTCAAAGTTACATCCTTTCACAATACTTATTCAATCTGTATGCTGAGCAAATAATCTGAGAAGCCAGACTATATGAAGAAGAATGGGGCATCGAGATTGGAGGAAGACTCTTTAACAACCTGTAATATGCAGATGACACAACCTTGCTTGCTAAAAGTGAAGAGGACTTGAAGCACTTACTGATGAAGATCAAAGACTACAGCCTTCAGTATAGATTACACCTCAACACAAAAGGAAACAAAAATCCTCACAACTGGACCAATAAGCAACATCATGGTAAATGGAGACAAGATTGAAGTTATCGAGGATTTCATTTTACTCGTATCCACAATCAACGCCCATGGAAGCAGCAGTCAAGAAACCAAATGACGTATTGCACTGGGCAAACCTGTTACAAAAGGCCTACAAGAAGATTTGATGCCTTTGAATTACGGTGTTGACAAAGAATATTGAATGTACCATGGACTGCCAGAAAAATGAACAAATCTGCCTAGGGAGAAGCACAGCCAGAATGCTCCTTAGAAGTGATGAAGGTGAGACATGTTATCAGGAGGAAACAGTCCCTGGAGAAGGACATCATGCTTGGTAATGTAGATGGTCAGTGAAAGAGAGGAAGGCACTTAACGAGATGGATTGAAGCAGTGGCTGCAATGATGGGTTCAAACATAGCAATGATTGTGAGGATAGCACAGGACCAGGCAATGTTTCATTCTGTTGTGTAGAAGATCACTACGAGTTGGAACTGACTTGATGGCATGTAACAACAACAACATTATTCTTTTGAAATCTATCATAACAACTAATGTTATTATGTGCGGGTAGAATCATCTAAGCCATTCTCTCCAGTAAGTAAATTTGACTAACGTATTTTGTGCCTGTGGAGAGAATTCTCAGTGGCCTACAGATAACCCAGTAGTCCCTCCCTTTTGAAGACCCTTCATAGCAGACTGTACCATTGTTTTTCCCTCCTCACCACTGAGAAAACAGAAAAGCACCTTAAAAGAATGGTCAAATATCACAGCAAGTTGGTAGTTTTGGGGCAACAGTACGTTTCTTCCAGTAAACTTACGCTGAATTGATTTCCCAACAAATGTTTATAGATATGCTCTCCTGAGCTATACACACACACACACACACAGAGAGAGAGAGAGAGAGCCATTCCCTTTTGAACAGCTTGTCTGGTTACATCTTGTAGTAATTTATCTTTGTGCTTCCTGCCAACTGGTTTGTAGGGAAAACATGTTTGATGCATAACAATAGATCATTTGGGGATAAATCAAACTCTTAACGAAGCTCTGCTTCTCTTCAGCCAGGCATTTCACTCAGAAGAGCCTCTGTGGGGCTCTAGTGACTCCAGGAAAGGGAATGTGGGTGCCTCGCTCTGGGAGAGAAGTAGGTGCATAGAAAACCGGTTTTTGCCCAAGACAAAACTAATGACACAGCATCCCAAGGGTCCCTTCTCACGGAGTCCAACTGAAACCACTGAAGTTGGATTGGAGACTGGAGCCTGGAGACAGTTCAGATTAGACCTATGTTTGGAAGAAATGAGAGATCTATTTTGCCCAAAGCCTCACACTTTCCTTGGAGGAGTGCCATGGCCGCCCACACACCCTTGTCTTTCCTAGTTCCTGTAGGGAAAAAGAAAGTTACAAGGAGATAGAAAGTAAAAAAAGGAAAATGGGGGGAAAGAGAGAAGAATGGACTGAACAGAAGATTTCAAAGAAAGAGGAAAGAAAACTAGAGAAATAGTAGGAAAGCAATGAGAAGAAAAGAAGCAAAAGGAAGAATACATCATGTTTCCATTTTAAACCATATGTTCCATAAATATTGTTGCTAACAAGCTAAAGTTAAGTACCTGCCATATGCCAAACACCATGTGCCAGATACTATGCTAGGTGTTTTCACACAGTGCTGAGTTCCAAGGAGCTTCAGAAAGTAATAGTTCAATTCCTGCAAAACCCTTATCCTGAGAATCCATACCATGCAGATGCTACTAAGAAAGTATATGATCTGACTCACAACTGTTTTACTCTGTATGTCTATACGTGGAGGAGTCAAAGGCTGAACAGTGTTGGGGGAAAGGCATGATGTGAGAAGAGACAGAATAACTGATATAATTTTTTAAATCGTATCAGCCTGTCCTCATTTGAGGACATGCATCACCCATAGACATTCTTGAATGCCAAGGAAAACACATCTTGCGCTTTGAGTCTGAACTCGTGAACTCCCTTTGGGATTCTTGCTGGGGCTGGTATATGCTTTTCACTGAGTTGGGGGTGCATTTAAAGCTAAATTCTGTGATTGTTTTCTGAAGAGAAAAATGAGCTGTGCTGGTGCTTTTCTTTAGTGAATGAGGAACTCTTTCATCAAGTCAACCCCTTGCCCCAGTCTTCTCTGGCTTCCACTACCTCCAGGATCAAGTCCAAACCCTTTGTCCTGAAATCCAAGGCCTTCCACAGTCTGGCTCCAGCAACCTTATCAACAGTGTTTTTCCACCAGTCTCCAATGGGAACTATCAATTCTAGTAAGCCTAGTCTGCTCATTTCCCTCCTCACTCCCCACACATACAATCCTGAAAGCTTGGCATCTTCATAGTCCTATACCTTTGCTCTTGTGATTCTTTTTACCTGGGGTGCTCTTGCCTCTTACTCTCTTCTCAATCCCATGTAAACTTCAAAGCCCCAGCAAAGACCATTCTCCTTGGAAAGGATTCCTTGATCATCCAAATCCTTGGTGACACTTCCACCTCTGACCCTTCATAATACCCAGTGTTTGTGCTACTGTGGTGGCAGCTGTGCATCGTCATTCAATGATTACTCTCTCTGTCCTGCTGTGCTTCTAATACTCATACCTCGTTTGTATTCTTTGTCTGTCTCCTCTCTTTGTGCCCATCAACACTGTCTTGTTGTCAGTATATATAAAAAAAAAGAAACCAGTTGTTGTCAAGTCAACGCTGACTCACGGCAACCCCATGTGTGTCAGAGTAGAACTGTGGTCGATAGGGTTTTCAGTGGCAGGTTTTTCAGAAGTAGATCACCAGGCCTTTCTTCCAAGGCACCTCTAAAAAAAACCAAACCAAACCCATTGCTGTCGAGTCAATTCTGACTCATAGTAACCCTACAGGCCAGAGCAGAACTGTCCCACAGGGTTTCCAAGCAGTGCCTGGTGGATTTGAACTGCCGACCTTTTGGTTAGCAGCCATAGTGCTTAACCACTACGCCGCCAGAGTTTCCAAGGCACCTCTAGGTATACTCAAATGCCCAAACTTTTGCTTATCAGCTGAGTGCATGTCAGTACCTCCATGTAATTGCTCTCCATCTATCATCTCTCCTACTTAATGGCTAGGAAGCCAGATAACCAAACTGACCCCTACCCCAACTGGAAAGAATCACCTTGTCCTCTCTCTTCGCTAAGGACTCTGAGGATCTGCAAGTATTCATTGAAGTGTTTACTTCATTCTGTTTTATGTTATAACTATCCATGTGCCTTTTCTGCCTACTCTGTTAGAGTGTAATCTCCTTGAGGGTAAGGATTTTGATTGTTCTCATTTCCCTCTCAATGCTTAGTAGGGTGGATTCTGTACAAATGATACTCAGTAAATGCTTATGAAATGTATTTTCATGATTTTTATTGTCTTTCTCAATTACAGGTAAACATGCTAAATGAAGGCCTAAAGAATTTTCTTAGGACTAAAATCATTTCTGGAGAAATAGGGAACATCTCAAATGTTTAAGGTATAGGTCTTCTCTCCACAATGCATAGACTTCATTCTCAGATTGAATTTTCTTTCTTGGCAGGATGATTCCATTAAGGAAATTTGAGCTATTATTTCTATAAGTAGAAGGCTGGATATGGAAATACTTGGACAAATTTCTCCTAACTCAATAACATCCAAGGATTGCAAACAAAGTACATCAATTCTCTCAAATCTCACCAGAACTAAATTCGCAAACAAGGTGAAGTGAACAAAATTGTGCTCTCGGCCTTTCAGGACAACTTGGTGTCTTATCACTGCCTCTTTTGGTGTATCAAGTCCATTCTCCTCTTTCAATGGGCTTTCTTCACCTCAGAACTCAGGTCATGCAGGTCTTTGGCTTGCTGTGATGCAAAGTGCATTTCATAATCTCTCCAATTTTCTCCCCCACGAGCTAGCAGTAGTCACTCGGTTTTCTAATTCCAAAATTCCAAGTGAAGAATGCGATTACCCTGGCTCACTTTTCCTTGCCAGGCCAGAATTTCCTGGCAAACTTCCTTTGAATCAGGTGCCATCCCTGGTGAAGTCAGCCATGGCTGAGAAGTGGAGGAGTGGAGGGAGAGGGAACATCATAAAAAATATGGTTGCTCAATTCCATCCCGTCAACAGTGCCTGTGGGCAGGTACAATTTGTCTTTTATAAGGCCTGTCTATGAAGATAGGCACTTTCAGAACAGAGTAGAAAATACAAAATCCTCCAGGGTCGGACAAGTACATAGTGATGCAGGCAATTGGAAATAGTGACTTCAGCAAATTGTTAACATGAGAAATGTTGCCAAATCTTTCAGTTTTTAAAGAGAAGCCATAAGTATGGATTTTAGTGTGAAATTCCTGAGTTTTAAAACATTGTGCTAGCCAAACCAAACCTATCTGTGGGCCGTATTAGGCCTGCAGGCTGTCAGTTTGCAAGGCCTACTTTAAAAACCGATGTATAGGAGCAGATGCCCTAAATGTAAGGTGAATGGCATATGAACAACTGATTTATTATTGTACTTCATTTCCTTTCACTATAGTTATTTGCATATTAGCCCCTGACTAGGTGTCTATTGACTGACTTATTGAAACAAGTTATTTGCTTTGGATTGTTTCTAGATTGGCATTTACATCATTTTGGTACCCCTCCAGCTTCTTGCCCAAGCTCACATGATACTGTTTCTACTCAACTAGGAGAAGATGGGCTCTGGTGGGATTTTAGTTTGAGGCTTCAGTAAAAAATCACTTTAGGGAGATGAGCCTGTGTTAATGATCTTCTACTCAGATTTCTCAAAGACCACCCAGGCCTCTGGCTTGAAGATGAAGCCAGGGGTAAGTGCCAGTAGGGTAATCAGAAAAACCAAACATTATGTCTTAGGACCTGTAGAAGGTGGATTTTTGCAAGGTTGGTCACAAAAGCCCAAAACAATAGGCATATGTATATGCATGTGGTGGGTGGATAGATGGAGACTGGAAACATGAGTTCGCCAAATTGCTCACAGGATTGATCATGCTTTTCTGAGAAATCTCTGCGATGCCCAATTGTTAAGGCAAGATTCCAGAGGCAAAGAGCCTTGGCTGTTCCTCCCAACTATGAACAAGACTACCCCACAGGATTGAGTAACGCCTGAATATCTATCCAAGAGAAAGATGGATGTCCCCCATAGGCTATTTTCTACTGAAGTACCTAGATGGGTAAGAATCAGTGTCGTATCCATTTGCCAGACATTACTGTTACACCATATGATTGCGGAAAAGGGTATCACCAAATACCAGTTGAATGTCATATCCCAGGGGTAAGCCTTGAGATATGGAGCCGGTATTTTTTCTGTTAGTCTTCCCTAATTTATCCATAGCTGAGCAAACCTAGCCTAAAGCAAACCTGTGACTGTGGTCTTCTCCCTTCTTTGTAAAACCCTTCAATGTTTGTGTGTATGTGTGTGTGTGTGTATGTGTCTGTGTATGTGCGTTCTTGAAATATAATACCCATGTAGAAAAGAGGACACATTCGTTAAGTGTACTACTGAGTAAATTATCACAAAATGAACACATCCATATAACTACCATCCAGGTGAAGAAATAGAATACTGTCCGCACTTCAGAAGCCCCTCTTACCATGACCCGTCCCAGGCTTTTACCCCCTCTTACTTCCCTAAAGACAGCCACATCCTGATTTCGAACACCATAAACCAGTTTTGCCTGTCTTAAACTTTGTATAAAAGAAACCATATTGTACATTCTCTTTTGGGGTTGGATGTTGCAATAGTTGGTTTATTTTTATTGTGGCCTAATATTCCATCATATGAATATAACACATTTTTTCCCCCAGTCCATATTGATGAAAATCTGACTTATTTCTTCTTTTAGGCCATTACAAATAATGCTGCCATGAGAATTCTTATTCAGACTGTAGGTGCCTTTTATTAATTAATTTCTGTTTGGTCTATATCTAGAACTGAAATTCTTGAATCATGAGACAGGTATATTTCAATGTGGGGAGATACCATCAAATAATTGTTCAAAGTAGTTGTGTCAATTTATACCGTTGTATGAGAGTTCCCTCAGTTTTACATTTTCACCAGTGCTTGGTATTGTCAGCCTTTTTAACTTTAGCCATTCTGATGTGTGTTTTCATCCAGCAATTGGGAGTAAGCGCAGCATTTTTTTTTAGGTGTATCATATCATGAAAACTCCTGGTTGCATGTGGCTTTGGTTCACTTAGTATAGAGCCTCTTTTTTTTCATGATAACATTTTTTAAATCCCCCAAGCAAAACATATTCACAGTACATTCTAAACAAAATCCAACAGGCTTTGACCTGAATCTGAAAAAATGTAGAAACAATCTTCTTGCCCTCGATCATATGCTCCCCTCTGCCCCCACCTAGTGCTCTTCCTGACTTTTAATTTATTCAAAGGCCACTTAATTCTTTAAGGCTGAACTCCATCCCCCATCCCACCCCAAGTCTTCATTGATTACACCATCCCTCATTTATTGCCTTCTTTTTGCAGTTTCTTAGCACGTACAGTGTTTCCCAGACTTCTCTGAAATTAAGAATTGCCTGAAGTACTTGTTAAAATTACAAATTCATAGGCCTGATCCCAGGTCTGCTGCTATTCATAAGGTTTTCACTGGCTAATTCTTTTCAGAAGTAGACTGCCAGGTCCTTCTTCCTAATCTGTCTTAGTCTGGAAGCTCAACTGAAACCTGTCTGCCATGGGTGACCCTGCTAGTATTTGAATGCTAGTGGCATAGCTTCCAGCATCACAGCAACACACAAGCCCCAACAGTATGACAAACTGACAGACGCATGGGGATTTCATTTTACTTGGATCCAGAATCAACACCCATGGCAGCAGCAGTCAAGAAATCAAAAGACACTTTGCTACCTAAAGTGTGGTCTCTAGTCCATAGCATCAGCATTAATTGTGAACTTATCAAAAATGCAGAACCTTGGGCCCATCTCAGACTTACTGACCAGCATTTGAAGTTTTTCAAGATCTACAGGTAATTCACATCCATATTAAAATCTGAGAAACACTGTTTATGTGTGGATGGAGCTATACCAGATGATCTTGGGATCTCCAGTACCAAAGCAACATAGAAAGGGCATGAACTTTGGGACCAGTCTTTAGTTTGAGTCACAAATATGTAAACTCTGGGGAAGTTACTTAATTTCCATATCATCAAAGGTCACTGTAAAATAGGGCTAACAATCCCTCCCCCTCCCCACCTAGGGGAGGTGATTACCTCTTGGTGACAGTTTGCTTTTCATAGTGCCTGGCATATAGCAGATGCTCAAAATGCTGCTACAACTACTGGTCTTGGAAGAGGTGGTCTAGATATTACTATCAACCTCTATCTTGGTTTCTTAGTGCTGCTGAAACAGAAGTACCACAAGAGGGTGGTTTTAACAAACAGTAATTTATTTTTTCACAGTTTAGGAGGCTAAAAGTCTGAATGTAGGGCACCAGCTCTAGGAGAAGGCTCTCTCTGTTGGTTGTGGGAGAAAATCCTTGTCTCAGCTTCTCTAGCCCTAGGCTTCTTGACAGTCTCCACATGTCATCTATGTTACCTGCATTTGTGCTTACTTGCTTCTGTGTGGAAACCCTAGTGGGGTAGTGGCTAAGTGCTACGGCTGCTAATCAAAAGGTCGGCAGTTCGAATCTGCCAGGTGCTCCTTGGAAACTCTATGGGGCAGTTCTACTCTGTCCTATAGGGTCGCTATGAGTCAGAGTTGACTCGATGGCACTTGGTTTGGGTTTTGGTTTTGGTTGCTTCCCTGTGCCTAATCTGCTCTTTTTATATCTCAAAAGTCATTAGGTTTAAGACACACCCTAGGCTAATATGACCTTATAACATAACAAAGAAAACCCTATTCCCAAATGGGATTACACCACTGGTATAGGGGTTAGGATTCCAACACGTATTTGGGGGGGATACAATTCAATCCATAACAATCTCAAAGAATTTATAATCTAGGGGAAGACAAAGTAAACACATAAAAAATTAAAGGAAGATGGAAGATGATTATTACAAAGTGACCTTTCTCTGAGTTAGGTACCCTGTAAGAATTATAAGATGCCCCAAGAATGTAAGCATAAACTGTATTTCATGGCTGAGTAACTGATATATGTAAGCACTTAGTGTATACCAGGTATAGTTTTAACCTTAGCTCGTTCCATATACCCAACTATGAATGAGGTAGATACTACTATAACTACCCCCATTTTACAAATGAAACTATTGAGCCTCACAAGGTTAAGTGATTTGTCCCAGAAAAAAAAACCAATAATTAAGTGGTAAAGCCAAGATTCGAACCAGTGGCTCCAGAACACACATTCTTAATGTTGGTGATGCTGAACAATTTTCTTCAAGTGGCTTAAACATTAAGTCTTAAGATTCTTCAAAACTGAGAGGAACTACTGTGGCTAGAGTGGGTTGGATGGTTCACAGAGGAGACCCATCCGGAGCTTTATAAGCTGGGTAGAATTTGGCAGAGAGGTATTTGAGGAAAGCACATTCTCATAATACTGGCAACATCTTGGATGTTCACAAACATTCACTTAGAGCTGCTAAAATGGAATATAAATCATCCCTTTCTTGAAGGTCTTTATGTTCCTAGCTTCTAATTTTGTTTTAAAACTACCATGTGAGGGTGGTATTATCTCTGGTCTGCAGATAAGGAAACACATGCTCAGAGATGTTACATGGCTCATATAAGATAACAGGGATAGTAGTTGGTGATATTGAACTTGAACTCAGATTTTCAAAGTCTAAGTATAAAGCAACTGTATCACCTGTCCCTTTAAGGAGATACAGAGCTTAGGGTGACCAACCATCATAGTTTGCCGAAAACTGAAGCATTTCCTAGAATGCAGGACTTAAAGTGCTAAAACCAGGAAAGTCCAGGCAAACCAGGACTAGTTGGCCATCTTACTGGAGGCCTAAATATAAAATCCATGCTTGCAGTGAGAACTCCTTTTGGCTGAAGCAAAGGGTTTATTGCATTAAGGCAGGGAGGGTTTTCTTGCTGATCAACCAACCAACAAGTTGCCACTGAGTGGAATTATGGTCCATAGAGTTTTCAATGGCTATGACCTTTCAGAAGTAGACCACCAGGCCTTTCTTCCAAGGAACCCCTGTGTGGGTTCAAACTGCCAACATTTTGATTAGTAGTTGAGCACTTAACCATTTATGCTACCCAGGGATTCCATAGATCTGATATCTCATACCCATGACCTGCTCTCTGCTTAATCCCCAGTGACATGATGCCTATAGATGTAGGCCTTCCTTTTCTGAGCACTGACTCCACTTCAAGTTTTCCTGTCTGTACCCCCTTCTTCCCTTTGAGCTTGCTGACGTGTGTGGGTTATTGTGGGGTAGACCAGTGCTTCTCAACTTTCAATGTACGTATACCTGGGGATCTTGATAAAAGGTAGATTCTGACTTAGGAGGTTAAGGTGAAGCCCAAGATTCTGCATTTTCAGTAAGCTCCCTGATGTGAACACTGCTGGTCCATGTACCACATTCTGTAGAGGAAAGAACAACCAATTTGAAAAAGAAAACAGGAGTTCCATTGATTGAATCCAAGTAAACAGCAGATTTTGCTCTTCTCTGAGACCTGCCTCTGGAATCCTTATAAGTACAAGCTCAGTTTCAGACATATCTGGATTCAAACTAGGCACTTGTTAATGGGGTTACCTTAGACAAGTTATTTAATTTCTCTGTCAAGTGAGGTTGTTATCTCCCCACCTTACTGTGAAGAATAAAGATAATATCTATTAAATATGCACCGCATTCCCAAATAAATATACAATAAGACCATGATTTGTACTATTGTTAAGTTTCCCTGTCAGAAAGGACAAAATAAACTTCTGGAGCCCACGAGATTATGAGTTAGGGGAACTGAATGTGTTACCCATTTCTCAGAGAAATGACAACCTGAAAAGGAGTGGTGTTGCATTCATTGTCAAAAAGAACATTTCAAAATCTATCCTGAAGTAACACTGTCAGTGATAGGATAATATCCATACGTCTGTGAGGAAGACCAGTTAATATGACTATTAATCAAATTTATGCACCAACCACTAAGGCCAAAGATGAAGCAACTGAAGATTTTTTACCAACTTCTGCAGTCTGAAATTGATCGAACATGCAATCAGGATGCATTGATAATTACTGGTGATTGGAATGCCAAAGCTGGAAACAAAGAAGAAGGATTGGTAGCTGGAAACTACGGTCTCGGTGATAGAAATGGTGCCGGAAAGCACATGATAGAATTTTGCAAGACCACTAATTTCTTCATTGTAAATACCTTTTTTCACCAAGATAAATGGTGACTATACACATGGACCTCACCAGATGGAATACGTAGCAATCAAATAGACTACATCTGTGGAAAGAGATGATGGAAAAGCTCAATATCATCAGTCAGAACAAGGCAAGGGTCCAATTGCTCATATGCAAGTTCATGTTGAAATTGAAGAGAATTAGAACAAGTCCACGAGAGGGAAAGTATGACCTTGAGTATAACCCACCTGAATTTAGAGACCATCTCAACAACATATTTGATGTGTTGAACAGTAGTGATCGAAGACCAGGCGAGTTGTGGAATGACATCAAGGACATCACACATGAAAAAAGCAAGAAGTCATTAAAAAGACAGGAAATAAAGACCGAAATGGATATCAGAAGAGATTCTGAAACTTCCTCTTGAATATCGAGTAGCTAAAGCAAAAGGAAGAAATGACGACGTAAAAGAACTGAGTAGTAGGTTTCAAAGGGCAGCTTGAGAAGACAAAGTAAAGTATTACAATGACATGTGCAAAGAGCTGGAGATAGAAAACCAAGAGGGAAGAACACACTTGGCATTTCTCAAACTGAAAGAACTCAAGAAAAAGCTCAAGTCTCGAGTTGCAATAGTGAAGGATTCCATGGGGAGAATATTAAACATCACAGGAAGCATCAAAAGAAGATGGAAGGAATACACAGAGTCATTATACCAAAAAGTATTAGTTGACGTTCAACAATTTCAAGAGGTAGCATATGACCAGGAACCGATTGTACTGAAGGAAGAAGTCCAAACTGCACTGCAGGCAGGCATTGGCAAAAACAAGGCTCCACGAATTGACGGAATGTCAATTGAGATGTTTCAACAATCAGACACAGTGCTGGAAGGGCTCACTCATCTATGCCAACAAATTTGGAAGACAGCTACCTGGCCAGCCGACTGGAAGAAATCCATATTTATGCCTATTCCCAAGAAAGGTGATCCGACCAAATGTGGAAATTATCAAACAATATCATTAATATCACATGCAAGTAAAATATTGCTGAAGATCATTCAAAAGTGGCTGCAGCAGTGTATCGACAGGGAACTGCCAGAAATTCAGGCTGGATTCAGAAGAGGATGTGGAACCAGGGATTTCATTGCTGATGTCAGATGGATCCTGGTTGAAAGCAGAGAATACCAGAAGGATGGTTACCTGTGTTTTATTGACTATGCAAAGGCGTTTGACTGTGTGGATCATAACAAATTATGGATAACATTGTGAAGAATGGGAATTCCACAACATTTAACTGTGCTAGTGAGGGACCTGTACATAGATCAATAAGCAGTTGTACGGACAGAACAAGGGGATACTGCGTGGTTTAAAGTCAGGAAAGGTGTGCGTCAGGGTTGTATCCTTTCACCATGCCTATTCAATCTGTGTGCTGAGCAAATAATCCAAGAATCTGGACTATATGAAGAAGAACAGGGCATCAGGATTTGTGGCAGACTCATTAGCAACCAGTGTTACGCAGATTACACAAACTTGCTTGCTGAAAGTGAAGAGGACTTGAAACTCTGATGAAGATCAAAACCACAGCCTTCAGTGTGGATTGCCCCTCAACATAAAGAAAATAAAAATTCTCACAACTGGATCAATAACGAACATCATAATAAATGGAGAAAAGATCGAAGTTGTCGAGGATTTCATTATTTGAATCCACAATCAACACCCATGGAAGCAGCAGTCAAGAAATCAAAAACACATTGCATTGGGGAAATCTGCTGCAAAAGACCTCTTTAAAGTGTTGAAAAGCAAAGATGTCACCTTGAACACTAAGGTATGCCTGGCCCAAGTCATGGTATTTTCAATCACAGCACATGCATGTGAAAGCTGGACAATGAATAAGGAAGACAGAAGAAGAATTCACACCTTTGAATTGTGGTGTTGGCGAAGAATATTGAATATACCATGGACTGCCAAAAGAATGAACAAATCTGTATTAGAAGAAGTACAACCAGAATGCTCCTTAGAAGCATGGATGGTGAGACTATGTCTCACACGTTTTGGACATGTCAGGAGAGGTCAGTCCCTGGAGAAGGACATCATGCTTGGTAAAGTACAGGGTCAATGAAAAAGAGGAAGACCCTTAACAAGATGGATTGACACAGTGGCTGAGACAATGAGCTCAAGCATAACAACAACTGTGGGCATGGCACAGGACCGGGCAGTGTTTCATTCTGTTTTACATAGGGTCTCTATGAGTCAAAGCCTACTTGACAGTATCCAACAGCAACATCATTTTCCTCTAAGCTCTGATGACCCAAAGAAATAAATCTCCAAATGGTAGCGTTTCTGGCTTACATCATCCATTCATCCAACAAGTGTCACAATTTGGGCATGTGATATGAAATACAGTGATGAACACAACAGGCAGGGTCCCTGCTCCCATGGAGGGCTTTAAAAAATGCAGGAGGATAGGACTCTGGGAGAGGGAGAAAGCCCTCAGATCACATCACACATCTCTCTGACACCCAGAAATGAATTCCAGTTCTAATATCAGCTGGTGCCTGTTCAAAAAAGGCACCTCCCCCTTGGCCCACCTTGTGTCCTGACTACTGATGTTTCGGTAGTCAACAGACTGACCTGTGCTTTCTCAACAGGACTAATAACAGTGAGTTAACATAATCTCTGAACAATGTTGAGAACGTTACCTTGGATGAGGTATGGCAAGATCATACCCAGACAGAAAGAGACACTGAGAGTTCTAAAGGTTTTATTATTCTCACAATTCCCTGGAAGGACATAGCAGACTATAATGCAAGGCCACTTAGTTGTGTGTGCCCAGGGACAGAGTAACAACAAGCGCAAATTATAGAAAATGGCTTATATATGGCAAGCAGGGTAGGGTTAGCTAGGTTTTATGGGCTTCCTGAAGATTGGACACTTTGAATAATTCTGCAGGCTCAGAGGGCATAGGGGTTATCCCTAGTTGTTTGGAACTTGACCCAGGGCAATTAGGGTGCCTGCATAGTGGCCCAGGAGTATGAGAGCTCGATAAGGAGAGTGGTTGATGAATGGGTTTAATCAGCTGCTCAAGAAAAGGGACTGAGTAACCTTTAGCCAGGGCAGCAAAACTGGGTCAAGACAGCACATTAAGGGAAACTACATTTCAGGCCACTTCTACAGAATATGTTTTGGGGAAGCATATTCTTTTTCCGGTCCTCACTACGCCACCTTTCTAACCTCTTGTACATATTCCCATGTGGGAAATGGCGGGTAAACTACTTATGGGGTACAACGGGGGAGGTAAATGGTGGTGTTGAGAGGCGGAGGGGAATGAGAACTTCTGGGCAGGGAATTCAAGACTCTGCCTACTCCAGGAGTCTTGGATTTAAATATATGAGTCCCACAATGTCTTTATGGGTGAGGATTGAATGACCAAATTCACACATCCCTGGCAGCAGCATAAGCAAGCATTCAGAGAACTTATCCCAGGACACAGGGAGATGCACTTCCAGTTCCACGACCGACTGAACCTTGGCATGCCCTGCCGAATGTATTCCAGCTGGTTCCAATCAATGCAAGACACTACTAGCCTGTGTGCATGTCTGTGCGCACATGAGTGTGCACGTGTAAGTTTCCATAAGTTAGAGAAAATGCTCTCGGTAAGCAGGAGAGCGAGCTCCATTTCATCTTCCTTTTGCTGAGCAGCTACCTCCCAGGGAGAAAAACCCATTAAATGTCAGAGAAGATTATAACTCCAGGCTGTCCAAGGAAATGAGGTAGGGAGCTGGCTTTTGCATGAGGGAATTTAGAAGATTATCAGAACACCTAATTAGAAGAGATTTTGTTAAGCACTTCCTGCCAACTTTCCTATAGATAATGGTCAAGCCAAGGGGCCCTGTCCTGGGCCCTGAGGGAAGCAAGCAGTCATGGCCTCCTCTCTGCATGCTGCACCCTTCAAAGGAGCAGACTCTGAGTAAACAACTGATTTTGCTATCGTGGAGGCCTCCCTCTGGTGTCTTGTAAGTGCAAGCTTTCTCTCACCGCCCTTTGCCTCTTCTCCATGGCTCCCTTATGAAATCTGATGCTAGCTGTAGAGTTGGAAGGACAAAGGAACTGAGTAAGTGTAATTTATTATCCAGGGTTGTTTTCAACCTTTTTCCAATTATGCACATTTTTCTTTTGACTTTGGCAGACCTGGGTTTATGAGGCTGTTCTTTTGGTCACTAATGGGCTGAAAAAATGGGCCCCAAATATTCCTTATGGGATGTGTTACTGGCCTTTAGTAATTTGCCTATGGCATTAGCTCTGTTGAATGCTGTTAATTAATTGGGACAATGAATACTGACTCCTCCTTCGTGCCCCCCCCCCCATTGTCTATCCTCCTGTCCACCTACGTTTAACATGGAATCATTTTCATTGAGGGGACCAGAAAGCTGTTATTGTCAATGCTGATGGAAGCCCAGAGTGGGTTTCAGTGGCCCTATGGTCTTCCCTCAACTTGTCTATTTGTTCTCACCTGCTAGTGAGAAAATAACAGACTTAGGGAAGGCAGAAGGCCCGTGGGGCAGAAAGCAATGGGCTAGAGGTCAGGGGCCCTGATTTACGGTCCCAGGTTGGTTGCTGATTTGATGTATTAGTTTGGACAAGTCTTTTAGGCTCTCTGTATTCCAGAATCTTGATCTGTAAATGAAGGCTAATGATAACCACTTCTTGAGTATTGTATTGGCTGTGGATTAAAGGCTTATGTCTTCATCCTGTCCACTTACCTGTAGGCATTCCCTAGGATTCAGAATTTGTACCCCATTCTTTCTATGCTCTCCCTTAGTAATCTCAGCCCTTCCCATAGCTTTAGCTCTGGCATCCAAACAGGTGACAACAAAATCTGCATCACCTGTTTCAACTTCTCTTCTAGGTTCCAATCTTACATAGCCAAAATATTAATTAGACATTTGCTATGTGGATGTTTTCCTTTCTGAAATTTAGTCTTCTCCTATCAAAAGTGACCCAGGCCACACCTCAGTCTTTACATAAGATTGACCATGGCCTAGGCTTTGAGTTCCAGTTCTAGTACTTTTAACTTTGTGACTTGTGCAAGCCACTTATGCTCACCGAGTTTGAATGGCTTGGTGATGGCTATGCTACTAGAAAGATTGGAGGTAGTATCTGGAAAAGTAGTGGCAGACTACCTGGAATATTATAGACATTCAATAAATAATACCCTTCTTATTCTTGAACTCTTCTTGGAATTTCTATAAAGCCTTTATTCTCAGGTTATTTTTTTTTTACCACACATGTTTTTCAAATACAGAACAAAGATGTACTTAAAAACTTGACTGCACACCAACATTCTGGACATTAAGCCTTGTTTTCCCCTTAGTTACACTATTAATTCGAAGATACGTTCTTTTGGATATAAGAAGAATTTTAAGTTATCCTATATATATGGCTGATTTGACAGCAACTAATAACGACAGCAGGAACCCTGGTGATGAAGTGGTTAGGAGCTACAGCTGCTAACCAAAAGGTTGGCACTTCAAATCTGCCAGGCGCTCTTTGGAAACTCTATGAGGCAGTTCTACTCTGTCTTATAGGGTCACTGTGAGTCGGAGTTGACTCGATGGCAACAGGTCTGGCTGGTTTTGGTAATAACAACAACAAACTAATACATAGGAATGCAGGAAAATCTTAAGAATAGAATGACATTTTTTGAAAAATGCATTAAAAGTTTGTTACTCATATAAAAATATAAGGAAACTTAAAATACCATGTACGAATTGTGAAAAGCGGTGCAATGTGGAAGGTCCCTTCTTATCAGATCTGGGTAATTTTCTTACCAATTTTAAGGTACTTTAGCACTCCTGCCTTTATAGCTAATCAAGGCAAAGTTTATATCCAGCTTTCTTTTAATGCTTGCTGAAACTTTTTAAAACTAATAGCCTCTCTTCATAGACCACATATATACTTTTTGGCCACAAGACATAATTAAAAAACAAACAACTAAAGACCCCTGAGGGCAAAAGTCAAGAAACTCAGAATGTACAGACAAGCAGGGATTGGTCTGAAAAGCTGGGAAATGTCACTGGAGTGTGGTAAGGAAAATTTCTAATTCTTACCTGTCCTTCCTAAAACTAATGCTGGAGACAAACATCTGCCCAGGTGTTGCAGTATCTTTGTTACTGTTGTTGTCATCATCATAATCATTTTGTTGAGGTTTTAGGTCTTTTCTATTTGTAGAAATGTAGGTGTTCCAGCACTGGCAGTAGATTGAATGTAAGCAAACTTCTTTCCAAATAGGTTCTCTGTTTTATATGCCATGTTGTGGTAGGAATATAAATACTAAGGTTAAGGAATGAACAAGAGATGTCAGTATTATAATATTTGAACTATCTCTGTGGGAGGTAGAGAAAATATAGATTACTCTTTTTATGCATCTAGGGAAACTATGCAAGACTAGTTATATTATTTGCTCACAACAAAAATGAACACTGTGAGCCTTCCTAAAGTGCTACCTTGCCAGTAGGATCAATTGTGGGGAGACATAATTTTCCTACGAGTAAGAAAAATACATAAAACACACACACACAAACAAACTTGGACATACACCTCTAACTTAGTTATGATGGCTGACAGAAGAATTGGGGGAAACAAAGCAGACATACAGTTTGTGGTGGATACCTTGCTTCTATAGGGGACAAAAGAATTTTTAACACAGGGATGCTTTAAATTTAGATCTTCTAGGCTTGCATGGGCAAGGAAGCTACTCAGCATTCTGTAAGTAGAATAAAACTACCTCATTAAGGCAAGGAGGCTGGTATCTATAAAGTCTTTCTTAGAGGTTCTCTGGGGACTGGCCTAGTTTTGATTCTCCCTCTCCTCTCTCTGTCTCTATCTGCATTAGAAATACACGTATCCACAGAAATTTGTAGTAGAAGTTTCCACTCTCCTCTGTCTTTTTACATGGTTACCATTGCCAACACTTTCTTGTATTCTGGAAGTAGATGTTCGAAGAGTAGCTGGATACTGTACAAGTGATTCAAGCATCCAAAAAGTGATCGGGTTTGAACTTGAAGGCCTTTTGCCCACCTTAAGTCACTGTGATTTTATGACTTCCTCTACTTTTTTAATTCATGTGTGATGACAGCATCATTCTTGCCTCACATTCTGGAATGTCATTCCCTTAGGACCATAGCAAGTGGTATATGTCTGTGTGTGTTTGTGCTATATACGTGTGTGTGTGTAATACATATATATATATATATGTAAAAATCATCTAGGAGAAAAATAATCCTGAAATTAATAGAAAAATAACGAATTAATCAGTATCAGAACATTAAACTCCACAGTACATTGTGTAAAACTAACCCTTTCAACACCACCCAAAAACCCATGTGTTCAATAGGGGAGGACCAGAATTAATGATTTCCTTTTGCAAATATAAAAACGAGAACTGGAAAGGCAGAAGATTAAGGCAAAGATTGGAAGAGGGCCCAGGTCTCTTAGAACACAATGTTCTTAGAACATTTGTGTTCTAAAATTTTTCCAGTAAGCTCCCATTTCTTCATGTTGAACTACACCTGATTTTTTGACAAAGATGATTACGGGCTAGAGTTTCAAATTCTATGGGACGGTAATTGCGACTGCATGTTGGAACCCAGGATGGTATAGGCGTTCGCTGTAACACAAAGGAGGGTAGCCTCTAGTATATTTCAGTGTTATTTATATTTTGCCCACAAGATGGTAGCATTCACTTGTCATTTAATGTAAAGCCATCCAGTTATCCCAATTTCTCATAAAGTAGAGAATTGTTGGTGTTGAACTGAGGCCAACCACTCTGGAGATCACTCAGTAGTTTTTTATTGTGATGAATTGTTGATTTGGAGTCTATTTAGCACTGCTATAGCAAGGTGGGGATCATCCGATAAAAGAAAACCCAGAAACACATTGCATTCCAGCTTCTTAGAGGGAATTTGAGAAGTGGGAATACTTTGGACATCTAAAAACCACACATCGAGGATCAGATACTGACATTTTTCAAAAACAGTACCTTAGTACATCATACAAAAGACATTCAGGATGTCAAGTTCAATTAATCTTGGGTGAAATTTTGCACAGTAAATAAGTTCCTTCCATGAAATCAGGTTTCCCCTCAAATTAGGTGGTTTCCCCTCAAATCCAGGGTGGGGGAGAAGTTAGGCCTTAGACTCTACATGAATTTTCATGAACTAAATAAGAGGGCAGTTGAAGCAAGTTGGCCCATTTTCTGCTCTGTGCCTCCTTCCTTCATCTAGCCCCAGTGCCAGGGGGGTGGATAAGGCCCAGATGGGGAAAACATCTGGTCTCATCCGCCTCCACTGACCAGAAAGCCTTCTTAGAGGTTCAGATCTCAGACTCACTTGGTGTTTTTTAAAACTCTTTTTAAAATGAGCAGCTCAAGTGGGATTTCCTTTCATCTTACTATATTATTTTCAAATTAAATTAAGTCTAATGCCCTGTGTCAGAGTCACAAAAGCAAGACCCCAGGGCATATAAGTGACTTCCCTCTATTGTCCAGAACAGCTGAATTTCCCACCAAGGAAGGGGAGAGGGAGAAGAGCCAAGAGCAGAAGCTGGGATATGATAGCAGCAAAGGGGGAGGAGGGAGCCTCTGATGCCTTCACCCTGGAATTGACTTTCCAGTGAGGTGCAAACCAAGTCAAGACTCCTCTATCCTCCACAATCTAGCCCCATCCTACCTATCTGTTTTATGTGCCCTATATTCCAACATGGATCTTTTGATCTAATCTAGAGAGGCTGCCTCATTGTCTCTGATTTTACTACCTTCATTCTTAGACCTTGTCTTCCAAATTATTTTTGGCTCTAGTAACTTTGGCCTGAATAAGAAACTCAAAGGAGCCAACTTGTGCAGAAGGAGAACTCATACACCAATTTTTTTCTCTTAAAAAGCAATGTAAATGAGGGGTATAATTTTTTTCTAGGAGATAAGAGATTATAGAGAAAGAGAGAGAGAAGGAAAAAAAAAAAAAAGGCTGGGAGTGCTCTAAGACCTAGAAATAAGCAGCTTTCAAGACTAACCATGATTATGACTGGGTAACTTTTCTGCTTGCCATAAAAACTGGGTATCTTCTCTTCTGGGTCAAGACCTTCCATCCATCACTACGTCTACTTAATTATATGACAAATTCAATGTAACCAGATGGGGTTTCTGTCTTTCTCGCTTCTGTGGTTAATGGTAATACCATCTTAAATTATATGTGATCGGCTAAATACCAGCAAGAGAAATTTACCTTGGCAATGCTCCATTCTGAAGTTCCTGGAAACCCTAAGCCTGATCCTTTGGAAGGCTGCAAGGATCTACTAATGCCATGGTGGAGGTGGTATGTTGCAGAAATGCACTAAGGAAAGGGAAAATCATAGAGAGGAATCAAGAGAGAGGGAGACCAAAGGGAGGACTCTCCATGACCATCAATGACTCAGTGAATGGACTGGAAGGAAACTACAGTGTTGCAACATCCCCTGGATTCTCTATGTTTTTGTGTTTGAGTAATAGTAAAGTTGTCTTTCTTCTAGAACTGCACTCAAATTACATAGGGGATAAAAGAGGGCTATAGAAGTAAAGTTCCTCAGAGTGAAATTATGTGTTCTGAAGAGCTCTTTAGAGTTTTGAAACCCTCATCATTCCTCATGCCTGCCCACTTGCTCTAGCTATCTGTCTAAGTATCTGTCTGGATTATACTATACATATTGCTTTATAATTGTCTCATAACCTACTCTTTTTACTTAATGATTTATCATAAACCTTTTCTCAAGTCATTCAACCATCATTTCCAAAATATGATTGTTAATAGCTGCATTGCATTCTCTCACATGGAATCATCAATTATTTTTTAGCCATCCCCGTATGTTTGGGCATCTAGTTTGCTTAACAACAACTGCGTTTGACTGAAGCTGCCTGAATATGGAGTGAGTGATCTCAAGGCATCATCATCTCCTTGCCCATGGAGAGGGGCAAACAGGCTGTACCACACATGTTGAGGAAGAACATCAGCCCTGGATGGGTGATGAGGCTACACATTCCAACCCTAGGGGTCTGTGATTCCAGCTGACTAGATGGGCTTCCAGTCATCCAGGCCAGAGCATTGCTGAGAAAAAAAAGCAACACAAATCTGAGCCGTTGTACAAGCCTTTTTAATTTGTGGACTCTTGCCCATTGGAATCGGGGTCTTGATTTTGTGCTTCGAAGGACAATGTGTTCTTGGCCTCAGAGTCACCTATGAAGGCAAATATCAACTGACCTAAAGCTCTCATGAAGATTTATGTGGGGGAAAGTAGCAGTCCTTGAGGATCACATTTAAGACTTGTGGAGTTTCTGCACATATCATTGGTCTGTGTGGTGGAAATGAAGAAAACGTTCCGTTCTCAAGGGTCTAGGTGGAGTCCCCCAGGAGCAGGCACAGCCCAAAGAAAGCCTGTGGGTCTGGGAGGTGGGCTGGCACCGGGGCAGAATCTCTCGTGCAAGGGAATGGGAGGACACTTATGAGGCTTGATGTACTACTCGAAAGGCAGGCAGATTCTAGATCTTATTACTATTATTTTTACATGTCCTCATTTCCCCTTTCATCACAAACTTTTTTCTTTTTCAATAAAAAATAAATGTTCTGCTATAGTACTTGAGGTGAGGCACAGTTCCCAGCTGACTGCTCTCTCCCTTCCCATGCACTACGTGCTGAAATGGGAAAGAAAAGCAACATGGAAAAATACAGGTGGGCTTAAGGAGAGTGAATCAGAATGGGCCTCCTGCTCCCCATCCCCATCTTTTAAATATTGAGCCCCGATTCCAGTCAATATTTACTAAGCATCAGTTCTATGTCAAGGAGGGTACTAAGAAGAGACAAACAAAAGATAAATTCATTTACTTATTCATTCTACAAATATTTGGTGACTGCCTACTGTACGTCAGGCACTATGATGTTGTTGTTGTTGGTTGCTGTTGAGCCAATTCCACTTGTGGCGACCCTATGTATACAGAATAGAACAGCTCCATATGGTTTTCAAGGCTGTAAACTTTCAAAAGGAGATCTCCATGCCTGTCTTCTGAGGTGCCTTCCGGTGGGATTGAACAGTTAAACTTTCAGCTAGTAGTTAAGTGTTTAACCATCTGCACCATGAAGGGACTCCTAGGCACTAGGAGACCAAAAACAAACAAACAAAAACCGTCACCGTCAAGTTGATTCTGACTCATAGTGACCCTATAGGACAGAGTATAGGACCATAGGGTTTCCAAGGAGCGGCTGGTGGATTCGAACTGCTGACCTTTTGGTTAGTGAGCTCTTAACCACTGTACCACTGGGGCTCTGGGCTCTATGATAGGCATTGGGGAAACAATAGTGAAATGGATAGATAAGAGATCTCTGCTTTCATAAGCCTCACAGACTAGCACAGAATATAGACATTGCCTTAAAAATCGTTTTAGCATTTTAAGAAATGATGTCATCATACCACTCTCTTCTTTACCCAGGTTCTGAATCACCTGAGTGATAGACACAGGAGTCAAACTTTACTAGTGGTGATGTCTTTATTACTGACAAAACTGTTTGAACGTGCGGCTTACCTACCCAAATGGGTATTCTAATACACCCTGAACTGAATTCTCCCCACGAAACTGCAGGCTTCCATTCCATAAAGTAGTTTAATCATCTGGCTGAGAGCCTCTGAAGGAAAACAGCCAAAACTCATTAAGGTGCTCTGCCAATAGCATCTGTTGACGACAATCTATGACCATCTTCACCTTCTCCTATCTGATCTGTTATTAACCCAAGATGACCCTGCGAGCTGGCCAGTCTTTTCCTCTGAGAAGAGAATCACACCTCTGGCTAAACCCAGTTCGTTAAGAGAACAAAAAGCTGGGATAAAATAAGAGATCAGGATTGTTGCTATAGTAGAGACCCCTTCTAATAAAGTCTGAAGAGCAAGGGTTAAACATGTTATTGTATGGTGACCCCACACACAACAGAAGGAAATGATGCCCAGTCCTGTGCCATCCCTTCGTGGGCTGCAGATCAAATCTTTGCTTCAGTGGCTGATTTTTGGAAGCAGATCACCAGGCCTTTCTTCCTAGTCTATCTTAGTCTAGAAGCTCTGCTGAAACCTGTTCAACATCATAGCAACACTCAAACCATCCCTGATGAATGGTGGCTGCACGTAAGGTGCCTTGGCCAGGAATTGAACCTGGGTCTCCCACACAGAAAATGAGAATTCTACCACTGAGCCGTCACTGCCTTCCTTACAGTTACGATAAATGCTTCAGAAGGAGGAGTCCAGGGTATTGTGGGGAAGCATGCCATAGGGACCTAGCTGATTCTGGCAGTGGGGTGTGTGACAAAGACATGGTTCCTGTTCTCCAGTAATTTTCAGATTTACTGACAGAGACTTAACCATAAACAACAGGGATACATTCTGTACTAGAAACATAAATACAGAAGGAGCATGAAGAGGGAGCAAGTGATGTTATGATCGCCATTGCTTACTGTTCTTTTAAGCACACCTCAATCTTGTTCTCCACAGTATTGAGAGACGATGCCAAGCAGAGACTGTCTCTCTACTATTTCAATGTAAGGATCAATCAATTATAAAGTAAAGATTTCAGTTACTTTAGGGATAAATTCCAAGTTTGGGTTTTGGCTTGTTCTTGTTTGTTTGTTTTGTTTTGTGTTTTGCTATATGATCTGTTGGTTGTCTAAGAAACCACCAAATCAATTGAGCTTGATAACATCATGTAAACACAATCTTAAATCCACCCAAAGTACAAACACATCTGAAAATACTTTTTAAAAGCTGCTTTTTATTATAAAAGTGCATACTTGTTACATACTTTAGAAAATGCAGAAAAGTCTCACCGTTCAAACTCAGCCATGGTTATCATTTTGATGTACTATTCCTTTGCTTTTATCTTCCCCCCTCTGTATGGTATTTATTTTATTTTATTTTTTAAATGGTTTTGCTTTGCAGGCATAACCAGCTCTCAATTATCTGCAGTGGATTAGCTAATCTGTGGACTGACCATCATTAAATCTAAAATAAATACTCTGTGATAAAGTATCAGCACATTCACAAATCAGTGGAAACATTTATCTATCTGATGGATATTATGTGCCAAACTCTAGGCTAGGGAATTAGAGCTGAACAAAACGACGTGGCTCCCATTCCCACTTAGCTTACGGTCATCATCTGCATATTGTTGTTGTTAGCTGCCCTTGAGTTAGCCCTCAACTCAAGGTGACCCCATGCACAACGGGATTGCACTGTTTGACCCATAGGGTTTTCATTGGCCGATTTTTGGAAGTGGATCACCAGGCCTTTCTTCCTGGTTGGTCTTAGTCTGGAAGTTCTGCTGAAACCTGTTCGGCATCATAGCAACATATAACCCTCCACCGACAGATGAGTGGTGGCTGCACTCAAGGTTCATTGGGTGGGAATCGAACCTGGGTCTCCCACGTGGAAGGTGAGCACTCTACCAGTGAGCCACCGCTGCCCTCCATCTACATAGGAGAAAGCTTCTGTTGTTTGGAACTGCAGGATGACTAGCAGGCCTTCGCAGAGCTAACTGCACATGACGATGCACCTTCTCCTCCCTTACCCACAAAGGAGTAGCCACACTCGAGCAGAGGCCCTTCTGCCCCCCACACTTCATCCAAACAACCGTCAGTGGCCCAGCAACGGCAACACTTGTGATGGCTTTGAATTTTATGAATCCAAGGCCAGAAAGATGGAGGGATTAGGTAAGTAACAGGGAGTGAGAGATTACCTCAATCCATCTCAATATTTGAAGAAAGTCAAAGAATAGAAAGCAATCCCATTACTTAGTTAACATTTTGGCCATATCCTGGCAAGCAATTAATATAATTCTTACTAGCATTTTCATCTTAGTTTTAACGAAATATGCCTGATATTTTAGGTGGTGTCTTTGACTGAAGATAGTTATTCTTTATCATGCTAAGAAGACAGCATTAAGTTGGGTGTAAAAATATTCTCAGGAGTCCATGGGTGGCATAAACTATTACGCATTCAGTTACTTATTGAAAAGTTGGCAGTTCGAATACACCTCAGAAGAAAGTCTTGGTGGGCTACTTCAAAAGATCACAGCCATTGAAAACCACATAGAGCACAGTTTTTCCCTGAATCAAAGGCCACCATGAGTCAGAATCAAATCTACAGCAAACGGCTTTTTTCAGTTTTTTTTTTTTTTTTTTTTTGGGTAGAAATACACCCAGCTAAAACTACATTTCCCAAAGTACCTTGCAGGGAGGGTGGCCATGTAACATGGTCCTGGCCAATGAAATAAATACAAACAGAAGTCACAAATGGGCGCGATGGTTAAGTGCTTGGCTACTAACCAAAAAGTCAGTGGTTGGAACCCACCAAGCATCTCAGGAGAAGAGACCTGGCAATCTGCTTCTGTAAAGATTTCAGCCTAGGAAATGCTATGGGACAATTTTACTCTGTCCTATGGAGCTCTGGTGGCGCAGGGGTTAAGAGCTATGGTAAGCTATCGCTGCTAAGCAAAAGGTCAGCTGTTTGAATCCACCACCTGCTCCTTGGAAACCCTATGGGGGCAGTTCTATTCTGTTGCTATGAGTTGGAATGGACTTGATGGCACACAACAAATGAGAAAGAATTATCTGGCATATGCCCCTTTTGCCTTTTCTCATCTTCTTGCCCAGACACAGTGGCTGGAGTCCTGGCAGCCATTTTGACAAGATCACCTTAAGGAAAACTGGAAGGATCCTGGATTCTTGCATGACATCACCGGCTGCCTTTCCAGCTCTGAACTGCCTATCTCCAGACTTCTTATAGATGGAAGAATAATAATTCCAATCTTATTGAATCCATCATTATTTGGATTTTGTTTTGGGTAGCCAAATAAGTCCCTAGCTAATCAGTGGGTAATTAATTTTATTCTGTTGCAATCCTGTCAGGTTTTTATTTATACTATTTATACATGTACTTTAAAAAATAGTTTACACTATGGGAACCTCTTTTTTCTATATTTATTTACCTGAAATCTAGGGGGCCTTTTAGAACCATTTGCTGAAGACTGTGTTGTTTAGACAAAGAAAAATTTAATTTTGTTCAATGTTTGGATCATTGCTTCTGTTCTTTTTTTCTGATTTCTTTGTCGTAATCTGTGTTTTCAGATTCAACTTCAGTTCAGTTCCATGTCCATCATCTTCACTTTAAAGCATAACCTTCGTGCAGTTAATTTGCATAGTTTCTAGCCAGTGCCTGGCAGAATTTTGCCAAGGATAGCCCACCTGGCCCATGATGGAATTTTTCCTGCCCCTATGGTGTGGTTCTCTGAAATTTTGAACTCAATAGCTTGGGCTGTTACCACAGATGCTGGTTACCTATTGCTCTCCTGCCTACAGTACTTTGCTTGAGGGAACCCTATCCCTGCTCCCCAATGCAAAAACACATTGGCAACCATCTCTCCACTACCACTACCGCCACCACCACCATCCCACAACTTCATACCCTACTGTTATGGATTGAATTGTGTCCACCAAAAAGATATATTTAAGTCCTAACTCCTGTATCTGTGAATGTGACCTTGTTTGGAAATAGGTTCTTTGAAGATGTTATCAGTTGAATTAACGTGGTGTCCTACAGAAGTGGGTGAATTCTAATCCTTTCTCAGTGCTGTCCTTATAAAAAAGGAGAAGCTACACAGAGAGACACACAAGGGGAAGACAACCAGGTGAAGATGCAGCTACAAGCCAAGGAACAACAAGAAATACCTGGGTATTTCTTGGCAGAGACAAGGAAGGATCTTCTTCCAGAGCCTTCAGAGAGAATACAGCCCTACTAATACCCTGGATTTAGACAACTAACCTCCAAAACTGTGAAACAATAAATTCCTGTTCTTATAAGCCACGCAGCGTGTGGTATTTTTGTTACTGTGGCCCTAGGAAACTAATAACACCTGCTTTCTGAAAATCACCAGTTGCCTTCAAGTTGATTCCATCTCCTGGCAACTCAATGTGTTGCAAAGTAGAACTGTACTCCATGGGGTTTTCAAGGCTGTGACCTTTTGGAAGCAGATCACCAGGCCTTTCTTGTGAGGTGTCTTTGGGTGAGTTAGATCCACCAATATTTGGGTTAGTAGTCAAGAGCTTAACTGTTCACATCACCCAGGGACTCCCTTTCTAGAAGAAATACTCAGCAAAATAATATTGAAAGATGTCTCAGAGGTGGGGTGGGGAGGAGGACAACTAAGACTTCCTTAAAATCTAACACTTGTATAATAGAAGCATGACAGCCTGTCTATCTCATTAATAAAGGCCTTGAGCCACTGATCCAGATGTCAGACAATGTGGGAGAAATAAAATATTATCCCACCTTGTCCCAGTACCCCAGGACTGCTTAGTTTCATTGGGTGATACATTGATAAGCCCTTGATTGATTTTTCCCAATCCAATGCTGTTGACCAGAGAATTTATGAAATATTATCACAAATTCTGGCACTAAATTGTGTGTTGACAGTCATGTTGGCTGTTGTGACTTTTAAACACATTTTATATGTAATCATTGTTATTGTAAAGACAAGTTGAGAGTGAGTCCACCAAGGGCTATAGAATTATAAACATTATTTTAATAATTCCATAATAATTTAAAAAGTGGGAGTCTGTAGCATTTAATCATTAGTTGAACATTCAGATGACTTATAAATTTTAGGTATTACAAAATAATCCTAAATACCATGTTATTTTCTTAAGAAAGGTTTCCAAAAGTGAGGTTGTTGGGCCAAACTTAGGGCTGTGTTAAGGCTCTTGATCTATTGTTAAGATAATTGATTAAGCACCTTCAAAAGTCATCATTTGCCTATCCCTAAAGTCTTCTTTATCTTTGCAAATTCTAGGAACATAAAGTCTTTTATGGCCAGTTTCTAATTCTCCTTTACTTAATTTCATCTTCTCAGTAGCTTCATAAATTTCTATGTATTATTTTCATTCTTTTACAGATAAGGAAATTCTGATTCAGAGGATCCATTTGCTCAAGATCACAGAGTAAGTAAGTAGCAAGTTAGTAGCAACTGAGTCAGAGTCTACAGCTTGGGAAGCTAATCTTCTAGCTCCAAATCCAACGTTCTTCTACCCTCCATGACACCTATCCTAAAGTTCTTCTTTTACAGATGAAGTGACTGATACTCAGAAAGATAAAAGAACTTGTTGTCAGAGTGCACATAGCTAAGCAATGCAGAACCTAGTTCTACAATTCCTCATTATGAAAACAATACTGGGGTGGTGGGGGGACAGGGTCAAGATGGCCAAGTAGTCAGATGCTTCCTGAGGTCCCTCTTACAAAAAAGGCCCCCCAGCAAAAAGTGAATCAATTATGTATGACAGTCTAGGAGCCCTGAACATCAAAGACAAAGTTAAGGAATTGGGCTGAGTGGCAGAGGGAGAGAGAGACGGTTCAGAAGCAGCAAGAAGTTGCCAGACCTGACCTGGCAGGAAGCGTTCTGCAGGCCAGGTCCACTGGCATAAGCACAGTGAGGCAAGCAGTGGTATTTGGGACGCATTTTCCACACTGGGAAAGACCGAGCAGAAGAGAGTCTACTCGCACCTCTAGAACCAGCATAACATGGTGCTCAATCACCAAAAGATGAGTACATGTATCTAACCTACCATGCAGATCAAAAAACACCCCTTTGGGATAAATCTCTTTCCCACTTACATGCTCCCTTCCTGCTCTGTACTGGGTCCCAGCCAGCTGCACCCCCTGAGCTGGAAGTAGAAACTGTCAAGTGCCCTGAGCCATTCTCTCAGCCTTGAAGAGGGAACAAATTAACAAACAGGGAAAAAGTAATCTGCCAGTTCCACTAAGCCGGGAACTCAGGCCAGAAACAACTCCTTTGCCTAGGCACAGGCATAAGTGGCCCACAGAATTTGAATGCCTTTCAAGCCTTTCACCCCTGCATAGACCTGTGTGGGCCCATTTCAATAGCATAGGTCCTCATTAGCCCAGCACCACAGGGTATATACCTGAAGCCTAACTTTGACTGTATCATCTATATGGTGAAGAGGCTGGTTCGTAATATTTGACACCACTCTGCCTATTAAGCAGAGTCCTTACCAACCCACATCAGGGGCCTGAGGACTGGTGGCTCCACCCACGCCACCTGTGACAGGGGTACAAGAATTAGTGGTGCCTCCCAGTCCTTACAGCCAACAGCATTGGGTGTCCATGGTCCAGCAGCAAAACCCACCCACCTATGCACTCTAGGGAACAGAGACATACTTTCCTCACAGACACTCAGGGGTGGTTGTCAGACCCCTGCCTTGCTCAGTGCATGACCCCCTGCTACAGCCAGGTACCTGTGCTACACTAATCACCCTGCTTGTCTAGGACTGTAGGTGAGAGCCTACACCACACACTTGGTGACCAAATACCTGGACACCTGAGCTAAATCCATTCAAGAAAAGTGAACATACTCCTGGGCTCACATATCTAGTAACATCTCTAACCACCTGGTGACAGGACATTAGAGCTTCAAAGATGCTAATAATCAAACTAGTTCACTCAAGCAGCCTATTTGGGCATATCAAAATAAAACAAAACAGGAAGCTAGGACACAGTAAGCAAACATAAAATAAATACAATAACTTATTGATGCCTCGGAGACAGCAGTCAACATCAAGTCACATAAAGGGGCAGACCATGATGGCTTCAGCAAGCTCCAAAACAAAGAATCAAGAAATCTTCCAGATGAAGAGAATTTCCTGGAACTACCAGAGGTAGAATACAGAAGATTAATATAAAGAACTCTTCAAGAGATCAGGAAGAAGATCAGGTAAAATGCAGAACAAGCCAAGCAGCACACAGACAAAGCAATGGAGGAACTTAAGAAGATTAGAGAAGAGCATAATGACAAATTTAGCAGGCTGCAAGAATCCATAGAGAGATAGCAATCAGAAATTCAGATTAACAATAAAGTTTCAGAATCAGACAACTCCTTAGAAAGTCATAGGAGCAGAATTCAGGCAATGGAAGTCCAAATTAGTGAGATTGAAGATAAAGCACTCGACACCAACATATTTAGGAAAAATCACATAAAAGAATTTAAAAAAATGAAGAAATCATAAGAATTATGTGGGACTCTATCAAGAGGAATAACCTATGAGTGAATGGAGTACCAAAACAGGGGGGATAACAGAAAATACAGAGAGAATTGTTGAAGATTTGTTGGCAGAAACCTTCCCTGATAAAGTGAAAGATGAGAAGATATCTATTCAAGATGCCCATCGAACCCCACCAAAGTGATGACAAAAGAAAGTCACCAATACATAATCAAACTTTCCAAAATCAAAGATAAAGAAATATTTAAGAGCAGCTAAGGATCACCTACAAAGGAAAGTCAATAAGATTAAGCTCAGATTACTCAGCAGAGACCATGCAGGTAAGAAGGCAATGAGATGACAAATATAAAGCCTTGAAGGAAAAAAAAATCACCAGCCAAGAATTATATATATAGCAAAACTGTCTCTCAAATATGAAGGCAGAATTAGGACATTTCAAGGTAAACAGAGGTTTACGGAATTTGCAAAAACCAAACCAAAATTCAAAAAAAAATACTGAAAAAAAGTCCTCTGGTTAGAAAACCAACAACATCAGATAACAACCCAAGACTAGAATGCAGGACAGAGCAACCAGATATCAACCCAGATGGGGAAATCACAAAAATAAATCAAAGCTAAAATGCTCAAAACAGGAAAACAGAGACATCATTATGCAAAAGGCGACAACAGTAAAACAAAAAAGAGGGACTAAAAAAAGTTGTCATAGATCTTTCATATGCAGAGGAAGTCAAGGCGATATAAAGAAATCAAAGATTGGTTTAAACTTAGAAAAATAGAGGTAAATATTAAGGTAACCACAAAGGAAACTAACAATCCTACACATCAAAACAAGAAAAACATAAAAACTCAGCAAATATAAAATCAACAACCATCAAAAAGAGGGAAAAAGTATATATATAAAGAAAAATGACTCTGCATGGAAAATTAAGTGGAACACAGAAACTGTCAATAAAACACACACACACAAAAGACATCAAAATGACAGCACTAAACTCATACCTATCAATAATTTTGCTGAATGTAAGTGGACTAAACACACCAATAAAGAGACAGAGAGTTGCAGAATGGATAAAAAAAACATGATCCGTCTATATGCTGTCTACAAGAGACACACCTTAGCCTTAAAAACAAAAACACACTAAAACTCAAATGATGGGACAAAATCTGTCAAGCAAACAGCAATCAAAAAAGAGCAAGAGTGGCAATAATAATTTCTGGCAAAATAGACTTTAAAGTAAAATCCATCACGAAGGATAAGAAAGTACATTATATAATGATTAAAGGGTCAATACGCCAGGAGGACATAACCATAATAAATATTTATGCATCCAACGACAGGGCTCCAAAATATATAAAACAAACTCTGACAGCATTGAAAGGGGAGATAGACAGCTCCACAAAAATAGTAGACTTCAGCACACCACTTTTGGTGAAGGACAGAACATCAAGAAAGAAGCTCCATAAAGACACGGAAGATCTAAACACAACAACCAACCAACTTGACCTCGTAGACATATACAGAACATTTCACCCAACAGCAACCAAGTATACTTTCTTTTCCAATGCACAAGCGACATTCTCCAGAAGACCACATATTAGGCCACAAAGCAAGCCTAAACAGAATCCAAAACATTGAAATATTACAAAGCATCTTTTCTGACCATAAAGCCTTAAAAATAGAAATCTATAACAGAAAAAGCAAGAAAAAAAATCATACACATGGAAACTGAAAAATACCTTGCTCAAAAACTATTGGGTTATATAAAAAATTGAGGACAGAATAAAGAAATTCATAGAGTCAAATGAGAAAACACATCCTACCAGAACCTTTGAGACATGGCAAAAGCAGTGCTCAGAGGTCAATTTATAGAAATAAATGCACACACACAAAAAGAAGAAAGGGCCAAAATAAAAAAATTATCCCTACAACTCAAACAAATAGAAAGAGAACAGCAAAAGAAGCCCTCAGGCACCAGAAGAAAGCAAATAATAAAAATTAAAGCAGAATTAAATGAAATAGAGAATAGAAAAACAATGGAAAGAGTTAACAAGACCAAAACCTGGTTCTTTGAAAAGATCAGCGAAATTGATAAACCATTGATTAAGCTGATGAAAGAAAAACAGGAGAGCAAGAAAATAACCCAAATAAGAAATGAGATAGGCAATATCACAAGAGACACCCCTGAAATTAAAAGAACCATAACAGAATACTATGAACGCTAACAAATGTGAAAACCTAGAGGAAATGGACAAGTTTCTAGAAACACACTACATACTTAAACTACACAAACAGATGTAGAACAACTAAATAAACCTATAACAAAAGAAGAAGTTGAAAACATAATTTAAAAACTTCCGCCAAAAAAAAAAAGCCCTGAACCTGATGGCTTCACTGGAGAATTCTACCAAACTTTCAAACAGGAGTTAACACTACTGCTACTAACGGTATTTCAGAGCATAGAAAAGGATGGAATACTCCCAAACTCATTCTATGAAGCCAGCACAATCTTGATACCAAAATCAGGTAAAGACACCACAAAAAAAAAAAAAGAAAACTACAGACCAGTGTCCCTCGTGAACATAGATGCAAAAATCCTCAACAAAATTCTAGCCAATAGGATTCAACAACATATCAAAAAAATGATTCACCATGACCAAGTGGAATGCATACCAGGTATGCAGGGATGGTTCAACATTAGAAAAACAATCAACGTAAGCCATCATATAAATAAAACAAAAGACAAGAACCACATGATCTTATCAATTGATGCGGAGAAGGCATTTGATAAAGTCCAACACCCATTCATGATAAAAACTCTCAGCAAAATAGGAATAGAAGAAAAATTCCTCAACATAATAAAGGGCATTTATACAAAGCCAACAGCCAACGTCATCCTAAACAGAGAAAGACTGAAACCATTCCCCTTGAGAATGGGAACCAGACAAAGGTGCCCTTTATCGCCACCCTTATTCAACATTTTGCTGGAGGTCTTAGCCAGAAATAAAGAGCACCCAAATTGGCAAAGAAGAAGTAAAGGTATCTCTGTTTGCAGATGACTTGATCTTATACATAGAAAAACCTAAAGAATCCTCAAGAAAACTACTGAAACTAATAGAAGAGTTCAGCAGAGTATCAGGATAGAAGGTAAACATACAAAAATCAGTTGGATTCCTCTACACCAACAAAAAGAACATTGAAGAGGAAATCACCAAATCAATACCATTTACAATAGACCCCAAGAAGATAAAATGCTTAGGAATAAATCTAACCAGAGACATAAAAGACCTATACAAAGAAAACTACAAGATGCTACTGAAAGAAACCAAAGGAGACCTACATAAGTGGAAAAAATACCTTGCTCATGGATAGGAAGACTCAACAGTGTGAAAGTATCAATTCTACCCAAAGTGATCTACAGGTACAAGGCAGTCCTGATCCAAATTCCAGTGGCATTTTTTAATGAGATGGAGAAGAAAATCACCAACTTCATATGGAAAGGGAAGAGGCCCTGGATAAGTAAAGCATTACTGATAAAGAAGAACAAGGTGGGAGGCTTCACACTACCTGATTTTAGAAAGTATTATACCACCATGGTTGTCAAAATAGCCTGGTACTGGTACAACAACAGATACATAGAACAATGGAACAGAATTGAGAATCCAAACATAAATTCATCCACTTATGAGCAGCTGATATTTGACAAATGTACAAAGTCAGTTAAATGGGGGAAAAAACAGTCTCTTTAACAAAACTGAATATACATCTGCAAAAAAGTTAAACAAGACCCATACCTCACACCATGCACAAAAACTAGCTGGAAATGGATCAAAGGCCTAATAAGAAATCTAAAGCTATAAAGATCACAGAAGAAAAAATAGGGACAATGCTAGGAGCCTTAATACATGGCATAAACAGTATACAAAACACTACTAACAATGCACGAACACCAGAAGAGAAACTAGATTACTGGGAGCTCCTAAAAATCAAACACTTATGTCCATCCAAAGACTTCACCAAAAGAATAAAAAGACAATCTACAGACTGGGAAAAAAGTTTTGGCTACAGCAAATTCGATCAGTGTCTAATCTCTAAAATCTACAAAACACTGCAAAACCTCAACAACAAAAAGACAAATAACCCAGTTATAAAATGGGCAAAGTATATGAACAGGCACTTCCCAAAAGAAGACGTTCAGGCGGCTAACAAATACATGAGGATATGCTCACAATCATTAGCCACTAGGGAAATGCAAATCAAAACTGCAATGAGATACCATCTTATCCCAACAAGGTTAGCATTAATCCAAAAAACACAAAATAATAAATATTAGAGAGGTTGTGGAGAGACTGGAACACTTACACACTGCTGGTGGGAATGTAAAATGGTACAACCACTTTGGAAATCGATTTGGCACTTCCTTAGAAAGCTAGAAATAGAACTACCATACAATCCAGCAAATGGATAAAGCAAATGATGGTATATTCACACAGTAGATTACTATGCAATGATAAAGAACAACGATGAATCCGTGAAACATCTCGTAACATGAAGGAATCTGGAAGGCATTATGCTGAGTGTAATTAGTTGCAAAAGGACAAATATTGTATTAGATCACCATTATAAGAACTCAAGAGAAGAGATTTAAACACAGAAGAAAACATTCTTTGATGGTCATGAGGGTTGGGGAGGAAGGAAAAGGGGTATTCACTAGCTAGATATTAGACAAGGATTATTTTAGGTGAAGGGAAGGACAGCACACAATACAGGGCAAGTCAGCACAACTGGACTAATCCAAAAGCTAGGAAGTTTCCTGAATACAACCAAACACTTTGAGGGACAGAGTAGCAGTGGTAGGGGCCTGGGGACCATGGTTTCAGGGGGCATCTAGGTTAAAATAACAAAGTTTTATTAAGAAAATGTTCTGCATCCCACTTTGGTGATGGCGTCTGGGGTCTTAAAAGCTAGCAAGCGGCCACCTAAATGCATCAATTTGTCCCAACCCACCTGGAGCAAAGGAGAGTGAAAACACCAAAGACATGAGGAAAACATGAGCCCATGAGACAGAAAGGGCCACATAAACCAGAGTCTCCATCAGCCCGAGACTGGAAGAACTGGATGGTCTCCGGCTACCATCAATGACTGCCCTGACAGAGAAAACAACAGAGAGTCCCTGATGGAGCAGGAGAAAAGTGGGGTGCAGAACTCGAATTCTAGTAAAAAGACCAGACTTAATGGTCTGACTGAGACTGAAGGGACCCCAGAAGACATGGCCCCCAGACTCTTTGTTATCCCAAAACTAAAACCATTCCCTAAGCCAGCTCTTCAGACAAATATTAGACTGGACTATAAAACATAAAATGATATTGGTGAAGAGTGTACTTCTTAGCTCAAGTAGACACATGAGACTAAGTGGGCAGCTCCTGTCTGGAGGTGAGATGAGAAGGCAGAGGGGACTGGAGCTGGTTGAATGGACATGGGAAGTACAGGGTGGAGAGGAGGAACGTGCTGTCACGTTATAGGGAGAGCAACTAGGGTCACATAACAATGTGTGTATAAGCTTTCGGATGAGAAACTGATGTGAATTGTAAACTTCCACTTAAGTTCCAATAAAAAAAAAAAAGAATACAATACTGTATTCACGGTCAGTTTGTAATAGCAAAAAATTCAAAATAATCTGAGAGTTGGTGAGATACCACACACTGAAACTTTGTAAGTTACTGTGGAGTGCTTATTTCTCTGAGTTTCTTCCAGTGTATTTTCCACTTCACCTTTCTTCTCCTCTCAACAGAACCTCACGGAGCTTGAATCCATCACCTCTCTGAATCCAGAGTCCAATGGTGGGGTGATCAAAAAGACAGTTGTCAATGACAAAAGAATGCTGAAATGGGGAGTCTCCTTCCCATGCTCCACACGAAGGCCCATTTGTACAGCTTTCCCAGTGAAAAATCTGTCCTTAGAACATTGCTTTCCAAAAAGGACTGGCTTTCTCATCTTCTACCCAAAATTTACATATTTTTTATCTTTATATGACTACGGGGAGGATCTCTAGACATTCCTCCCCTTATCTTTGAACTCTCTTTTGTGTTGTCCACACTGCTTTGGAAAATAGAGTTGCTAATGTAATAGATGGTGAACAGTTCTGGAGTAGCAGGTTTCAGGTTTTTCCAATTATATTTTCCAATCATGGTTGCCATGAAAACATTTCTACAAAGACATTAATTAAGAGACCAAAGTCAGGATGACCAGATGCATCCCTGCTACTCCCCCATCATTACATGGTTGAAGATAACAGTATCAGTTGTAAAAAGTGAGTCATCCTGAAAGCTGCAGCATCTCTGACACAGGCTACAAGATGGAAAGGGAATTCCCACTTCATAGTTAGAGTGTTGTTTTTTCTTCTCTAAGATTCATCCACCTCGGATCTAACTTTCTCCATCTCCCCCACACACCAGATGCTCCATCTGCATTGAGCAACTTCATGGGTAATTCCCAAGTTTTCTGCTTACTTTCCCGCCTCCCCACCTTTGATCATACTGAAGACTCATCTGAAATATCTTTTCCTATCCACTGGGCAAAATCTTGCACATTGTGATGTTTGACTTACATGTCTTCTCCTTTTCAAAGCCTTTTTAAGAACTTTCACAGAAAGAACCAATCATTTCCTCCTTTGTGAGCTCAGTCTCTTGGTTCACCCAATTAGTAGAGAATTTTCTCCACTCTACTGTGTTGTTGCTTTTTTACCCCTCACCCTAGTCTGTAAATTCTTCGAGAGCAGCCACAAAGATATGTGCATCTTTGTAACCTATTGTTGTTGTCGTTAGGTGTCATTGAGTCGGTTCTGACTCATAGCGACCCTATGCACAACAGAACGAAACACTGTCTAGTCCTGTGCCATCCTCACAATCATTGTTATGCTTGAGTCCATTGTTGCAGCCTGTGTCGATCCATCTTGTGGAGGGTCTTCCTCTTTTTTGCTGGCCCTTTACTTTACCAAGCCTGTTGCCCTTCTCCCCGGACTGATCCCTCCTGATAACGTGTCCAAAGTACGTAAGATGTAGTCTCACCATCCTCGCTTGTAAGGGGCATTCTGGGTGTACTACTTCTGAGACACATATGTTCATTCTTGTAGCCTAAGCATTTAATATACCAAACCAAACCCATTGCTGTCAAGTAGATTCCAACTCATATCGACCCTATAGGACAGAGTAGAACTACCATAGGGTTTACAAGGCTGTGGTCTTTAGGGAAGCAGAATGCCACATCTTTCTCCTGCAGAGCTATTACTGGGTTCAAACAGCTGAGCGCTTAACCACTGCCCCACCAGGGCTTCTTAAGTATCAAATATAGGAGCTGGCAAGCTTTTCCTATAAAGAGTCAGTAGTAAATAATTCAGGTTTTGTGGGCCATACGGTCTCTGTTGCAACTACGCAACTCACTGTTATAGCACAAAGGCAGTCATAGACAATATGTAAAAAATGGGCTGGCTGTAATCCAATCAAAAACAGGTTGTAAGTCACATTTGGTCCACAGGTCATATTATGCCAATCTCTGATCTAGTACAATGTCTAACACACACACACACACACACACACACACACAAATTCTCAGTAAGTTCTTATTAAATTTAATAGCCACAGTTAATAATCTCATTAGATATGGTCACCAAATCATAGACCACCATCAAAAAATCATTCACTATGGACTTACTATATATTGTCTTAGTCATCTAGCACTGCTATAACAGAAATACCACAAGTAGATGGCTTTAACAAAGAGAAGTTTATTCTCTCAGTCTAGTAGGCTAGAAGTCCGAATTTAGGGTGCTGACTCTCTGTCGGCTCTGGAGGAAGGTCCTTGTGATACATCAGTCTTCCCTTGGTCTGGGAGCATCTCAGCACAGGAACCTTAGGTCCAAAGGACATGCTCTGCTCCCGGCACTGCTTTCTTAGTGATATGAGGTCCCCATGTCTCTCTGCTCTTTCCTCTCTTTTATATCTCAAAAGAGATTAGCTTAACAGACTACCTAATCTTGTGGACCTCATCAATATAGCTGCCACTAATCCATCTTATTACATCATAATGATAGGATTTACAACATATAGGAATATCACATAAAATTGTGGGCAATCACATAAAATGGTAGACAATAACACAATACTGGGAATTATGGCCCAGCTAAGTTGACAGATATTTAGATATTTTGGGCGGACACAATTTAATCCATGACATATATTGTTGTTAGTTACTATTGAGTCAGCTCCGACTTTTGGTGACCCTACGTACGTACAACAGAATGAAATGTTGCCCGTTCTGCACCATCTTTATGATCATTGGTATGCTTGAGTCCCTTATTATGGCCACTGTGTATTTTGAGTGTCTTCTAACCTAAGGGGCTCATTTTCTAGCACTTTATCTGATAATATTCTATTGTGGTCTATAGGTTTTCACTGGCTAAGTTTTGGAAGTAGATCACCCGGTCTTTCTTCCTAGTCTGTCTTAGCCTACAAGTGCTGCTGAAACCTATCCACCATCAGTGACCCTACTTGTATTTGAAATACTGGTGGCATACCTTTCAGCATCATAGTAACATGCAAGGCACCACAGTATGACACACTGACAGATAGGTTTTAGTATTGCATATTATATATGTAACATATTGAGGAACCCTAGAAAACTAAAACAATCTTATCTCACAAAAGGCTTAAAAAAAAAAATTAATCTGATAATGACATTTCTTTCAGGGTTTCAATTCCAAGATGGGTGATTGGAAAGTTAGTAAGGAGAAAACTTTGGCACTATGATGGCCAGTAACTACTCTTGCTTAAATTGGTGGAGAATCGTGACTCCACTGACCTGGGGCAGGAATCACAAATGCAGTCAGATGGAAGTTATGCAGAGGAACCAACTCTTACATCACTGAATAACAATAAAGATAAATTGTAACTATAGAAAACACCTATTAAGGGCTTACTCTGTGCCAGGTGCTATTCTAAGCACTTTACGTGTATTTATCTAATACTCACAAGAACTTTTGAAGAAAGTGTTACTTTCCTCTCAAATTTACAGAAAAACTGAGGCTCAGAGACGTTAGGTAACTTATCCAGGGTAATACAGCTAGCAAGTGGTGATGCTGGCAATATAAAATTGAAGGATAGGTACATGTAATTGTCTGTGGCTCTTAAATGCAGGACAATCAACTGAGTTGTAACAATCAACTGAGGAATTAATACCAATATCTAGGACCCCACCCTTAGAAATGCTGAGTCAGGATACCTGCGGTGAAATCTAGGAGTTTTTCTCATTTTTTTAAAAAAAAAAACTTCCTTGTGATTATAATGCGTAGCTGTAGTGGGTTGAATGGTGGCTCCCCAAAAAGATATGGCTATGTCCTAATCATCAAAACTTATAAATGTTACCTTATTTGGAAAAAAAGTTTGTTGCAGCTGTAATTAAGTTAAGGACGTTGAGATGAAGAGATCATCCTGAATCATCTGGGTGGGCTGTAAACCAATAACAGCGTCCTTACAAGAGACCCCCAGGGGAGACAGACAGAGAAGAGGAGGCGGCAATATTACCACAGAGGCAGAGGTTGGAGTGATATGGCCACAGGTCATGGAATGCCAGAAATTACCAGAAGCTGGCGGAAGCAAAAAACAGATTCTCCCTTAGAGCCTCCAGAGGGAATGCACCCTGCCAATACCTTGATTTGGGACTTCTGGCCTCCAGAACTGTGAGAGAATAAGTTTCTGTTGTTTTAAGCCACCAAGTTTGGGGTAATTTGCTACAGCAGCCATAGGAAACAAATACAGATTCTGGTACCGGGAAGAGGGATGCTCTTGTAGTAAAGGCTTAAATATATGGAAGTGTCTTTGGAACTGGGTAATGGATACAGACTGCAAGAATTCTGAGAAGCATGATAGAAAAAGCCTAGATTGACTTGAATGGACTGTTGGTAGAAATATGGATGCTGAAGACTTTGCCAGTAAGGGCTCAGTAGAAAGTGAGGAGCATGGTAAAGAAAGGTTCTTTTGTTACAGAGAATGCATATGTAATCATAAGGAGAATGTTGGTAGACATATAAACATTAAAGGAACTCTGGCCAGGGCTCAGAAAGAAATGAGGACCATGTTATTGGAAACTGGAGGAAAGGTAAACTTTGTTAGGCAGTGGCAGAAATCTTGGCTGAATATAGTCCTATGTCATGCAGAAAGCAGAACTTGTATGCAGTGGACTTGGGTATTTAGCTAAGCAGATTTCTGAGCAAAGTTTTGAAAGTGTGGCCTCGTTTTTCCTTGCTGCTTATAGTAAAATGCAGGCGGTAAGAGATACATTGAGGAAGGAATCTTTATACAAAAATGAATCTGCACTTTGGTTTGGGATGTTCTTGGCCTATCCAGGAAACCCTGGTGGTGTAGTGGTTAAGTGCTACGGCTGCTAACCAAAGGGTCGGCAGTTCGAATCCGCCAGGCACTCCTTGGAAACTCTATGGGGCAGTTCTACTCTGTCCTATAGGATCGCTATGAGTTGGAATTGACTCAACGGCACTGGGTTTGGTTTGGGTTTTGGTGGCCTATCCACAAAGGGAGCTAAAATTAGGAAATTCACTTTTGGGAAAGCATGCTCTGGGAGAAGTCTAAGGTTGTAGTTGGAAAACCTTTTGCTGAAGAAATTGGTATGTGACCCATGAATCCACTCAACCATGTCAGTGAAAGTGAGGAATAGAGATGAGATTATTCAGGAAAGACCCTCCACGAGCTGGATTGACACAGTGGCTGCAACAATGGACTGAAGCATAGCAACAATTGTGAGGATGGTGCAGGGCCAGACAGTGTTTTGTTCTGTTGTGCATAGGGTTGCCATGAGTCAGAACCAACTCCGTGGCACCTAACAACAACAACATGCTTATACCATTTTATCTTAGAAGTGGATAACTTGTTGTCTAGTTTCACAGGTCCATAGATAGATTTTGCCTCAGGATGGATCATATCTAGAGTCTCATGCATACTTGATTTAGATAATTTCAATGATAAGAATTGGGAATTTTGAACTGATGATATTTAAATGATATTTTGGACCTGAGTTAATGTTGTAATGTGTTGAAACTTTCAGGGATATTGGATGGGGTGAATGTAATTTGCATGTGAAATGGACGTGAATTTTGTGGACCCAGAGTGTAGACTGTAGTGGGTTTAATGGTGGTCTCCCAGAAGATAAGTCTACATACTAATTTCCACAACCCTGTAAAAGTTATCTTATTTGGAAAAAGGGTCTTTGAAGATATAATTAAGTTAAAGATAGTGAGATGAGGTGATCATTCTTGATTATGTGGATGGGCCCTAAATCCCTGACAAGATTCCTTATAAGAAAAAGGCAGAGGGAGATTTGAGACAGACAGAAGAGAGAGAGACACAGACTGTCTTAGTCATTTAATGCTGCTATAACAGAAATAACTGCAAGTGAATGGCTTTAACAAAGCGAAATTTATTTTCTCACAGTCTAGTAGGCTAGAAGTCCAAATTCAGGGCATCAGCTCCAGGGGAAGGCTTTCTCTCTCTGTTCGCTCTGGTGGAAAGTCCTTCGCATCAATCTTCCCCTGTACTAGTCACTTCTCTGGATTGGAACTCGAAGTCCAAAAGACGTGCTTTTCTCCCAGCACTGCTTTCTTGGTGGTTTGAGGTTCCCATGTCTCTCTGCTCACTTCTCTCTTTTTTATCTCAAAAGAAATTGGCTTAAAACATTAATCTTGTAGATATCATCAATATAACTGTCACTAATCCATCTCATTACATCACAGTGATAGGATTTACAACACACAAAGGGAGATCACATCAGATGACAAAATGGTAGACAATCATACAATACTGGGAATCATGACCTAGCCAAGTTAACAGATATTTCTGGGAGACACAACTCAAACCATGAAATTGCACCCTTTGGCTCCCCAAAATTCATGTCCTTGCCACTTATAAAACATATTCATCCCATCATATATAGCAAAAGTCTTAAATCAACTCCAAGTCCAAAATCCAAAAATTCCTCTTCATCTGTGAAATCTAGAATAGAAGTTATCTGCTTCCAAAGTACAATGGTGCAACAGCCACAGGGTAGATATTTCCATTACAAATGGGAGAAATTGGAGGGAAAGAAGGCATAATAGGCACCAAGCAAGTTAGCAGAACACATTACATTAGCCCTCAAGGCTTGAAAATAACCCTCCGTTCTCTGAGACCATTTACACATAGTCCTGCCCTCCAGACTCCAGGTATTGGCCACACTCTCCAGATTCTGAGTGGAGGCCCCTCAGCCCTGGGCTTCAGCTCCGCCTTCCAGGTCTCTGGGACTGCAACATTGCTCCCCTGGCTTTAGACTCACCATTCTTCTAGGCCATCTGAGTGGTGACTGCACCCTTAGAAACACCAGAGGCCATGGCTCTACCCTTTGAGACCCCAGAGGTCATGGCCATACCTTTTGAGACTGAGGCAGTTTGGTTGCCTGAGTTTCTTGTCTCTTTAGCTTCTGATTCCTGGTTCCTTGACCTCTCAGCCCCTTGGACCTCTCCGCCTGTGTCTGCCCCACTGGGGCACCTGTTCCAAAGCTCTTTAGCTTGACTTATAAGTGCTGGGAGGCACTCTACTCCTTCAGAAAGCTTCTGAGCACAGCCACTCAGCTCTCTCACTCCATGGGTCAGCTGCAACAAGGTCTCACATGGATCTGGTCCTCTGTTGCTGCCAGTCCTTTGCTGCCACCAGTCTTCAGCTGCTGTTTTTCACCATTTGCACCTTCTCCAGTGTTAACAGTTCTCCTCACTTCCTTCTGTGTCTTCTATCCATTCACAGTTTCAAAGCCATTTCCACATTTTAGGTATCTGTTACAGTAGCACCCCACTCCTGGTACCAAATTCTGTCTTAGTCTTCTAGTGCTGCTGTAACAGAAATAGCACAAGTGGATGACTTTACCAAAGAGAAATTTATTATCTAATCTTGTCAATCTCATCAATATAACTGCCACTAATCCATCTCATTACATCGTAGTAATAGGACTTACAACACATAGGGAAATCACGTCAGATGACAAAATGGTAGATAATCATACAATACTGGGAATCATGACCTAGCCAATTGATAGATATTTTTCGGGGACACAATTCAATCCATGACACAGACATACAGAGGAGAAGGTGTGTGAATCTGGAGGCAGAGATTGGAGTGATACAGGGACAAGCCAAAGAATCCCAGTAACCACTAGAAGCCAAAAGAGGCAAGAAAATGGATTCCCCAACACCCAGAGCCTCTAGAGGAAATGTGATCCTGCCAACACCTTAATTTCAAACTTCTATCCTTCAGAACTGTGAGAAAATCCATTTCTGTTGTTTTAAGCCACTCAGTTTGTGGTCATTTGTTACAGTAGCTACCGTAAACTAATACAATAGCCAAGTTCAAGCATCTCTAACCTACATACATCAATCAGTTTTCCATGCATCAATGTATTCATTAATCCAATAATTATTTATTGAATACTCACAGAGTGGTAGGCATTATTCAAGGGGCTGGAGATGCAGAGATGAATAAAATGTCATCTCTATTTCCAAGAAGCTAGCACCTTCCAGCACAGTATTTCTCTGACTAAAAAATTAAAAATAAAATTTTTTTTAGGTGTAATTACATTTATTGTGATTCTAGAAATACTTAGATTTATTTCTTCCATTTTGTTACATGCTTTCTCTTTGACTTATTTTTCTATGCTTCTTTTAAAAGTATAAAGTTAATGAATTTATCTAGCCTACTCTTGAACAATACAAAGATCTTAGACTGCTTTAACTCTAACCACTCACTCCTATCTTAAAACTTATTGCTGCTCAGCATTTTTGTTGTGTTTTTATCCCCCAGATTAAACAGCGTCTTTATACCTTATTCAGTCAATGCTCGTGTGGATTAACCCACATATTTGTTAATTTCTTTGCTTATCATTTCTACTTCCATTTCAAACTTTTCATCTGGGACTATTTGCCTGCTTCCTGTATTACATCCTTAATCAATCTGGGTCCAATCAAGAGACAGAAACCACACAGTAATTCAAGCAGGGAAAGTTTAATATAAAGAATTATTAAGCTATGAAAGAAGAATAACTATAAAGATGAAAAGCAATCTCTAAAAGGTAACCTAGGCTTGAGTGAGAGGACCCAAGGAAGGACAAAATTGAAAGAGACCCTTCCCTCCAAGCCTGGCATTCAGACCTCGTTGGAGAAGGTGTAGTTGCAGCGTAGTGAATAGGTCACTAAATTGCCTGGGCCAGAACTGGAACAGAGTTACCAGGCAAGCAGAAAACAACCTTCAAGGTGCAGATGAGCCAGTGCTGGTAGTGAGCACACAGAGTGACAGGGTACTGCTGCAGACACAAGGCCTGGAATTTGTGGCTGGGCTGGGAGGGCTGTGGAAAGGAGCTCATTGGACCCTGGCTGGGGCTGAGAGGTTGCTGAGGGACTGCATGTTCTGGACACACAGTTGGGGCAGAGCACTACCAGATGCGCCACTTAATCCACGTCTTTGACTAACTGACCATGCAGCAGGAACAAGTAAAAGTAAAACTCAGCACACGAGAACAAGAAGAGAAGCTCCCCCAACCCCGCAATGTCCCTCTGGTACTCCCTGATAGAAAAAGTTAACATCGTGCTTTCTGTAAAGGAGAGACGTGTAGGTAATCCAATCCATTATCACAGAGCACTTAACTGAGAAGTAAATTTGGGGCTGAGAGGCAAAAATTGATAACTAGGCATAGTCTATCCTTTAGCAACTCAGCTTTCATATGTACCTTTCTACACATATTGTAACACTCTTAAAACAAAAAAATGACTCCATAACAATACATAACAAGATATAGCTATCTTTCCTACAAGTGAAGAAATTCTTACCCTTCCCCATAATGAGAAGATACACAGTCTTGTTAGTCAAATTCATTCCTGGTCCCATTGAATATTCTGTTACTTTAGGGCTAATTTTTAAGGTTAACATTAAACAAATTCTATATAAAATAAAAATGGAAAAAGAAGAGAGAAAAACAAAATTATTAGCATATATGATTAACTATGTATAAATCAAGCAAAGAGAAAACATGCAAGTCTACTACTAGATCCTTCATTTTTACAATGTGTCAAGAGGTTGTGGTTGATGTCTATGATTTTTTCTTCTACTACCTGTTCTATAATTCTAGGCTCTTCGCCTGGTAGAATAACTCAAATATTAATTTCCAAAGTGACTGAGTCTTTAATCTTCTTGCCTTTTTTGGGCTGTTGTTGTTTTCTATTAACCTTTACTATTGGGCACGAAAGTACTAAGTGGCATCCAAGAGAATTCCCGAGATTCCACACAGTCCTCCATGACTCCATTGTGTAGATGCAGCCCAATTTCTCTTTGGTAATTTGAATCAATCACTCTAGTTAGTAGATTAATCTCCCCCCCGCCCCACCAACTTTTTGGCTGTTTGTTCGGTGGCACAGGACCTTAAAATGGCCCAACGTCAGTTTCATCTTCCAATTCAGTGGAACCATTTTTATTTCCCCTGGTGGAAGTATTCCTTCCTTGGGGACTTTGAGTTCCCATGAAGAAGAACTCAAAGTTATCAGGCTAAGAAGCAAAAATTCTGCAAGTAGGTTATTAGGTGCTGTAGTGAGGATGGTGCAGGACAATGCAGTATTCCTTTCTGTTGTACATAGGGTCACCATGAGTCAGAACCAACTCCACAGAAACTGACAATAACGTAGTGAGAGGACCTACTCTATCTTCCACCCCTTGATTACCAGACCTATGTATGCTGACTCTGGCGAAGATAAAAAAAAAAAAAGAAAGGTAGCACCGTATAATGTTGTCTGATTCAAAGCATATACTGCATCATGTAAAACAGAAACCCATCCTTTTGGGGTATTGTCTTGCAAATGGTGCTGTGCCATAACTATGTCTTTAGTAAGCTAACAACCTTTCAATTTGGCCAGCTGCTTCCTGGTGATGGGGGCATGTGATAAGACCAGTTAATTTCATGGGCATGAGTCCATAGCTACACAATTTCTGCTGTGACATGAGGTCCTTGATTAGACACAAAGTTATGTGAAATGCTATGACAGTACTGGCAGAAGCATTATGACATGGAAGGAAAATCCATACCTGGTATATGTCTATTTGAATGAAGTTAAATTTCTGCCCCCTCTGTGATGGACAAGCCTCAATTGAGTCAACATGCTGTCAAGTAGATCACTGGTTCCCTGGGAATGGTACTATATTAGGGATTTAATGTTGATCTCTGATGAAGGCAAATTGACTCAGCAATAGCATTAGCTAGGTCAGCCTTGATAAGGGGAGGTCTATGTAATTAAGCCTCCATCTCTGCCACCATGATCACTTTGTTCATGGGTCCTATAAAGAAGCACTGGAGTGTCTGGAGAGACAGTCTAATTGACATCCACAGAGTGCATCATTTTGTCCACTTGCTTATTAAGTATTTCCTTGACAGTGGATGCCGTTTGATAGGCATTCAGATGAACATAAATATTTTCACGATCAGTGTTCATTCGGAGAAGTCCATCCGCATATTTCCTCTCCAGGCTTCCTTGTCACTAATATTCTAATCCTGTTCCTTCTAACCCCCTGACCATCCTGCCAGTCCCTTAGCAACTGTCCATGAATCAATATAGATCCATATGCTGGCCACTTCTCATTCCAGTCATTGTAGTCACCCAAACATGCTGCTCAAAGTTCTTCTCACTAGGGAGATTTTTTGTCACCACTATCTTAGTATAAGAAAAGTGGATTATCGCTTGTGGGTAATGGGGAGCGATGGAGGATTTTAAACAGGAAAGTGATTGGGCCTACAAGATTATTTAGCTGGGAATTCTGGAGAACAGAAGGAATTGCTGAGAATGTCTAAGCTCAAAATCAATACCAAGAATTCCTATGCAATGAACTATATAAACTTATGTACTATGAATGTCTCATGTCTGTGTCCAGTTTCTTCCAGTTAAGCAGCTGGTGAGAAGTCTTAGTTAGTGTGGCTAAAGGGTTAGTTCTCCAGAATTGGAACTCTTCTTCTAGGTGTTCTTGCTAGAATGTTTGCTTCTTGTTTCAGAGTTTTTTTTTACTAGTTCCCTATTCCTGCTGTAACAAACTACCACAGAGTTAAAAACCAAAAAACCCGTTGTTGTTAATTCTAACTCATAGCGACCCTATAGGACAGAGTAGAACTGCCCCATAGGGTTTCCAAGGAGCAGCTGGTGGATTTGAACTGCCGACATTTTGGTTAGCAGCCATAGCTCTTAACCACTACACCACCAGGGCTCCACCACAGACTTAGTGGTCCAAAAAAAAAACCTCACAAATTCATTACCTTACAGTTCTGCAGGTCAAGAGTCCAAAATCAGTCTTACTGGACTAATGCTAAGGTGTCAACAGAGTTGGCTCCTTTTAGAGCCTCTAGGAGAGAATTTCTCCCTCCTGGAGCCTCCAAGAGGAGACAGAACTTTGGGGCCCTGGTTAAATGTTCAGTTGCTAACAAAAGGTCAGCAGCTCAAATCTACCAGCTGCTCCTTGGAAACCCTATGGGGCAGTTCTACTCTGTCCTATAAAAAAAAAAAAAGTCAGAATCAACTTGACAGCTCCGGAGTTTTGGTTAGAAGAGAATTTGTTTCTCACATTTTCCACCTTTTATAGGTCATCGACATTCCTCGGTTCCTGGCCCCTTCCTCCATCTTCAAAGTGAACAGTGTAGCATCTTCAAATCTTTCTCTGACTCTCCGACTTCTGCTTTTGTCATAACATCTCTTTCTCTGATTCTGACCCTCCTGTATCCATCTTGTAAGGACTTTTGTGGGTCCACAGAGTACATTGTTTTATCCACTTCTTTATTAAGCATTCCCTTGTTAGTGGATGCCCTTTGATGGGCATTCAGATGAAACACAAATATCTTCACAATCTGTGCCCATTGAAAGAAATCCACCTGGATAACCCAGAAAAATTTCTATCATGATCTTTAACTTAATCACATCTGCAAAGCCTCTTTATCCATGTATGGTAAAATATTCACAGGCTTCAGGAATTAGGATGTAGACATCTTTGGGAGGGGCATATTCAGCCTACCACAGCCATTAATACTAATTACTGAAAGGATTTTCATCTTTGCTTATGCATTTACTGCTGGGAGTAGCATTTTTGCTATAAACTGATTCCTAGAGAAGATATTGCTTTCCTCTGCAAAATGCCAGCTTCCAGCTTCGCCTATTAAGGAGAGTGGCTGTGTGAGGCTGTAGTTTTCTCTCTTTCCTAGATGTACTCTCTTCTGAATTCACTTTGATGACTGTATTTACCCCCATGGAACTGGTATATTCCATGGGGATACTGGATTGAGATGTGCATTTTAGACACTATCTGGCCCAAAGAGTACCTTTTTTCTTGGAGTTGTAACCAAAAACAGATTTCCCTTTGTACAAAATATGAATACCATCAAGTTGTTGTTGTTAAGTGTTGTCAAGTCGGTTCCAACTCAGCAACCCTACGAACAAAATGGAACATTGCCCAGTCCTGCACCATCCTCACAATCATTGTTAAACTTAAGCCCACTGTTGCAGCTACTGTGTCAATCCACCTTGTTGAAGGTCTTCGTCTGTTTCACTGACTCTCTTTACCTAGCATGATGTCCTTCTCCATAACATGCCAAAAGCATATGAGATGTTGTTTCACGATCCTTGCTTCTAAGGAGCATCCTGGTTGTACCTCTTCCAAGACAGATTTGTTCGTTCTTCTGGCAGTCCATGGATATTCAATGTTCTTTGCCAACACCATAATTCAAAGTCATCAACTCTTCTTGGGTCTTCCTTATTCATTGTTCAGGTTTTACATGCATGCGAGGTGACTGAAAATACCATGGCTTGGATCCAGGCTCACCTTAGTCCTCAAACTGACATCCTTGATTTTTAATGCTTTAAAGAGGTCTTTTGCAGCAGATCTGCCAGTGCAATATGTCATTTGATTAATTTTTTTTTTATTTTTATTGTGCTTTAAGGGAAAGTTTACAAATCAAGTCAGTCTCTCACACAAAAACTTATATACACGTTGCTACTCCCTATTGCTCTCCCTCTAATGAGACAGCCTGCTCCCTCCCTGCACTCTCTTTTCAAGTCCATTTTGCAGGCTTCTAACCCCCTCTACCCTCTCATCTCCCCTCCAGGCAAGAGATGCCGACATAGTCTCAAGTGTCCACCTGATCCAAGAAGCTCACTCCTCACCAGCATCCCTCTCCAACACATTGTCCTGTCCAATCCCTGTCTGAAGAGTTGGCTTTGGGAATGGTTCCTGTTCTGGGCTGACAGAAGGCCTGGGAGCCATGACCACTGGGGTCCTTCTAGTCTCAGTCCGACCATTAAGTCTGGTCTTTTTATGAGAATTTGGGGTCTGCATTTTTTTGTCCCACTGCTCTCCTGCTCTGTTGTGTTCCCTGTCAGGGCAGTCATCAGTTGTAACCAGGCACCATCTAGTTCCTCTGGTCTCAGGCTGATGTAGTCTCTGGTTTATGTGGTCCTTTCTGTCTCTTGAGCTCATAATTACCTTGTGTCCTTCATTCTCCTTTGATCCAGGTGGGTTGAGACCAATTGATGCATCTTAGATGGCCACTTGCTAGCATCTAAGACCCCAGACGCCACTCTCCAAAGTGGAATGCAGAATGTTTTCTTAATAGATTTTATTATGCCAATTGACTTAGATGTCCCCTGAAACCATGGTCCCCAAACCCCTGCCCCTGACATGCTGGCCTCCAAATCATTCAGTTTATTCTGGAAACTTCTTTGCTTTTGGTTTGGTCCAGTTGTGCTGATCTCTCCTGTATTGTGTGTTGTCTTTCCCGTCACCTAAAGTAATTCTTAGTGAATACCCCTCTCCCAGCCTACCTCCTTCCCCACTCTTGTAACCATCAAAGAATATTTTCTTCTCTGCTTAAACTATTTCTTGAGTTCTTTTAATAGTCATCTTATATAATATTGGTCCTTTTGCAGCTGACTAATTTCACTCAGCATAATGCCTTCCAGATTCCTCCATGTTATGAAATGTTTCACAGATTCATCACTGTTCTTTATCAATGCGTAGTATTCCATTCATCTGTTGATGGGCACCTTGGTTGCTTCCAACTTTTTGCTACTGTAAACAGTGCTGCAGTGAACATGGATGTGCATAGATCTATTCGTGTAAAGCTCTTATTTCTCTAGGATATATTCCAAGGAATGGGATTGTTGGATTGTATGGTAGTTGTATTTCTAACTTTTTAAGGAAGCGCCAAATCGATTTCCAAAGTGGTTGTACCATTTTACATTCCCACCAGCAGTGTATAAGTGTTCCAATCTTTCCACAGCCTCTCCAACATTTATTATTTTGTGTTTTTTGGATTAATGCCAGCCTTGTTGGAGTGAGATGAAATCTCATTGTAGTTTTCATTTGCATTTCTCTAATGGCTAATGATCCTGAGCATTTCCTCATGTATCTGTTAGCTACCTGAATGTCTTCTTTAGTAAAGGGTGTGTTCATATCTTTTGCCCATTTTTTAATTGGGTTATTTGTCTTTTTGTAGTTGAGTTTTTGCAGAATTGTGTAGATTTTAAAGATCAGGTGCTGATCAGAAATGCCATAGCTAAAAACTTTTTCCCAGTCTGCAGGTAATCTTTTTACTCTTTTGGTGAAGTCTTTAGATGAGCACAGGTGTTTCATTTTTAGGAGCTCCCAGTTGTCTAGTTTTTCTTCTGCGTTGTTAGTAATATTTTGTACACTGTTTATGCCATGTATTAGGTCTCCTAATGTTGTTGCTATTTTTTCTTCCATGATCTTTATCGTTTTAGTTTTTATATTCAGGTCCTTGATCCATTTTGAGTTAGTTTTTGTGCATGGTGTGAGGTACGGGTCTTGTTTCATTTTTTTTTTTGCAGATGGATATCCAGTTATGCCAGCACTGTTTGTGAAAAAGACTGTCTTTTCCGTATTGAACTGTTTTGGGGCCTTTGTCAAATATCATCTGCTTGTATGTGGATGGATTTATGTCTGGATTCTCAATTCTGTTCCGTCGGTCTGTGTATCTGTTGTTGTACCAGTACCAGGCTGTTTTGACTACTGTGGCAGTATAATAGGTTCTAAAATCAGGTAAAGTAAGGCCTCCCACTTTGTTCTTCTTTTTCAGTAATGCTTTACTTATCCGGGGGCTCTTTCCCTTTCAGATGAAGTTGGTGATTTGTTTCTCCATCTCATTAAAAAATGTTGTTGAAATTTGGATCAGAATTGCATTAAATCTGTAGATCAATTTTGGTAGAAAAGACATTTTTATAATGTTAAGTCTTCCTATCCATGAGCAAGGTACGTTTTTCCACTTATGTAAGTCTCTTTTGGTTTCTTGCAGAAGTGTATTGTAGTTTTCTTTGTGTAAGTCTTGTACATCTCCGGTAAGATTTAGTCCTAAGTATTTTATCTTCTTGGGGGCTACTATAAATGGTATTGATTTGGTGATTTCCTCTTCTATGTTCTTTTTGTTGGTGTAAGGGAATCCAACTGATTTTTGTGTTTATCCCGATACTCTGCTGAACCCTTCTATTAGTTTTAGTAGTTTTCTTGAGGATTCCTTAGGGTTTTCTGTGTATAAGATCATGTCATCTGCAAATAGAGATACTTTTTACCTCTTCCTTGCCACTCTGGATGCCCTTTATTTCTTTATCTCGCCTAATTGCTCTGGCTAGGACCTCCAGCACAATGTTGAATAAGAGCGGTGATAAAGGGCATCTTTGTCTGGTTCCCGATCGCAAGGGGAATGGTTTCAGTCTCTCTCTGTTTAGGATGATGTTGGCTGTTGGCTTTGTATAAATGCCCTTTGTTATGTTGAGGATTTTCCTTCTATTCCTATTTTGCTGAGAGTTTTTACCATGAATGGGTGATGGACTTTATCAAATGCCTTTTCTGCATCAATTGATAAGATCACGTGGTTCTTGTCTTTTGTTTTATTTATATGATGGCTTACGTTGATTGTTTTTCTAATGTTGAACCATCCCTGCATACCTGGTATGCATTCCACTTGGTCATGGTGAATCATTTTTTTGATATGTTGTTGAATCCTATTGGCTAGAATTTTGTTGCGGATTTTTGCATCTAAGTTCATGAGGGATATAGGTCTGTAATTTTCTTTTTTTTTTTTTTTATGGTGTCTTTACCTGGTTCTGGTATCAGGGATATGGTGGCTTCGTAGAATGAGTTTGGGAGTATTCCATCCTTTTCTATGCTCTGAAATACCTTTAGTAGTAGTGGTGTTAACTCTTCTCTGAAAGTTTGGTAGAACTCTGCAGTGGAGCCCTCTGGGCCAGGGCTTTTTGTTGTTGTTGTTGGGAGTTTTTTGATTACCTTTTCAATCTCTTCTTTTGTTATGGGTCTATTTAGTTGTTCTACCTCTGTTTGTGTTAGTTTAGGAAGGTAGTGTGTTTCTAGGAATTCATCCATTTCTTCTAGGTTTTTAAATTTGTTAGAGTACAATTTTTCATAGTAATCTGATATGATTCTTTTAATTTCAGTTGGATCTGTTGTAATACCGCCCATCTCATTTCTTATTCAGGTTATTTGCTTCCTCTCCTGTTTTTCTTTTGTCAGTTTGGCCGATGGTTTATCAATTTTGTTAATTTTTCAAAGAGTCAGCTTTTGGTCTTGTTAATTCTTTCAATTGTTTTTCTGTTTTCTATTTCATTTACTTCTGCTCTAATTTTTATTATGTTTTCTTCCAGTGCCTGAGGGTTTCTTTTGTTGTTTTCTTTCTATTTGTTCAAGTTGTAGGGATAATTCTTTGATTTTGGCCCTTTCTTCTTTTTGTATGTGTGCATTTATTGATATAAATTGACCTCTGAGCACTGCTTTTACTGTGTCCCAAAGGTTCTGATAGGCAGTGTTTTCATTCTCATTGGATTCTCTGAATTTCTTTATTCCATCCTTAATGTCTTCTATAATCCAGTCTTTTTTGAGCAGGGTATTGTTCAGTTTCCAAGTGTTTGGTTTCTTTTCCCTGCCTTTTCTGTAATTGATTTCCACTTTTATGGCCTTATGGTCAGAGAAGGTGCTTTGTAATATTTCAATGTTTTGGATTCTGCTAAGGCTTGCTTTATGATCTAATACGTGGTCTATTCTAGAGAATGTTCCATATGCACTAGAAAAGAAAGTATACTTGGTTGCTGTGGGGTGGAGTGTTCTGTACATGTGTATGAGGTCAACTTGGTTGATTGTGGCATTCAGATCTCCCATGTCTTTATTGAGCTTCTTTCTGGATGTCCTGTCCTTCACCAAAAGTGGTGTGTTGAAGTCTCCTACTATTATTGTGGAGCTGTCTATCTTGCTTTTCAACAGTGTTATAGTTTGTTTTATGAATCTTGAAGCCCTGTCATTGGATGCATAATTATTTAATACGATTATATCTTCTTGGTATATTGTCCCTTGAATTATTATATAGTGTCCTTCCTTATCCTTTCTGATGGATTTAACTTTAAAGTCTATTTTGTCAGAAATTAATATTGCCACTCCTGTTCTTTTTGGATTGTTTTTTGCTTGATATATTTTTTCCATCCTTTGAGTTTTAGTTTGTTTGTGTCTCTCAGTCTAAGGTGTGTTTCTTGTAGGCAGCATATAGATGGATCGTGTTTTTTAATCCATTCTGCCACTCTGTCTCTTTATTGGTGCATTTAGTCCATTTACATTCAGCATAATTATGGATAGGTATGAATTTAGTGCTGTCATTTTGATGTCTTTTTTGTGTGTGTTGTTGACAGTTTCTTTTTCCCACTTAATTTTATGTGCTGAGTAGATGATCTTTATACATTGTCCTTTCCTCATATTCATTGTTGTTGATTTTGTTTCTGCTGAGTCTCTATTTTTTTCTTGTATTTTATTTTGATGGGTAGGGTAGTTTGTCTCCTTTGTGGTTACCTTATCATTTACCCCTATTTTTCTAAATTTAAAACTAACTTTTATTTCTTTGTATCGCCTTACCTTCCTCTTCATATGGAAGATCTATGACTACATTTCTTAGTTCCTCTTTATTGTTTTAATGTTGTCTTCTTTTACATAGTAACTCTGTTGTTACCTTGTTTTGAGCGTTTTTTTAATCTTGATTTATTTTTTTGATTTCGCTGTCTGGGTTGACTTCTGATTGCTCTGCCCAGTGTTCTAGTTTTGGGTCGATACCTGATATTACTGATTTTCTAACCAAAGAACTCCCTTTAGTATTTCTTGTAGTTTTAGTTGGGTTTTTATGAATTCCCTAAACTTCTGTTTTTCTGGAAATGTCCGAATTTCACCTTCATAGTTGAGAGACAGTTTTGTTGGATATATGATTCTTGGATGACAATTTTTTTCCTTCAGTTTTTTATATAAGTCATCCCGTGGCCTCCTTGCCTGCATTGTTTCTGCCGAGTAGTCTGAGCTTTTTCTTATTGGTTCTCCTTTGTAGGTGACTTTTCATTTATCCCTAGCTTCTCTTAAAATTCTCTCTTTATCTTGGTTTTGGCAAGTTTGATTATGATATGTCTTGATGATTTTCTTTTACCATCTACCATATGTGGAGTTGGATGAGCATCTTGGATAGGTATCTTCTCATCTTTCACAATATCAGAGAAGTTTTCTGCCAACAAACGTTCAACAATTCTCTCTGTATTTTCTGTTATCCCTCCCTGTTCTGGTACTCCAATCACTCTTAGGTTATTTTTCTTGATAGAGTCTTCGTGATTCTTAAGGTTTCTTCATTTTTTTAAATTCTTTTATCTGATTTTTCTTCAAATGTATTACTGACAAGTGCTTTACCTTCGAGTTCAGAAATTCTGCCTTCCACTTGCTCAAATCTGCTTCTCTGACTTTCTATTGAATTATCTACTTCTATAATTTCATTGTTAATCTTCTGAATTTCTGATTGCTATCTGTCTATGGATTTTTCCAGCTTATTAAATTTTTTATTATGTTCTTGAATAATCTTTTTAATTTCTTCAACTGCTTTATCTTTGTGTTCCTAGGCTTGTTCTGCATATTGCCTCATTTCCTTCCTGATGTCTTGAAGTGTTCTGTATATTAATCTTTTATATTCTGCCTCTGGTAATTCCAGAAAGGCACGTTCATCTAGAAGATCACTGGATTCTTTGTTTTGAGAGCTTGTTGAGGCAGTCATGGTCTGTTTCTTTATGTGACTTGATATTGACTCTTGTCTCTGAGCCATCTATAAGTTATTGTATTAGTTTATTTTATGTTTGTTTACTGTGTTGTAGCTTCTTGCTTTGTTTTGTTTTGATATGCCCACATGGCTTGCTTGAGTGAGGTAGCTTGATTATTTTCACCTTTGGAGCTCTGACATCTTGTCCCCAGATGGCTACAGCTGTTGTCAGGTATATCAGTCTAGGAGTCCATTCACTTTCCTTATATGAATTCAGCTTAGGTGTCCAGGTAGCTGATCATCAAGCATGTGGTACAGGCTCTGTCCTACAGTCTTAAAGGGGCAGGAGTGATTGGTATAGGTACCAGTATCTGGTTGCAGTAGGGGGTCACAGTCTGAACAAGGCAGTGGGGTGAGAATTGTCCCCCACATGTCTCTGAGGAAAGAGTGTCCCTGTTCCCCAGAATGTACAGGTTGGTGGGTTCTGCAGACAGACCATGGGCACCCAATGTTTTTGATTGTAAGGACTGGGAAGTACCAGTTATCCTTGGACCTCTGTCACAGGTGGCTGGGTGACATGAGTGGAACTAGCAGTCCTTAGGCCCCCAATGTGGGTAGGTGAGGACCCTGTTTAATATGTAAAGCAATGTCAAACATCAAACACCCACCTCTCCACCGCACAGCTAAAAAGGTTGGAGTCTGCCAAGAAGGGCCTATTCTCCTGAAATAGGCCTGCACAGGTCCATGCAGAGCGGAAGGTACTCAAAGTCCATAGACAGTTTATGCCTCAACAGGAACCGCTTCTGTCCTGAGCTCCCCCAGTTAGTGGAGCTGGCAAATTATCTTTTGCCCCAAATTGCAAATTTATTCCTTCTCCAAGGCTGGGAGGATGGCTCTAGGTGCTCAACAGGGCCTATCTCAGGCCCAGGGAAATCAACAGCCACTGAAGCTGGCTTGAAGGAGGGGGCGTGGTAAAATACACCCAAGTACTTAGCTTTTGCTGAGAGCGCCCTTATTCTCTGGTTCCAGAGGTGTGAGTAGACTGTGTGGCTGGCTGCTTCTCTGTGAGGAAACTGCAGCTGAATGCTAGTACCAGCCCGCCATCACAGCTCTGGGAATGGCCTGAGAGCTCCCTGCAGTTCAGATCCAGTAACTCCTTTCTGCTTCTGAACCATCTCTTCCTCCCCCGCCCCTCAGTTCATTTTTCAAGCTTGCCTTTGATGTTCAGAGCTCCTAGCTTGTCATAAATATGCTCATTTCACTTGTTTTTTTGGGTCTTTGTTTTTCAGAGGGCTCGCCAGAAGCATCTGTCTATTCCTCCTTCTTGGCTCTGCCTCCTCACTTGATTTCTTGACTGCTGCTTCCATGGGCGTTGATTGTGGATCCAAGTAAAGTGAAACCCTTGATAATTTCAATATTTTCTCTTCAATACCATATTGCTTCCTATGATAATACCCTTTAACACCTCTTCCCTACTCACAATGTTGCTACAGTTACAGGGTCCCACTAGAGAACATACTTCTTCCGATGCTCAGGTTCTGAGACAACAAAGAAATAAGTGGATGTCTTAGTTTCCTAGCACTGCTGTAGCACAAACACCACAAGCAGGTGGCTTTACAGAGCAGAAATTTACTTTCTCACAGTTCTGGAGATTAAAAGTCCAAATAGGGTCTCAGCTGAGTCTATTCTTTTCTTGTAGGTAGTCTTGTTCCCTTGCCTTATAGATGATCCTCACATGGCATCTGTCTTCCAACTGGAGTATTTCCTCAGTGTCTACTCTGCTCTTTTTATAACTCAGAAGCAGTTAGGTTTAGGACACATCCTATATTGATATGAACTCATTAATATAACAAAAAACCTTTTTCCAAATAGGATTACATCCACAAGTATAAGGGTTAAGATTCCAACACACATTTTTTGGGGGGACAAAATTCAATCCATAACAGTGGGGAAGGCAGAAAAGAGAAGCAAATAATCCAAGAAGCTGAACTATATGAAGAACAGGGCATCAGAGTTGGAGGAAGACTTATTAGCAACCTGCATTATATAGATGACCACAACCTTGCTTGCTGAAAGTGAAGAGGACTTGAAGCACTTACTGATGAAGGTCAAAGACTACGGTCTTCAGTATGGAAAACAAAAATCCTCACAACCGGATCAATAAGCAACGTCATAATAAATGGAGAAAAGATTGAAGTTGTCAAGGATTTCATTTTACTTGGATCTACAATCAACACCCATGGAAGCAGCAGTCAAGAAATCAAAAGACACATTGCATTGGGCAAATCTGCTGCAAAAGATCTCTTTAAAGTGTTGAAAAGCAAAGATGTCACCTTGAAGACTAAGAGGGTGTTTTCAATCACTTCATATGCTTGCGAAAGCTGGGCGATGAATAAGGAAGACCAAAGAATCGATGCCATTGAATTGTGGTGTTGGCAAAGAATATTGAATATGCCATGGACTGCCAAAAGAATGAACAAATCTGTCTTGGAAGAAGTACAGCCAGAATGTTCCTTAGAAGCAAGGATGGCTAGACTATGTCTCACATACTTTGGACATGTTATCAGGAGGGATCAGTCCCTGGAGAAGGACATCACACTTGGTAAAGTAGAGGGCCAGCAAAAAAGAAGCCCCTTAACAAGATAGATTGACACAATGGATGCAACAATGGGCTCAAGGAAAACAGTAATTGTGAGGATGGCTCAGGACTAGGCAGTGTTTTGTTCTGTTGTACATGGGTTGCAATGAGTCAGAACTGACTTGACGATACCTAAAACAACAATTGTTATATTTGAGAATTCTACCTGAAACACTAAGCAAACAGGCTTCCTATTACAGAACTCTGGAATTTTTTTTTATAATAAGCAGCCTGGATAACATAGGTTTCCATATGTGCAGGCTTGCTCTTGGAAACTTATGACATGGAGGCACAGAGCAGAGCACATGCTTCCTTCAGGCAGCTAGTGCCCCAGAGAGAATGGCTGGGCTGTGCATACCCAGTTCCTCCCCTAAACTCACCAATCAGACTATTTACTATACTTCCATAAGAAGAAGTAAGAAATGGGACAAGAGTCTAGTAGTGTCCCATTAGTGGAACACTGACCACATGAAAGAAAGTGTTACAAGGTTGGAAGAAGCTCCCACCACTGCCAATCCCCTACTCTGCCTAAAGAGGTGGCAATAGCTAAGGAGTAGCACAAGAACAGTGCAATGGTTAAGTGCTCAGCTGCTAACTAAAAGATTAGCAGTTCAAATCCATCCAGTGGCTCTGAGGACCTTATGATCTGCTTCTGTAAAGATTACAGCCCAGAAAACCCTATGGACAGTTCTACTCTTTCATATGAGTCACTATGAGTTGGAAATGACTCGACAGAAGCCAACAGCAGCAACAGCACAAGAACATTACCGTTTAATCAAATGGCCTATGACAGCATTGCTAGGAACTCCTTAAATACTGTGAAATGCTACTTATTTATAACTGTTTATTTTTTTTAAGTGCTAGGACATGAAAAGAAATGTCAGTTATTTATAAATTCACTCATTAGGGATTGAGTCAAATCACAAAAACATGCTCCTATTTAAATTCGTACATTTAATTGCTTAATAGTAAATGTAGCTCACTCTGAACAGTTTGCTTAAAAAAAGGACCAGTGCTATGTAAAAATACACAAAATTGAAAGCTTTAATAAGAACATAAAAACAGTTAAATGATACACTTTTACCCAATCTTCCTGACCCTGGTCTCTTTCCTTACTGATGTTTCTTCTAGATTAATTTACCTGAAAAACACTCTGATCACATCACCCACCTGTGCCACATCCCAAAGAGAAAAATGCAAACTCCTTAACTTGGAACTCCAAGTCTCAATCTGTCTTTAACCTTCTTTCTTACTAATTTTTTTCAAATACTCTTTGCCTCATATTATATTTCTCATTGTTCTTGATACACAGGCAGCCAGTTTCTATACCTTTACAACTTGTTCTCTCTTTCAAAGGTCTTCTTTTTCACCCACATTTCCATGTGTCCCAATCCTATATCCATCTTAACACACAATTCCAATGTCATATCCCTCAGCAGAAAGGAATCTTTCACTCTTCCTAGCTGCCACTTCACTCCTCTCTAGGTCCCAGACTCTACATTTCTTGAGGGCAGGAGCTTTACCTTGTTTATATGTTTATTTATATTATGGTTGCCATGGACAGCTGTACAAGCTGTACAGGGTGGCCCGGCCCTGCCCTGCAATATCTAGCACATTGCCTTTCTCATAAGAAGCACTTGATAAATAATTTTTAATAAATGAGTGAACATGAATTAATTGATATAGGCATTCTCCTCAATTACTAATGTAGTGAACTTGGATCTTAAGACACTGAAAAGTCAGAACTTAAAAAGAAAAAAAAGAGAGAGACTACACTTGTGGGCATTAGGTGTCATCAAGTCAGCTGTGACTCCTGGCAACCTCATGCATAACAGAAAAAAACATTGCCTGGTCCTGTGTCATCCTCACACTCATTTTGATGTTTGAGCCCATTATGCAGCCACTGTGTCAACCCATCTCTTTTAGGGTCTCCCTCTTCTTTTCTGACTGTCTATTTTATTGAATATGTCTTTCTTCAACAATTGGTTCTCCGCGTTGATGTGTTCAAAGCAAGTGAGATGAAGTCTCGCCATCCTCACTTCTAAAGAGCATTCTGGATGTACTTCCTCCAAGACTGATTTGCTTGTTCTTCTGGAAGTCCATGGTATATTTCCATATTCTTCACCAACACCACAATTGAAATGCATCAGTTCTTCTTTGGTCTTCCTTTTTCATTGTCCTGTTTTCATATGTATATGAGGTGATCCCTGGAAGAGGCTTAAACCCCTCATTAGATGAACTCTGAGGTCTGGGCTCCAGAGTTTGATGATTGCATACCTCCATATCACCACACATACACATACACAGACACACACACAGACAGACAGACACACACACACACACGACAGTTTTCCCCTCACGTTCCAGATCCTTCCATTCCAGGCCTCCTGGGTATTATTGTGATAGTTGTGCAGTACCCATGGGGGCTCTGTGTCCAGCCCCTCAGTCATGTTGTACCTTCCTCCCTGCCCCCACCCTGTCCCCAAGATCTCTTCAGTGTGTGTAGATCTTACCACCAAGTTCCTTTAGCCAGGACCAGAAAAACTGCTACTAGAAAAGACACCCAATACCAACACCATGATTTCTTTTCATGGGAACCTACCTGGCTTTGTGAGGAAGGAGTTAGAGCATATTGTAATGGCAAAAATCCTAGGGTCCCCCATTGTCAAGAGGCCAGATTCTGAATAGATTGACTGTTCCTAGGCTGGATGGCTGCCTTGAAACACAGCTTGCTTATTCAACAGAAATTTTCCCTTGAACAGGTATCACACTCAGGAGAGGGAAAACCTAGAAAGATAACAGCCCCCATGCTCTCCAACTGAAACCAGGCCCCTGACCACTTTTGTTACCACTCATGTAGCCAACTGAGATGAATAAATGAACCACAGGGTCCTGACAGGGTGTGAGTGTCCCTTCATATCCAGCAGGCCTGAGTGTTAAGTGCTCCATCTCATTGTTCTCTTACTGACTTCAGTGCCAGAATTTGGAACACATCCACCAGTGCAGAGAAGTTACAAAGAACCCAGGACGAGAGGAAAAATACCTTTGCATCTCAGATTGCAGGTTTTGCAGCTTACAAACTTGGGTCTGAATTCTGATCCATGCTTACAGGGAAAGTTAATTTTCACTCATTCAGACTCTGCCATCTGGGTATGTACAATCATGTGATGGGAGAGACCGAGCCAAATTTCCTTTGTATCCATGGAAAATTCTAGTGGTTACAAGTACCAATTCTGGAGCTAGACCCGCCCAGGCTCCAATCCCAGCCATGTCACTTATTTAACTTCTGTATGCTTCAATTTTCGTATCTGTAAGATGGGGCTGCTTATAACACTGAATTCAGAGGTTTCTTGTGATAAATAAATAAGATAATGTTGGTAACGTATTTAGCACAGAGTAAGTTCTCAACAAAGAATAAACCAAAAAAATCAAACCCACAGCTGTCAGAAGGATTCTAACTCATAGCAACCATATAAAACAGAATAGAACTGTTCCACAGGATTTCTAAGGAGTGGCTGGTGGATTCAATCTGCTGACATTTTGGTTAGCAGCAGAGCTCTTAACCAGTGCGCCACCAGGGCACCAATAAAGAGTAGCTACTGTTAAGGGGAGAAAAACAACATGCAATCAAATGAACTTCTTTTGTAAATGTTACCAAATTAGAAACTATACTTCTTTTTCCTTTAAACTTGTCAACTAAGTTTTATTTGAAAAGGTTATTCTTTGTTTTCTAAAATTCTTAGATCACGTATTTTGAGTTTCTATCATGGGCCTGGCTGTTTAACGCATGGAATCTCTTTTAACTTTACTGTGGTTATCTATCTGTGTGGTTGTTGTTGTTAGGTGCCATCGAGTCAGTTTCAACTCACAGCAACCCTACGTACAATAGAACAAAACACTGCTGGGTCTTGCACCATCCTCACAATTATTGCTATGTTTGAGCCCATTGTTGCAGCCACTGTGTCAATCCATCTCGTTGGGGGTCTTCCTCTTTTTCGCTGACCCTCTGCCTTACCAAGCATAATGTTCTTTTCCAAGGACTAGTTCCTCCTGATAACATGTCCAAAGTACCCAAGACAAAGTCCTGCCATCCACACTTCCAAAGGCCACTCTGGCTGTACTTCCTCCAAGACAGATTTGTTTGTTCTTCTGGCAGTCCATGGTATATTCAATATTCTTTGCCAACACCATAATTCAAAGGCATCAATTCTTCTTGGGTCTTCCTTATTCATTGTCCAGCTGTGAGGTAGATATTATCATCCCCACTTCACAGTTGAGGAAACTGAGGCTCAGGGAGTCTAATTGATTTGCCCAATGTATTTAGCAGATATGAGTCAGAATCAACTCGATGGCAAACACCACCACTACCAAAATTTGAATCCAAAGGTCCTGACTCTTGTTGAAGTTTCCTGGAGGCTTAAGACTAACTCATATTCCAATAACCAAAAGAAAACTAAATATTTACTTAATCAATGACCCAATAAAGTGGCATTAGAGAGTATCTGATAAACTGTATTGGGAAACACAAAATGGGACTTTTTTTTTTTTACTCCTTCTCTAAATCAGAACGTGGAGACCCCCCCCCCCCATAGCGACAACTGGGTCTACAGGTAGCCCCTGTTGTTGTTGTTAGGTGCCATAAAGTTGGTTCCGACTCATAGTGACTCTATCTATGTACAACAGAACAAAACACTGCCCAGTCCTGTGCCAGTCTCACAATCGTTGTTATGCTTGAGCCTATTGTTGCAGCCACTGTGTCAATCCATTTTGTTGAGGGTTTTCCTCTTTTTCACTGGCCCTCTACTTTACCAAGCATGATGTCTTTCTCCAGGGACCGATCCCTCCTGATAACATGTCCAAAGTATCTGAGATGTGGTCTCGCTATCCTTGCTTCCAAGGAGCATTCTGGCTGTAGCCCCTAGTCTGCATATACAGCTAACCACAAGCCCACCTCACACTCCTAGCCCATCCCAGAAAAAAGCAGCCAAAAGAGGCTAGTGATCTCCCCCAGGCCTCTGTGGTCTCTATATGGAGACAGGAAACAAGGGCCAGAAGCTGGAAGAGCTTGCTGCAACATCTAAAAAACAGAATATGAGCATTAGGAAGAAACCAGCCTTTGACAGTGACTTCACTCATTCAAAAGATGGCCTAGGTTCTCATTAGCCTGATTAGCCACTCCTCCCCAAGGGCCGCGCTTAGCAAAGGGGATGACTTTTATGAAAGCTTCCTGGGGTGGAGGCATCATGTGTTCACTACCAGAGGAAACAATCCAAGTGCCCCACGTGCCCCAGGGAAACATACCAGTCGACTCCAACTCATGGCGACCCACGTAACTCCCATTAAACACCACCAGATACAAGAAGCCCAGATATAATGTCTCTACTCATTGGTTTAAAACAGTGTTTATCAATCTTTTGTTCCTTATTGACCTCTTAGGTTCCCTTTTAGGAGCTGTGGTGTCAATGGTTAAACACTTGAGTGCTAACTGAAAGGTCAGAGGTTCGAACCCACCAACAACTCCATGGGAAAAAAGATCTGGTGGTCTGGTCCCCTAAAGATTACAGCCTAGGAAACCCTATGAGGCAGTTTTACTCTGTCTTATAGGGTCACTGTGAGTCAGAATCGACTCAATGGCACACAACAAAAAGGAGTCCTTTTAGACACTTTTCCCCTAATCTCCCCAACCATAACATTTTCATTCCTCAGATATACTGTATATCTGTTTATGTTCCATGGCCCTTTGGATGGTTACACCATTGTAAAATATAAAAATTTTTCACAGCCCCCAAGAACCAATTTTTTCATCCCCTTGGAGTAATAGTGCCCTGTTGGGAATACATGATTTAAAGTGGTTTATTATTTTAAATGTCATTCTGAGAAAAGGCATTGCTTCATGGCCATCCTCAAATCCTAATGATGGTTAAGATTCCCCAATTAGACTGAAGCCTTGCTAAATTCAATATAGTAGTCTTTGTTACTATCCATCAGTATTTTTGGAACACATGCTAAGAGTGTGCACCCACCACATGTGGTTTGGTGGGAGCCATATGACTGGTTCTGTCCAGTGAGTTATAAACAAAAGAGTCACACTTTTAGGCCAGCATATTCTATTGCTGGTTTGGAACCTCTTTCCCTCTGCCCAGTGATAAGCAACATTCAAGATGGTGGCTGCTTTGTCAACCTGGGTTCCAAAGTGAGTTGGTTTGGAGCAGAGCTCCCAGCTGAGCAGAGCAATGCACAAGAAATATGTCTCTAAGATTTGCAGCTTGCTTGTTACTGCAGCACAGCCAAGACTACCCTGACTGTTATACCAAGTCATTGTTTATTTAAGTGAATGAGAGCTCACTATATGCCAGAAACTGCCCGAGACACTTGTCATGGAACTTATATTCTAATGGAGGAATTCAGTGAAATCAAATTTGGCAAATTTTCATCCTTAAAAGGGAAGGAATCTATTGTGGATGAGAATTTATCCTTCTCCTTGAAGATAAGGTTAAAATGAGGAAATCTCATCCTATGATTTATACTCAACTTTCTTCTCTGAGAGGAAGCCAAATCCAGGAATGTTCAAGTTCTATCTCTTGAGTTTTAAGGATAAATTTTTTTCTGGAAGTTGCAGGAGGGAACCCTTGGAGGTGAAGATGTGGGAGGGGTTTCCAGATTTCAGGAATTTAAAGGCGCAGAGAGGTGAAAGTGCAGATACTTCTCACCACACCAATGAACCACAAAGGCACCAAGTTACCAGACAAACAAAATCACCAAAACATCAACTTGGGGTCCTTCAAAAGTGATTTTATTGAGCCTGAGACCCCATGTTACTTGCGGGGAGATATCCATTTCCCACAGGATGGAACTCATTCTTCCTTGGGTGGAATCCCAAGCACTTACACAAATAATGAAGCTGAAATAGACCATTTTAACCCCCACGGCAGTTCAAACACCCCAGCCATCAAAGCTGGCCAGCCAAAACCAGCTGCTTCAGATCATCCTTTGAGGTTCAAAGAACTAGGGCTTTGTTAGGCCAGGAGTGAGAAAAGATTTCAAAGACAAGGGCCCTCCTTGGGAAATGATTTTCTGATGACCTCTCCAAATTACATGCTTGTTTCTCATAACACTGTTAGTCCCTAATCCTTATTCCCTCCACTGCGATTCTCCACTAAGCCCCTCAGCCAGCCATGGCTAGACAAAAACAAGGGGAGGAATAGCCACATCGCCTCAGTCCACTGCAAAATCTTACTAATTAGGTTTAGCTTTGCGCCCCATGATATAAAATGGAGGAGAGACAGGTTTTCTCTCCATTTCTGACTCTGCAAATACTAAATAATTTAATTCTGTATGTTTATATAACGCTTTTGTCGCAAGCCTTGCAATTATATCATTTTCAGATACTAGCCTCATCACCACCATCTACTTTACCAGCTATATCTACAGCTGTCTCCAGAGATTTTTAATACTTTTGTAATTCTATTTGGATTTTGCAGCTAAAAGCAAATACACAGACTTGGCTTTTAACATCACGCGCTGCTTTTCTTCCGTAAGGTTGTTTAAGACTATTAAAAAAAAAAAAGAAAGAAAGAAAGATATCATATGCTTAGCTGTCAGGCTTTGACCTAGGATAGGCATTATGGCTGAAAATTTTATAAAAGGGCTTCCTACCCTAAGGATTGGAGTTCCTGGGTGGTGCAAATGGTTAATCACTGGACTACTAACCTAAAGGTTGAAGGTTCATACCCACCCAGAAGTGCCTCAGAAGTAAGGCCTGGCAATCTGCTTCTGAAAGGTCACAGCCTTGAAAATCTTATGAAGCAGTTCTCTTCTGCACACTTGGGGTCACTATGAGTCAGAATTGACTCGACAGCAACTAACAACAACAACCCTAGGGAATAGTAAATGGATATGAATTTAGTTCCTAGAAGTAAATACACTGGGACTCAAATATTGACTATAATAGTTATAATAACAATAACTCATTATCAACTATACGAATGTGCTGTAGACAAAATTAAAGAAAATATGAAATGCTTGCCTGGAAAACAGAATTGGGAGTGAGAATTCTATGTTCTGACATTAGCTAGTTGTTGAACTCCAGAAAGTAACTTTGCACACTTACTGTCTACCAGGCACTGTATGACACACTTCCCATGAATTAACTACTTTATGCACTTTCTGTGCCACAACCCTTGAGGCACGTGTTATTACCATCCCCATTAAAGAGATAAAGAATCCGATGCACAAAGAAGTTAAAGAACTTACCAAAGGTGACAAGTTTCAAAGTCTGCTACTCTTTCATCACTGTTGTTAGTGCTGTCCAGTGGCCCCGACTCATGGCGACCCCATGCACAATAGAAAGAAACGCTGCCCAGTCCTGCACCATCCCCATGATCGTCCCGGTTTAGCATTCTAAGCTTCCAAAATCAGTTCTAAGGTTAGGCCATACTGCTATACATACATATGCATATGTATGTAATAAGTCAAGTAGTAACGTCATGTCTTATTTTTTTTCTTAAGAATATTTTCTTTTGAAGACTTCCATCTAAAAACTTAGATGCTTGAATTAAAATTTTAAAAGAGGAGGGTGAACCACAGGAAAGGAGAACTCTGCCCACGGTTTCTTGAGCACTTGGAGGTATTTTTAGCTCTATGCAAGTTCTAACTGATTTCCCTCAAGGACATTGGGACATCATCAACCCAGTGAAAGATGCCTGAAGAGATGGAGATCAACAAAAAAACATCGTAATAGTATTTATTCGTTGCCTTGTATCATTCTTGTTTTCAGATTGCCCTATCAAACCAAGAATAATATGGGACTCAACACATCTCACTCCCATTTTAAAACATGCAAAACCGGAAAGACAGTGTGGAAGGGTGGCTCAGCTCATGGACTCTCGAGGCAGATGCCTGGTTTAAAACCTGCCTCTGCCACTTTGTCATTGAGTGTGAGAATATTATTTAATGTCTCTGTGTCTCAGTGTGCTCATGGATAAAGTGGGGACAATAGCACCTTCCTCCCAGAGTTGTTTTGAAACTAGCAAACCATTGAGTACCCAGTATGCACACAATAACCAACCAGCTGCCATCGAATCAATTCCTATTCATGGTGACTCCATGTGTGTCAGAGTAGAACTATGCTCTATGGAGTTTTCAGTGGCTGATATTTCGGAAGTAGATCACCAGGCTTTTCTTCCAAAGAGCCTCTGGGTGGACTTGAACCTCCAACCTTTTGATTAGCAGCCGAGTGTGTTAACTATTTGCACCACTCAGAGCCTCTAAGCACACAACACATGATAAATATTATTCTAATTATTTTATAATTACAGGAACTCAGTTAGAGGTCTGGATTGCAACCTAATCACAAACTTCTAACTATCTTGCAGCAAATCTTTTCTTTCATTAACTCTGCACACTCAGGAAAATGAATTAGCTAAAAACTATTTCTGAGCATTTTTCATGGACCAAGCACTATTCTAAGTGCTTTATAGGGAATGCACCCTCCAACCTTACCAGGTAGGTACCGCTATCATCAAGGAGGTTAAGAAATCTATCCAAGGTTACTAATGTGGTAAAATGATAGAGCTTGTATTCCAGTCCAGGGACTTGGGCCCCGAGGCCCCAGTTCTACTGCATTCTGCTCTCCCGTCTCTCAGCAAGCATTCATGAGGGACCATGACAAGTGAGAAAGCTTTGCCTGGAAAGGGGATTCTTTCTCTCTCTCATACACACACTGTAACCCACTGCTCTGAACTCCCATGCTCTGCTTTGCTCTCCTACCTCCAACTCAGGGACTTTGCATGAGCTGCTTCGTCTACCCAGCACATCACTGGATACCTAGTAAGCACACAATAACCAACCAGTTGCCATGAATCGATTTCTACTCATGGCAACACCATGCGTGTCAGAGTAGAACTGTGCTCCATGGAGTTTTCAATTCTACTCGCCCCTCAGAACTCCTCTTCTGTGCCATTTTCTCCTCTCCAAACCCAGGCACTCAGTAGGCCATTCACACCTCCCCTAAAGCTCTTCACTGATGTCTAGCCTCTCTTTCTCCATTATAACTGCCTCCTGGGCTGTGATCCCCATGAGCACAGGAGCTGAGTCCTATTGTTCTTGAAGCTGACTGCCACAGTACCTTGTGGGAGAGGAGAAGGGAATAAGCTTCTGAGAAATACTTGCTCAAGGTCTTGATATTATTGAAAATGGAGGCCATGTCTTTGCCTATTCATTAAAAGACTGAAAACAGCGCTTGTTTTGTAGGTTTAGGAAGTTGTTAATTGATGGTCTCAGTTAAGAATGATAATGCAGAAGGTTATACAATCATAAAATTTTTGAGAGAGGAGACGGGCGTGAACAACCATCTCTCCTGACCTTCTCGTTTTACTAAATAAACAAAATGGAGGGGGAAAAAAGGGAATTAAATGACTCTCCTGTCTTCACTTTGAAAATTCATGGCTGTGCTTCTAGTTAAAGTTGTGGATTTAACATATGCTTTACATTATTGTCCCATTCCCCAAACCCACTCAAAAGACAGCAAAGGAATTGTTTTTAAAGATGTTAACCCATAAAGACAAAAAGAATTAGAAAGAACACAACAATAGCAACAACATTTTGGAAGAAGAAAAGCAGATGGTTGAGTGGAACTGGCTTAACATAACCATGAAGGCTGAAATTTAAGTTGACAGTGGAGGAAGCCCAGAAGCAACCTGATTGGCACTGCAAAATCCCCAGAAAGGCTCAGAAATTGACAGGAAGAAGTACCTCTGAAAGTGGGGATGCAGCTGAGGCTGATACAGGGTTTGCTACTGGTCTGTTTTAGATCATCTCCTCACCTTCCAGGAGCCCTGGTGGCACAATGGTTAAGTGCTTGGCTGTTAATCGATAGGTTGGTGGTTTAAATCCACCAGAGTAAGTGGCTCTGGGTAAGACCTGATGATTGGCTCCTATAAAGCCTACAGCCTAGGAAGCCCTATGGAGCAGTTCTACTCTGTCACATGGGATTGCTATGATCCGAAAATTGACTCTATGATACCTAGCAGCAACAACAACCTCACCCTCCTGGAAGAAGACTGAAGGCTTACTCTCTGGAGAGGATATAGCAGAAAGACTTGAGACAGAGGGGAAACATGGAGGTTCTCTAAAAGTGTACATTCTGAATAGTGAGAACCCCAGCCTCCTGGCCCACTTTGGCTTTCAGAGCACTGAAAGACCTAAAGATACTTATAGTTGAGTATCCTTTAGCAAAATGGCCCAGCCAGTTCACTTTAGTGACATCCAACAGTCAACAAGTCCTATCCATGCATACAGAACTTTCTCCAGCTGCTCTGTGTTCCTCTCTTAGGGAATAAAAGTGAAACATTGGTACATATTTATACTAAAAAAATTATTTCTTGTTTATCTGAAATTCAGATTTAACTAGGTGTCCTGTATCTTATCTGGCAAATCTGTCCTCTCTTAACTAAGAATAGACATACAGGAATCACCGGACATTTGAAGAAAGCCTCAGCATGGAAAACAATGACTAAAACATATTAATGGAGAAAAAGAAACTCAGAAGAAAGAAAAAATGCAATGAGAAAAATAATTTCAAAAATAGTATCATTTATGTTCTCCGAAAGTTAAGAAAATATATTGTATCTACAATACAAGAACAGTTTGTTTTAGAAAGAAATAGCCAAAGAATAGAAAAGAGCTGTTGGCAATTAAAGTTATGATAGGAGAAATGAAAAATTCAATAGAAGAGTTTGAAGGGAAAGCAGAGGTACAGAAAAAAATAAAACACAAAAAATGGAGGAAAAGAAATGATCAAAGAAATAATTAAAAAAAAATTTCCCAAACTGAAGGATATGGGTATCCAGACTGAGAAGACACTCTGAGCACAAAAGGATGACAAAATACCCTCAGTAAGGGAAAAGTATGGAGCCTTGGTGGTGCAATGGTTAAGTGCTCAGCTTCAAACTAGAAGGTTGGCAGCTTGAACCAGTAGTCACTCTGTAACAGAAAGATGTGGCAATCAGCTTCTGCAAAGATTACAGCCTTGGAAACCCTGTGGAGCAGTTGTACTCTGTCCTATAGGGTTGCTATGGATCAGGATTGACTCAATGGCAGCAGGTTTTTTTTTTTTTTTAATGAATTATATAGCCATGGTGCCCGCCCACATAGAGCTTTCATTCTAATGAGGAAAAGAGTCAATTAAAAAAAAAAAAAAAGAAACAAATAAATACATACTTTCTATATGTGATAAGTGCTGTAGAGGAAAATAATAAGGTTCTATGAACAAAAATGGAAACCCTGATGGCATAGTGGTTAAGTGCTACGGCTGCTAACCAAGAGGTCAGCAGTTCAAATCTGCCAGGCGCCCCTTGGAAACTCTATGGGGCAGTTCTACTCTGTCGTATAGGGTCACTACGAGTCAGAATCAACTCGACAGCAGTAGGTTATGAACAAAAACGGTAGAGGAAATTATTTTTAGAGTTGGTGGTTAGTAAAAGCATTTCTGAGAAAAAAAAAGAGGCCTTTAAAAGGGGAATAAGAGTTAGGCAGGTAAAGAGTAGGCGAAAAAGCTTCCCAGGAAGAGGAAGAAGTATATGTGAAGCCTCGAAGGGGAAATGTGCTTTCAAGGAAATGAAAGTTGACCTGTATGGAGATGTGAAATTCTCCAAAGAGAAAATGAGGTTGGCAAGATGGCAGTATCTAGATTATGTAGCGTCTTTGAATCCATGAAGAGGGGTTTGATTTTATATTAAGGGCAACAGGAATAAAAATTATTTTTAACTTTGGAGTGCCTTCATCTAATTTATATCATATGATCACTCTAGCTGTTATTTTTTCTTTTTGGGTCTTCAATACAATACATTGAGATAAGCAGTGCAGATATAATACACTACATCTTTGAGGAAATGAAGCTCAGAGAGGTTAAGTGGCTGCCTTGTTGGTTAGTAAGAGCAAGACCTTGGGTGTTCCAACCCCACTTTATTTCATGAAATGGAATTGGCAACATCACAACAGACCCTTTGTTATGTGTTTGAGCTGGCCGTCTGTCCATAAGACTCAGCTATGGACAGCCAGGTCCTGACTTAGAATTCTCCTGTCTTTGTTTAAAAAAAAAAAAAAAAAAAGGTGGTTCCTCCAGAGTAAAGTGTAATGAAATGGAAGTAGCAAAATTTCCTGACATGGTTCAAACTGTACGTGCTGAACAAAAGAATTATTATTTTTTCCACCCAGCGCTGCTGTTTTGAATTTCCTTGAATTTGTTTCAAAATAAACTTTGGGCAGAAGAAAACTTCGCCTGTGACACCAAAATGGTCCAAGATTGCTAGAGGAGTCTACCTGTTGAAGAGGGCTCCAACTGCCCCGAATGAGATAGGGCTGCGTGTTTCCACGCAGCCAGGGCAAGAGTACACACAAGTGCATCTGGAAAACAAGACAAAACAAAATACACGTACTATAAAAACATTTTTTGTAAGACTTGGATCCCACTTGCAATCACTTTTTTCCCCCTACTTAACAAAGGTTGAATTTTGTTAAGAACCAATTGTTTGACAACAATTTGTATGATTAATTCTCAGCAAATGCATGGCTCTAGACACAGGTTTGGTCTACACATGTCCACTTTCCCTTGAGGTAATTGGTCAAGGGAAGTTTCTGGAAGGAGTCCCAAAAGTGGAAATCAATAATCTATAATAACTGATAAGAACTGATTGATCATTCATTATATGCTGAGAATTGGATTTAATCTTTTGGGAAGAACAAACAAGGTGTTGAGATATGGTCTCAGCACTCAAGAACCAACTTTTTTTCTTACTTATTAAGGATATTTTCCAAATTCTTCACTTTTTAAAAATTTTGAGGGCCAACATTCAGGTAGTTTCTGTCTGAATGTATAGGGTTTATTGTCTTAGTTACCTTGTGCTGCAATAACAGAAATACCACAAGTGAATGCCTTTGCAGAAGAGAAATTTAATTTCTCACAGTTTTGGAGGCCAAAAGCTCGAATCAGGGTCTTAGCTGTGTCGATTCCTTCCGTGAGGTTCTTCTGGTTTCTGGTACCTGTCATTAAGCCTTGGTGTTCTTTGGAATCTGTCTTCCCACCTAAGTGTGACTATTTCTGTGTCTATTCTGCTATATTTGTAACTAGAAGTGTTTGGCTTTACAAATTACTCTTCTTGAGTATGATCTAATTAACATAACAAAGAGAACACTATTTCCAAACAGAATCACATCCACAGCTATAGGGGTTAGGATTCTAACGTGTTTTGGGGCGGATATAATTTAATGCATGTTGTTGTTAGGTGCCTGTAAGTCCGTTTCAACCAATAGCTACTGCATGTGACAAAGTATTACTGCCCCATGGGGTTTTCTTGGCTATAATCTCTACAGCAGCAGATAACCAGGCTTTCTCCTGCAGAACCACTGGGTGGGTTCCAACAGCCAATCTTTCAGTTAGCAGCTGAGTGCTTAACTTTTTGCACCACCAAAAAGCCAAACCCATTGCCATCAAGTCAATTCCAACTTATAGCAACCCTATAGGACAGAGTAGAACTGCCTCATAGGTTCCCAAGGCTATAATCTTTAAGGAAGCAAACTGTCACATCTTCCTCCTGCAGAGCAGCTGATGGGTTTGAACCACCAACCATTCAGTTAGCAGCTGAGCATTTAATCACTGGGCAGTCAGGGTTATTTAATCTATGACAGTCATTAAAAAAACTGCAAAGAGCAGTAGGGGATCCTCTTGAGGTTCCGTGGTCAGTTGTATCACTTTCTATTGTCTTTCCCTGAATCCCCTTAAAGGCAGAATGTATGAAAGAAGGTTGAGTGTTGGGAGGGGGTACTCTGGAATCTTGAGACTTTGTGTGCTCAATGACTTGGATATCTTACTATTACAAGGCTTTGTACTTTCTTTTTTGAGGGTAAGAAAAATTTTATAACATCATGGCCCAGAAACTTCTGGATGCATTAGAATCAGATATTATTGAATAAGAAAGCATGATCACTCTCAAAATGTTGGTGAGAGTATTGATCTGTGGACAAGTGAATTTGTTATGAGACTGTTTATGTGAGGTGACTAGTTACTAATACTTTCTAGTCATTAATTAAAACTTGTGTATTTTAAAAATACATAGAATTAAAAAAAAACCCTTTGCAAAACACAATACAAGAAACAAATCATAAAGTTTCCTAAAACATAATAATTTTTTTTAATTCAACATTCAATAAAATGCACATTGGGGCCTACTATGCAGAACATACTGCCCAGTGGCTGAGCAAGATTCTAAAGAGGCCTATGATATACTCTTTCCCCTCAAAGGTCTTAAAACTAGAGAGAAAAGAAGTAGAGAAGTTAAGTTCTCAAAATAAACAATATTAAGCAGATAATGGTCAGGGTCACAAGGAAGCTCAAACTAAGTTTTGTAGGGGTTCAGAGAAGAGATAGGTTCTACTGGGCAAAAATTTTCTTGGAGTTTTTCTTAGTTTCCTGTTGTTGTTAGTTGCCATCAAGTCGGTTCCGACTCATAGCGACCTTATGTACAACAGAAAGAAACACTGCCGGGTCTTTTGCCATCCTCATAACCTTTGTTATGCCTGAGCCCATTGTTGTAGCCACTGTGTCAATCCACCTTGTTGAGGGTCTTCCTCTTTTTCACTGACCCTCTACTTTACCAAGAATCATGTCCTTCTCCAGGGTCTGGTCCCTCCTGATAACATATCCAGAGGACGTGAGACGAAGTATTGCCATTTACTTGCTTCTAAGGAGCATTCCTAGTGCTGCTGTAATAGAAATACCACTTTAAAGAGAGAAATTTATTTTTTTTCACAGTTCTAGAGGGTATAAGTCCAAATCAGGGCCTTCTTTGCTGTGTCAGTTCCTTTCCTGTAGATAGTTTCAGGTGTTCCTTTGTTCCTTGGCTTGTAGACAATCCTCACCTGGTGTCTATCATGCTCAGTGTGCGCGTCTGTGTCTAATTTAGTCTTTTTATAGCTCACAAGAGATTAGGTTTACAATCTACCCCACACTGGTAGGACCACAACTGATTGATTGATTGTATTATATTAGATTGCATTATGGACATAATCCACATCATTAAGGTCGACTCCATTCTGAGGAGGCAGCTCTTCCACAGTCATCTTTTGAGTGCCTTCCAACCTGAGGGGCTCATCTTCCGGCACTATATCAGTGTTCTGCTGCTATTCATAAGGTTTTCACTGGCTAATTCTTTTCAGAGGTAGACTGCCAAGTCCTTCTTCCTAGTCTATTTTAGTCTGGAAGCTCAGCTGAAACCTCTCCACCACGGGTGACTCTGCTGGTATTTGAATACCTGTGGCATGGCTTCCAGTATCAGAGGAACGCGAAAGCCCCCGCAGAAAGAAAAACTGACAGACTCGTGGGAGTATGGATATAAGGTGATTAAAATACATTACATTAGATGCAAGGCCATTACATTATGTTACATCGCATCATGGAATTTAATCTGCTCTACCCGAGGCCTACTGATTCAATCTTGTGATAAGATCACAACAATGTATGGCCAAAGAAGATTGCAATATATACTTTTTGAGGGAAACACAATCCAACCCTTAACAGGAGTGTTAGACAAAAGAAAGAATTTAAACAAAAAAATTTTTGAAAAAATTGAAAATCATTGGGTATTGAGTCATCTAACTTGACTAGAAAATAAGCTAACTATAGGACAGTACTCAGAGTTAAGTCTAAGAAGGTCTTTTATGGCCAACATATGGGAAGCCTTGAATGACATTTTAAGGAGTCTGAACTTAACAGAGGGGAGAGGTAAAATCGTGAAAATACTTTGATCATAAGAGAACTTAAAGAAGGTGAGTTTACCTTAGGTGTGTAAGACAATTGGAAAACGAGAAAAACAGAGTCAAGGGGACAACCACCTAACAGGGTATTGCAAGAGTACAGGCAACAAGAAAAGAAAGTGTAAATTTGGGTGATACAATTGCAATGGAAGGGAGGGAGTGGAGTGAAGAGACAATTCAGAAACCAAACAAGCAAAAATGTGAGTTAAATAAGAGTGATGAATGAGTGCAAAGAGTCAAATATTTTTAGTTTACTTGACCAGAGTAACATTTGTACCATTTACAAAAATAAAGAGGCCAGAAGTCTGAGTAGGATTCAAGGCAAAGAGAATGAACTTGAGACATAACAGCACATGTATGAAGAGATGTCTAGCAGGTGGTTAGAACTGTGGATCTGGAACTCAGGAGGCAAGAAAGTTGTGGAGGAAAGGATTTGGGAATTACTTCCATAGAGGTGAGGGGAGTCACTGAAACCATGGCCGTCCATGAGACTGTTGAGAGAAAGGAGAGGAGAGAAAAGAGAAGGGGAAAAGGAAGTGTGAATAAAGGAATCAGAAGACTGGAATCTTAGGAATGCTTTTCTTTCCCAGCCAGTCCAGCAGACAGAGGAAGGAGGAGCCATTTGGAGAACTTGAGAAAAACTACTCACATGGTAGGAGGAGAATGACTACTACTGTAATAACACTGGGAGCCTTTCAAAAAGAAGGGTGTGTCAACAGGGTCATGTGTTCCAGGGCGGGGGACTCGGGTAAGATGGAGGAAAAAAAAAGTACTCTGACGATTGAGAGTCACTGACGAAATATTTATTTCACCAATTAAGACTATTTCAGTAGTGTAGTTTGAGCAGAAGTCAGATTGCAAGACGTAAGAAATGGGAGAGGTTGAGAAAGTGGAGCCAGCCAGCGTGGATTATTAATTTAACAATTCTGAAGAGAAGGAAGAGGAGGGAGGTGGTGTGCTAGTTCAAGGGTGTTAAGAAGGTATTTGTGTTGATGTCAGATGCTAGGAAAGACTGAGTGCCCTTCTTACGAGAAGGGGAAAGGAGTTGTTGGAACTGAAGAGACTGTAATGACCAAAACGTAGGATCTTGGGGTAATATTTGATCATCAGCCTAGGTGGGGGCATTCAATTTGTCAGGGAAGACAAACCCTCACAAAAGGAGGCAGAAGGAAAGGAACAGAGTAGATTAGAACAAAGGGACGTTTTGAGGTGGAGAGGATTGGTAGTGAATAAAGAATCTTCTCCACTAAATAGGCTAGAGAGTGGTGTTTCTGAGAGTCAGGTGGGGAGGGTGAGTCTGAGAGACTGAGAACCATAAAGAAGCTTTAAAGCAGCTCCTATAATGAAGTCAGGGGACACAATGGGAGTACTAGGTGAGAAATTAAATGCCTAATAAATAGCAAAGGATGTTTACTCCCTGGGCTCCTGGACACTCAGGCTCCTGTGGTCCTCAACTTCAAGACCCCTGACTAAGCACAGGCAGCCTTCAAAGCCAAAGGTTCCGATGCCAAGTTCAGTTACTCTGGGCATGAAGACCATGCCACCTGAGACTGCTGTGAGTCAATTTTCCAGGTCCCTTCTGCAAGAAAAGAAACGCCAAGGAAAAAGGCAGAGAAATATCATTGAAAAGGGGGATTGGACCTGAGCCATCTTTTTACCACTCGCTGGGCTAAAATGTCAGATTCCGGGAAATGCCTGACCTGGTTTCTTGAGAAGAGTGAGGTGTATATCAAAATACATAAATCCTAAAAAGCTCATTGTAAAGGGCAGAATCCTAATAATTTGTATTTTGATCACTTTTAAATATTTTTCAAGTAGGCGCTTCCAGGGGTAAGGTAAATAGTCGCATTTTGTGGGTCATTTGATTAAATTCCAAACATATCAATGTTCCGGGGTGTGCCTGGTGACTCTTGATACCTCAGCAGGTTTGCCAAGAAAGCGCAAATGTGAGAAGAACCCCAGTTAAACAAGGAAACCATTCTCACAGTCGCAGGTTGCAGGGCTGTGTAAGGGAGAAACGCACAGACTTTCGTCTCCCCAGTAAAAAGATTAGAATGGAATAAATTAACAATGTGGGCAAGAGCTTTTACTGTACAACAATAACACTTTGTGCTCCATTCAAGGAGGTCTGAGCCCTTTGACAAGCCCTGGACTCTTGCTTTCTCTCTGGGCTCTAAGAAAGCCCTTGGTAAGCACATCCCAGGTTCAAAAGGAAGTGTGTCTTCCCATCCTCTTACTATATTCTCGCTCTCTGCCTTTTTTTCCTCTCTGCCCACCTTCTACCACTAAGAAATCTGCTTTTGCCTAAAAGGAAAGAAAACTGCATGGAGCCCTAAGGTGGCACTAGAGATGTTCACTTATTGAGATCATCATAGAATCCTCATAAAAACTGCATATACATACTTTTAAATAACCAGTTGCCAGTTGCCATCCAGTCACTTCCGACTCAAGGAGACCCCATGTAAGCTGGAGTAGAAATATGCTCCATACGGTTTTCATTTGCTGATTTTTTGGAAGTAGATCACCAGGCCTTTCTTCCAAGGCCCATCTGAGTGGACTTGAACCTCTGATCTTTCAATTAGCAGCTGAGCATGTTAACTGCACCATGCAAGGACTTAAAAACTGGAGCGGCAAGTGATATTCAAGTGACAATCAAAAACATAAACAATAGATTTGGTTACCTCAGTCCCCAAACCATCAGAAATGATCTGAAAGTTGCACTGGAGCAAGGTATTAGAGGCACCCACTGTGCCAGTCATTACTTCAAGTCACTGGAATGTAGAAAGGTGCAGAGGTCCCAGGATTGAATGGGGCCTGGATGTCCAGAGTAGCAGGGATGGGAGACACTTGAGTGTCAAGGACTTTCACCAACTGGGACAGAAGTATTTCAATGTTTTAACAACCAGTACTGCTGAATATTAGCTCTGGCTTATCTCCATATGACAGACAAAAATGGTGCCGCAGAGGTTTTAAATAACTCACCCAAGGCCCCCCTTGAGTACAGGGATTGGGACCCAGTGATTCCAATGCAAAACGTTTTCCACATCCGTCTAACTGGCTCTCTGCCTCCTTTCCTTCAGCCATCTCTTTCTGCTTAGAGATGCGAATAAGTAGTATTCTGGAAAAGGCCTGTCAGGGCACCTGAAGACTGTCTCCCAGGAAAACTCTAAAGTTACATCTATGAACTCTCTGCTATGATCCCAGTAAAAGACTTCTCAGTAGTGGCAAGGTAAGGGTGGGTGAGAAAAATCAAATGAAAGAAAGATTATTATTTTCTACTTCCCCCTCAAAGAGGCAAGAACCTTGTTAATTTCGTTGTCCACAATATCCCCACAGCCCACCACATGGTTGATGTCCAATACAATTTTGTTGAATGAATGAATGAAAAAAATTCTTCCATTTCTATAGCACTTCATATTTTTGTAAAATACCTTTCTACCTGATTTCAATGGACTTTCAAAGAGGTCAGCAGTGTTATAGGGTAAACATCGCTATCTCAGTTTACACACGAAGAAATGAAGATGAAGACAGCTAAAGTGATTTGCCCAGCATCACAGAACTAGCCATGGTGGAGACAGGATTAGATCTTGCCAATTCCTGGTCCAGGACTCTTTCTCCCACATTGTGGTGTCTCTTAAGTATAAATAAAAGTTAACATAATTGAAAGAAACAAAATGACTTATCATTTATGACTTCTACCATACTTAGTGATACAGTGAAGGAGCAATGGCAAACAGTAGACCTGGGCCTGATTCCCTCTATTGCTTACCTCCCTCCCACTGGATCACTAGACCTGAGGACATTACACACTCTTTCCAAGGTTCAGTCACCTCACCTGAACCTAATACCTGGTTCTATCCTTTGTCTGTTTTCTCAGTGAATTCCCCCAGGGAATTATCTTTGTGGATTACACCAGTTAGCACAGGCCTTCCCTTGCTCAGTGCTTCTTGGAATGTCGATGATAAAGGGCAAGAACCCTCGCCAAAACAAGCCCTGGTGCTGCAACAGTTAAACACTCAGCTGCTAACCAAAAAAGATTGGCAGTTCGAACCCATCAGCCACTCCACAGGAGAAAGACCTGACGATCTGCTTCCATAAAAAAGTACAGCCAAGAAAACCCTATGGGGCAGTTCTACACCATAGAACTCACTATGAGTTGGAATCAACTCAAGGGCACACAACAACAACAAAAACCCTCACTAAGCTCAAATATGACACTTGGTGGATAGAAAAGACTAAAATCCATCTAACTATGATACCTTACTCATCAGCTCCCTCTTTGGGGCCTTCAGAGGAAGAGGGAACTAGATGGCTTTAGGCAGTTGTATCTTCTTTTCACTTATTATATAGCAGTTCTCAAAGTGTGGTCCCTGTACTGGCAGCATCAGCACCACCTAAAAATGTGTTGGAGATGCAAATTGTCAAAAGCCACACTAGGTCTATGAACTAGAAGCTCTTGAGGGAAGGTCCAGCAATCTGTGTTTAAAAAGCCCTTCAGATGATTATGACGCATGTGAAAGTTTGAGAACTTCTGCCGTCTCGTATCCTGTTTTTTTCCTACCTGAGCCAAGTTGTCACTTTCTGTTCCCACTGGGCCCTCCAGGGGCCTCTCTCTTCACCCAGGCCTCTGACCTTTCTTCTCTCCATATGAGAGTCTCAAGTATATTGTCTTTTTAACATAAATTGACAATGTTAATTCACCTGCCTGGAGTAAGGGGCTGGACTAGTTGATCCATTGAGATTTTTTTCAAATCTAGAAGCTCTCGTTCTTCCAGGGAGCTGCAACTAAGCAGATGGCCTTAAAGGAAAGCAGAGGAGAATTTCTGCCCGATGAGCTTCCTTTTCCTGCAGGCCCCAGGGCCGGAGTTAAGTGAGGACACAGGCTGGTTGCCAACCTTTAGTTACAGCCCCAGGAGATCTTTCATGTTCCCCTCTTACCGACTGGGGTCCCTGTTTTCAAGAATTTATCAGAATGACCCAGACTTAGCAAACTTGCTCTATGAACCTTGGACAAAATAACCGCTGAGTCAATCCTGCAAGGAGTCTTGGATTGTCAGCCTAAAAACCTGCTTATAGTTGACTTCCTCCGGCACACTGTTATCTGAGGCAAAAAATAGTGCCATCAGGCTGGAATATACTGAAAACTCCTCGGTTGCATTAGGTAGGTTGTCAATGCAAGAAAACAAACAAAGAACAGCTGCCGTTGAGTCTATTTCCACTCGTTTTAACTCTATGTGCATGAGATTAGAACTGTGTTCCACAGCGTCTCTAATGGCTGATTTTCAGAAGCAGATCTCCAGGCCTTTCTTCCCAGGCACCTCTGGGTGTTCTCAAACTTCCAATCTTTTGGTTAGCAGTCAAGCACATTAACTGTTTACACCATCGGTGGTGGTTATTGTTAGTTGCCATCAAGTTGAGTCCAACTCATGGCAACTGATAGCAAACGTAAAAAAGGAATAATACAGTCCTTCCCTCCAATTCTCCTTCAATGCCCCCTTCTTTCCCAAGTCCCCACATCTGAAAAAACAACTTCTTTGCTCTGTGAGGAGTCAAAAGGAGGATGAATGCTCCACATTCTGGAAATTTTGACACATTAAGGAACCTGACCATTGTTCCATGGCCTGGTTCTGCTATGCTTTCCCTATTTAACCTTCTACAATCTACTGTTTATTGATACATCTTGCCAATCACAAAAACTACTTAATTCCTGACCTTTGTGTCTTTACTTTTCTCTCTCTTCTAAGTTCTTCAAGTTATAAAAGCACAATAAGTGGTTGGAAAAATGATTGGACGGGATAAGAAAAAAATGTTACAGCTTCCATTGAAGACAAGAGGCTAAGGTGCTGGAATTGGAGTCATGAGACTTGGATTCCTGTGGCAGCTTTGCCACCGGTGAGCTGGGAGATTGTGGCCGGTTACTTCCCTCTGTGAGTCGTTGCAAAACAAAAGTCTTGACCAAGACAAATCTCTAGGCTGTTTTCCAACTCTTTGATACTGTGACGAGGCAAATATGATATTAAAAAAAAAAAAAATACCCATTGCTGTCGAGTCCATTCCAACTCATAGTGACCCTATAGGACAGAAAAGAGCTGCCCCACAGAGTTTCCGAGGAGCGCCTGGTAGATTCGAACTGCTGACTTTTTGGTTAGCAGCTGTAGCACTTAACCACTATGCCACCGAGGCTTCCCAAATATGACAAAGTTACTTCCTATTTAGGGTTTCAGTTTCCTTGTCTGAAAACCCAGTTTTGGCGATAACAGATGGACTTTGAATTGTTTGCCATTTTCATCAATTGGTATTGGCTGTCTGGAATGTGGGAAAGACTACCGTGACTGATTAATGATATCTGCCATGGGTATGATACGGAGATTGGGAAGGCCTGAGTATACCTCCAGCACCTTATTTCTTTCATAGCTCTTTCACAACTAGCAATCATTTTATTTATGTCTAATTGTATATTGGCTTCCTAAATAGAAATGCCATCATATCAGAGAATCCAGTGCAGACTGTTACTCGATTTGTTGTTATTGTTAGCTGCCATTAAGTCACCCCCTGATTCATGGCAACCCCATGCACAATGAAACAAAATGCTGCCTGGTCTCGCTCTATCCCCATAATCAGTTGTGGATCTGGCCACTGTGATCTATGTGGTTTTCTTTGACTGATTTTCAGAAGTAGATGGCCAGGACTTTCTTCCTAGTCTGTCGTAGTCCAGAAGCTCTGCTAAAACCTGTTCAGCATCACAGAAACTCATGAGCCTCCACTGACAGACAAGTGGCCTGTGAGTTCATTTGTCAGGAATCAAACCTGGGTCTCCCGCATGGAAGGGGAGAATTCTATCATTGAACCACCACCGCCCCCTGTTACCTGATAGGTGCTCAGTAATATCTTTTGAATAAGCAAATCAATCTAAATAGCTTAAGGGCATGTCTAGAGCAACAGGGCAACAGCAGAAGAGGACTAGCATAGGAACTGGACACACGTAGGCAGAATGGACTCAGTCCATGTGTCCTTCCAGTGTCTTTGCTAACTCTGATCCTTGCTTTCTCTAAGACTGACTTCGGTCCTTCAAAGTGGGGAATGGAGCAGCTGGGTAGGAAAGAGGAATTTTACTGGGATTCAGTGAACACTTCTTTTGAATATAGCTTCCTTTATGAATGGTTTCACTGATAGCTTGAACAGTAAGGGGGGAATTAGCTTGAAAAAACAGATTCAGAAGGAAATCTAGCTGTTCCTTATTGCTGTGATTTTCCAAACACCATGTGAATTTTCCTTGAGTCTTGAGGACCCCACTCTGGTCCCCTTTACTCTTAGTTTGTGTTGGAAGGTACATGTTGTTATAGTTGGGCATTAGGCTTTATGGAGGGCTGGGAGAGAGGGAGGCTTTCTCAGTAAGTTTGGCTCTGTGGCTTGGCAGTCGCACAATAAAATGACTTTATCCCCAAACCAGATGTTCAAGTTGTTTTAATAATATCTTATAATCCCTCCTCTAAATAAAACAAAAACTCACTCTATCAGAATGTTCTACAGGATTAGAAGTTTCATCTCTGTGATCTGCTTTTACCCACCAGAGGGTAGCACAAAGACATGTTTGGGATAAATCTCTGGCAAAACCTGGACCTTGGTTTTGGATGCTTAGTTCTAGATTCTGTGCAGATGTACCTGAGGCTGTCAAGATAAGTCCTTAAATGCCTCATAGGAAGGCCCTGGTCTCTATTTGTTCTCAGCAACAGTGTTGGAACATTGAGTGAATTCTCACAAACTGGGATTGATTCACATTGTCTTTGCATAATCGGTTTACCTGGAATTATAAAACAGTTACTTTAAGGTGAGCTTTTCTGGCATAATGTCAGTTTCTATGATTGTCGAGGTCTCTTTTAATGCAACAATTCTAAGACTTTGTGTAAGAATAACTTGTTTATGTCACAGCTCCTCCAAGTCTGCATGTAATTGGCCCTCTATAACCAGTGGGTACTGACTCAGGACATACCTTCGACAGGCAAAGGATAACCCACTTAACCCTTTGGTAGGATTGGGGGTTTTCTCTGAAACCCAGTTTTGTATGTCTCATATGTTCCCATAACACTCTGTACTTTTCTCCTATAGAGATATTCCAGTTTATAATTGTATAATTCAGATTAATATCTGCCCCTTGCTTTTTAGAAAATAATATTGGAATCATTATTCCTTGTCCTTGAGCATAGAGAATGTGACCCAGCTGGAGTTGGGCTCACAAGAGCTCATAAGGACTCACAAGGACACATCAACTGGGCCACGAGGTAAAGACAAAAGATAGAAGTACAATCTTGGAAAATATCTTTTAGGGAAATTTTCACATAAGCCAGAACACAAAAGACTTTGCACTCTTATCTTTTTCTGTTAGCATTTTGGGAATACAGATTTGTTGGACCAATGAAGACCCTCCTGACTCAGGTTACTGAAACCCGTACCAATGATCATTAAAAAAGACAATTCGAAATGTAGGATCACAGTTTCTAGCCAACTTGTGAAAAGGTGAAGCTTTCAATGGTTTTGCCCATCTGTAACGTTAATATATACTGATGACTCTGTAACTTTCCTTGGACTCAGGCAGACACGGCTGTGGCGGCTTGCTTGTCCGTTTTCCCACTTCTGTCTATTCTGTAATATTCCCTGGACTCGGGCAGACATGGCTGTGGCAGCGTGCTTGTCTGTTTTCCCATTCTTCCCTATTCTGTAATATTTCCCTGGCCTCGGGCAGGCATTAGCTCTGGCAGCATGCTTGTCCGCTTCTCAACTTTTGTCTTTTTAAATATATGCCGAATAAAACTTTCTTTTTGCTTTATTAAACTTTGTGATGTTTTTTCCCCTACAATGCCCCCAACAATAGACTGTAAGCTTCTTATGAACAAGAATTGTGTATGTTTTCTCACCATGGTTTCCTCAGTCCCCAGAAGAATTCTTAGCACAGAGTATGTCCTCCCATAACAAATCTCTGCTGAAGGAATGAATGAGTTGATAAAATAATGAATGAATCAATACACCAATAAATACTCTGATGGTAAAGTTCTTAGAAAGTTGGAAATCATTTTTTTTCTTAATTAATAAATTAAACAAATATTTCTTGAGCACTAGTTTCTAGGCACTATTTTTTTTTTTTTATACCAGTCATTGGTAGAGTGATGAGAAATTTCTGTCCTTAAGGAACTCATAAACTCATAGGAGAAGCAGACAAGAAAATAGATATTACATTTGAGGTCATATGAAAAAGGGAAGCAAAGAATGTAATAGGAATATTATATTGCTGTTGAGTCAATTCTGATAGAGTAGAACTGCCCACAGGACAGAGTAGAACTGTCCCACAGGGTTTCCAAGGCTATAATCTGTAATCTCTACAGAAGCAGACTGCCACATCTTTCTCCTGTGGATTGGCTGACCCACCAGTTGGCTAGCAATCGAGCACTTTAATCAATGACTACCAGGGCTCTTTGTTATAGGAACACAGAGGGCAATATCTGACCCTGGAGGAGATTAAGGATGACTTCCTGGAGGAGGTTATGTCTAGTCTTGAAGGGTAGGTGAGAGAAAATCAGTTTAAGAAACGTCTCAATGCAACAGATGCTCAATGCAAGAGGCAAGAGGCAACCCATGTTTATCTCTGCATGTGCATAAACCTCCAAATAAGGAAGACAATAGAGCAGAGAAGTGAAGATCACAATATCTGAAGGCAGAATGTCTGGGCAGGAATCCTGCTTCTGCCCTCCTCCCCATAACCTGTGTGAGCTTGAACAAGTTACTTAACCTCTTAGCGTTTCAGTTTCTTCATTTTAGAATGAGAGTAATAGCACTGACCTTGTAGGATTGCAAGAGGAATAAATGAAGTAAAACTTGCAAGCACTAAGAATAGACCTTGACACACGGAAGGACTTGATAAATACTAGTTGCTATTATTATTATTAATATCATCATTGTCACTGCTGTTGAGTAATTCTTGTATGTGAAACATATTGAGGGTATGGTTTGGGGACAACGGGAGAAGAAACAATGAGTTAGAAAAGGATCACAATGATTTAAAGAAAAAAACCGTTATCAACTGTGCCTAAATAATGACCACCAATTTTGGCCCACCCACTCTTCCTCCATGGGGTACTTCTGCCATTGTTGATTGTCTGAAGAACCAAACTGAAAATCCCTGAATCTCACCACAACACTTCAAACCTTCCTCAGTTCCTGGAACAGACTGGGAAATAAAATCATCATCATATTCATAAATATGTGAAGATCAATCTACCTTTGCAAACTAATGTTAATTGTCAAATTCCTTAAACCAATTATTGATCACTTTTCACATGTATGAGACTTCAACTTGCTTACTTTAGACACGTCATTAGGGAAGTCCAATAACTAGACAAAGACATCATGTTTGGTAGAGAGTCAGTGAACAAAAAGAAAGGAACTCTCAGTGAGATGACACAACAGCATCAACAATGACCTCAAATGTACCAAGGATCATGAAGATGGTGCGGGACAGAGCGATGATTTGTTCTGTTATACATCTGTTTGCCATGAGTTGGAGCTGACTTGATGGCAGCTAACAACAACAAATGCATGGAAGTCAAAAATGACTATGATATAATTCCTGCTTGCAGAGCTCGGAGCCTTATGAGGCCAGCAGACATACACAGAAAATTAGAATAATGTGATGTGTGCCAGAGGAGAAGCCTGCACAAAAGGCTACTGAAACATAGAGAAGGGAGCAATATGTCTGCCCAGGAAGCAAGAAAGTCTCTATAGACAGTGAATAGGAACGTGGTAAGCAAAGCCAGGAAAGGCTTTCCTTTGACATACCCACTAGGTCTAGAAAAGTACCTGTACCCGAAGGTGCTCAACAAATTGTTACAAAATATTGAAAGAATGACAAAATAGAGAGCCTAGTTTTCCCACTGCCCCACGCTTTTCTACTCCCTCCCCACAACTGTGTCCTCCCACATGCTCTCTACAACCCCAGTGGGAACCTCCATTTGATGAGTCACCTCTTTCACTGCCTGGTTCCTTGAAAACCTCTCAAAAGCCTCCCCTATTATTGCTCAACCAGCACAGGTGTCCCGAGCAAAACATATAGCATTGAATCATGAGGAAAGACTGACACAAATGAGCATTTCCCACTAATTTTCCACTGGAGAATGGAAGTGCTAAATCGGAGGAGGACAGTGTGTGCCGTGTGGTCATTGTAAATAACCATGCCACGTCCCACCTGGCTGTCGTCCGTGAGCTTCTCAGCAGATGAGTGCAGCAGGCCTTCTGAGTCTCGTGTTTACATACACAGACACAAAACACACACTCCCAGGAGTGCCAAGAGGGCTGAACTCAACACACCCTGTGTCTCCTCACCACCTCATCAGAAAGAAAGGAAAACCTACAGGAACCTCAGGAAATGGGACCCCCCCCAAACCATCCCACAGCTGCAAGCAATGAAATGCTTCACTCAGGGCCAGACCCTGTGTCCTGTCCAATCCACCCTTCCCTTCTGCATCAGCCCCATCCCTTCTCCATCCTTTCTTCACCCAGATTTTATTCTCAGCACTAGACAGCCAACAGTCTAAGAGGTCTTCCAAACAAAATCACATTTCTTTCTCCATGCTCTGGCTTACTTCTCTCTTCATCCCCAGAGCATAATGTGTCCAAACCACGTGGCAACATCACTCCTCATAAATCAATTGTTTAATTGACAGGAGAGGGGATTTTGTATAGAGGATCACAAAACTCAAAATTTCATCTAAGCCACCTTCTCCAAAAGCCCAGAAGACCTTGATGGTCTATTGTTTTCCCAGCAACTTTGCAACTCCCACAGTCTGGAGAAGGATCAAGTGCCTGCGCTCCATTTCTCTTCCCATTTCTTTAGTCAAAGAAGAAGAGAATATCATCTGGGATTTGTGGTGAAGTATAATCTGTGTGGCGTCTTTGCATGTTTGGATGAAGAGTTTTGGGTTTTTTTTTTTTGTCTTATCCATAGATTGCCCACACTGCTGTTCAGATAACTCTCCAAGTTTTGGAGTTAGAAAAAAAAAAAGTTTCAAATATTTGGGGAAGCATTTTAGAAAGTTCTAAGGGAAATAGAAAGTGAAGAAGATTGCAGAAAGAAAAGGAGGGAGAAAGAGAAATGAAGCAGAAGGAAAATGAGTAGGACAGAAATAATAGTGAGTGGAGGTTCATATCCAGAAGCTTCTTCCTTTGAGCAGATCTTCCACTTAAATGTAATTCTAAGTTTAGGGAGGGGGTAGTCAAAATCTACGCCCTGATTTCTGCAAGACTGATCAGAGTCTCAAGGAGTAAGGAAATCGGCATCTAAAAAGTGAGAGGTATCATTGTTTCAGGGAGAGTCCTGTGTTATAATCAGGAAGCGTGGGCTGTAGCCTCAGCTCTGCTGAGAAAGTGAGGGGTCTGGGGCAAGTCTTCACCTCTCTGGTCTCAGTTACATATCTTGTATCCTAGCCCCAGTCTGTCCACTTCTTACCACCTCCACTGTAACTGTTGTGGTCCCCACCACCATAATCTTCCTTTGTAGAATCGCAACAGCACCAGAAAAGACTGGAGAGAGGATTTGGCCCAGTGGTTTCCAACCCTGGACATACATTTGGAATCACCTGGGTACCTTTTAAAAATACCAATGCCTAGACCCCACCCCGATAGATTCCTGTTAGATAGAAATCTCTGGAGGGTGGGGCTTGGGTATTGTATTTTTTTTAAAAGCTCTCCAGATCATTCTGATGTGTCTACTGGGACTGAGAATCGCAGCTTTTGTCCAATTTCTGGGAAATCATGTCTGTGTTTCTTTGAACATCCTGAGTGCCTACAAGATACTAGGAACTAAAAAAAAAAAAAATGCTGGGAATTTAGCAGTGAACATGACCAAGTCCTATTCTTTTTCAAATTCAATTTAAGGGAGGCAGAAAATACATAAACAAATAAATAATCAACATAGACAGTGATATGTGAGAATATGCCAGGGTAACTGGAGGGGAGCCTGGGTGGTCAAAGAAGGCTTCTCTAATGAGATGGATTTTGGGCCGTGTCTTGGTTACCTAGTGCTGCTATAACAGAAATACCACAAGTGGGTGGCTTTATTGAACAAAAATTTATTGTCTCACTGTTTAAAAAAAAAATTTTTTTTTTTTTATTTAAAAAAATAGAAATCTAAAACCAGGGCAATGGCTCTAGGGGAAGGCTTTCTCTCTCTTTCAGCTCTGGGGAAACTGTCCTTGTCTCCTCAAGTTTTGTTCCTTGGCTCCTTGGTGATCTTCATGTGGCATGGTATCTATCTTCCCCCAAATGCTTAATATATTGTATTATATCTCAAAGGAGATTGACTGAAGACACACCCTACCCTAACACTGCCTCATTAACTTAACAAAGAAAACCCATTCCCACATTGGACTTTAGGGTCAGGTGTATATATATCGAAATGCCGTTCAGTCCAGTTCCGACTTATAGCGACCCTATAGGACAGAGTAGAATTGCCACATAGGGTTTTCCAAGGCTGTAATGTTTACAGAAGCAGACTGCCACATCTTTCTCCTGGGTAGCAGCTGGTGGGTTCAAACCACTGACCTTTCGGTTAGCAGCCGAATGCTTAAGATTTGCGCCACCAGGGCTCGCTCACCACAGGTCTGGGGTTTAGGATTCACAACACATATTTTTATTTATAACACATATTTTGGGGGACACAATTCAACCCATAAAAGGCATTGAACTGAATGGCAGAGGAATCCTGCCAGGGGCTAAGGAGGAACAAATGCAAAGGCCCTGGGGTGCCTGGTCAAGGAACTGAAATGCCAGCATGGCAGGGGCACAGTCCCTCAGTTTCCCCATCTATAATACAGGAATGGTGACGTTTGCCCCCAAATTATTACACTGTTACATTGCAAAGATGTGTGAGGTGGCAGGGAGAATTTTGGAAAGAAAAACTCAATAAAAATAGAAGAGTGTCATCACACCTTTCTAATGGACCTCAGTGGCCCATACACCAGATGCCATCCCTGTGATGTCCCACTGACTTAACTGTGGAACCCAATCACTGTACCATGATGTGATCGAAGAATCTGGGCCTAAACTTTTCTGAAGTCCTGGATAGATTTTTTTTTTTTTTACCTAACCACTCTTCGATAGGTACAGTCCAATTGAAAATCTCTTCCAAATATAAAAATGCACTATTGTTTATTTATTTATATTTTATTTCATTTTTTAGATTTTGCTGAGGTTCCGCTGTGTTCCAGGAATCTTGTGTGATAAAATGCAGAGACAGGTTTCCATTTATTAGACTCCACTGCTCTGATGTAAGAGACAAAGTTTAAAGGGAAAGTTGACAGTCCTTAAATTGCACTGAAGGAAGGTGAATTGCCATGCTGCTAAATTGGGTAATGGGCTGTCCAGATGGGCTCCTCCCAGGGCAACCTGGCTGCCTGCCTTCTGCAACATTCCATGGCTTATTAATACCTTCACCCCAGAGATGAGAAGAGAGAAATCTGATCATATTATCACTTCTACTATCCCTGAGGAAGGTGTTTTGGAAAAAGGATATATTTCTTTTTTAGTGGATAGTTGTTTCATTAAGGTTTTTAATTGTATTTAAACACATAAGAAATACATGCTTTCATTTCCTCATTATAAAATAAAAATATAGATGAGGTGAGCAGCACCTCCTACCCCCAGAAGCAACAGACTGTTTCTATGCATTTATGTATGTAGCTGCAAAAGACCTCTTTAAAGTGTTAAAAAACTAAGACGTCACCTTGAAGACTAAGGTGCACTGACCCAAGTCATGGTGTTTTTCAATCGCTTCATATGCATGCAAAAGCTGGACAATGGATACGGAAGACTGGAGAAAAATCAATGCCTTTGAATTGTGGCGTTGGCTAAGAATATTGAATATACCATGGACTGCCAGAAGAATGAACAAATCTGTCTTGGAAGAAGCACAGCCAGAATGCTTCTTAGAAGCAAGGATGGTGGGACTATGTCTCACATAATTTGGACATGTTGTCAGGAAGGACCTGTCCCTGGAGAAGGGCATTATGCTTGGTAAACCAGAGGGTCATTGAAAAAGAGGAAGACCCTCAATGAGTTGGATTGACACAGCGGCTGCACCGATGGGCTCAAGCATAACAAGGATTATGAGGCTGTCGCAGGACCGGGCAGTGTTTTATTCTGGTGTACGTAGATTTAGTATGAACTGGAACTGACTCAATGGCACCCAACAAACGTAATGTGTATGTTGCTATACATATGCCCACGAGAAATGTGCAGGACTTTTTTCTTTTTATGCAGATGGTATCACAATGAATATCTCCAAGTAGGCCTGTACAAAGATGCTACTGCAACATTGTGCATGGCCATCAGGAGGGGCATAGTTGAATGCATTGTGGTATATTCAAATTATAGAGTTCCATGCAGATGTTTGGAAGAACGTTGTAGCTCTAAATGAAGACTTAAAGCTTCAAGACACATTGCTGAGTTTCTTTAACTTTTTGTGGACTTGGTTTTGCTCTTCCATCAGTCATGTCTCAGGACTGAGAGGCATGGCCAGTTACATACAGCAAGTCGAAGTGTCTGGGGAAGGAAACAGGAATAGACCCCAGACTGTCCAGCAGAGGTGAGATGGGGAAAACAGTGAGAGAGAGGGTTCAATTTGGCAGGCCAAGCATGGCATCCAAGGGGATCTAGCCATCTTGTCACAGTTCAGACAAATTAGTAGCAATCAAGGGATCACAAGGAAGTTGAGTTCTAGGGGGTGTATGCAGCCCAGAGATACAGAATTAGAAATAGTTGCTATTTTAACATGCTCAGCAATGGGCAGCCCTGTTAGTGGTAGCTGGGTCCCAAGGACAAGGCTAGAGTTCAGGATCAGGACTCCCTGTCCTCAGAGAAAGACTAGAAAGAACAAGGCAGGGTAGGGTCATCACCCATCATTCTATTCATTCATTCATTTATTTATTTAATTATCATTGAACATCTTCCATGTGTTAAGTGCTGTTCTAGGTACAGCTCTTAACAAGACAAAAAACTTTCTGCCATCATATAAATACACAAATAATATATTTTCAGAGAGGGATAAATAGGTAAGGAGCTGAAGAGGGTTGGGTACAGGCTACACGAGATATGGGTCAGAGCAAGCTTTTCAGCAGAGGAGACATTGGAACAGAGACCTGAACAAAGTGAGGGGTAGAGCCAGATAAACAAATTCAGGAAGAGGAAGCCAGGAATGCTTAAAAATGAGGATCCATCAAATAGAATTGGGATGAGATAGATTCCTTCAATTCACCTTGCTTCATTCATTCATTTATCTGTCAAATATTTGTCAAAGACCTACTATGCAAAACACCAGCTAGGTCTTAGAGCTACAATGATAGACAAGGTAGACAGCGTCCTTTTAGTTTCTCCTTTGTGATCTCTGGTTAATGATTTTGAACTGTGTAAGGTCTAATCTCTATAGTAAATCCTTTATTCCATACCACTGTGCTGTTGATAAACTGCCAGCTAAGTTATGGGGTGGGAGGTTGGGTAGGTCATGTGTCAGTCATCATCCATCAGGCTAGCCCGGGCTTCTTCACATGAGCCTCACAGGGCTCCAAGAGAAGCAAGAGAAAATAATTGCCAAAGTCAGCTTGCTTCACATTAGCCAAGGCAAATCACATGGCGAAGCCCAGAGCTAGTGTAGTAAAGTACTGCCCAAAGAGAGTGGAAAAAGATAGGTGTGGGCATATGAGGCTATTACTGCAAACAATATACCACACCATTTTTACTGGTTCCTTGTGGATCCCTCCAGCCTTTCTTCACGGGAACACAAGAAAATATGAACATCTATTTTACTTTCCCCTTTTTCTTGTGCAAAAGATGTTGTTTTGTGCCATCAAATCGATTCCGACTCATAACAACGCTGTAGGGTAGAACTGCCCCATAGGGTTTCCTAGGCTGTAATGTTTATGGAAGCAGATGGCCAGGCCTTATCTCCCTCAGAGCCACTGATGAGTTCACACTGACAACCTTTCAGTTAGCAGCCAAGCGCTTGAGCATTGTACCACCAGGCCTCCTTAGTACACTAGATATAATGCTCAGAACTTTGTTTTTCTCATTTAACAATATATCTTAGCAGCAATATATAGTTCTCTCATTCTTTTATATAGCTGCATAGTATTTCTTTGTGTGAATGTAGTTTCTCTAATCAGCACTTTATACATGAACAATTGAGTTGTTTCCAATCTTGCTATTTCAACAATGCTGGAAAGAAATCAGGCGTTGCCCTTTAAATTTAGCATATTGTGTAGTTTCCTCCAAGAATTGCTTTATTAGAGCTGAGATTTCTCCTTTTCCATTTGTTATGTGAGTTTCATACAGTGTAGGTATTCAACTTATTTGTTGATGCTGGACATAGGCGAAGACACCTATGGCTCTAGGCAGTATCCTTGTTGCAGCCATTCTCAACTTTAATGGACAAAACATTTATTTGGAGAGCTAAATACAAATTCAGATTCCCAGGTCCCATTCCCTAGAACCTCTGAGCAAGTAGTTATGGAATAGAGATGGGAATCTGCATTTTAAACAGTCATATTACTTTATTATGAAACAGATGATCTAGCAACACACACAGAAGTAGGCTTTCAAATATTAGTGACCTGGGACTATAGGATCGTAGGACACCAAAGGCTCACAAGAAGAATTGAAGATTTTCTGCAAAAAACAGCCCACAATTTAAGGCAAATGTTACATTTGATTTATTCATTCCATCTCTCCTGATAATGCTCCTCCCCAACCATGTATTATGGGATGGGAGTTATTCTAATGATGGGATAAGGGTGAGGATTTAGAAGGTAATTGAGAAAAATTGTGCAATTTGGAGAGGAACTCAGCCTATGTACAAGCGGGCTCTGATATGCCAGGAGGTAGCTTCAGTTCAATGAACTCTTCTAAAACTCAAGCCAGACTGGGCTTTGTCCTCATTATGTTTTCCCAGCTACGCCAGGAAAACAACACTATTAGCTAAGCAGAGTACATCCCAGTAGCAGTGGTAACAGAACTTGAGAACAAGGACTAAGCAGAAAGCCCAATAAGAGCAAGAATCCACAGTGGGAAATGAGATTCAGGAATGAGGGAGAAGCCTGTAATTCAATCTCAGGCTTAAGATGGAGTTGGACAAGCTCACTCTGACTCACAGCCACATTACCTGGGTCTGTTTCATACTTACTCCACTACCCATTATATAATAATTAATGACAAGGTTCCAGTCTTGTGTGCCCTTCTAGAGCAATTCTCCTTTCCTCTGAAACACTTCCCTAGTGTGGTTAATTGATTAGGGTCTGTTTCTCCTAGACAGGCTAACGGCTCCATGCAAGCAAGGGTGTGTCTGAATTTTGCTTCTACTGCTCATCATACCGACTCACTGTGTCACGGCAAGAAGGTACAAAGCCATAAGTCCTATTTAGATATGAATATGTCTGACAGCATCTGGCTCCAGAAATATCTAGGTCGTGGAGGAGATACCAGGCTTTACCCATATGAAGCCAGAAATGAGTCTGTTGAAAACTTTTCTAATCGTTGCACACATAAGACTGTAAGCAGAGAGTTCAGTATTCATAGGTGCTTGCTTTCAACAAACCTGGAAATGCAGTCTATGAAATTGTAAATGTCCCATACATTTATTATATACTTTTTCTTTTTTATAGAAAGACAAATGAAATAGAGTTTTTCAGTATGCCCATATTCTCAGTGCACAAGCCTATTGTGATAGTATAAACACATTTTGATCGAGGAAAAGACAGTACCCTTTGCTTCTCTTTGCAGAAAATATTACTGAGCCATTGTCATATGAAGAAATCAGAGAGTATGCAATCAAAACATACAGTTAAAAATATTATATCAATAGGCCAGGCAAGTAATAAAAAGGTTATTTTTTATTTTGTGATATTTAAGGTATTTATCAGTTTTTTAAAATTTGTATTTTGCTGTGTTTTTCCCTTTGATCATATTTGCATACACTTTTTAATGAGGACCTCCCAATGTCTAGATCTGCCTGTGGGCAAGCCCCGTGACCTTTCTGCTTAAACAGTGGGTAGCTATACAATTACTTTAAATAGGTAACATAGCCTCAGTTTAGAAGTTTTAATGTCAGTCCAAGATCATTAAAAAATCCCAAATTGATTTAGAGCTAATTTTTCTTTCCTCATTAGCTTGGGTGTATTTCAGGTTGGAAACCTGCAGTGGGAAAGAGGGGGTTTAGCTGATTTTTTCTATGTTTCTCTACCTTTTGTTTCTCCTCCCTACCCTCCCCCTAGCTGGCCAGCAGGGTCAGAAGGGAGTGGTAAAGAAAGGTCTTAATGGAACCTCATAAGCTGGTTTCCTGTTCTCTGGGCCTGGTAGATTCTATCTCTTTGGGTGTTTCTATTACTCTTGGGAGGTTCTCCACCGGGTTCCTCTCTCTGGCAGGTCTCTTGATCTAGGAAGATGTGGGTACATCTCTCTTCTGATTGGTTGCTCTTGACTCCTTCCTCACCCACAGTGCTAGCCTCCAGATTCTTGCTACTTGGATTCCTCTGTAACTTGAAGATCAGAAATGATGCACATCTAACTTGTCCTCTTGGTTGGCACACATTTGGTACACAGGAAACTCTTTTGCATCTTTTGTCCAACATGTCTTGGGAGTACAGGCCAATCCCAATATGGGAGCTTTATCCCAACTCTAGCACCAAAACATTGGACAGCCTTCCTTGTCCTATAGATTCCCCAACCAAGGGTCAAACCCCAATATATTTCCAACTGCAGGATTTCTTAGGGGTTTCCTCAAAGTCCACTTTCACTAGGCTTGAAGTGAAAGAATAGCAGATCACCTGCTACTCTTTTTTTTTTTATATTCTTGATTCAGCTGAGGGAGCAAAAATCCATCAGTGTGGTCCTCAGGAGCATTTCCTTCATAGATAGGCAATTGCAGATTTAGTACTTCTTTTTGGAATTTCTCATTGATTGTATTTTGGGGCCTGGTCATGACATCCTGTTACTGCCTTAATTGCCTTTGCTTCATTTCATGTTTTGCAGTTCTTTTGTTCTTTGGACCATTAAACTGACTGATTGTAAAGAAAGGGGAGGTCTTTTTAAAATGCTGGATATCATTTCTTCAATACAGTTCGTTCTTCCTCTCTCAGATAGATAGGCAGACAGGCAGAAAGCTGCCATCGGGTTGACTCTGACTTCTGGCAGCTTGTATACACCAGAACTAAATATTTCCTGGTCTTGCATCATCTTCACAATTGCTAGCATGTTCAAGACCATCACTGTAGTTGTTACGTTAATCATCTCACTGAGGATCACCCTTGCTCTTGTTGGCCCTCTAATTCACCAAACATGATGTCCTCCTCTAGTGGTTGATCCCTTCTGTTAACATATCAAAGCACGTGAGCTGGACAGTGTTCTGTTGTCATCCATAAGGCTTTCATTGGTCAATTTTCAGAAGTATATCTCCAGGCCTTTCTTCCTAGCCTGTCTGATTTTGGAAGCTTCACCGAAATCTCTTCACCAGAGGTGAACCTGCAGGTATTTGAAATACTGTTGGCATAACTTCCAGCAACATAGCAACACACAAGCCACTACAACACAACAGACTGATAGGTGGGTGGTGCTTTTCTATCATATTTACTCATTTTAAATTCCTTTGGAAGGAAATGAATTGCACTGAAATACTTTTGCTCCATGGATAGGTGTATGGAAACACACAATCAGTTAATTCCTTTACTGTATCAATCATCAGATATATATTGAGCAATTCTTTTACACAAAGAACTATGTCAGGCACAAAAAAGCCAACACACAAGAGATTTTGTATGATAGGAGGTTGTGTAAAATATTCTCCATCAGTTCCTAACCCTTCATCTTTCTTTTTTGCCTAAACTTCCCCCAAATCTGGAGACACTAAAGCCCCACAAGTAGGAAGATGCTACTTATGACACGTTAACACCGTAGGATTAAATATAGGATTAAACCTTTTGTAAATTGGAACTCTACTGGTATTCTGTCAATTCCTGGAGCCTTGTTTTTGGCCAATGCCTTCAGTGAAGCTTAGACTTCTTCCTTCAGTACTGTCAGTTCCGGATCACCTGCTGCCTCCTGAAGTGGTTGAAACTCAACCAATTCTTTTTGGTACAGTGACTCTGTGTACTCCTTTCATCTTCTTTGGGTGCTTCCTGCATCCTTCAGTATTTCACCCACAGAATTCTTCAATATTGCAACTCAAGGCTTGAATTTTTTCTTCATTTCTTTTAGCTTAAGAAATGCTGAGTGTGTTCTTCTCTTTTGGTTTTATATCTCCAGGCCTCTGCACATTTCCTTATAATACTTTACTTTGTCTTCTTGAACCACCCTTTGAAATTGCCTGTTCAGCTTTTTTATTTCATCATTTCTTCCATGTGCTTTAGTTACTCTATGTTGAAGAGCAAGTTTCAGAGTCTCTTATGACATCCATTTTGGTCTTTTCTTTCTTTCCTGTCGTTTAATGACCTCTTGCTTTCTTCATGTATGATGTCCTTGATGTCATTCCACAACTTGTCTGGTCTTCAGTCATTAGTGTTCAATGTGTCAAATCGATTCTTGAGATTGTCTCTAAATTCAGGTGGAAGATACTCAAGGCTGTACGTTGGCTCTGGTAGACTTGTTCTAATTTTCTTCAACTTCAACTTGCATGTGAACAATTGATGGTCTGTTCCACATTTGGCCCCTGGCCTTTTTCTAATCAATGATACTGAGCTTTTCCATCATCTTTTTCCACAGATGTAGTCAATTTGATTCCAGTATATTCCATCCAGCGAGGTCCATCTGTACAGTCGCCATTTGTGCTGTTGAAAAAAGGTATTTGTAATGAAGAAGTCATTGGTCTTGCAAAATTCTATCATGTGGAAGGAGGTGGGGCCAAGACGGTGGAGTAGTCAGATCCTTCTGGTGGTCCCTCTTACAAAAAAAAAAAAAAAACGAAAAAACAAGTGAATCAATTATATGTATGACAAGCTAGGAACCCTGAGCATCAAAGGCAAAGTTAAGAAATAGGACTGAGTGACGGGGGAGGGAGAGATGGTGTAGAAGCAGTGAGGAGTTGCCGTGTCAGTGGCAGCACCTCAGACCCTACTCCCCTGTGGCAGGGCTGGTGGTAGTGTTCAGGATGTGGCTGCTTCAGTGAAAGAAGACAAGTGAAGTAGTGCACCTCTGGCTCCCTGGTGTGACTGTGGTGGGCCTGGCAGCCGCACCTGCTTCAGTGAAAGAAGGCAAGCAAGGTGCTGCAGCCCCGACCCTCTGGTGCAACCACGGTGGGAACTGAGCCAGCACACACAATCTACACATGCCTCTGGAATCTGAGATAAAACAGCGCTCTCAGCACAAGACAAGTGACTTTGTCTAATTTACTGCATGGATCTAATATCTCCTCCTTTTGAAAGAACTCTCTCCTATCTATCTGATCCCTCCTCCCTCTGCCCCAGGTGGCTTCATTAACTGTTGATTTCCCTGGGCCTGAGATAGTTCCTGCTGCACTTCCTGAGCCATTCTCCAGGCCTTGGAGAAGGAACAAATTAACAACTGGGGGAAAAATACTCTGCTGACTCCCCTAATCTGGAAACTCAGAACAGAAGCAGTTCCAGTCCAGGCACAAGTGGTCCACAGACTTTGTCTTTCACCCCTGCATAGATCCAGGTGGCACATTACAACAGATAGGATCTAGCTGTTATATTGCAAGGGTGAATCTGTTGGAGGTCTGACTGTAACTGTTTCAGCTGTGCAGTGGAGAGGCAGGTTTTTTTGACATTTGATACCACTCTGCCTATTAAACAGGGCCCTCATCTACCCACAGCAGGGGCCTGAGGACTGGAACCTCCACCCAAGCCACCTAGCCACCTGCGACAGGGGTCCAAAGATAAGTGATGCCTACCAGTCCTTACAGTTAAAAGTATTGGATCCCTATGGTATGGTTGCAGAGCCAACCCGCCAAAGCACTATAAAGAACAGGGACGTGCCTTCCTCACAGACATTCAGGGGAAGGTTGTCAGCCCCTGCCTTCCTTAGGGTGTGACCCCTTGCTGCTACCAGAAACCCATGTATACACTAGTCACCACTGCTCCTCTAAGAGTGTAGGTGAGAGCCTATACCACACACTAGGTGACCGACTACTGGGATGCCTAAGCTGAATCTATACAAGAACAGTGAATGTACTCCTAGGCTCACATACCTGGTAGCAGCTCTAGCCATCTGGAAACAGGACGTTAGTGCTTCAAAGGCTCCAATAATCAAGTTAGCTCACTTAGTAGCCTATTTGGGTATATCAAAACAAAACAAAGCAAGAAGCTAAGACACAGTGAGCAAATATAAAATAAATTAATACAATAACTTATAGATGGTTCAGAGACAACAGATGATATCAAATCACATAAAGAAGCAGACCATGATTGCTTCAACAAAATCCCAGAACAAAGAATCAAGGACTCTTCTGGAAGAAGATGTATTTCTGGAATGGCCAGACGTAGAATACAAGAGATTAATATACAGAACTCTTCAAGATGTCAGGAAGGAGATCAGGCAAAACAGAGAACAGTCCAAGGAGCACAAAGATAAAGCAGTCAAGGAAATTAAGATTATCCAAGAACATAATGAAAAATTTAACAGGCTGCAAGAATCCACAGAGAGATAGCAATCAGAAATTCAGAAGATTAACAATAAGATTTCAGAATTAGACAACTCAGTAGAAAGTCAGCGGAGCAGCACTGAGGAGCTGGAAGTCAGAACTAGTGAGGTCAAAGACAAAACACTTGATAACAATATAGTCAAAGAAAAATCAGATAAGAAAATTAAAAAAAAAATGAAGAAACCCTAAGAATCATGTGGGACTCTGTCAAGAGAAATAACCTACAAGTGATTGGAGCACTAGAACAGGGAGGGATAACAGAAAATACAGAGAGAATTGTTGAGGACTTGTTGGCAGAAAACTTCCCTGACATCATGAAAGATAAAAGGATATCTATCCAAGATGCTCATCCAACTCCATTCAGTGTAGGTCCCCAAAGAAAGTCACTAAGACACATTATAATAAAATTTGCCAGAACTTGCGAGATCACAACAGACTCAACTGAAATTAAAAGAATCATAAAAGAATACTATGAAAAACTGTACTCCAACAAATCTGAAAACCTAGAGGAAATGAACAAATTTATAGAAACACATTACCCACCTAAACTAACACAAATAGAGACAGAACAACTAAATAAACCCATAACAAAAGATGAGATTGAAAAAGTAATTAAAAACTCCCAACAAAGAGAAACCCTGGTTCTGACAGCTTCACTGGAGAATTCTACCAAACTTTCAGAGAAGAGTTAACACCACTACTACTAAAGGTATTTCAGAGCATAGAAAAGGAAGGAATACTCCTAAACTCATTCTATGAAGCCACCATATCCCTGATACCAAAACCAGGTAAAGATGCCAAAAAAAAAAAAAAAAGAAAATTATAGACCAGTATCCTTCATGAACTTAGATGCAAAAATCCTCAACAAAATTCTAGCCAATAGAATTCAACAACATATCAAAAAAAAAAAAAATTCACTATGACCAAGTGGGATTCATACTGGTTATGCAGAGATGGTTCAGCATTAGAAAAACAATGTAATCCATCACATAAACAAAACAAAAGACAAGAACTACAGGATGTTATCAACTGATGCAGAAAAGGCATTTGATAAAGTCCAACATCCATTCATGATAAAAACTCTCAGCAAAATAGGAATAGAAGGAAAATTCCTCAACAGTATAAAGGGCATTTATACAAAGCCAACAGCCAACATCATCCTAAAAGGAGAGAGACTGAAACCATTCCCCTTGAGAATAGGAACCAGACAAAGATGCCCTTTGTCACCACTCTTATTCAACATTGTGCTGGAGGTCCTAGCCAGAGCTCTTAGGCTAGATAAAGAAATAAAGAGCATCCAAATTGGCAAAGAAGAAGTAAAGGTATCTCTGTTTGCAGATGACATAATCTTATACGTAGAAAAACCTAAAGAATCCTCAAGAAAACTAGTGAAACTAATAGAAGAGTTCATCAGGGTATCAGGATATAAGATAAACATACAGAAATCAGTTGGATTCCTCTACACCAAGAAAAAGAACATTGAAGAGGAAATCACCAAATAAATACCATTTACAGTAGCCTCCAAGAAGATAAAATACTTAAGAATAAATCTAACCAGAGACATAAAAGACTTATACAAAAAAAAAAAAAAACTACAAGACACTACTGCAAGAAACCAAAAGAGGCCTACAGAAGTGGAAAGACATACCTCACTCGTGGATAGGAAGACTTAACATTGTAAAAATGTTTATTCTACCTAAAGCAATCTATAGATACAATGCAGTTCCGATCCAAATTCCAACAACATTTTTTAATGAGATGGAGAAACAAATCACCAACTTCATATAGAAGGGAAAAAGGCCCCAGATAAGGAAAGCATTACTGAAAAAGAAGAACAAAGTGGGAGGCCTCACACTACCTGAGTTTAGAACCTATTTTACCACCACAGTAGTCAAAACAGCCTGGTACTAGCACAACAACAGATACATACACCAATGGAACAGAATTGAGAATCCAGACATAAATCCATCCACATACAAGCAGTTGATATTTGACAAAGCCCAAAGTCTGCTAAATGGTGAAAAGACAGTCTCTTCAACAAACGGTGCTGGCATAACTGGATATCCATTTGCAAAAAAATGAAACAAGACCCATACGTCACACCATCCACAAAAACCAACTCAAAATGGATCAAAGACCAAAATATAAAATCTAAAATGATAAAGATCATGGAAGAAAAAATAGGGACAATGCTAGGCGCACTAATACATGGCATAAACAGTATACAAAACATTACTTACAATGTACAAACACCAGAAGAGAAATTAGGATGACTGGGAGCTCCTAAAAGCCAAACACCTGTGCTCATCCAAAGACTTCACCAAAAGAGTAAAAACATTACCTACAGACTGGGAAAAAGTTTTTAGCTATGACATTTCCAATCAGCACCTGATCTCTAAAATCTACATGATACTGCAAAAACTCAACTACAAAAAGACAAATAAGCCAATTAAAAAAAGGGCAAAGGATATGAACAGACACTTTACCAAAGAAGACATTCAGGCTGCTAACAGATACACGAGGAAATGCTCAGGATCATTAGCTATTAGAGAAATGCAGATCAAAACTACAATGAGATTCCATCTCATCCCAACAAGGCTGGCATTAATCAAAAAAATTCAAAATAATAAATGCTGGAGAGGTTGTGGAGAGACTTGAACACTTATACACCGCTGGTGGGAATGTAAAATGGAACAACCACTTTGGAAATCAATTTGGTGCTTCTTTAAAAACCTAGAAGTAGAACTACCATAGGACTCAGTGATTCCACTCCTTGGAATATACCCTAAAGAAATAAAAGCCTTCACACAAACATATATATGCACACCCATGTTCACTGCAGCACTGTTTACAACAGCAAAAGGATAGAAGCAACCAAGATGCCCATCAACAGATAAATGGGTAAATAAACTATGGTCTATTCACGCAATGGAATGCTATACAATGATTAAGAACAACGATGAATCTCTGAAACATTTCATAACATGGAGGAACCTGGAAGGCATTATGCTGAATGAAATTAGTTAATTGCAAAAGGACAAATATTGTATGAGACACTATTATAAGAACTCTAGATAAAGTTTAAACACAGAAGAAAACATTCTTTGATGGTTATGAGGGTGGGGAGGGAGGGAGAGGGATATTCACTAACTAGATAATAGACAAAAATTTTTTTAGGTGAAGGGAAGGGCAACACATAACACAGGGGTAGTCAGTACAACTGGACTAAACCAAAAGCAAAGAAGTTTCCTGAATACAATCAAAAGCTTCAAAGGCCGGAGTAGCAGGGACATGGATCTGGGGACCATGGTTTCAGGGGACATCTAGGTCAATTTGGCATAACAAAACATATTAAGAAAACGTTCTGCATTCCACTTTGGTGAGAGGCGTCTAGGGTCTTAAATGCTAGCAAGCGGCCATCTAAGATGCATCAATTGGTCTCAACCCGCGTGGAGCAAAGGAGAATGAAGAACACCAAAGACACAAGGTAAATATGTGCCCAAGAGACAGAAAGGGCCATGTAAACCAGAGACTCCATCAGCCTGGCACCCGAAGAACTAGATGGTGCTTGGCTACCACCAATCGCTGCCCTGACAGGAACACAACAGAGAATCCCTGATGGAGCAAGAGAACAGTGGGATGCAGATCTTAAATTCTGGTAAAAAGACCAGGCTTAATGATCTGACTGAGACCGGAGAGACCCTGACAGTCGTGGTCCTCGAACCCTTTGATAGCCCAAGATTGGAACCATTCTCAGAACCAACTCTATAGACAGGGATTGGCCTGGACTATAAGATAGACAATGATGCTGGTGAGGAGTGAACTTTATGGCTCAAGTAGACACATTAGACTATGTGGGTGACTTCTATCTGGTGGTGAGATGAGAAGGAAGAGGGTTGCAGGAGCTGGTTGAATGGACACGGAAAATACACAGTGGAGAGGAGGAATGCGCTGTCTCATTAAGGGGAGAGCAGCTGGGACTGCATGCTGGGTTGTGTATGGCTTTTTGTATGAGAGACTGACTTAATTTGTAGACTTTCACCTAAAGCACAATAAATAAATTTTTTAAAAATTCTATTATGTTATCTCTGACATCTTGTCTATCACCAAGTCCATATTTTCCAACGACTGATCCTTTTTCTTTGTTTCCAAATTTTGGCAGTCCAATCAACAGTCATTATCAATGTGTATTGATTACATGTTTGATCAATTTCAGACTGCAGAAGTTGGTAAAACCCTTCAATTTCTTCATTTTTGGCCTTCTTTGTTGGTATATAAATTTGAATAATAGTCGTATAAACTGGTCTTCCTTGTGGGTGTATGGATATTATCCTATCACTGACAGTGCTGTATTTCAGGATAGAGCTTGAAGTGCTCTTTTTGATGAAGAATGCAGTGGCATCCCTCTTCAAGTTGTCATTCCCGGCATGGTAGACCATATTATTGTCCAGTTCAAAATGGCCAATTTCAGTCCATTTCAGCTCACTAATGCCTAGGATATCAATCTTTATGCATTCCATTTCATTTCTGATGATTTCCAATATTTGTAGATTCATACCTCATGCAGTCCATGTTCCTATTACTAATGGATGTTTACAGTTGTTTCTTCTCATTATGAGTCCTGCCACATCAGCAAATGCAGGTCCTGAAAGCTTGACTTCATCCACGTCATTAAGGTTGACTTTACTTTGGGGAGGCAGCTCTTCCCCAGTCTTACTTTGAGTGTCTTCCAACCTCAAGGGCTCATCTTCCAGTACTATATCAAGCAATGTTCAGCTGCTATTTCTGAGATGTTTTAACAAATGGATGCAGCACTGGAAGTGCCCACTCATCTATGCCACAAATTTGGAAGACAGTTACCTGGCCAACAGACTGGAAGAAATCCATATGTATGCCTATTCCAAAGAAAGATGATCTAACCAAATGTGGAAGTTATCTGACAATATCATTAATACCTCATACAAGTAAAATTTTGTGAAGATATTCAAAAGTGGCTGCAGCAATACATCAACAGGGGACTGCCAGAAATTTAAGCCAGATTCAGATGAGGATGTGGAACGAGGGCTATCATTGCTGATGTCAGATGGATCCTGGGTGAAAGCAGAGAATACCCAAAAGGTATTTACCTGTGTTTTATTGACTATGCAAAGATGTTCAACTCTGTAAATCATAACAAATTATGGATGACATTGCAAAGAATGGGAATTCCGAAACAGTTCTGCTCTTGAAAAACCTTATGTAGACCAAGAGGTAGTCATTCGAACACAACAAGGGGATACCGTATGGTTTAAAGTCAGGAATGACGTGCATCAGGTTTGTATCTTTCATCATACTTACTCAATCTGTATGCTAAGCAAATAATCCAAGAAGCTGGACTACATGAAGAAGAATGGGGCATCAGGATTGGTGGAAGACTCATCAACAACCTGCATAATACAAATGACACAATCTTGCTTGCTGAAAGTGAAGAGGCCTTGAAGCACTTACTGATGGAGATCAAAGACCACAGCCTTCAGTATGGATTACACCTCAACATAAAGAAAACAAAAATCCTCACACTGGACCAATAAGGACTATCATGATAAATGTAGAAAAGATTGAAGTTGTTAAAGATTTAATTTTACTTGGATTCACAATCAACACCCATGAAAGCAAGTAGTCAAGAAATCACATGACTCATTGCATTGAGCAAATCTCCTACCAAGGACCTCTTTAAAGTGTTAAAAAGCAAAGATGTCACTTTAAAGACTAAGGTGTGCCTGACCCAAGCCATGATATTTTCAATCACCTCATATGCATACGAAAGTTAATGAATAAGGAAGGTTGAAAAATTGATGCCTTTGAATTATGGTGTTTGCAAAGAATATTGAATATACTATGGACTGCTGGAAGAACAAACAAATCTGTCTTGAAAGAAGTACAGCCAGAATGCTCCTAAGAATAGAGGATGGTGAGACGTCATCTCATATATTTGAACAGGTTATCAGGAGGGACCATTTTTGGAGAAGGATATCATGCTTGATAAAGTAAAGGGTCAGTGAAAATGAGGAAGACACTGAAGGAGATGGAGGGACACAGTGGCTGCAACAATGAGCTCAAGCATAACAGTGATCATGAGGAGGGGGCAGGACTGGGCAGTGTTTCATTCTGTCGTACATAGGGTTTCTATGAGTTGAAACCAACTCGAGGGCACCTAACAACGAGTTGGAACTGAGAAACTGTCTCCCTCATGCTCCCCAAAGAGTGTTAACCCTCTTAGCAGCTTTTGTTCATCATCCCCAGGCACTAGATTCCAATGCGGTAGCCCTTCTGCTGAGAAGACATTGGTGGGTGGTTCAGTAATAGAATTCTTGCCTTAATGGGTTTGATTCTCAGCTAATGTACTTCATGCTTAGCCACCACCCCTCTGTCAGTAGAGGCTTGCATGTTGCTATGATGCTGAACAGGTCTCAGTGGAGCTTTCAGACCAAGACAGACTAGGAAGAAATATCTGTCGATCTACTTTCAAAAATCAGCCGGTGAAAACCCTATGCACCACAATGTTCCAATCCGCAACCGAACCAGGCAGTGTTTTGTTCCATTGTGCATAGTGTCACCAGAATTGGGGGCCTATGCAACAACAGCTAATGACAAAGCCCTTCTGCCCAGGAATTTCCATCTCTTTCTGGCCCTTAAACTTCCCACCTGTATTCCCATTTTGAAATTGGTTGTTTTGTTGAAATTAAAACACTTTGGCTCCATTTATTTGATAGAATTCTTCACAAATCCTATTGCTAATGCAAGTTGATAACTAAGTTCCCAGGTCTTAGAAAAAGGACGTTTTTTGTTTCTGAAGGTTGAGGTTTGCCAACAATCCTTTTCAAGAGCTCTGAAAAAAGAATCCTTTCCTTGCAGTATTAGCTTCCTCAGTTAAGCCTGCTCTGTTGAGAGTTGTAACTCTCTCCAATGCTCTTTGCTTGGGTGGGGGAGAGGGACTGTGAGGGAAGTAAATTGCTTTGCTGGAACAGTGGAGAAGATGGAGTGACCTTATATGTCTCCCTCTAGAGACTTCTGGGAAGAAGTTGCAGCTGCCATTTTAGTTTTCTTACAGACAGTATCCTGTGACTTTTTTTTTTTTAATGGTTTCAAGGAGTAAAATAAAATATATCTTCTTTATGACCATGCCGTGTTCTACATTTTGCTAAGCACTAAAGGTTTTCTTAGGTCTTAAAACAAGTGTCAAGGGTTTTAATTCTATAAAAAAGAAAGAACTGGATGTTCCAAAGGCAGACCACATGGATGCCACTTAAAAGTACAAGTTTATAGCAAATGGCTGAAACTTTCTAGTAATGCTGAAATGATTTTGTGTAAGTGTACTGTTTCCAAATATTTTTCAGGATTCATTTGGGAACAGTTAGGCTAATGTTACATCTTTTCAGTGTTATGAAAAAGATGACTTTCAATCAGAGAGAGATTTCAGCAGATCACTAAGGAAATAAAACTGACCCAGTTGTCTTCTTCCCCTGGTAGGTAGAGGGAATGGGCTTTTATTATTAGGGCACCTTAGGACACTCAGGGTATCTGCTACGAATCCCAAAGAATGAAGAGCGTGCACACCCTGGAGCTCCCTGGGGAGTTTAGAATTGACTTTTAGTTAGAGCAGAGTATTGCTATCATGCCCATGACAACCTTGGAACTCTCAGAAGGCATGCCACCAATTTGCTCTGCAGTCCCAGCAAGGATGGGCTTCATTGCATTACACAAATACACAAAAGAAATGAAAAGGACCAGTCAGAACCATCTGGGAACAGGTCAAGGGGGGAATCCGTAAGGCATACTCAGCCAACAGCTAAATGGGCATTACAAGGACAATGTGCCTATTGGGGGGACCGCGGCATGTATTTGGATAGCCCCCATGCTGACACAGAGGTCTCCTGAATGTTTTATGTACTGGCTACATTCCCATGAATGCTAGCTTGAAATCACCGATACTTCATGGAAGGAGACACAGCTCACCCAAGGTAAGATCTATGAGAGGAAAAAGCAAAGCAGATAGAGATAAAAGGTGATTTACACATCTCTGGATTGATCCCCTCATTGGTTCGGGGCAAGGGTGGCAGGAAGTAGGAATGGAGGTGAAGGTACGGAATTGCTTGAAGATTATTTATACACTGGTCTTACTGACTGTCTTAATCCAATTCCAACTTAATAAGGCCAAATAAATCCTAAGAAAATACTATTTTATGGATTTATAAGAAGTGTATGTGTAAGAGAAAGAAAGACAGAGAGAGAGAGACAAAGAAAAATTACACTTGGTGGTGGAACATGTAGGAAGCGGATGAGATTATGGGCTTCTGGAGGCAAGTTTGAAGTCAAAATATCTGGGTTCAAATCTTTGCTTTGCTTTTTTTCAGATGTAAAACCTTGTGCAAGTCACTTAATATCTCTATGCCTCAGTTTCCTCAAAGGATTGCGGTTAGTGTTAAATTAAATTAGTATTAATCCTGGCAAAGCACTCAGAATATGTATAGCACTTAAGTGATCAATTAATATTACCCTCTTTTTTTTTTTTTCTTATTCTTCTAATCAGAAACCCTGGTGGCATAGTGGTTAAGTGCTACAGCTGCTAACTAAAGGGTCGGCAGTTTGAATTTGCCAGGAGCTCCTTGGAAACTGTATGGGGGCAGTTCTGCTCTGTCCTACAGGGTTGCAATGAGTCGGAATCGACTCGATGGCACTGTGTTTGGTTTGGTTTTTTGGTTATTCTTCTAATCATTATCATTATGATCATTATTATAAACATGATTCTTTTAAAATCTGGAAATATCAAAGTAACTCACTCTAGAGCTATATGAAATGAGATGTTGTGGTTTGTAATAAGCATTTTTCATTCAAGAAGCCAGGGGCCCATTTCTTCACCTCCAGCCTTTTCTTTAACCCTCTCCAGTCAGGTTTGCATTTCCTCCACTGTATCAAAAAGCACCTTGTCAAAGGCATTGGCATTTTCCATCTTGCCAACTCCATAGATGACTCGGTCTTCTTCTTTGCAAAGATGTAGATGATCCCTTCTTCTTTTTGAAAGCTCTTTTTCTTCCCTTGGTTTCTGGAAGCCACATGTTCCTGGTTTGTTTCCTAACACACTGGTTGCTTCTTTTTAGCCTCCTTTATAGGACACTCCTTTTCTTTCCTTCCTCTTGGAGCACCTAAGGGACTTTAGTCCATGTTCTTTTTTCCTTTGGCTTTAAATACCATCTATATGCTTATGGGTGCCAAAATTGAATCCTTAGCACCATCCTTTCTTCTGAACTCCAGACCGTTCACCTATCCATTTGACATCTACACAAATGTCTAACAGGAATCTCAAACTTAACACATTTGGTGATACCACACTCACTCCCCCAATCCCTGATATTTCTATGGTCTTCCCCACTTCAGTAAATGGCACCATCATTCACTCAGGCACTTAAGGCATTTATGCTTCCTCCTTTTCTCTCATGCCTCGCACCAAATCCATCAATAAATGCTGTTGGCTCTTCATCCAACATTTATCTGAGCACTTCTCATCCCCTGCACCTACTTTCATCATAGTCCAAGCCACCATCCTCTCTCTCCTGGACTGTTCTCCTCCCTGGTTTCCTGTCTCCACTCTTGACCCTCTGTAGTCTATTCTCTTGAAAATGGCTGGAGAAATCCTGCTAAAATATAAATCAGGTTATGACATCACCCTGCTCAAAACACTTAAGCATCTTCCTTATCATACTTAAAGAAAGGCTAAGGTCGTTTTATTGACTTAGGTGCCCTGGCCATTCCTTCAACTTCTCTTCCTCCATGTTCTCCCTCGCTCACTGGGCTTCGCCCACATAGTGTGCTTTCTGTTTCCTCAAATGTAAACCTTCTTTCTGCTTTTGAACCAGGATAGTCCCTTTCCAAGACATTTGCACACTTTACTCATTCATCTCATTTGACGACTTATCTCAAATATTACCCCATTAGAGAAGCCTTCTCTGGCAATCCTAAGTAAAAATTCTCACCTTGCCGGTGACATTGCCTATCACCTTATCCTGATTTGGGACTTCTTACGATTATATTCCCACATGCGTCTGTCAGTTTGTCACACTGTTGGGGCTTGTGTGTTGCTGTGACGCTGGAAGCTATGCCACCGGTATTCAAATACCAGTAGGGTCACCCATGGCAGACAAGTTTCAGCTGAGCTTCCAGATTAAGACAGATTAAGGAGAAGGACCAGGCGGTCTAATTCTGAAAAGAATTAGCCAGTGAAAACCTTACGAGTAAAAGCAGAACATTGTCTGACATTGTGCAGGAAGATGAGCCCCTCAGGTTGGAAAGCAATCAAACGATGAGTGGAAAAGAGCTGCCTCCTCAAAGTAGAGACGACCTTAATGACATGGTTCAGTCAAGCTTTCAAAGCCTTCATTTGCTAATGTGGCACGATTCAAAATGAAAAGAAACAGCTGTAAATATCCATTAATAATCAGAATGTGGAATGTATGAAGCATGAATCTAAGAAAATTGGAAATCATCAAAAATGAAATGGAATGCATAAAGATCAATATCCTAGGCATTAGTGAGCTTAAATGGACTGGTATTGGTCATTTTGAATCAGAAGATAATACGGTCTACTATGCCCGGAATGACGAACTTGAAGAGGACTGGTGTTGCATTCTTCGTAAAAAAAAAAAAAAATTCAAGGTCTATCCTGAAGTACAATGATGTCAAAGATAGGTTAATATCTATAAGCATACAAGGAAGATCAGTTAATACGACTATTATTAAAATTTACCCATCAACTTCTAAGGCCAAAGAGGAAGAAACTGAAGGTTTTTACCAACTTCTGTGGTCTGAAATTGACTGAGCATGCAATCAGGATGCATTAATATTTACTGGTGATTGGAATGTGAAAGCTGGAAACCAAGAAGGATCAGTAGCTGGAAAATATGGCCTTGGTGATAGAAATGATGTCAGAGGCAGCATGATAGTATTTTGCAAGACCAACAACTTCTTCATTGCAAATACCTTTTTGTAGCAACATAAATGGTAACTACACATTGACCTCACCAGATGGAATACACAGGAATCAAATCGATTACATCTGTGGAAAGAGACAGTGAAAAAGCACATCATCAGTCAGAACAAGGCCGGGGCGGACACCAGGACACACCTTCAATTGCTCATATGGAAGTTCAAGTTGAAACGAAAGAAAATTAGAACAAGCCCACGAAAGCAAAGTACAAACTTGAGTACATCCCACCTGAATTTAGAGACCATCTCAAGAATAGATTTGACACACTGAACACTAGTGACCAAAGACCAGATGAGTTGTGGAATTGACATCAAGGACATCATACATGAAGAAAGTAAGAGGTCATCAAAAAGACAGGAAACAAAGAAAAGACCTAAATGGATGTCAGAAGAGAGCCTGAAACCTGTTCTTGAACGTCGAGTAGGTAAAGCAAAAGGAAGAAATGAGGTAAAAGAGCTGAACAAAAGATTTCAAAGGGCAGCTTGAGAAGACAAAGTATTATAATGAAATGTGCAAAGACCTAGAGGTAGAAAACCAAAAGGGAATAACATGCTCTGTATTTCTCATGTTGAAAGAACCAAAGAAAATATTCAAGCCTCGAGTTGCAATATTGAAGGATTCCACAGGGAAAATATTAAACAACGCAGGAAGCATCGAAAGGAAATGGAAGGAATCCACAGAAACACTGTACCGAAAAGAACTGATTGAGGTTCAACCATTTCAGGAGATAGCATACAATCAGGAACCAATGGTACTGAAGGGAGACATCCAAGCTGCACTGAAGGCATTGGCAAAAAAAAAAAAAAAGTCTCCAGGAATTGAAGGAATACAAATTGAGATGCTTCAACAAATGGATGCAGCGCTGGAAGTGCCCACTTGTCTATGCCAAGAAATTTGGAAGACAGTTACCTGATTAACCGACTGGAAGAGATCCATATTTATGCTTATTCCCAAGAAAGGTGATCCAGCTGAATGTGGAAATTACTGAACAATATCATTAGTATCACAGGCAAGTAAAATTTTGCTGAAGATCATTCAAAAGCAGCTGCAGCTGTATATCGACAGGGAACTGCCAGAAATTCAAGCCAGATTCAGAAGAGGATGTGGAACCAGGGATATCATTTCGGATGTCAGATGGATCCTGGCTGAAAGCAGAGAATACCTGAAGGATGTTTACCTGTGTTTGGTTGACTGTGCAAAGGCATGAGGCTGTGTGGATCATAATAAATTGTGGATAACATTGTGAAGAATGGGAATTCCAGACCACTTAATTATGCTTATGAGGAACCTGTACATAGAGCAAGAGGCAGTCATTTGAAAAGAACAAGAAGGTACTGCATGGTTTAAAGTCAGAAAAGGTTTGTTTCAGGGTCGTATCTTTCATTATACCTGTTCAATCTGTATATTGAGCAAATAATCAGAAGCTGGACTACATGAAGAAGAAGGGGGCATCAGAATTGGAGGAAGACTAATTAACAACCTGCGTTATGCAGGTGACACAACCTTCCTTGCTGAAAGTGAAGAGGCCTCGAAACACTTACTGATGAAGATCTAAGACTACAGCCTTCAGTATAGATTACACCTCAACACAAAAGGAAACAAAAATCCTCACAACTGGACCAATAAGCAACATCAGGATAAGTAGAGAAAAGATTGAAGTTGTCAAGGATTTCATTTTACTTGGATCCACAATCAACACCCATGGAAACAGCAGTCAAGAAGTCAAAAGTTGCATTGGGCAAATCTGCTGCAAAAGACCTCTTAAAGTGTTGAAAAGCAAAGATGTCACCTTGAAGACTAAGGTGCGCCTGACTCAAGCCAGAGTGTTTTCAATCACTTCATATGCATGCAAAAGCTGAACTACGAATAAGGAAAACCAAAGAAGAATTCATGCCTTTGAACTGTGGTGTTGGTGAAGGATATTGAACACATCATGGACTGCCAAAAGAACGAACAAACCTGTCTTGGAAGAAGTACAACCTGAATGCTCCTTAGAAGCAAGGGTGGAGAGACTATGTCTCACATACTTTGGACATGTATCAGGAGGGATCAGTCCCTGAAGAAGGGCATTATGCTTGGTAAAGTAGGGATCAGCAAAAAAGAGGGAGACCCTCAACGAGATGGATAGACACAGTGGCTGCAACAATGGGCTCAAGCATAACAATGATTGTGATGATGGTGCAGAACTGGGCAATATTTTGTTCTGTTGTACATAGGGTTGCTATGAGTCAGAAGCAACTCGGTGGTACCTAACAACAACAATTACATTCCTTTTATTTTTTTTTAACAGGTAAATTTACTGCTGGTGCTTGTTTTTATTTGTCTCTGTTTATGTCTGCAAGCTTCAGTGGGTATATGCGTGTCCATTCATTCATTTATCAATTGTTTATTAAACATCTACCATTTTCATACACTGTATGGGTCCTTGGGCATATACTAGTGAACAAATTAGATACCACCCTCATCCCAGTTTTCTCAGAATTAGCAGACTGATGTGTGAGAGAGGAAGAAAAAATTAATTAAATAATCACAGAAAGAGTGATATAGGCTGTGAAGGAAAAGCATAAGGAGATAAGAAAAAAAACAACAGGAGTGTGACCTATATGAGGGGTTAAAAAATTTTCCCAAGTAAATGATGTCACCCAATTTCAATTTCTAATCTACATTTTTCCATCATTACATTTGTTTTTGATCACCTAACCACCTACCTGGTCCAAGTCTAGGCATACAGAAGATTCTTGACCTTTTCTCTCTATGCTCTTAGAGGATTTTGCCATCCACTTGCTATATGGTTTCATTGAAAGAGCATTAAATCAGTCATCTCCAAATCTAGGAGTCCCAGTTCTACCATTTGCACAGCTGTGTGGCCCGGAGGCAACCATTTAAACTTTCTGAGTTTAATTTCCTTTGTTTATAAACTGAAAAATTTAACAACCGTATTTATAGAGGTGGAGCCCTGGTCGTGCAGTGGTTAAGAGCTTGGCTGCTGACCAAAAGGTCAGCTGTTCAAATCCACCAGCCGCTCCTTGGAAACCTTATGGGGCAGCTCTACTCGGTCCTATAGGGTCTTTATGAGTTGGAATTGACTGGACGGCAATGGGGTATTTATAAACATACATTTTATTTCTGTACGCCTAATCTGTGAACCTTACATGAGTTAAATGTTTGTACAACTTTTTTTTATCTATAGCTTTATTCTTTCTCTTTTTTTGAAGTCTCACATCCTTAACTACATGTAATATTCTAGCTGTGGGTCTACCTATTTTAAACAAGGGAAGTGCAGTATTTTCCTATGATTTTCTAGATTCATTCCGAATAACACTCAGCATTCTCTAGGTGTTGGGGTGTTGTAGCAGCACGATGGGTCTTAAAGCAATGCACAATATGATTCAGGGGTCCTTCCTCAGATTTTTATTTCATAAATACAATTTGCATTATTGATTGAAAGCTAACTAGTTGGTTTAAACTTTAACAAGTGTTTTCCTTGAAAATATAGATTATCGTATTTTTATGCAAATAACACAATCCTTCTGTTTGCTTGCCAACCGTGCCCTCCTCCCACAAGCTATTTGCATAAGAGCACTATGCTCATGTTTTACAGCAACATGTTAAAAATTTGACATAGCAGCACTTATGAAAATACCTCATGGAGGGAGGTTGCAGTTGGCAAACAAATGTAGAGGGGGCATGTTATTTATGTAAAATATGGTATATCCAATGCCATTGCTTTATTGAGATGTTTGGTGAAATTGAGATGTTTCCTTTCTATGTTATAAATCTTGGTATATCTCTCTATATACATCGTGTTTGTTTTTAGTGTTTGGTGATCCTACCAGTTTTCCTGGTATCATACAGCCATTGAGTCGATTCTGACTCACAGCAACCCTACAGGACAGAGCAGAACTATCTCATAGGGTTTCCAAGCAGTGGATGGTGGATTCGAACTGCCAACATTTTGGTTAGCAGCTGAGCTCTTAAGCACTGAGCCACAAGCAGCTAGCATTTATTCTGTATCTACTATGTACCAGTCACTGTCCTGAGTATTTTACCTAAATATTAACTTACTTAATTCTAACTGTTATGGATTGACTTGTGCCCCCAAAATATGTACTGTAAAACCTAATTTTTATGCCTGTGGTTATAATTCCATTTGGGAATGGCTTGTCTTTGTTATGTTAATGAGGTGGAACTAATATAGGGTGTGTTTTTAGTCAATCTTTTTGAGATATAAGAGACTAAACAAGCAAATGAGCAAGCAGAGATGGGGGCAGATTGATGCCAAGCCACATGGAGATATCCAAGGAACCAAGAAACAAGCTGAAGAGAGAAGAACCTTCCTCTAGAGCCAACAGAGAGAGAAAGCCTTCCCCTAGAGCTGGCTCCCTGAATTCAAACTTCTAGCCTCCTAAACTGTGAGAAAATAAATTTCTGTTTATTAAAACCATCCACCTGTGGTATTTCTGTTATAGCAGCACTAGATAACTAAGACACTAACCTAACTTGATATAAGAAGCCCCAGTGGCCCAGTGGTTAAGTGATGCTGCTAAACGAAAAGTCAGCAGTTTGAGCCTACTAGCAGTTCTGGGGAAGAAAGACACGGCAGTCTGCTTCCATAAAGAATTCAGCCTTGGAAACCCTATGGAGCAGTTCTACTCTGTGCCATAGGGTCACTATGAGTCAGAATCAACTCATTGGCAATGGGTTTGGTTCAGTTTTAACTTTATATAATAGATGTATAGTTTCCTAGGACTACCTTAGCAAACTGAGTGGCTTAAAACAATAGAAATTTATTTGCTCACATTTTTGGAGACTAGATGTTCAAAATTTGGGAGTGGGCAGGGCATGCCCCCTCGGAAGGTTCTCAGGAAGAATACTTCCTTGCTTCTTCCTAGCTTCTGGTGGCTCGTGACAATTCCAGGCATTCCTTGGCTTACAGATGCGTCACTCCAACCTCTGCCTCCATCTTCATACTCCTTCACTGTGTCTATGTCCTCTCTACTTCTTATAAAGACACCAGTCATTGGATTTCGGGCTCACTCTAAGGATTTAGGGTTCGCTCTAATCTAGTATGAACCCAAAAACCTCATATTAATTTAATTGTATCTGCAAAGACTCTATTTCCAAATAAGGTCACATTCTGAGGTTCTAGGCAAATATGAATTCTGGAGAAAATTTAACCCACTATGGTAAGCAGTGTTGTTATATTCATTTTACAGATGAAACAATTGAGGCATACATAAGGGAAGGAAGTTTCCCAGAGTTATATGGGTATAAGTTGTATAGCTGTTATTTAGACCCAAGCGGTCTAATTTCAAAGCCCAGGCCTTTACCCAGCCTCCGTAAGCCAAGTAGGAAAGAAGATGAAGAGAGACTATTTCCTAGAATTTGTTTTGTTTTAGTTTTGTTCTTTTCTCTGGATAACATCAGAAAGGCAATCTTCTTCAAGGAAAAATTGTTCTTAAACTCCACTTGGGTGGTTTATCTGCATCAGCCCCCTCATGCTTTCATGTCCAAAGAAGGAAGGTCCCTCCTTCTAAGACTTACCTGTCTCTTTTTAATTAAACCTCATCACTTTGTTCCATCAAAGAACCTTACTTGCCAGTGTCCTCATTCTCCCCTTCTCTCCTAATTATTTTTTCTTCCTATGTATTTTTTATTTTATTTTTAATGTAAACATGTGCAGGTCTGTTCTATATTTTAAAATAATTAAACAAAAAATAACAAAAACAAACTTTGCTAAAACCTTTGTATTTCTCTAAGTCCCATTCTGCTTTCTACTTTGCCAGCTAAATGTTGAGAAATGAGTTTACACTCATTGTCTCTACTTTCTAACCTTTCATTTACTTGGTAATCCATTGGAATCTGTCCTATGCTCCTACCATATGATCAAAATCACCTTGCTCCTTTCACCTACAATTCCTTAGCTCCTAATCCAGTGGTCTTTATCTTCATTTGGCACTATTGAGAGCGTCCTCATTTTTGAAACCCTCTTCTCTCTTGGTCCATTACACCCTTCTTAGCTGGTTATTTCCTTCTCTCTGTCTGGCCCCTAAATGTTTCCTGGGGTTCTGTTCGCAAGCCTCTTCTCTTTCCATTCTTCATGGTAAGCCTAGGTAATGTTACTCACCACTGTGCTGATCTCTCTCCAACCAGCACCTCCATTACCAGAGCTCTCTTCTCAGCTCTGGACCTTGGTATCTAACTGTTCCATGAATATCTCCAATTGGATATTCCACAGATGCCTAAACTCAGGTTTTTTTTTTTATCTTCTTGCTAGTGAACCACTTGCTTCCCATCCATCCAGGTGTCCTTTACTGATTTAAAAAGAATTCTTGAACCAGACATTGTTCAAGGCATTGGAGATACAGCTATGAACCAATCTCATAAATTCTGTCCTCAAGGTGCTTGTATTCTAGCAGACCAGGTGGATGTAATTTTAACTAGGATGTCATTTTAACTCCTCCTTCTTCTTAAAAATATATCCAGTATATAACATCTCTTGACCATCACACTACACTGCTCTGACTTAGGCATCTCTCCTCTCTCATTTGCTAAGCCATTATAATGGCTTCCTACTATCTCGTTTAGGAGACCTTGTGGCACAATGGTTAAAGCGCTTGACTGCTAACCTAAAGGTCAGCAGCAGTTTGAACCCACCAGCTGCTCTATGGGAGAAAGATGTGGCAGTTTGCTTCCATAAAGATTTACACTCCTGGAAACCCTATGGGCCAGTTCTACTCTGATGGTAGGGGGTTTGGTTTTTGGTACTGTCTCCTTACCTCAGATTTTCCCTCTCAAACCTGTCCTCCAAAGTGACCTTTCTGAAAGATATTTTATAAATTTCCTGCTTAAAAATGCTTCAGTGGTTCATCCATTGCCTTCAGGATGAATTCCAGACTCTTTAGCAGGTCACAGAAAGTCATGTACAGCCTGTCTTCTGCCATTTTGCTCAATCATTTCCTACCCACATCAGTCATCACAAACTATTTTCAATTCCTGAAGCATACCATGATATCTAATGTATGTGTTTCCTTTGAACATGTTAGTCCCTCTGTCTGGAATTCCATCATTTGTCCATTTGAAAATTCCTGCACACCCTTCAAGTCTCAGCTTAACAGTCACCTCCTACAAGAGGTTTTCATTGGTCCCCTCAAGCAGGGTAAGGCATTCCTTCTTTCATACTTCCATCTCTATCATACTTATTTGTACATCTATAACCCCTGAAGGCAGGAATCTGACTTTACAAGGCTTTCCTTTACTGATTTAAAAAGAATTCTCGAACCAGACATTGTTCAAGGCATTGGAGATATAGCTATGAACCAATCTCATAAATTCTGCCCTCAAGGTGCTTGTATTTTAGCAGACCAGGTGGATGTAAATTTTAATAACTCTTCATTTCTGCTGAATGAATGATCATATGGATGCATTCTCAAACATTTCCACAATTTCTCTTTTGAAGTATTCCATAAGGAGATGCTAGGCTTTTGTTGTTAGGTGCCGTCAAGTTGGTTCCAACTGATAGCGACCCTATGCACAAGAGAACAAAACACTGCCTGGTCCTGTGCCATCCTCAAAATTGTTGCTATACTTAAGCCCATTGTTGCAGCCACCGTGTCAACCCATCTCGTTGAGGGTCTTCCTCTTTTTCACTGACCCTCCACCTTACCAAGCATGATATCCTTCTCCAGGGACTGATCCCTCCTGGTAATATGTCCAAAGTATGTGAGACATAATCTCGTCATCCTTACTTCTAAGGAGCATTCAGGTTGTAATTCTTCCAAGACAGATTTTTTGTTTTTTGGGCAGTCCATGGTATATTCGATATTCTTCACTAACACCACAGTTCAAAGGCATGAGCTCTTCTACGGTCTTCCTTATTCATTGTCCAGCTTTCGCGAGCATATAAGGCAATTGAAAACACCGTGGCTTGGGTCTTCAGCAAAATTTTGCTTACATGTGATATTAATGATTTGTTCAAAAATTTCCACATTCGGTTGGATCACCTTTCTTGGGAATAGGCATAAATACAGATCTCTTTGGCTGGCCAGGTAGCTGTCTTTCAAATTTCTTGGTATACGTGAGTGAGCATTTCCAGTGCTGCATCCATTTGTTGCAACATCTTAATTGGTATTCTGTCAATTCCTGGAGCGTTGTTGTTCTCCAATATCTTCAGTGTAGCTTGGACTTCTTTCTTCAGTGCCATTGGTTGAAATGGTTGAACATAGATCAATTCTTTTTGGTATAGTGACTCTGTATTCCTTCCATCTTCTTTTGATGCTTCTGTATCGTTTAATATTTTCCCCATAGAATTCTTCAGTGTTGCAACTTGAGGCTTGATTTTTTTTTCTTCAGCTCTTTCTGCTTGAGAAATGCTGACCATGTTCTTCCCTTTTGGTTTTCCATCTCCAGGTCTTTGCGCATGTCGCCATAATACTTTACTTTGTCTTCTCGAATCGCCCCTAGAAATCTTCTGCTCAGTTCTTTTACTTCATCATTTCTTCCTTTTGCTTTAGCTGCTCGACTATCGAGAGCAAGTTTCAGAGTCTCCTTTGACATCCATTTGGTCTCTTCTGTCTTTTCAATGATCTCTTGCTTTCTTCGTGTATGATGTCCCTGAGGTCATTCCACAACTCTTCTGGCCTTTAGTCATTAGTGTTCAAGGAGATGTTATGGAACCCAGTAATTCATTAAGCACTTCAGTCTCCCTTAAACATAAGAAGTCCCACAGAACTTGCAAGAACATTTTCAACTTGGTGGTTTCCTGACCTAGTCGGAAGCCCTGACTTAAAGATACCATAGAATGTGATAAAGGATGATGACTTAGGTGACAAGATCAACCAAATAGTCATAATAAATATAGTAATAAATCCTCAAAGCTACTCTGCCCAAAACAGGCCTGAATAGCAGAATTTCTCTAGAAGGAGTGAAGTGAAAGAGGGAGGTAGAGAGGATGACCCAGATGATAAAATTGGCCAGTAGCAAAAAAAAAAAAAAAAAAAAAATGTGTGATATGCAAGTATAAACGATACAAGGAAGGTTAACCGGCTGAAACAAGATCTTCTATGAGATTCATTGTTATTAGTTGCCATCAAGTCAATTCCAACTCATGGCAACCATACATATCTGGGCCCAAATAAGCATGGTAAATCAAATAGTCAAAGAAAGACTTTAAAAAATTATTTTGATAAAAATTTATTTCTTATCTACTTTGAGGTGGCCCCACTGCAGGTCTGACATTCTGGGGCCAATGGAGAGAAGCTTTGCACTGTACCTGCCCAACAGTTGCCTACGACCCTCATTTAGCAAAAACAAAGAACAAAAGCAATTGAGGGCCCACTCTGTAACTTCAGTGCAACAGCTATGATCTCTCCTATCTTTGGAATGTAGCAAGTCTCCTGCAAACAACTTCTTTAAAGTTTTAAAAAGCAAAGATGTAACTCTGACAGCTAAAGTGCACCTGACCCAAGCCATGGTCTTTTCAATTGTGTCCTATGCATTCGAAAGTTGGATAATGAAAAGGAAGGCAGATGAATAATTGATACATTTGAACTGTGGAGTTGGCAAAGACTATCCAATATGCCATGGACTGCCAGAAGAATGGACAAATCAGTCTTAGAGGAAATACAACCAGAATGTTCTTTAGAAGCGAGGGTGGTGAGACTTTGGCTCGCTTACTTTGAATAGATCATCAGAAAAGACCAAAAAAAAAAAAACCCCAAACCTGTTGTCATCCAATCAATTCTGACTCAAAACTGCCCATAAGATTTCTGAGGCTATAATGTTTACAGAAGCAGATTGGCACATCTTTCTTCCATGAAGCAGCTTCTAGGTTCAAATCAAAGAACTTCTGGTTAGCAGCCGAGCACTTAACCACTGTGCCACCAAGGCTTCTTCAGGAAAGACCAAACAGTAGAAAAGGATATCATGTTTGATAAAGTAGAGGGTTAGTGAGAACAAAGGAAACCCCCAATAAAATGAATTGACACAATAGCCACAATAATGGACTCAAACATATCCATGATCATAAAGATGACTCAGGAGTAGGGAACGTTTCATGCTGGTGTACATAAGGTCGCCATGAACTGGAGCCAGTTGGACAGCAAGTAACACCAACACGTTATTATATCCATTTTACGTATGAGGAAAGGGAAGCTCACAGAGCTTAAGTGACTATATCAGGGTCACACATCTAGTAAGTGGAAGAGCTTGAATTTAAACCCCAGTCTGCCGGACTCTTAATCTCTGAGTCATAGGCACAGTCTGGGTAGCTTGAAGGGTTGAGCATTTTCCACACTTTGAGAGCATGGGGTCCATCTTCTCTGATAAGACATTTAAGTCTTCTTCCTCAAAAGGGATGTAAGTCGTGAATTTCTAGCAAATAATCTATGACCAGAATCTTCTGTTTAATTCACCTAATAAGCATTCAAGTGTATTCTAAAGGATTTGAACATGCAAATACTTTTCAAAACAATAACAACAAGAAAGAGTTCTCCAGCATAGACTTACATTTGGCAACCTCACCCCTGGCCTGAGGCAGCATGTGAGAAAAAATATATAATTAGCATCCACTCAGCCTTAGACTCTCCAGCCACAATTTCTTACCCTGGTCTTAATCAATGCACATTTATCCCTAGCCCATGCACACAACCCCAGGGAGCTCACAGCTTCTCCTCTTCTCCACCCAGCCCACTGGCTCAGATGCACCATGGAGCTAAAAAAAGCTTTCAGGTAGAGCCCTGGTCCCATTACCTCACTCTGTGGCAAAGGCAGGGGAAGTGTTTGGGATGGCAGGTTTTCCAACCCTTGGGGAATTGAAATCCAGACAGACACCCAGAAAGCAGCCAAACATTTTTTAGTGGGGAAGGTTCCAGCAGGCGGCTTCTTAGTTTGGTAATTGCTCATGCACCACACGGGCCTCCTCTGGCCGAGATGGGAGTCCCTAGCTACAGCTGCACCATGATCTCCTAGAGTGTAGATGGAGCAGACAGTCCCTCCCTCGGTGCACTCAAGGAACACGAGCACCCTCAGACAGGCCCTAGGCACAGGCAGAGGTCCTTAATTTTTTTTTGTGCCTTTGGCAGTCTGATGAAGCCCAGGGACCCCTTTCTCAGAATAATGTTTTTAAATGCTAAAAATAGAGTACGTAAAGAAAGCCAGTTATATTAAAATAATGATCAAATATTTAAAAAATCAAATTTGTTATGTAATGATATATGGGCTTGTTTAATAGTGAAATAAATAACAAGATTTACTTCCCCCATTTTTATTTAAACCAGGATTAAGTTTCAAGATCGCAAAAAAAATAATCTCAATAAGTACAAGTATACCCAGCATTGTTTTATTGTTTTTCCTGGTGGTAAATTATTAAAGAGTAAAAAAAAAAAAAATTTTTTTTTTATCCCCACCCCACCTGCTATCATGTACAATTTTGTTCTTCTATACTCACTTTTTATTCATTCATTCTAACCAAAAAACATGTTTTGAGTCAGACATTAGGATCATTTCTGATCAGAGGTCAAAAATATTTATTATCTGGCCCTTTACAGAAAGAAAATGTTTGTTGAACCCTACCTTCAAGGATTTTTCAGTCTGTAAAAAAAGAGAAAAAGAAAAAGAAATTTAAATACTATGTTCTAATTGCACCAACAAAAACTTGTCTAAAAAAATCCAGTTACCATCAAGTTGACGCTGACTCATGGCAACCCCGTGTGTGTCAGAGTAGAACTGTGTTCCATAAGGTTTTCAATGACCAACGTTTCAGATCACCAGGGTCTTCTTCTAAGGTTCCTCTAGGTAGACTTGAACTTTTCGGTTAGCAGCTGAGTACTATGTTAGCAGCTGAGTACAAATGTTTGCGCCACCCATACCCGTAGCTGTCAAGTTAATTCCAACGCACAGGACCCTAATGGGCAAAGTAGAATTGCCCCCATAGTTTCCAGGAGCAACTGGTGGATTCGAACTGCTGACATTTTGGCAGGCAGCTGAGTTCTTAAACACTACTCCACCAGGGCTGCTTGCACCACCTAGGGACTCTACCCAGGAACTCCAAACTATGTCTAATGTGTAGAAATTGCTAAGAGAGGAATGTAGGGAAAGGAGCATGAGAGTTTCCTGGAAGGGGGAACATTTGAGTTGGTTTCAGAAGAGGTCTGCCGTAGGCTGGGGCTTTCAGGGAGAGGGTATCACATGGGGAAAGGCAGTATGGCATAAATGGAATTGTGTTTTCTGAAAATTATAAGCACTTCACTATCACTGAAAGAGGGTGATGGGAGATGATTGGAGAGCAAGGTGGGGACTGGGCAATAAAATACTGTATGTACCATGCTAAGGAGCTTGACTATGCTTCCATAAGTGACAACAGAACTATCTGATGGGATTTGCTGTGATGATGGAGATGTTATGTTGTATCCATTTTGTATCCATTTGCCACAAGTAGCTATCAAGCACTTGAAATGTGTGGTTACAGCAACTGAGGCATTAAATTTTTAGTTTTGTTTAATTTTAAATAGTCATATGTGGCTAATGGCTATTATATTGGACAAATCTGGGTAGTGGGAATTAAGTGTTGAAATATACAAATGGGGTGTCAGATCTCCTCTTTAATAAGATCTTTCTAGTTGTGGACAAATTGGAAGAAAGTGAGAAAGAAAGGCCAGTTAGAAGAAAAATCAATAGTCCAGGAGAGAGAAGGTAAAGTTCTGATCTGAGTCAACAGTGGTTGGAATAGAGAACGGGGTAGTTCTGAGGTATATTAAGAAATAGAATTGACAGGAAGTGGTTATAAATTAAATATGGGCTATGGAGCATGAAGGAGGAGGTAAACATGCCTCATTGGTTCTTAAATGGTGACTGGGCAGGTGGATAGGTACAAAGGAGGAGGAGTAGGCTTAGGGGGTACGGTGTTAGGTGGGGAAGATGATGAGTTGGGCTTAAGTTGCCTGTGAACAGTACAAACTTGGATACAAGAAAGAAAGAAAAGACCAAAATGGATGCCAGAAGAGGCTCTGAAACTTGCTCTTGAATGTCTAGTAGCTAAAGCAAATGAAGAAATGATAAAGTAAAAGAGCTGAACAGAATATTTCAAAGGATGGCTCTAGAAGACAAAATATTATGATAACATGCACAAAGACCTGGGGATAGACAATCAAAAGGGAAGAAAACACTAGGCATTTCTCGAGCTGAAAGAACTGATGGAAAAATTGAAGCCTCAAGTTGCCATATTGAAGGATTCTACGGGGAAAATATTAACCAATGCAAGAAGTTTCAAAAGAAGATGGAAGAAATACACAGAGTCACTATACCAAAAAGAATTGGTCAGTGTTCAACCATTTCAGGAGGTGGGTTATGATTAGAAACCAATGGTGCTCAAGGAAGAAGTCCAAAATGCACTGAAGGCATTGGCAAAAAACAAGGATCCAGGAATTGAAGGAATACCAATTGAAACATTTCAACAAATGGATGCAGCGCTGGAAGTGCTTACTCGTCTATGCCAAGAAATTTGGAAGACAGATACCTGGCCAACCAACTGGAAGAGATCCATATTTCTGCCTATTCCAAAGAAAGGTGATCCAACCAAATGTGGAAATTATCAAACAATATCATTAATATCACATACAAGTAAAATTTTGCTGAAGATCATTCAAAAGCAGCTGCAACAGTATATCAACAGGGAACTGCCAGGAATTCAGGCCAGATTCAGAAGAGGACGTGAAACCAGAGATATCATTGCTGATGTCAGATGGATCCTGGCTGAAAGCAGAGAGCACCAGAAATATATTTTCCTGTGTTTTATTGACTATGTAAAGGCATTCGACTCTGTGGATCATAACAAGTTATGGATAACATTGCAAAGAATGAGAATTCAGGAAAATTTTATTGTGTTCATGAGGAAGCTGTACATAGATCAAGACGCAGTCATTCAAACAGAAAAGGGATAGTGCCTGCTTTACAGTCAGGAAAGGCATGCGTCAGGATCGTATCCTTTCACCATACATATTTGATCTGTATGCTGAGGAAATGATCCGAGAAGCTGGACTCTATGAAGAAGAACGCAGCATCAGGATTGGAGGAAGTCTCTTTAACAACCTGTATTATGCAGATGACACAATCTTGCCCGCTAAAGGTGAAGTGGACTTGAAGCACTTACTGAAGAAGATCAAAGACCACAGCCTTCAGTATGGATTGCACCTCAACATAAAGAAAATGAAAATCCTCACAGCTGGACCAATAAGCAACATAGTGAGAAATGGAGAAAAGACTGAAGTTGTCAAGGATTTCATTTTACTTGGATCCATAATCAACAACCACACAGGAGTCAAGAAATCAAAAGACACACTGCATTGGGCAAATCTGCTGCAAAAGACCTCTTCAAAGTGTTGAAAAGCAAAGATGTCACCTTGAAAACTAAGGTGTGCCTGACCCAAGCTATGGTGTTTTCAATCACCTCATATGAATGCAGAAGCTGGAAGATGAATAAGGAAGACTGAAGAAGAATTGATGCCTTTGAATTGTGGTGTTGGTGAAGAATACTGAATACACCGTGGCCTGCCAAAAGAATGAACAAATCTATCTTGGAAGAAGTACAACCAGAATGCTCCTTAGAAGCAAGGATGGAAAAGAAGGTGTATTTTGCTGCTGTTGGATGGAGTGTTCTATATGTCTATGAGGTCAAGTTGGCTGATTGCGCTCTTTAGCTCTTCTGTATCTTTGTTGAATTTCTTTCCAGTTCTTCTGTCCTTTACTGAGAGCGGTGTGTTGAAGTCTCCTACTATTATTGTGGAACTGTCAATTTCTCTTTTCAGTACTGTTAGTTTTATGTATCTTGGAGCCCTGTCATTGGGTGCATAGATGTTTATTATGGCTTATTATGTTAGGCTTCATGATGGCTTGTGCCTTTAAATATTATATAGTGCCATTCTTTGTCTTTTATGGTGGATTTTGTTTTAAAGTCCATTTTATCTGAGATTAGTATTGCCAATCCTCCCCTTTTTTGATAGTTATTTGCTTGTCTCCTGCTGGGAACTTTGTGAAGCTGTTTTCCCGTACTCTCTGTCCCTTGATCTGTGATGTGGGTGGGGAAAATCCAAGTGGCACAGACTCTGCATTCCCAGCTGGCTGAGCCACCACAGCCAGCCAGGAAGCTCAGAGGTAGAGCAGTGGGGAGAGGATAGGGGTTGGGAAAGCGTGTATTGCTGGTTACCAGGTGCTCTGTCTCCTGCTAGGAGCTCTGTGAACCTGCTTTCCCATGCTCCCTATCAACTGATCTCCAACAGGAGTCCAAGATGGCAAATCCGTGCTGCATTAGCTGATAAGGAACCTTGCGCATATCTCTCCTCACTTTCAATCTTCTGTCAACTTCTTATTCCCTTCCGTGTTTGGCTGAGTTCTTTATCTCTTCATTGGACACTTTGGGTTCCAGAAATGATGTTTGTCTCCATTTTACTTAGTTTTTCAGGTCTTTGCTATGAAGGGATGACGTGGTGTCTGTCTATGGTGCAATGTCACCCGGACCTTTGCCCATTTTTTAATTGGATTTTTTGTCTTTTTGTTGTAGAAGTGTAGGATTTTCCTGTAGATTTTAGAGATTAGAGCTTTGTCAGCTTTGTCATAGTCAAATATTTTTCCCAGTCTGTAGGCTCTCTTTTTACTGTTTTAGTTAAATCTTTTGATGAGCATAAGTGTTTCATTTTTAGAAGATCCCAGTTATCTAGCTTATCTTCTAGAGTTTGTGTGTTGTTGGTTATGGTTTGTAGCCTGTTAATAACATGTATTAGGGCTTCTAGAGTTGATCCTATTTTTTCGTCTATGATCTTTGTAGTTTTTAGTTTTATATTTAGGTCTTTGGTCCATTTTGAATTAGTTTTTGTTGTATGGTGTGAGGTATGGGTCTTGTTTCATTTTTTTGCAGATGGACATTCAATTTTGCTAGCACCATTTGTTAAAAAGACAGTCTTCTCCTCAAGTTTGATGGTCTTTGGGCCCTTGTTGAAGATCAGGTGACAGTAGGTGAATGGATTTACATCTGGGTTCTCAATTCTGTTCCACTGGTCAAAGTATCTGTCATTGTACCAAAACCAGGCTGTTTTGATTACCATAGCTGTGTTTTGGTTCTGAGGTCAGGAAGAGCGAGTCCTTCCACTTTATTCTTCTTCAATAGTGTTTTACTTATCTGGGGCCTTTCCCCCTTCCATATAAAGTTAGTGATCAGTTTTTCCATCTCTTTAAAGAATGTTATTGGTATTTGAATCGGGATTGAATTGTATTTGTAAATTGCTTTGGGAAGAATTGTCATTTTCACAATGTTGAGTCTACCTATCCATGAGCATGGTGTGTTTTTCCATTTATGTAGATCTCTTTTGGTTTCTTGCAGTACTGTTTTGTAGTTTTCTTGGTATAGGTCTTTTACGTGTCTGGTTAGATTTATTCCCAAGTATTTTATTTTTTTAGTGGCTATCATAAATGGTATTGTGTTCCTGATTTCCTTTTCGTGGTTCTCTCTATTGGTGTATAGGAATCCAACTGGTTTTTGTTTGTTTATCTCGTATCCTGGTACTCTGCTGAATCTTTCTGTTAGCTCCAGTAGTTTTCTTGTGGAGTCTTTCAGGTTTTCTATGTATAGTGTCATATCATCTACTAACAGGGACAGTTTTATTTCTTCATTTCCAATTTGGATGCCCTTTATTTCTTTATCTTACCTTATTGCTGTAGCTAGACTTCCAGCACAGTGTTAAATAGGAGTGGTGATAAAGGGCATTCTTGTCTTGTTCCTGTTGGTTTTTTATAAAAACCAAAACAAACAAACCAAACCAAGCCCAGTGCCGTCGAGTCAATTCTGACTCATAGTGGCCTTATAGGACAGAGTAGAACTGCCCCATAGAGTTTCCAAGGAGCGCCTGGCAGATTTGAACTGCCGACCCTTTTGTTAGCAGCTGTAGCACTTAACCACTACGCCACCAGGGTTTTGTATAGATGCCCTTTATTATGTTGAGGAATTTCCCTTCTATACCTATTTTATCGAGAGTTTGTGTCAGGAACAGGTGTTAGATTTTATCAGATGCCTTCTCTGCATCGATTGAGATGAACATGTGATCTTTTTCTTTTATTTATGTGGTGGAAGAAATGTAATTGATTCTTATTTATTGCCCTACTATCCAGAGACTTTGATGAATTCACTTCCTAATTCTTATCTTAGTAATTTTTAAAAGCAGAATTTTATCTTCTACTCAAGGAGTTTTATAGCCACAACATATTAAGAAAGAAAGAAAAAAAAAGTTACCTGGGAATTACAATACGAACCAATTCCTGCTTTTTTTTTTTTTTTCTGGTGCCACCAATACTATGTCTTGGTATTTGAATGAACTCCAGCTGGATTTCAAAGACTCATCCAGTACTTATATATCTCAACGCTACCTATTTAGTGTCAGGAATTGACACCTAGTAGAATAATAAAATCACTCCAATCTTAGTGTGACCTCAAAGTATTAATCAACATGGCTATGCTTGCAGGTGGAAGCAGTAGTCAAGAAATCAAATGACATATTGCATTGGGCAAATCTGCTTTAAAAGACCTCCTCAAAGTTTTAAAAAGCGAACATGTCACTTTGATGATGAAGGTGCACCTGACCCCAGCCATGGTCTTTTCAGTCACCTTGTATCCATGTGAAAACTGGACAACGAAAAAAAAAAAGAATTGATGCATTTGCATTGTGGTGTTGGTGAAGAATATTGAATGTATCATGGACTGCCAGAAGTATGAATTTTTTGGTTTTAAAATTAGTCTTAGAAGAAATAAAACCAGAATACTTCTTAGGTGAAACTTACTTTGGATATGTCTTTCTTACTTTGGATATGTCATCAGGAAAGACCAATTGCTAGAAAAGGACATGATGTTTGGTAAAAAGTCAGGGAATATGAGGGAAACCCTCAACGAGGTAGATTGACACATAGCCACAACGATGGGCTCAAATATGTCAAAGATCATGAAAATGTCATAGGACCAGGCAATATTTCATTCTTTTATACATAAGGTAGCCATGAGCTGGGACGCACTTGAAGGCAACTAATAACAACAGCAACATGCCTGAAGTTATACTTCATTTCAAGAAAAAACAACTTTACAGAATTACAAATTTTAATGATCAATAAAGCAAAGAATGAATGGCTCTTTTAGACTTGTTAAGGAATTTCCTCAGCGGAGAAACATCATCAAGTAAATGGTAATGTCTGCTGGTGAAATTTTCTTTAGCTACCTAGCTCTAATTAGACCTCGTAATCATAAAAGCAGGAAGTTTTTAAGATAAAAGAAATAATTCATTCAAATGCACGTGTTTTTACAAATGAGGAAATAAATCCAAATAAGTAGTGATTTGCTCAAAGTTTCAGAGCTGGTGACCAGTAGACTGTTGTTAGGTGCCATCTAGTTGTTTCCAACTTATAGCAATGCTATCTGACAGTAAAACAGCGCAACTGGGCTTTCTTGGCTGTAATCTTTATGGAAACTGATCACCAGGTCTTTCTCCTGTGAAGATGCTGGGGGGGTTCGAACGACTATTCTTTTGGTTAGCAGCTGAGCACTTAATCATTTGCACCACCGGGGCTCCTGTAGACGCAGGACTACAAATCAGCTGTCTCAATTTCTAGCTCAGTGCCTCTCTGCTAAACCACTGTCTCCCATGTTCAAGAAGCTACAAATGAAGATGCACAGATGGTTCAAATTTAGGGGGAGATAGCCATGATATTAAGTGGTGAGAGCAGGGCAAGAAGGCTAATATTCATTAGGTAGCTCCCATATGCCAGCCAATAGTCAAGGCAATTTAATAAATTATTTCATATAATCTTCTCAGAAATTTATTAGGCAGACACTACTATTTCTACTTTATAGTTGAAGAAATGAGCCTCAGAGATTGAAGTGGTTTGCACAAATCATATGCTCAGAGCACTGTGACTATAACTCAGGAATGTTTAACCACACACCTTGGAGTCCCTGAATGACATGAATGGTTAAGTACTAAGTATTAGCCAGGAGGTCGGTGGTCTGAACCCACCCTGAAGTGACTCAGAAGAAAGACCTGGTGTTCTGTTTCCAAAAGGTCACAGCCTTGAAAACCCTATGGAGCAATTCTACTCTGCACACATGTAGGTTGTCAGGAGTTGGAATTGACTCAACAGCAACCAGCAACTACAACAACATGATTTAACTACAAACCTTGTATTCTTTCCATGTTCGGAAGAGGAGGCATGTGAATATCACGATACAAAATATTTAATTTTATAAATATTGTCAAGGAATGCCAGAAGTACAACATGCATGAAATTAGCTATCATTTCTGTGATGGTTAATTTTATATGTTAACTTGTATAGGCTGTGGTTTCCAGTTGTTAAGTCAAACACTAGTCTAGTTGATGTCATGAAGTAATTACATGTCATTAAATCAATTGGCCTTGGGTACAGCAGATTACGTTCCATAATGTAATGTAATGTAATGCAATGTAATGTAATGTAATGTAATGTAATCAATCAATTGAGGTCATACTAGTATACAGTGAATACTAAACTTAAGCATTTTTAAGTTATAAAAAGACCACAATAGACAGACGGACATACACACAGGGAAAACAGATACCATGTGAGGATCTCTACAAGCAAAGGAACACCAAGGATCACTGGCAGACACCAGAAGCTTAGTAAACTAGGTAAGAGGCTCACAGAAAGAACTGACAAGGCTGAGACCCTGATTTGGACTTTCATACTCCAGAACTGTGAGAAAATAAATTTCTGTTCTTTAAAGCCAACCATTTGTGGTATTTCTGTTATAGCACCACTAGCAAATTAAGACAATTCCTATTTTTTTTTTAATTATTCATTCAGTTGGTGCAGTGTAATGAATTTCTTAGTACGGCCTTTCTTGCCATGGTCTTGTAACTCCCACCCAGGTGATTGGGCAGGGCTGTGCAAATAAGATAATTGTGGCCCATCCAGGGGATTGGTCAGTGTTGCCTTAACAGAGAGCCAATTCCAGAGCAGAGAGAAGAGTCCATCATCACCAAGCCAGGAAAGACTGGCAAGAGAGACCCACAGGAGAGATCCATAGGAGAGACCCACAGGAGACCACGAAGTGGGCTTCCTGGCCCACAGAGTGAGAAAGCTGAGTGCCTTTGGGCAGAGACTGAGGGCCAGGTAGGAGCCTATGCCTGACCCACGAACTTGGACTTGCCAGCCTCCACAATCCCATGAGCCATTTCCTTTATACAGTTCTGAGTTCTGTGAGACGTTGCAGTGAATTAGGGAACCCAAAGATGGGAGGGAGAGTACTGAGGGGAGAAGGAGTAGTTGATGTCAGAGATGATGGAGTGGTACAGCAGCTTGGAAAAGCTGGACATTTGGAACATCTTTAACCTCTGCCTCATAGGAACCAGCTTTGTGCTGATCCTTATAAAAGAAATTATTCATTTAGTTGGAGATATTGGAAAGATTTTGATAATTCCAAACTAGAAGCACCTCTATCTCTGGACTATTTACCTGAGAATAGGTAGGTCTCCAAAATGACTGATAGCAATGGAATAGTGCCTAGCTAGGTGTGTGTGTTCTGATTTGATTATTTATAACTTATAATTCCTTCATCAAACGAGGATTCAAGATTCAGCTTGCCAAATGATGCCTAAACCAAAATAATATGTTTAGAAAACGTCGATACCCATCTTTTGCATAAGCTACCTTCTCATTCTGCATGAATTCAATTAATAAATTAATTTTTCCTCAAGAATCTGGGACAGTCTTCAAAGCATAAGGATTGAAAACAGTTATAGAATCATTTCTGAAGAATACTGAGCGTAGTAACAATTCATTCATTCATCCACACATTTATTACTTCAAAAAATTTATTGAACACTTATTATGAATCTGGCCCACTACTAAGCGCTGGGAAGACCCAGATGGATAAGAAACAATCTCTGTTTTCCTAATAACTTGTAAATTTACATGGAGACATACATATCTCACTAATCCTGACCCAAATGATAAATTTCCAAGGGAGTCTTGTGCAAAGTGCTATAGGAACACTGAGAAGAAACTGGTTATATCTGCTTGTGAGGAGGAGGAAATAGTGTCAAGAAAGGCTTCACATAGGAAGTATCTATCAGATTGGGTCTTGAAGAGTAGAGAATGAATTTGCCATTCATCTCTTACCTGGAGAACTGTAACCACCTTCTCATTGACCTCCCTGACCCTAAACTTGCCATCCCCACTACATTGCAACAGTCTTTGTAAAACAAATCAGACCGTGTCTTCCCTGCTCAAGCTCTCCAATGGCTTCCCAGTGCAATGAAATGAAATCCAAATTCCTTACAAGGTCTTCAAGACCATGTATGATCTACCTCTTGGTTGTCTCTATCTTAATTACTCTTGCCTCACCTCCTTGGTCCCCATTATTACATGCCAGGCACTCTGGTTTTCCTTCTGTTATATATGTGTTCTTTCAGGATATCACATGTATATAAAAATAAATCTTTAGCATTTCAAAATATTTATGTTGAAAAAGGATCAACACCATAAAATTATATGTCAAAGAATGCCACCCTGTTTCTTATCTCAGGGCCTTTGCACTTCTACTTGGACTACTCTTCTATTTCGCACTTCTACTTGGACTATTCTGCCCCAGATCTCTCCAAAGCTATGTCCTTCTCTTCATTAGGGTCTTAATTACTGAGAGGTCTTCCCTAATTATGTTAGCTAAAACAGCTCCAGGTCACCCTGCACACATACACAGAAACATACTCTCTACTTTATTATCTTATTTAATCTTCTTCATGACCTTACTTCCTCCAGAATCATTTTATTTGTTATCTGCACTTCTCTACCTCACAACTACAATGTAAACTCCTTGAAGTCAGGAACTCTTTGCTATTCCCTCACTGCCTGGAGCAGTGTTGGATAAATAATAAACGATAAAGTACAGAAGGGCTGGAAAACATACAATAAAGTTCTTAAAGACTCTGTTCTTGTTTTCTAATTGTATAATAAATTTTTTTGTTGCTAATAAAAGTTTTAGGAGGTACAACAACAGATACACAGACCAATGGAACAGAATTGAGAATCCAGACATAGATCCAGCCACATATGAGCAGTTGATATTTGACAAAGGCCCCAAAACAGTTCAATACGGAAAAGACAGTCTTTTTAACAAATGATGCTGGCATAACTGGATATCCATCTGCAAAAAAATGAAACAAGACTCATACCTCACTCCATGCACAAAAACTAACTCAAAATGGATCAAAGACCTAAATATAAAATCTAAAACGATAAAGATCATGGAAGAAAAAATAGGGACAACTTTAGGAGCCCTAATACATGGCATAAACAGTACACAAAACATTATAAAGAATGTAGAAGAAAAACTAGATAACTGGAAGATCCTAAAAATCAAACACCTATGTTCATCCAAAGACTTCACCAAAAGAGTAAAAAGACTACCTTACAGACTGGGAAAAAGTTTTTAGCTATGACATTTCTGATCAGCACCTGATCTTTAAAATCTACATGATACTGCAAAAGCTCAACTGCAAAAAGACAAATAACCCAATTAAAAAGTGGGCAAAAGGTATGAATAGACACTTCACTAAAGAAGACATTCAAGTAGCTAACAGATATATGAGGAAATGTTCACCATCATTAGCCATTAGAGAAATGCAGATCAAAACTACAATGAGATTTCATCTCACTACAACAAGGCTGGCATTAATCCAAAAAACACAAAATACTAAATGTTGGAGAGGCTATGGAGAGATTGGAACACTTCTACACTGCTGGTAGGAATGTCAAATGGTACAACCACTTTGGAAATTGATTTGGTGCTTCCTTAAAAAGCTAGAAATAGAACTACCATACAATCCAGCAGTCCCACTTCTTGGAATATATCCTAGAGAAATAAGAGCCTTTACACGAACAGATATATGCACACCCATGTTTATGGCAGCAATGTTTACAATAGCAAAAAGATGGAAGCAACCACGGTGCCCATCAACGGATAAATGGATAAACTGTGGTATATTCACACAATGGAATACTACGCATCAATGAAGAACAGTGAGGAATCTGTGAAACATTTCATAACATGGAGGAACCTGGAAGGCATTATGCTGAGTGAAATTAGTCAGTTGCAAAAGGACAAATATTGTATAAGACCACTATTATAAGAACTTGAGAAATAGTTTAAACTGAGAAGAAAACATTCTTTTGTGGTTACGAGAGGGGGGAGGGAGGGGGTGGGAGAGCGGCATTTACTAATTAGATAGTAGATAAGAACTACTTTAGGTGAAGGGAAAGACAGCACACAACACGGGGAGGTCAGCACAATAGGACTAAACCAAAAGCAAAGCAGTTTCCTGAACAAACTGAATGCTTCAAAGGCCAGCATAGCAGGGGCAGGGGTGTGGGCACCATGGTTTCAGGGGACATCTAAGTCAATTGGCACAATAAAATCTATTAAGAAAACATTCTACATCCCTCTTTGAAGAGTGGCATCTGGGGTCTTAAACGCTAGCAAGCAGCCATCTAAGATGCATCGATTGGTCTCAACCCACCTGGATCAAAGAAGAATGAACACCAAGGACACAAGGTGATTACCAGCCCAAGAGACAGAAAGGACCACATGAACCAGAGACTTCATCATCCTGAGACCAGAAGAGCTAGATGGTGCCCAGCTATAGCCGATGATTGCCCTGACAGGGAACACAACAGAGAATCCCTGAGGAAGCAGGAGAGCAGTGGATGCAGATCCCAAATTCTCATATGACCAGACTTAATGGTCTGAATGAGACTGGAAGGACCCCCGTGGTCACGGCCCCCAGACCTTCTGTTGGCCCAGGACAGAAACCATTCCCAAAGCCAATTCTTCAGACATGGATTGGACTGGACAATGGGTTGGAGAGGGATGCTGGTGAGGAGTGAGCTTCTTGGATCAGGGGGACACCTGAGACTCTGTTGGCATCTCCTGCCTGAAGGGGAGATGAGAGGGTGGAGGGGGTTAGAAGCTGGTGAAATGGACACGAAGAGAGAGAGTGGAGGGGAGAGCGGGCTGTCTCATTAAAATTGGGAGTGTGTAGCAAGATGTACATGGGTTTTTGTGTGAGAGACCGACTTGATTTGTAAACTTTCACTTAAAGCACAATAAAAATTATAAAAAAAAAAGTTTTAGGAAAAGCACTAAAAATATACAAAACACACAAAATATTATGTAGCAACCTCTTGAGTTATTCTTTTTCAGATGACATCAGCTCAGTGGAATTGTTAAAGATACAGGGAATGGAAACATTTCATAACATGGAGGAACCTGGAAGGCATTATGCTGAGCGAAATGAGTCAGAGGCAAAAGGACAAATATTGTATAAGACCACTATTATAAGATCGTGAGAAATAGTAAACCTGAGAAGAACACATACTTTTGTGGTTACGAGGGGGGAGGGAGGGAGGGTGGGAGAGGGTTTTTTATTGATTAATCAGTAGATAAGAACTGCTTTAGGTGAAGGGAAAGACAACACTCAATACGTGGAAGGTCAGCGCAATTGGACTGGACCAAAAGCAAAGAAGTTTCCGGGATAAACTGAATGCTTCAAAGGTCAGCGGAGCAAGTGCGGGGGTCTGGGGAACATGGTTTGCAGGGACTTCTAAGTCAATTGGCAAAATAATTCTATTATGAAATCATTCTGCATCCCACTTTTTTTTTTTTTTTGGTTTCGTTGTCGTTAAGTTTTTTTTTTTTTTTAATAACTTTTATTAAGCTTCAAGTGAACGTTTACAAATCCAATCAGTCTGTCACATATAAGTTTACATACATCTCACTCCCTACTCCCACTTGCTCTCCCCCTCTTGAGTCAGCCCTTTCAGTCTCTCCTTTCTTGACAATTTTGCCGGCTTCCCTCTCTCTCTATCCTCCCATCCCCCCTCCAGACAAGAGTTGCCAACACACTCTCAAGTGTCCACCTGATATAATTAGCTCACTCTTCATCAGCGTCTCTCTCCCACCCGCTAACCAGTCCCTTTCATTTCTGATGAGTTGTCTTCGGGGATGGTTCCTGTCCTGTGTCAACTGAAGGTCTGGGGAGCATGGCCGCCGGGATTCCTCCAGTCTCAGTCAGACCATTAAGTTTGGTCTTTTTATGAGAATTTGGGGTCTGTATCCCACTGATCTCCTGCTCCCTCAGGGGTTCTCTGTTGTGCTGACAGGGCAGTCATCGATTGTGGCCGGGCACCAACTAGTTCTTCTGGTCTCAGGATGATGTAGGTCTCTGGTTCATGTGGCCCTTTCTGTCTCTTGGGCTCTTAGTTGTCGTGTGGCCTTGGTGTTCTTCATTTTCCTTTGCTCCAGGTGGGTTGAGACCAATTGCTGCATCTTAGATGGCCGCTTGTTAGCATTTAAGACCCCAGACGCCACATTTCAAAGTGGGATGCAGAATGATTTCATAATAGAATTGTTTTGCCAATTGACTTAAAAGTCCCCACAAACCATGTTCCCCAGACCCCCGCACTTGCTCCGCTGACCTTTGAAGCATTCAGTTTATCCCGGAAACTTCTTTGCTTTTGGTCCAGTCCAATTGAGCTGACCTTCCATGTATTGAGTGTTGTCTTTCCCTTCACCTAAAGCAGTTCTTATCTACTGATTAATCAATAAAAAACCCTCTCCCACCCTCCCTCCCTCCCCCCTCGTAACCACAAAAGTATGTGTTCTTCTCAGGTTTACTATTTCTCACGATCTTATAATAGTGGTCTTATACAATATTTGTCCTTTTGCCTCTGACTCATTTCGCTCAGCATAATGCCTTCCAGGTTCCTCCATGTTATGAAATGTTTCACAGATTCGTCACTGTTCTTTATCGATGCGTAGTATTCCATTGTGTGGATATACCACAATTTATTTACCCATTCATCCGTAGATGGACACCTTGGTTGCTTCCAACTTTTTGCTATTGTAAACAGAGCTGCAATAAACATGGGTGTGCATATATCTGTTTGTATGAAGGCTCTTGTATCTCTAGGGTATATTCCTAGGAGTGGGATTTCTGGGTTGTATGGTAGTTCTATTTCTAACTGTTTAAGATAACGCCAGATGGATTTGCAAAGTGGTTGTACCATTTTACTTTCCCACCAGCAGTGTATGAGAGTTCCAATCTCTCTGCAGCCTCTCCAACATTTATTATTTTGTGTTTTTTGGATTAATGCCAGCCTTGCTGGTGTGAGATGGAATCTCATCGTAGTTTTAATTTGCATTTCTCTAATGGCTAATGATCGAGAGCATTTTCTCATGTATCTGTTGGCTGCCTGAATATCTTCTTTAGTGAAATGTGTGTTCATATCTTTTGCCCACTTCTTGATTGGGTTGTTTGTCTTTTTGTGGTTGAGTTTTGACAGAATCATGTAGATTTTAGAGATCAGGCGCTGGTTGGAGATGTCATAGCTGAAAATTCTTTCCCAGTCTGTAGGTGGTCTTTTTACTCTTTTGGTGAAGTCTTTAGATGAGCATAGGTGTTTGATTTTTAGGAGCTCCCAGTTATCGGGTTTCTCTTCATCATTTTTGGTAATGTTTTGTATTCTGTTTATACCTTGTATTAGGGCTCCTAGGGTTGTCCCAATTTTTTCTTCCATGATCTTTATCGTTTTAGTCTTTATGTTTAGGTCTTTGATCCACTTGGAGTTAGTTTTTGTGCATGGTGTGAGGTATGGGTCCTGTTTCATTTTTTTGCAAATGGATATCCAGTTATGCCAGCACCATTTGTTAAAAAGGCTATCTTTTCCCCAGTTAATTGACACTGGTCCTTTGTCAAATATCAGCTGCTCATACGTGGATGGATCTATGTCTGGGTTCTCAATTCTATTCCATTGGTCTATGTGTCTGTTGTTGTACCAATACCAGGCTGTTTTGACTACTGTGGCTGTATAGTAAGTTCTGAAGTCAGGTAAGGTGAGGCCTCCCACTTTCTTCTTCTTTTTCAGTAGTGCTTTGCTTATCCGGGGCTTCTTTCCCTTCCATATGAAATTGGTGATTTGTTTCTTTATCCCCTTAAAATATGACGTTGGAATTTGGATCGGAAGTGCGTTAAATGTATAGATGGCTTTTGGTAGAATAGACATTTTTACTATGTTAAGTCTTCCTATCCATGAGCAGGGTATGTTTTTCCACTTAAGTATGTCCTTTTGAATTTCTTGTAGTAGAGCTTTGTAGTTTTCTTTGTATAGGTCTTTTACATCCTTGGTAAGATTTATTCCTAAGTATCTTATCTTCTTGGGGGCTACTGTGAATGGTATTGATTTGGTTATTTCCTCTTCGGTGTTCTTTTTGTTGATGTAGAGGAATCCAAGTGATTTTTGTATGTTTATTTTATAACCTGAGACTCTGCCAAACTCTTCTATTAGTTTCAGTAGTTTTCTGGAGGATTCCTTAGGGTTTTCTGTGTATATAATCATGTCATCTGCAAATAGTGATAACTTTACTTCTTCCTTGCCAATCCGGATACCTTTTATTTCTTTGTCTAGCCTAATTGCCCTGGCTAGGACTTCTAGCACGATGTTGAATAAGAGCGGTGATAAAGGGCATCCTTGTCTGGTTCCCGTTCTCAAGGGAAATGCTTTCAGGTTCCCTCCATTTAGAGTGGTATTGGCTGTTGGCTTTGCATTAAAAAAAAAAAAAAAATGTTGAGGAATTTACCTTCAATTCCTATTTTGGTAAGAGTTTTTATCAAGAATGGGTGTTGGACTTTGTCAAATGCCTTTTCTGCATCAATTGATAAGATCATGTGGTTTTTGTCTTTTGTTTTATTTATGTGATGGATTACATTAATGGTTTTTCTAATATTAAACCAGCCTTGCATACCTGGTATAAATCCCACTTGATCAGGGTGAATTATTTTTTTGATGTGTTGTTGGATTCTATTGGCTAGAATTTTGTTGAGAATTTTTGCATCAATGTTCATGAGGGATATAGGTCTATAATTTTCTTTTTTTGTAATGTCTTTACCTGGTTTTGGTATCAGGGAGATGGTGGCTTCATAGAATGAGTTGGGTAGTATTCCGTCATTTTCTATGCTTTGGAATACCTTTAGTAGTAGTGGTGTTAACTCTTCTCTGAATGTTTGGTAGAACTCTGCAGTGAAGCCGTCCGGGCCAGGGCTTTTTTTTGTTGGGAGTTTTTTGATTACCGTTTCAATCTCTTTTTTTGTTATGGGTCTATTTAGTTGTTCTACTTCTGAATGTGTTAGTTTAGGTAGGTAGTGTTTTTCCAGGAATTCATCCATTTCTTCTAGGTTTTCAAATTTGTTAGAGTACAATTTTTCATAATAATCTGAAATGATTTTTTTAATTTCATTTGGTTCTGTTGTGATGTGGTCCTTCTCATTTCTTATTCGGGTTATTTGTTTCCTTTCCTGTATTTCTTTAGTCAGTCTAGCCAATGGTTTATCAATTTTGTTAATTTTTTCAAAGAACCAGCTTTTGGCTTTGTTAATTCTTTCAATTGTTTTTCTGTTCTCTAATTCATTTAGTTCAGCTCTAATTTTTATTATTTGTTTTCTTCTGGTGCCTGATGGATTCTTTTGTTGCTCAGTTTCTATTTGTTCAAGTTGTAGGGACAGTTCTCTGATTTTGGCTCTTTCTTCTTTTTGTTTGTGTGCATTTATTGATATAAATTGGCCTCTGAGCACTGCTTTTGCTGTGTCCCAGAGGTTTTGATAGGAAGTATTTTCATTCTCGCTGCTTTCTAAGAATTTCCTTATTCCCTCCTTGATGTCTTCTATAACCCAGTCTTTTTTCAGGAGGGTATTGTTCAGTTTCCAAGTATTTGATTTCTTTTCCCTAGTTTTTCTGTTATTGATCTCTAGTTTTATTGCCTTGTGGTCTGAGAAGATGCTTTGTAATATTTCGATGTTTTGGACTCTGCAAAGGTTTGTTTTATGACCTAATATGTGGTCTATTCTAGAGAATGTTCCATGTGCGCTAGAAAAAAAAGTGTATTTTGCAGCAGTTGGGTGGAGAGTTCTGTATAAGTCAATGAGGTCAAGTTGGTTGATTGTTGTAATTAGATCTTCCGTGTCTCTGTTGAGCTTCTTACTGGATGTCCTGTCCTTCTCCGAAAGTGGTGTGTTGAAGTCTCCTACTATAATTGTGGAGGTATCTATCTCGCTTTTCAATTCTGTTAAAATTTGATTTATGTATCTTGCAGCCCTGTCATTGGGTGCATAAATATTTAATATGGTTATGTCTTCCTGATCAATTGCCCCTTTTATCATTATATAGTGTCCTTCTTTATCCTTTGTGGTGGATTTAAGTCTAAAGTCTATTTTGTCAGAAATTAATATTGCTACTCCTCTTCTTTTTTGCTTATTGTTTGCTTGATATACTTTTTTCCATCCTTTGAGTTTTAGTTTGTTTGTGTCTCTAAGTCTAAGGTGTGTCTCTTGTAGGCAGCATATAGATGGATCGTGTTTCTTTATCCAGTCTGTGACTCTCTGTCTCTTTATTGGTGCATTTAGTCCATTTACATTCAGGGTAATTATAGATAAATAAGTTTTTAGTGCTGTCATATTGATGCCTTTTTATGTGTGTTGTTGACAATTTCATTTTTCCACATACTTTTTTGTGCTGAGGCGTTTTTCTTAGTAAATTGTGAGATCCTCATTTTCATAGTGCTTGACTTTATGTTAGTTGAGTCGTTACGTTTTTCTTGGTTTTTATCTTGAGTTATAGAGTTGTTATACCTTTTTGTGGTTACCTTATTATTTACCCCTATTTTTCTAAGTAAAAACCTAACTTGTATTGTTCTATATCGCTTTGTATCACTCTCCATATGGCAGTTCAATGCCTCCTGTATTTAGTCCCTCTCTTTGATTATTGTGATCTTTTACCTATTGACTTCCATGATTCCCTGTTATGTGTATTTATTTATTTTTTTTAATTAATCTTAATTTGTTTGTTTTTGTGATTTCCCTATTTGAGTTGATATCAGGACGTTCTGTTTTGTGACCTTGTGTTGTGCTGATATCTGATATTACTGGTTCTCTGACCAAACAATATCCTTTAGTATTTCTTGTAGCTTTGGTTTGGTTTTTGCAAATTCTCTAAACTTGTGTTTGTCTGTAAATATCTTAATTTCGCCTTCATATTTCAGAGAGAGTTTTTCTGGATATATGATCCTTGGCTGGCAGTTTTTCTCCTTCAGTGTTCTGTATATGTCGTCCCATTCCCTTCTTGCCTGCATGGTTTCTGCTGAGTAGTCAGAACATATTCTTATTGATTCTCCCTTGAAGGAAACCTTTCTTTTCTCCCTGGCTCCTTTTAAAATTTTCTGTTTATCTTTGGTTTTGGTGAGTTTGATGATAATATGTCTTGGTGTTTTTCTTTTTGGATCAATCTTAAATGGGGTTCGATGAGCATCTTGGATAGATATCCTTTCGTCTTTCATGATGTCAGGGAAGTTTTCTGTCAGGAGTTCTTCAACTATTTTCTCTGTGTTTTCTGTCCCCCCTCCCTGTTCTGGGACTCCAATCACCCGCAGGTTATCCTTCTTGATAGAGTCCCACATAATTCTTAGGGTTTCTTCATTTTTTTAAATTCTTTTATCTGATTTTTTTTCAGCTATGTTGGTGTTGATTCCCTGGTCCTCCAGATGTCCCAGTCTACATTCTAATTGCTCGAGTCTGCTCCTCTGACTTCCTAGTGCATTGTCTAATTCTGTTATTTTATTGTTAATCTTTTGGATTTCTACATGTTGTCTCTCTATGGATTCTTGCAACTTATTAATTTTTCCACTATGTTCTTGAATAATCTTTTTGAGTTCTTCAACAGTTTTATCAGTGTGTTCCTTGGCTTTTTCTGCAGTTATCCTAATTTCATTTGTGATATCATTAAGCATTCTGTAAATTAGTTTTTTATATTCTGTATCTGATAATTCCAAGATTGTATCTTCATTTGGGGAAGATTTTGATTCTTTTGTTTGGGGGGTTGGAGAAGCTGTCACGGTCTGCTTCTTTAAGTGGTTTGATATGGATTGTTGTCTCCGAGCCATCACTGGGAAACTAGTTTTTCCAGAAAATCCTCTAAAAAAAAAATGCAGTCAGATCCCTATCAGAGTTCTCCCTCTGGCTCAGGCTATTCAGATGTTAATGAAGCCGCCTGGGGAGGGTGGGGAAGGGATCAGAGAGATAGGAGAGTAGCACCTCAGAATATAGCCAGAGTTGCTTGTCTTGCTTGTAATGACTATTATATCTGAGATTCCCGAGGGTGCCTCGCCTACGTGTGCTGGCTGTGTGGAGATTGCCCCCGGGGGCTCTGGCCCGCTGGAGTCACGGTCAGATCCTCCGCTTCCAGCCCCACGCCCAGCGTCAAGGCTCCCCTACTGGGACGGTGCACTCTCGACTCCAAAGTCAGTCGCTGCCTCCCAGGGACTTCTTGTCCCTCCAGCCACGTGGCCGTGCCGCTCCCGAGAACCAGTTGGGCCTCCTCCCGGGGTTAGTTCAGATGGGTGGAGCAGCTCCCCGTGCTTGTGCCGTGACCGAGTGTCCTGGCTGGGACGCTGTTCTCCCCGCTCCAATACCAGTCGCTGCCTCCCGGGGACTTCTCCTACCGACTGCGTCCAACGCCGCCCGCGCGACCCGGCTGGGCCCCTTCCCGGGGTTAGTTCAGGGGGGTGGAGCAACTCTCCGTGTTTATGCCATACCTGCGTCCAGTCCAAATCCCTGCAGGACGGTTCCCCGGCTCGGACACTGCTCTTTCTGCTCCAAGACCAGTCACTGCCTCCCGGGGACTTCTCCTACCGGCTGCGTCCCACGCCGCCCATGGAACCGGCTGGTCCCCCTCCCGGGGTTAGTTCAGGGGGTGGAGCAGCTCTCTGTGCTTGTGCCGTACCTGACTGGTACGCTGGCTCCAGGCTCTGAAAACAATCGCTGCTTCCCCGTATTAGTTCGTTCTCCGTCTCTAAATCTGTGTTTGTTGTTCAGGGTTCGTAGATTGTTATGTATGTGATCGATTCACTTGTTTTTCCGAGTCTTTGTTGTAAGAGGGATCCGAGGTAGCGTCTGCCTAGTCCGCCATCTTGGCTCCGCCTCTGCATCCCACTTTGAAATGTGGCGTCTGGGGTCTTAAATGCTAACAAGCGGCCATCTAAGATGCAGCAATTGGTCTCAACCCACCTGGAGCAAAGGAAAATGAAGAACACCAAGGCCACACGACAACTAAGAGCCCAAGAGACAGAAAGGGCCACATGAACCAGAGACCTACATCATCCTGAGACCAGAAGAACTAGTTGGTGCCCGGCCACAATCGATGACTGCCCTGTCAGCACAACAGAGAACCCCTGAGGGAGCAGGAGATCAGTGGGATACAGACCCCAAATTCTCATAAAAAGACCAAACTTAATGGTCTGACTGAGACTGGAGGAATCCCGGCGGCCATGCTCCCCAGACCTTCAGTTGACACAGGACAGGAACCATCCCCGAAGACAACTCATCAGAAATGAAAGGGACTGGTTAGCGGGTGGGAGAGAGACGCTGATGAAGAGTGAGCTAATTATATCAGGTGGACACTTGAGAGTGTGTTGGCAACTCTTGTCTGGAGGGGGGATGGGAGGATAGAGAGAGAGGGAAGCCGGCAAAATTGTCAAGAAAGGAGAGACTGAAAGGGCTGACTCAAGAGGGGGAGAGCAAGTGGGAGTAGGGAGTGAGATGTATGTAAACTTATATGTGACAGACTGATTGGATTTGTAAACGTTCACTTGAAGCTTAATAAAAGTTATTAAAAAAAAAAAAGATACAGGGAATGCATTTTCCCCATGGGGATCAGTAAAAATATCAAAGTAAATCTTGGCTTTTTGATTCTGTTTTCACTGAAATTCTTTGATTTTAACATTCAATTGCCCAGCTTTCCTATAAAACATTTTAGGACATGGATATGATGTATTTAGGGAACTGTCAAAATGTAAATTGATGCCGTCATAGGTTTTTAGCAGTCAGTCCCTGTGAAGCAGTAAAAGCCATGTCCATGGCTTAGCTGTCAGAAACACCAACCAATACTCTGTTGTGTGCCTTGTAAACCTTAAAAGGCCTTGCAGCAGCTTTAAACATAACCCTATGGTCTTATAAAGTTCCTATATGATCTCCAAAGAAGTCAGGAGAATGGCGAGCTTCATCTCTACCCTCTAGGATTATCACAGAGCTTTCCCTTAGCGCTAGTCCTTATAAGGGTCCCAGAGCTGTTTATTGTTCCCTTATGTCCCCATCCACATTGGAAGAGTGTCTGGAGATCACCCACAATCTAGACAAGAGACATTTCCATATTTGGAGTTGGGGGGAACAATCTGAACATGGGTTTTAATTTGAAGAAATCTTCCCAATTGTGTACTTTCAATCTCATTCACAACTTGAACGTTGAAAGGAATTAATAGAAAAAGCAGTTCATGAGAATATGAAATGAATTAAGCTGTGTAAAGTGATCAGCAGAATGTCCAGTGTAGTCATACTAAGTGTTCATAAATGGCAGCAATTAGATATGATTGTATCATATCTCTATCATGCCACTTATTCCATGGTATTAAAATCTGACTGTGTCTCTCCCACTACCATACGTGAAGTTTGAGGTCAGAGAATTGATTTCTGTAGCATCGAAAATTAGTAAAGTGCCTAAAGCATATTAGTCACTCAGTTTATGCTTCCTGACTTGACCTGGTTCAGAAGACAGAACATTAGCTTCTGGTTCCCACTCTATCACTAGTTAGCTGTGAAATATTGTGCAACTTTGCTTAGCCTTACCAAGCCTCACTTGTGAGAAGAAGAAGTTGAATTTTATAGTCTCTAAAGGCCTGTTCCAGCTCTAAGATTCCATGGCTGTACTAAAGTAGTTTTGTTAAATTAAGGAAGATTATTCGGAACTGTTGGAGCCAAATTCCATTTCCCTTTGCCTGTCCTGACATTGTTCTCTACAATGATGAATTATCCAAGCTGATTTCCAACCAATCTAAACGATTGTTTTGCCATGATTAAGATTCCACCCCAGACTCTCAGTGTTTATTCCAACCCAGAAAATAGGTTAGAAGGTGGAGGTGGTTATGAATCAAATGTTACCTCTGTCATTTCTCCCTACTCTGCTTCCTAACAGACATGTATGGATCATGGAGGCTCAGGGCCTCAGTTCAGCAAATAATTGTTTAATTCAATCCAGCAACTAATTGTGGAGTGCCTACTGCTTACCAGGTACTGGTTAGATTCTACAAATACAGAGAAAAGTGAGAAAAATCAAAACCTATTATGAATGAGGAATGCTATCTGCAAGACTGATTCTTATTCACAGCCAAGTTGAACTTTTTTTTTTTTCCTTTTTTACAGATAAAGACAACTAGATGCAGAGATCCAGGGTCAGACTAGTTAAGTTATAAAATGAGTGCAACATCAGCAATACAGGTCTCCTGGGTTCCACATGAGCACATAGGTAAATAATTACCCCAGAGCCTGGAATTCAATAAATGTGATTTTCCTTTCCACCTTTGTTCAAGTTGACACCTAGAAGTCATTTTGGATTTCTCTCAAATTATCAAATCTGTCTTATTTACATTGCTAGAATTTAGCTGTTCTTTTCATTCCAGCATGAAACAATGGTAAAGTTTCTACTGTCTCTTTCCTTGTATTAACCTCTTAACTTTTTCCTATTGCCAGTCCTCCCTCACCAACCCATTCTCCTCACTGAAGCTAGAGAGGTGCTCCTAAAGCTCAGATTTGGCCATTCCCATTTCCACTGCCTTAAAGCAGAGATGGTGAGGAGATCACAGAGTCCAGAAATATTTTTAAAAAAGAAAAATTTTTTTGAGATACAGAATTCAGTAACTGGTGATTGAGTGCATCTAGAATGCAGGGGCACCAGTGATGGAGAAGAATGATTCAGTAATGATTTCCCATTTACTTCATTAAATGAATGGATGGTGGGGCCACCAAATGAAAAAAATAATAAAGAAGCAGGAGCAGGTTTGGTGGGAATGATGGTGTACTGAGTACCAGGCCTCACTTCCCAGACATTAGGATCTCATTCCCCTAGCTACTGGGAGTGTGGCTGCTGGGCTGCTGACGGCTCACAACTGAGACTTTCTCCAGGAATTGCCCTCAGCGATTGCACCAGTTCCTCTGCCTCAGCTCACACCTCTTCACAAATTAATGGAGAAGGAGGAGGAAAATGACAAACTAGGTCCATCGAAGGGCCAACTTAATTTGTAGGTGCAAGCCAAAAATGGCTTCTGCTGCATTATAGCCCCACCCAGAGATGGTCTTTTAAGATAGTGTAAAGGGAACATCTCTCAATAGAAAGAACTTCAGGTGGTGCATCTGTTCGTCTACTTTGTGTAGAAAGAGAGGTGGGTTGAGGAAAGGTTATTTATGGATTCAAGGACAGTGGTAAATGGTTTGTCTGGTTGGTCCAAAGTCTAGAAAGAGAAAATCTGGGAGATAAGGACAAGGGGGTCTGGATAAGAGGTATATCGATTAATGCATAAGAGTGAGCACAAAATGTGAATAATTTTGTATCATACCTTAAGGCCTACAGAGAGTACCCAAAGTAGAGGAGATACTAAACAACCAAGTAGACAGAATGACTCAAGCAGATGACAGCAGTTGTTGGCCATTCCAGTCATGGCACAATAGGCACAAGAAGAGAGCAGCCATGGTGGCAATATAGAAGCTAGGCGTAGGCCAATGTCATGGGCTTCCACTCTTCTAGGCTGATCTACCATCATTGCCAAATGTCCAACTACCTGTCAACAACAGAGACCAAACACTAAAGTTCAGTGTGGCACTATACCCTGAGGACAAGTTAGCCTTTTGGTGGCAGGTCAACTATACTGGAGTTCTTTCACATTGGAAGGGGAAGAAATTCATTTTGACTAGATTTGACACATATGCTAAGTATGGGTTTGTTTACTCCTCACCTCAGCCAGCACTGCTATCAAAGCGCTTAAAGAGTATTTGATCCAAGAACATGAGTTCTTCCTAACACCATATTGACCAAAATATCCCCTGTACAGTAGAGGAAGTGTGGCAGTGGGCACATGACCAGAGGATCCACTGGTTCTGTCACATACTGCACCACTCAGAAACCTCCAGTCTGATAAAGCAATTTTTTGAAAGGTGCAGCTGCGATACCATCTTGGAGATGATAATCTGTGATAACGAATCATCATTTTTCAGAACATAATGTCTACCCTAAATCAAAACAATTATATGGTCCTGGGTTTCCAATAGGTAGAATACATGGGTCTAGGAAACAAGAAGTGGAAGAAGGTAAAGTTACACTTAACATTATTCCTAATGACTTGCTTCAGGAATTTGTGCTTTCCAACCCTCCAATTCTAGACTCTTCAGATCTAGAGGTATTTGTTTCCGGAAGAAGAAAGCTCTCACCAGGGAACCTAGCATGAAACTCATTAAATGTTAAGTTATGGCTGCCTTCCAGTCACTTTAGGATCCTCATGCCAAGAGAATTTCAGGCAAGGAAAAGACTGTAGATAGGGAGAGCAGCCAAAGCCTGAGAAGGACATTATGACCAGAAGATCAGCCCCCTCAAAGAAGATGGTCTAAGTTACCCTACCAGGTAAAATTGGTAGACCAGCAAAATTGCTAAGGGAGGTGAATCCAGAATGGATAGTAGAGGAAGGGGGTAATAAATATCAGTTGTTGCCCCAAGACCAGTAGAATTGTGGGACTAGAAACAAATGTATGGTGAGCCAAGGAATGAATTAGAGGTGGGGAGATGGAGGTGGTGAATAAATATCAGGGATCAAAGATTCAAATGCTCACAGAGGCCACGTAGGCAAAGTCAATTAGCAAATTTGGATAGTTCATTCAATGAAAAATGTCCAGACCTACATGTGCCGGGCACTGTAAAAAACACTGAAATTTTCAGTAGTGATGTGAGAGGAGACAAACAAAAAATTAGAATTAAGAAAATCGAACAGAAATGGAACAAAGACTAAGTAGAAAAGTAGGGAAATTGATAGGGTGGTCAGGGAAGACTTCTATGAGGAGATAAAATGTAAACTAGTTACTGAATGATAAGAAGTCAACTATGGGAATATTTGGAGAAAGCATATTCCTGGCTTATCAGTCAGGATTCAACCAAAGAAACAGAACAGGTGGGATATATGTATTTTAAGAGATTTATTGGAAGGAATTGGCTTATGTGATTGCAGGTGCTGGCTAGGCAAGTTCAAAATCTGTAGGGCAGGCCATCAGGAAGGGCAGGCTAGAAACTCTCCAGAAGAAGCTGATGCTGCAGTCCACAGGCAGAATGTCGTGCTGCTTAGGGAAATCTCAGTTGTGTTCTTAAAGCCTTTCAACTGATTGGATCAGGCACATCCGATAATCCAGAATAGTCATCAACACTTAAAGTCAGCTTATTTTAGATGTTAATTGTATCTACAAAATATTTTCACAGTAATACCTAAACTCGTGTTTGGTTGAATAGAGGATACTATAGGCTAGCCACACTGACATATCAAACTGACTGTCACATAGGCCAAGGGAAAATAGCAAATGCGAACACTCTGAAGCAGGAATGATCTTGATGTATTTGAGTAACATATGACTGGAACAAAATTAATGAAGAAAAGGGTGGTAGAAGATGGCGTAGAAGAGCTAGACAGGATCTACTTGAGCTTTGGGCTAGTTGGCCAAGGTAAAGACCATGAGAAAGTACATCTTGAAAGCCAACTTTTCAGAAGACCACAGGGAAAGCACAAGAATAAATCATGCCGAAGATGATGGGAAGTGTTAATTACTGTAGCCAACTGAAGAGGACTTGTCTGACTGAAAGTGGACAGTTGCTGGTTAACATTAATTACTAATCTCCGCTTGAGAAAATGGTCCAATTTTCTCAATCTCCCCATTTCAAAAAAGGTAGAAATCTGGATTCTTAAATGAAATCTCCCAATTTCTAAGCAATGTCATTAAATTCTATTCTTGTTTTTTAAAATACTGTGGTGAAACACTGTGCTGGTCAAGCAACACATCTGAGGTTTCCAGTTTTCAACTCCTTGTTCTCAAGACTGCTCTGCCAGATTTACATGAAAAGGGGAGACCAGGTCTAGGAGCAGCTAGCAGAATGGGGCCTAGAAGGGTTTACTTTAGAAGGAGACAGGTTTGAGCATGTTTTCACACAAAGAAGAAGCCAGTAGAGAAAAGGACAGAAAGGAATAGGAAGCCAGGTTTAGCAAGGTCTCCGAAGGGGCAGGAAGGGATAGATCATGGGATTGAATAGGAACATTCACCTTAAATATGAGGAATCCCCACCCTCTAGAACAGGGATAGAGTCTCTGGTCGGTTCAAATACTTAATGTGCTGGACTGCTAACAGAAAAATTAGAGGTTTGAGTGCACCCAGAGGTGCTCAGGGAAAAGCCTGAAGACCTACTTCCAAAAAGTCATCCACTGAACATCCTATGGAGCACAGTTCTACTCTGACACACATGGAGTCGCCATGATTCTGAGTCAACTCAATAACAACTGGTTTGGTTTAGAACAGGGGTGGACAAACTACTGGTCCCAGGCCAAATCCAGCCCATTGCCTGATTTTGTATGCCCCAGAGCTAAGAATGGTCTTTACATGTTTTAATGGTTGAAAATGATCAAGAAGGAATAATACTTTGTGACACATGAAAATTATATAAAATTCAAGTTTCAGAATCCATAAATAATGTTTTATTTTGACACAGCCACAACCACTCATTTATGTATTGTCTGTGGCTACTTTCCTACAACAGCAGCAGAGTTGTGTCCCACAAAGCCTAAAGTGTTTACTATCTGGTTCTTTACAGAAAAGTTTGCCAACCTCTGCTGTAGAACAAAGGAAAGGAGATTAGGAAAGGTGTGGTCATATGTATTTGTTGATAGTATATAGAAACAAACAAGCAAACAGTTGGTGCCCAGTAGATTCAGACTCATGGCGACCTCATATGTGTCAGAATAGAACTGCGCTTCTTGGGGTTTCAATGACTGTTATCTTTCGGAAGTAGATTGCCAGACATTTCTTCCAAGGTCTTCTGCATGGATTCAAACCACCAACCTTTCAGTTAGTAGCGAAGCACTCAACCATTTGCATTACCCAGGGCTCCTAGAGTATGTAGAGTAGGAGAGAAATGGTAAATATGCACCTTGGTTGGGTTGCAGCAGCTGAGCCTTCTGAGAATCTCACAAACAAAAGTGTGTGAGGAAGGGGGTTCCCAGGAGGTCTGAAGGCAGCAGCAAGTCTCACATTACACAATAGCAGTGAAGGCCTCTTACTGCAGGGAAATGTGTGAAGGGGTTTGTGAAACAGTTATATGGGCCCAGAAGAAGCATAAATTTCTCAGAAATGTATCAGAAGGAAGCCTCAAAAAAAAAAAAAAGAAAAAAGCCTCCAGTTCACAAGCACTCTCTTTAGTTGTTTATACATCATGCCAGAAAAAAAAAACAAGGAGAAAACTATGATCTGGTCTCTTGATGAAGATCATGAGAAACAGTGTTTCTCAAGTGCTGCCCGAAGACTATAGGGATCAGAGTTTCTCAGGGGTGAGTGTTTAAAACGCACGTTCCTGTAATCCCTCCCAGGTTTACTGAATTGGGACTTCTGGGGCAGAGGACAGGAACATGTATTTTTAAGAAGTGCTTTGGGTGATTTTGATGTACATTAAGATTTGAGATTGACTTGTAGACCAACAAACAAAACAACAAATGGCAACGTTCAATCTTAATAAATTCTAATCAAACCTATTTGAATGTGTATATATGAGTTGAAAAATCCACTGATTAGGGGTATGTAGTACACTATGTTGTTGTTAGGTGCCATCAAGTCAGTTCCGGCTCATAGCAACCCTATGTACAACAGAATGAAACACTGCCCAGTCCTACACCAGCCTCACAATAATTGTTAGGCTTGAGCCCATTGTTGCAGCCACTGTGTCAATCCATCTTGTTGACAGTCTTCCTCTTTTTCTCTGACCCTCTACATAGTACACTGTAGCACTGTTTTAAAAGCTCTAGCCCACACTTCGGCAATCACTATATAGTTTGGTAGGGGTGGAAATGAATGCAGATGGAACAGCTGACCTGATTTAATTCATTAAAACAATCAAAAGGGTAGAACTACATCAGATGTATAGGAGCTATGAAATGTGAAATATTTTATTCCTTCATGAATGCCTACCAATATTTTTTTATTCTAAAATTCCATTCAAAACCATTTCATATATCTTAACTGTAAATACGTTTAAAAGCCCCCCAAAGATTCACTTTCAAATTGGCTACTCAATCTCCACACATGACAGAAATAGCTTTCTAATTATTCCATAATTACAATGATTCTTTGATGACAACTTTAAGATGGGGAAGGAAAGAAATGGTTATTTCTGCTTCTAAGTACATTGTTACTGTGATATCTAAGACGCAAAAGACATGACAATGCTCCTTTAAGTTGCTTAGAATTACAAAATGATTTCATGGTCAAATACAGTCCTGAAATTGTATATCTTTTGGTCAAAGTGTACAAAGTGTGCATGAAGGTATTAGGGCTTTGAACACTTTAAGGGGAAGTACAGTGTAAAAACAATACATTAATCTTCGGCCTCAGTGCAATTAACATTTTCTACTCAGTGAAGTCTTATTTTGCTCCATTAGACAGACAGTTGTTTTTAGTGGATGGTACAGAATAAAAAGTGATAGAAACCAGAGAATTGGCAAAGATAGGGCCAGGGGCAAAGAGTCTACAATGATTGATTAAAAGATATACTAAAAGAAACTAAAACTGACCTTCCTAATTTGATGAGCTTGGGTAAGTAGGACTTCTTAGTTGCACAACACTGGTTAGAATTTGACCTTAGCTAGGCAGTGGTTCTCAGAAAATGCTGTGACAAAGTCAATAGTCAAAGGTAAAAAGAAAGCATGTGCTGTGGACTGAGATTACAAAGGACAATTAAAGGCTGGCTGGTTGATTACTTTGGGTTAGCTGTGTTTACCTTGGTCATACTGAATCTCTGGTAAAAAAAAAAAAAAAGAAATAAAAGAATGAAATTTGTCTTTTCATGTATGGCCATAAAACTAATTGATGACAATAACAGGTAACCTCTATAACTTGCTTTGTGTGTGCCAGGCTCTGTGCTAAGGACTTTACATGGCCTGTGTTACTTATTTCTGCCTGAAATCTATGAGGTTAGTATTATTATTATATATCCTTTTTTTAATTTTTTTTATTTTCTGTCAGGTAAGAAATCAGAAGCTTAGAAAATTTAAGGAACTTGCCCAAAGTCATACTGGTGAATAATAGAAGAACTTAACTTTAAACTCATGTCTGTCTGACTCTAGAACTTGTTGGCCAGTGACTAGGCCAAGTGAGCATTGGGATACCTTGGAAATTCTCCGAAAGTTCTGAGAGTTAACATGAATCTTTTAACATTTAAGTCCTTCCCTCCAGTTTCCCATTCTATACTCCCACTAAATATCTACCAGAAGTTTCCTCTGATTTCCTGTTTAATAACTATAGGAAAATCTCACGTAACCAATATTCTTTTAGCCAGAACTATATTGATTTGCACCTCTGTGCTTCTCTAGATCTCTATAGTTCAGCACTGAGGATCTATCGATTCCCTTGAGTAATATAAAAGTATAATATCTTCCTTTAAGAATCTCACAAATGGCCATCTAAGGTGCATCAATTGGTCTCAACCCACCTGGATCAAAGGAGAATGAAGAACACCAAGGACACAAGGTAATTATGAGCCCAAGAAACAGAAAGAGCCACATAAACCAGAGACTACATCAACCTGAGACCAGAAGAACTAGATGGTGCCTGGCTACAACCCATGACTGCCCTGACAGGGAACACAACAGAGAACCCCTAAGGGAGCATGAGAGCAGTCAGGCAGACCCCAAATTCTCATTAAAAAAAAAAACAGGCTTAAGGGTTTGACTGAGACTAGAAGGACTCCAGTGGTCATGGACCCCAGACCTTCTGTTGGCCCAGGACAGGAACCACTCCCAAAGCCAACTCTTCAGACATGGATTGGACTGGACAATGGGATGGAGAGGGGTGCTGGTGAGGAGTGAGCTTCTTGAATCAGATGGACACTTGAGACTATGTTGGCATCTCCTGTCTGGAGGGGAGATGAGAGAGTAGAGGGGGTTACAGGCTGGCAGAATGGGCACAAAAAGAGAGAGTGGAGGGAGGGAGCAGGCTGTCTCATTAGGGAGAGAACAATTGGGAATATGCAGCAAGGTGTATATAAGTTTTTGCGTGAGAGACTGTCTTGATTTGTGAACTTCCACTTAAAGCACAATAAAAATTTTAAAAAATTAAAAAAAAAGAATCTCACAAATGTATTAGGAAGATAATTCCACAAGCAAAAAAAAAAAAAATGGAGAACAATATAAAAGAATTGTGCTCAGGAATTGAATTAATATATGGGTTGGTTAGTTCATGCATTGACACAACACATAGACATCCTAGTCAAAATGTAAGAGGAGACATCAAAAAGATATAGGTGAAATTTTAAAAAGAGAGAAATTTCAGTGGAACGGAAACACTAAGTAATAAACAGGCATATTGAGCTCAGGGGCTAGGAACAGGTAACAGAGGCCAGAAGTTAGGCTCCTGCTGGCTAATGGGGAGAAAAGAGGTCCATGTGAAATGAGGGACCTAAATCAGTCTTTCCTTTGTAAGAATAGTTTTAAATATATTGCTGATAACTGCTACTTAGTGCTGTAGTTTACAGGACACTGAGGTACAAAGGATGAGGGAGGACATAGACACAGCTTTACTGCCAGAAATGAACTAAGCCACTTAAGTTTGGTGACTGGATAGGTGAAGACCCTGATAACACCACAGAATAGAAACTCTGTACCTTTGCTATCAGACCTGCTTCTTAAAATTAGGGGCTGGGAAACAGATTGAGGCCACTCATAGGAAATGAACACATAGGGAGAGAAAGAGAAAGATAAAACATTCCCCACTCAAAATGATCCTGAAAATTAACATTTTAAAACACTTGAAATCTAATGATATGCAAGACAGCTTAGAAAAAGATTATAGGTTGACTTACTCAACATGCATTCCCAGCTTCTCTTTTACTTACCTTCTTCTACTATAGATGTTAGAAAAATAAATACTATCTTAGCCTCCCTTGCAGCTAGGGAAGGCCATTTGACACATCCCTGGACAAGGAGATAAAAGCAGAAGTTCTTGTGAAAGACTCCCTCATTTTCTAAATAAAAAGACAAATCCTCACTGGCAGAAAGTCCTTTTGACCTTAACCCTTTTTCATGTCTGGAGATACACATGATGTCTGGGGATACAAGGGTCTATCTTGTGAAAATGAGGGCAAAAGATGGTGCAGCAGAAAGACATAATGGAGCTGAGTTTTGGTGACATTATTGAGTAGCTGCATCCACCCTGTATTGCCTGCCTGGAAATCTCTTGGTATGAGAATAAAAATTCCTGTTGGTGAAAGCTGGAATTGATGAGGTTTTCTGTTACTTGAATTATTGGAACATGAATTGACTAAAGATAAAATGATTTTACAAATAAATCTGATAAAGCCTTTAAAATAATTATTTTAAGATGTATAAGGAGATAAATGAAAGAATAGCAATCATAAAAATAACAATAATTTATAAAACAGGATGAGCATAAATGAAATAAGAAAGGTGGATATGAAAAAAAAACAAATAGCTTGAAGATTAAAAAAACATTGAAATGAAATATTAAATAAATAGAAAGACAACTAGATCGGGCATAAGTGAAAAGAAGAAATAGTGAATAAAAGGACAATACAATGAATTTCCCCATAATGCAACACAAAAAAAGGTTTGTTTTTGTTTTTTAATGAAAGAGTACTTAAGAGGCATGGGTGAGAGATGGAGCTGCTCCCACAAACTTCTAAAGAGAGTTCTGGAATTTAAAAACTATGGAAATAACACAAAAAGCAACACATAAAATTTAAGAGCTGACAATTTTCTAGAACTGAACAACAATTGGCTAATTTTGTGAAAGGATTGAAAAGATCAAAGTATTGCCTCACAAAGAGGATTCTTTGAAGAGATTGTGTGGTTTATGGATCAACTCTTGGCAGAAATAGAGATGGGACTATTCAGGAAAGATCCGTGAAGAAGTCTCTTGTCTAATAGTCTGAATATCCATAATACACATGGGAGATCCATAATGGTTTTGAGAATGCGATATCAGTCAAAATATTGCCAGCTTGGACTGAAAGGGGTAGAAAGAAGATTAAAAGAAACAAGTCTGTCAGACTCTAAAAATTCTACACACAGAAAACAGGCTGATAAAACTACTCAGCTGCAAACATGTACTACTCTTCAAGAAAAAGGAAGGAAAATTCTGAGGACAGAGCCTTGGTACCAGAGGATGGAGCTGTGGGATAAGAGCAAGGGGCCATTGTACAGGCCCAGAGGGCAGAGCCATAAGCCACAGAGGACTATTCCAGACCTTGAAACCTAATGGAATGTACCCTGCTGGATTTCAAAATTGCTAGGGACTGATGTTCCCTTTGGAAACCCTGGTGGCATAGTGGTTAAGTGCTATGGCTGCTAACCAAGAGGTCGGCAGTTCAAATCTGCCAGGCTTTCCTTGAAAACTCTATGGGGCAGTTCTACTCTGTCCTATAGGGTAGCTATGAGTCAGAATAGACTCGACGGCAGTGGGTTTGGTTTGGTTTTGGATGTTCCCTTTATTGTCTCTATTTTTCACCCTTTTGAAATGGGAATGCCTAAAACTATTATTCTATAACTGTCCCACTGTTGCATTTGGGGAACAAATAACTTATTTTCTAGTTTTAAAGGTCCAAAGATGAAGTGGAATTTTGCTACAGGATGGATCATACCTAGAGTCCCACCCATACCTGATTTAGATGTCTTGTATCTACGGCCTTTCTTTAGCTTTGAGATTTTCTTTTTCCTGTACACTCTGCTGCATTAGCACAGACTTTAGATATACCACTTGGTATGTACTCAGCATGCAACATCACCATTTTTAGGAGGGGAGCTGAGAAATCTGCAGAGCTAACAAAAAGAATGCTGGGACTGTGCAGTACTTGAAAAGTATAAATGTTTGGTCAAAATATCAATATTCTCATTCATAATTTTCATATTCTAATTCTTTATTCTTATGTAAACAGAAAAAGCACAAACTATAGAAGAGAAAAATTGGTAAGTTGGACTCCATCTGAATTGAAAACTACTACTCCTCGAAAGACACCTTTAGGAAAATGAAAAGGCAAGCCACAGACTTGGAGAAAATATTTGTAAATCACATACACTACCAAAATCTGTTGGAAAAATATAAAGAACTCTTACAATTAATAATAAAAAAATAAACAATCCAATTAAGAATGGACAAAGGATTTTTAACAAACATTTCACAAAAGATGATGTATAAATGGCCAATAAGCAAATTAAAATATGCTCAATACTATTAGCCATTAAAGTAATGCAAATTAAAACCACAACAAAACGTACCAAAATAAAATTTAAAAGGCTAACAAACTTTTGGCAGGGATATGAAACAACTGGAACTTTCACAAATTACTGGAGGGAATGCAAAATGGTACGGCCACTTCTGAAAATAGTTTGGCAGACTCCTATAAAGTTAAAGTTACACTTACCTATAACCCAAGCTTCCACTTTTAGACATGAATCTCAAGCTATTATGCTGTGTGATAGAAGTCAGACACAAAAGAGAATATATTGTATGATTTCATTTTCATGAATCTTAGAGCAGGGATCAACAAACATTTTGATAATGGCTGAAAATTTTCTAGAATTGAAAGACATAAAATAAAATACATATCTCAATACATCTTGGGAACCTATAGACTTTCAAAAGCAAAGCAAATATATTAAAAGGTAAGAAAAGCAAGAAGATAGATTTTCTACAGATGAATGTGTTCTATAAGTAAGCTGAAAGAAAACTCATGAACACCAAAACTTTCTGAAGACAATAAAATAATGCTTTCAAGGTGATGTAGAAAATGAACTGTGAGGCTACAGATTTATGTTTAGCTAGTTTTATCAACAGTGTGGGTAAAATAAAGATATTTTTTATTTGTGAAAATTTAGAATATTTACTATTCACAGACCTTAACAGAAGTATTTACGTACTTTACCAAGCATGATGTCCTTCTACAGGAACTGATCCCTCCTGATAACATGTCCAAAGTGTGTGAGACGTAGCCTCGCTATCCTTGCTTCTAAGGAGCGTTCTGGTTGTACTTCTTCCAAGATAGATTTGTTCGTTCTTTGGGCAGTCCATGGTATATTCAATATTTGCCAACACCATAATTCAAAGGTGACTATTCTCCTTTGGTCTTCCTTATTCATTGTCCTGCTTTCAAATGTATATATATAAAAAAATTTAAGGCAGTTGAAAACACCATGGCTTAAGTCAGGCGCACCTTAGTCTTCAAGGTGACATCTTTGCTTTCCAACACTTTAAAAAGGTCTTTTGCAGCAGATTTGCCCAATGCAATGCATCTTTTGATTTCTCGACTGCTGTTTTTGTGGGTGTTGATTATGGATCCAAGTAAAATGAAATCTCTGATAACTTTAATCTTTTCTCCATTTATCATGTTGTTTGTTTATTGGTCCAGTTGTGAGAATTTTTGTTTTCTTTATGTTGAGGTGTAATTCATACTGAAGACTATAAAAAAAAATAGTCTTTGATATTCATTGGTAAGTGGTTCAAGTCTTCTTCACTTTCAGCAAGCAAGGCTGTGTCATCTGCATAACGCAGGTTGTTAATGAGTCTTCCTCCAATCTTGCTGCCCCATTCTTTTTCATATAGTCAAGCTTCTTGGATTACTTGCCCCAGCATACAGACTGAGTAAGTATGGTGAAAGGATACAAAGCTGACACACACCTTTTTGACTTTAAGCCAGGCAGCATCCTCTTGTTCTGTTCAAAAGACTGTCTCTTGATTTATGTACAGGTTCCTCATAAGCACAATTAAGTGTTCTCTAATTCCCACTCTTCACGATGTTATCCACCATTCATTACGATCCACAGTGTTGAATGCTTTGCATAGTCAATAAAACACAGGTAAACATCTTTCTGGTATTCTCTGCTTTCAGCCAGGATCCATCTGAATGAAATCCGTGTCCGCTTCTGAATCCGGCTTGAATATCTGGCAGTTTCCTGTCTATGCACTGCTGCAACCACTTTTGTACGATCTTCAGCAAAATTTTACTTACATGTAATAATAATGATATTGTTTGATAATTTTTGCATTCGGTTGGATCACTTTTATTTGAAACATGCATAAATACACATTTCTTCCAGTCAGTTGGCCAGGTAGCTGTCATCTAAATTTCTTGGTATAGACAACTGAGCACTTCCAGCACTGCATCCATTTGTTGAAACATCTCAATTGGTATTCTGTCAATTCCTGGAGCCTTGTTTTTCGCCAAAGTCTTGTGTTGTGCCGTGTTGTATTGTGGGATAAAGTAAGTGTTAAAAAATCTAGTAGAAATATTTTCTTCCAAATGGATAGCTATTTTTTTCCAGCACTGTACCTGCCGCTCCTTGGAAACCTTATGGGGAAGTTCTACTCTCTCCTATAGGTTGGCTAGGAGTCAGAATCAACTCAATGGCAACAGGTTTTTTTTTTTTTTTTCTGGTTTATTGAATAAATTATTATGTTTCACGTAAAACAAATATATGACCTTCATCAAATATTGAATTCCTATATAAGCTATTTATTTTGGACTCTCTACTATCTTCCCAGTAACCTATTTGCCTTTTCCTGAACCAGCACCATAATATTTTGATTGCAGTACCTCTATAATATGTTTTAAAATCTGTTTGGAAAATCCACACTTTTCTGTTTTTTTTTCCCAAAATTTTCATCGTCACTTTTACTGTTAAGCTCTGAACTGGGGCAACCTTTTCCTGTATTATTAAATATTTTAGGATTTTGGGCTTTGAGGGCCTTGTAATTTCAGTTACAATTATTCAACTCTGCCTTTGTATTGGAAAAAGTCATGGACAATACATAAATGAATGGGTGTTTTGTGTTCCAATAAAATTTTATTTATTAAAAAACAGGCAGTTGGCTGGATTTAGTTATCAGGTAGTAGTTTGCTTTCTCTAAATCATGCCTTATTTTCAATACTAACCTGGATTTGCCTTATTCCTTTTGGGTTCTGCCTTCTGGCTTTGTTACCGTAATTCCCTAAGTGTTCATTTTCCATATCTTTTCAAAATATCTCCCCACAGACTGGACAGCAACAACTTTGAAAGTCTGTGTATGGGACTTTCCTCTCCAGTTGAAAACAGGGACAGTCCCTCCTTTACCTTTATCATTCCAAATCTAATAAAAGTGTTTAGCACTAAGTAAACCAAAACCAAACCAAACTCATTGCTGTTGAGTAGATTCCAACTTACAGAGGCCCTATAGGACAGAGTAGAACTGCCCCATAGGTTTTCCTAGGAGTGGCTGGTGGATATAAATTGCTGATATTTTGGTTAGCAGTCAAACATTTAACCACTACACCACCAGGGCTCCTAGAACAGAGTAGGGCCTCAATGAACACTGTCAGAGAAAGATGGAAAGAGAAGAATCCAGAATCTGTTCTAACCCTCTTTTTGATACCATGGAAACATGTGGCTGAGATTTACATAGTAGGTTAGTGACAAAACACAGAGTCAGGTAAAAAGACAATTGCAGTGCAGAGAAATAAATGCTGGGTTGGAGTTAACACAGGAATTCTATGGAAGCTTTTGATTGGCTGGTGGAAGTTACAGAGAAGGTCATGCTTAAGCAGAGACCTAATGAATGAGCAGATATTAGCCATGCAAAGGGGAAATGGAGAAGGGAAAATGCTCCAGAGAGAAGGAAGGATTAGGGTTAGGCATGCATAAAGGTCTAGACATGAAAGAGCACATGGCAGTTACTGCAATAGTACAGTACTCCAGTAACCAAAAAAAAAAACCCAAACCTGTTGCCATCGAGTCGATTCTAATTCACAGCGACCCTATAGGACAGAGTTAAACTGCCCATAGGGTTTCCAAGGAGCGCCTGGTCGATTTGAACTGCTGACCTTTTGGTTAGCAGCCACAGCTTTTAACCACTATGCCACCAGAGTTTCCCAGTACTCCGGTAGGGGCTGGAATTTGGAGTGAGAGGCGGGATGAGATAGAAACAAGGGGTGTGGGGAGGGGGTAGATCAGGTGAGGAGAAAGGTAGGGAGCAATCTGTAACTTTAGTCTAGGATTGGGGGCAAAATCCTTTGAAACAGAAATTTTCCAGGCTAAGCATGAAAACCCTGGATGTAGTAATAAAGATGGTTGTATCTGAATGATACTAGAGCCTTGAGCAAAACGCGATTTACCTGAAGCAGGCGGATAGGAAGAAGTATTGGTGTTTGGAGCCAGAGGCAGAATGACCAGTCAGCCAGTCAAGAACATCTGCTCACAGCTGTAATGGGAACAAATGGAGGGAGGGACACACACACCCAGAAGCTAGCCTGCCAAACAGTCGTCAGTTTGGGATTCTCTTGTTCCTGCTCGTACTCTCCTGATCAAACACACAGCAGCAACACAATGTGCTCTTTGGGGCAGGGAAAGGTTTCAGCAGTTGGAAGGAGGGGCTGAACTGGAACATCTGCTCTGTAAAGCCACTTGAAAAGTAATCTTCTAATTGCTTGGGGAAAACATCTGGGCCGCATACCCCAGACCACCAGTGGTGCAGTAAGTGGAGAAAGATTGGGGGAAACAATGAGGAAGGAGGAAGAGTAGATGCAGGGTGAGCCCTAAGCTAGAGAGGAACAGTGTGTTTGGGGAGAGTGGTGTGGCCTCTCTGGAGAGGTCATGACCTTGGGGACTCTCTCACACAAGGACACAAGGCAGATGGAATTTTCAGAGCTTACTGAAAAAGCAAGGCTTTTGGAGTTTGGCATGTTTCTCACGTCTTATCGTCCATCTCCAAGTCCTTGGTGGTGCAAATGGTTAATGCACTTGGCTGCTAACCAAAAGATCGGAAGTTCAAGCCTACCCAGAGGTGCGTTTGAAGAAAGGCATGGCAATTTACTTATGAAAAATCAGCTATTGAAACCCCTATAGAGCACAGTTCTACTCTGACACACATGGGGTTGGTAGAGAGGTGTGAGGGGTGCAGTGTGAGGTGTGAGGGGTGCAGACCACACCAGGTGACACTGCCTGAGGGGTTGAAACCAAAATGACTGACTATAAAACATCCCTGCAGTTAGTTATAACAACAAAGACGTTTTTCGTAAGCCCAGCTTAAAAAAACATGTATCACTACCTACAAAGCTAAAACTCTATGCTAGTTTACTTTTTGAACCTTCTAATACGCTCTGGTCAGAGCTGTCATTATTATACAATTACAGTGATGCTTTCAATCACATGCTACAATCATGCACTGTTGTTTTCGTTTTTGCTGGTGTTTTTACAGTCATTGATTTTGTCAAATTTTCTGGTATTTTAGTTACAATATTGTGCTAATTCATATTTGTGGACCTATATCAATAACTTCTTTGAGAATGAAGTAGAAATTAAAGGAAAAGAAGGAGTGATATGCAAATATTATGATTTGTTTGTAATGTTAGTACAAAAAAACATTACTAAGGATTCTTTGTGGTCTGGTATGGGAGGAGGCCCATGGGGGGATGACATGAGTTACTGGGAGACACCAATCCTAGTGACGCCACTGCGTGGGGTTGCTGTGAGTCAGAATTCACTTGAAAGCAACTGGTATGGTGTGCTATTGTATCTTCTGTCTCCAGTCAAGCCATTCTTTTGGGGAAGTCAAGTTGCAATTACTCATGTTGAATTAGAACATTATAAGTTTTCTTCAATTCATCTACCAACAAGTATTTATTGAGTTTTTATCCTGCCTAAGACTCTGAGATTCTGAAGCAAATTAAGAGAAATAACTCTTAATAATTAAGAGTAGTAAAGAGTTTTTCAACCCTCAAAGAGCTGAGAGTTGAGGAAAGTAGCATATGAAGAAATATACTTACTTCATAGGATCATGTGACTAGTAAGGAGTCAATCCTGGGCTGGGCTATATTTTCTGGTTTTAACTCTGGCATTCTTTTTATTAGTTTGTGTCTTCTTCCCTACATAGAAGGGCAAACAACAACAAAAAAAGGCATTTCTTGTTGGACAGGTAAAACCACTATGCAGGGAATAACTAGGAAGACATGGCAAAGCTAAGTCTGGAACAAAGTGTTTGCTTCAAACAATGTGACCAACAGACAGTGAGAAAATAGAGAAGCCAATATGGAGAAGAAAAGGGAGGAAAGGTTCTTCTTAGGGAAAGGAACGTGGATGAAGGGGAGACAGGGCTGGTCTTTCCCTACATCTGAATAAGTTTTAGTTCAATCACATCTTTGTGCTCCCGTGTCTCATTCCTGGAGCTCCATGGTGAAACAACAAGGCACCTCTACGCATCTAAGGCCTCTTGCAATTGTAAGAAGTGAAGGCTATACCTGGGTGGTGCAAAAGGTTAAAGCTGCTAACCAAAAGGTTGGAGGTTCTAGTCCACTCACAGGCACAATCGACCGTTCGAAACCTTATGGAGCATAGCTCTACTCTGACACACATGGGGATGCCATTAGTCAGAATCGACTCCAGGATGAATGGTGGTTTTGTCTTCAGGGAGGGTTGGGAAATGCAATAGTCTAGCTGGACCCGATATTCCTCCTAACCAAATAGGATTTAGTGAGTAAAGAAGAGGGGAGGCGGTCATCTAAGTTATATCTATTGTTTCCATCCCATTTGGAACAAAGGAGAATGAAGAAAACCAAAGACACAGGGAAAAACATTAGCCCAAAGGACTAACGGACAACATGAACCACAGCCTCCACCAGCCTGAGCCCAGAAGAACTAGATGGTGCATGGCTACCACTACCGACTGCTCTGACAGGGATCACAATAGAGGGTCCCAGACACAGGAGGAGGAAAATATAGAACAAAATTCAAATTCACAAAAAAAGATCAGACTTACTGGTCTGACAGAGACTGGTGGAACCCCCTGAGACTATTGCCCCTGGACACCCTGCTAACTCAGAACTGAAGTCACTCCTGAAGCCCACTTTTGAGACAGACTAGACAGGCCTATAAAACAAACAATAACACACGTAAGGAACGCGATCCTTAGTTCAATCAAGTACACGAGACCAAATGCGCAACTCCTGCCCCAAAACAAGACAAGAAGGCAGGAAGGGACAGGAAAAATGGACAAATGGACACAGAGAACCCAGTGGAAAAGGGGAGGGTGCTGTCACATTGCAGGGATCACTACCAATGTCACAAAACAATTTATGTATAAATTTTTGAATGAGGAATTAATTTGTGATGTAAACTTTCACCTAAATCACAATAAAATTATTTTTTAAAAAATGAAGTAAGAGAAGAAGGGCTGTAAAAGAAAACCCTGGGGCAGGGAAAGGCAAAGAGATACGTTGTTGTTAGGTGCCATCCAGTCAGTTCTGACTCATAGCAACCCTATGTACAACAGAACAAAACTCTGCCTGGTCCAATGCCAACCTCACAACCATTGCTATGCTTGAGCCCATTGTTGTAGTCACTGTGTCCATCCATCTCATCAAGGGTCTTTCTCTTTTTCCCTGACCTTCTATTTTACCAAGTATGATGTTCTTCTCTAGGGACTGATCCCTCCTGATTACATGCCCAAAGTACATGAGACAAAGTCTCACCATCTTCACTCCTAAGTAGCATTCTGGCTGTACTTCCAAGACATGTTTTGTTCATTCTTTTGGCAGTTCATGTTGTATTCAATATCCTTCATGAACACCATAATTCAAAGGCATCAATTCTTCTTCAGTCTTCCTTATTCATTGTCCAGCTTTCCCATGCATATGAGGTGATTGAAAATACCATGGCTTGGGTCAGGCACACCTTAATCTTCAAAGTGCTATCTTTGCTTTTTAACACTTTAAAGAGGTCTTTTGCAACAGATTTGCCCAGAATGACACAACCTTTAATTTCTTGACTGCTGCTTCCATAGGCATTGATTATGGATTCAAGTAAAATGAAATCCTTGATAATTTCAATATTTTCTCCTTTTATTATGATGTTGCTTATTGCTCTAGTTGTAAGGATTTTTCTTTTACGTTGAGTTGTAATCCACACTGAAGGCTGTAGTCTTTGATATTCACCAATAAGTGCTCCAAGTCCTCTGTACATTCAGCAAGCATGATTGTATCATCTGCATATCGCAGGTTGTTATTGAGTCCTTCTCCAATCCTGATGCACCATTCTTCTTCATATAGTCCAGCTTCTTGGATTATTTGCTCAGCATACAGATTGAATAAGTGTGCTGAAAGGATACAACCTTGATGCACATCCTTTCTGATTTTAAACCCCTTTATTCTGTTCAAACAACTCCCTCTTGGTCTATGTACACGTTCCACAGGAGCACAGTTAAGTGTTCTGGAATTCCCAGTCTTTGCAATGTTATCCATAATTTGTTATGATTCACACAGTTGAATATTTTGCATGGTCAATAAAATACAGGTAAACATCTCTCTGGTATCCTCTGCTTTCAGCCAAGATCCATCTGACATCAGCAATGATATTCCTCATTCCACCTTCTCTTCTGAATCCAGCTTGAATTTCTGTCAGTTCCTATCGATGTACTGCTTCAATCGTTTTTGAGTTACATTCAGCATAATTTTACTTGCATATGATATTAATGATGTTGTTGTTAGGTGCCATCTAGTCGGTTCCAACTCATAGCAACTCTATGTATAACAAACCAAATCGTTGTTATGCTTGAATCCTTTGTTGCAGCCTTGGGTATTCAAGCTGCTTCGCTAGCCCAAAAACCCCTACCACACCCCTGGACCTATCAGCTCAGAGTCAATTCTACCTTCTCCATGGAGGCTTTTTAATTACACCAGGTATCCATGAATGCCCCTTACTTATAACCTGATAGGAAGACACATTGTTTGGTGCTGTCAAGTCAGTTCCAACTCATAGTGACCCTGTAACAACTGAACTAAATATTCTCTGATCCTGCGCCACCCTCATGATCGTTGTTATGCTTGAGCCCGTTGTTGCCTCCACAGTGTCAATGTATCTTGTTGAAGGTTTTCCTCTTTTTCTCTGACGCTCTACTTTACCAAGCATTATGTCTTTTTCTAGGGACAGGTCCCCCCTGATAACATGTCCAAAGTGTGTGAAACAAAGTCTCACCACCCTTGCTTCTAAGGGGCATTCTGGCTGTACTTCTTCCAAGATACATTTGTTTGTTCTTCTGGCAGTCCATGGTATATTCGATATTCTTCACCAAGCCCACAGTTTAAAGGCATCAATTCCTCAGTTGTCCTTATTCATTGTTCAGCTTTCTCATGCATGAGACGATTGAAAACATCATGGCTTGGGTCAGGCGCACCTTAGTCTTCAAGGTGACGTCTTTGCTTTCCAACACTTTAAAGAGGTCTTTTGCAGCAGATCTGCCCAGTGCCATGAGTCGTTTGATTTCTTGGCTGCTGCTTCCATGGGTGTTGATTGTGAATCCAAGTAAAATGAAATCCTCGACAACTTCAATCTTTTCTCCATTTATCATTTATGTTGCTTATTGGTACAGTTGTGAGGATTTTTGTTTTCCTTATGTTGAGGTGAAAGCCCTACGAAGGCTGTGGTCTTTGATCTTCATCAGTAAGTGCTTCAAGTCCTCTTCACTTCTAGCAAACAAGATTGTGTCATCTGCATAACACAGGTTGTTAATGAGTCTTCCTCCAATCCTGATGCCCTGTTCTTCTTCATATAGTCTGCATGGCACTTACTCATGCAGAGTCTTTTATGTGTTTTGTATTTCAATAACTAGACTGTAAATTCTAAAAAGACAGCACATTATATTTTTGTATCACCCGCTCTTGCTCCTTAGGACCAACAACAATACAATTCACATTAACGTTGCTCAGGGAAAACTTGTCGATCAATTCATTGATGTTAAGTGGAAAAGCACAGTTAAGATTCTCGACTGAAGAATTTTTAAACTACCTTTGACAGAACCAGAAATTAGCTTATTGAACAACTGTTCCAATTTTCTTTTCCCTTGTCTTCCTTTATAGCAAAGGCTGTAGCACATCCCAAATTCCCTCGAAGCTAGGGGAAGTCAAGTGAAAACTGTAGCCCATGAGATATAAGCAGAGGTCGATTTGAGATTCATGGGGAAGACTTTGATACAGATCTTTCCTCCTTTCTTCCTCTCTCCCCCTATCCTTGGCACCTTGGGAACATGAGTGCAACAGCTAGGCCATCTCGTAACCATGAAGAAAAGGCCAAGAGATTTGCAGAATCCTCAGCCTTGACAACTGGCTAGCAACCACCTACTTTGGATTTATTATGCAAGAAAAAAAATAATCACCAACTTGGTCAAGACACTGTTAACTGACTTTTCTGTTACAAACAAGCAACAGAGAGCAGGTGGTGGGTCAGTAAAATAATGGGCACCAGAGAGGTCCAAGGCAAAGCACAGCATGTTCTGGCCCATGAAAGGAACACATTGAAAGGGAATGTTGGGAACAGGCAAGCATGCATACTTGAACTTGTCTGACTAAAGGGTGGGACTTCTGCCTAGGCATGCACAGCTTCAAATAAGACACATTTGTAGCAGAGAGGGAGAAAAATTAGCAGAATTCAAGAGCAGGCTATGCCACGACCCAGGAAAACAGGCAGAGGCAGCTGGCACCTAGGGAGCAGAGGCCCACCACCAGAGATCAAGATTCTAGTTCTTGGGAGGCAATTGGCAAAAACCATACAAGGCCTACAGCAGTAGACAGGTTAGCAAGGGAGAGGCCCATACACAGGAACAAGATATGAATTCAGTTCTCAAGAGGATAGCACAAGCATGCCTCTTTACCTGAATTTAAATGAAACCAAAAAACCTGTTGCTATCAAGTTGATTCTGGCTCATAGTGACCCTATAGGACAGAGGAGAACTGCCCCACAGAGTTTCCAAGGAGCATCTGGTGGATTTAAACTGCCGACTTTTTGATTAGCAGCTGTAGCTCTTAACCACTACGCCACCAGGATTTCCTACCTGAATTTAACCCAATCCTAAAAACCTGTTGGATAGTTAATTCTTGAATAGTCCGTTATCATGAAAAATGGAGAAAAGTTTGAAGTTGTCAAAGAGTTCTTTTTACTTGGATCCACAATCAATGCCCATGGAAGCAGCAGTCAAGGAATCAAACGACATATTCCATTGGGCAAATCTGCTGCAAAAGACCTCTTATAAAGTGTTTTTTTAAAGAAAGCAAAGATGTCACCTTAAATACAAAGGTGCACTTGACACGAGCCATGGTATTTTCAACCACCTCATATGCATGTAAAAGCTGGACAATGAATAAGAAAGATTGAAGAAGAATTGATACCTTCAAGTTATGGTGTTTGCAAAGAATGTTGAATATGCCATGGACTGCTAGAGGAAAGAACAAAAGTGTCTTGGAAGAAGTACAGCCAGAATGTTCCTTAGAAGCAGGGATGGTGAGACTTCATCTCACATACTTTGGACAGACATGTTATCAGGAGGGATCAGTCCCTGGAGAAGGGCATCATGCTTGGTAAAGTAAATGGTCAGGGAAAAAGAGGAAAACATTCAATCAGATGGACCGACCCAGTGGCTTCAACAATGAGCTCAAGCATAACGATCGTGAACATGGTGCAGGACTAGGCAGTATTTTGTTCTGTTGTACATAGGATGACTATGAGTCAGAACCTACTCGACAGCGCTTAACAAAAACAGCCTTTCCTTCAGGGGTTCCTGGTAGTCCAATGGCTAAATGCCCGGCTGCAAACTGAAAGGTTAGCAGTTCAAACTCACCTACAGACCCCTCAGGGAAAGATCTGAGGATCTGCTTTGATAAAGATTACAGCCTAGGAAACCCTATGGGGCAATTCTACTTGTCACATTGGGTTGCTATGAGTCAAAATCAACTCTGCGGCACCTAACAACAATATCCCTTTCTTAAATAACATCCCCAAGCAATATCCCCAACTGTTACTAAACAACGGTATTGTAATCTATTAAGGATTTCTGTATAATATAAAGCAACTGGAATTTAATGATTTTTATTTCCTCACGCATCCAAAAAAATGTATGCATAGTAGATGAGGACAAACTTATGGCAAACGTATACACCTTTTTTGCATTCAGTCTCTCTCAAGATGCTTTATAACCTCCTTGCTTTCCTGAGTGAATTTTCCCTAGGCGTCTCAAGTTCACCGATTTTCTTTAGAGGCTTTTCTACTTTCTTAGTAGGCGTTAACACTTAATATGGGGAAGATGGCAGTGATAATGCATAACATGTTTGGATAATGGGATACAATTTTATAAGAAGAGCTGACACACAATTTCAACAAATTTGCTAGAGTCGCCGTAACCAAAAAAATACCATGAGTGTGTGGCTTTGAAGAACAAGAATTTATTCTCTCACAGTTTTATAGGCTGGAAGTTCAAATCAGAACATGGGCTGTAAGGGAGGAAACTTTCTTGTTGGTAGCCCCAGGGCATTCCTTGGCATTCTTTGCCTTCTAGAAGGATCTTCACATGGAGTCTGTCTCCCCCTGTATATATGTGTCTCTGTGTCTGTACTCCTTTTATAGAAGAAATTACATTTAGGGCCCACCCTATGCCAGTATGACCTCATTAACATTACAAAAGAAAACCTCTATTGCTAAACAGGACCACATTCACAAGTACAGGGGTTAGGACTCCAACATATATTGGGGCGGGGGAGCCACAATTAATTCCATAACAGACATGCCTTCACTTGTTATCACATGCAACCTAACATTTTCACTGGCATACTGTGATGCAATTGATTACTTTTGTGTGGCCTTTCCAGCCATAATATTATAATTCCCATCCATGTGACTGGGTGGGACTCTGCAGATATGATAATTGTGGCCCACCAAAGGGATTGGTCAGTTTTGCCATCCTGCTGGGCTTGAAATAAGCCACCTCAGAGGCAGGAGGGAGAAGAGCCCACCACCACCAAGGAAGGAGAGACCACCAAGAGAGACCCTGTCCTAGTCATCTAGTGCTGATATAACAGAAATACCACAAGTGGATGCCTTTAACAAAGAGAAATTTATTTCTTCACAGTAAAGTAGGCTAAAAGTCCAAATTCAGGATGTTAGCTCCAGGGGAAGGCTTTCTCTATCAGCTCTGGAGGAAGCTCCTTGTCTTCAATCTTCGCCTGGCCAAGGAGCTTCTCAGGAGCAGGAACCCCAGACCCAAAGGACATGCTCTGCTTCTGGTGCTGCTTTCTTGGTGGTATGAGGTCCCCAACTCTCTGCTTACTTCCCTTTCCTTTTATCTCTTGAAAGATAAAAGGTGGTGCAGGCCACACCAAAGGGAAACTCCCTTTACCTTAGATCAGGGAGGTGACCCGAGTAAGGGTGGTGTTACAATCCCACCCTAATTCTCTCAACATAAAATTACAATCACAAAATGCAGGACAACCACACAAACCCGGGAATGATGGCCTAACCAACTTGACACGTGTTTTTGGGGGACACAATTCAATCTATGACAGACCCACAGGAAAGGCTCACAGGAGGTGACAAAGTGTGCTTCCTGACCCACACAGCGAGAAAGCTGAGCGCCTTTCAGCAGAGACTGAGGGCCAGGGAGAGGGGTGCCTGTGAGTATGGCTGGGAAGAAACTGTCCTGTTGGACGAACTATATTCTCAAGTGTTCCTGAGCCTGAATTGTAACCTGTTACTTCCATAATAAACCCCATAATCATGAGTATGGTCTGTGAGTTCTGTGTGGCCATTGCAATGAGCAGAGAAGTAGAGTGCCATGGGAGGGATGGTTGGTGTCAGAGCTGGTAAAAATGGTGGAGAGGGGAGGCATGTTTGACCCCCACCTCATCAGAATCAACCTTGGGCTGTCGATCTTCATTCTTGTTCCCCTCGTGAAGTTAGGGGAGGTCAGACACTGCCCCCATTCTGTGGTTACACATATACATGCTGATGCTTCTTTTTTTTTTGTAAATATTTGGAAAGTGAGAGTTCAAATAGTGAGGAATTCCTGTACAAAAGAGAAGTAAGTCTTGGGGCAACAAGCTATGACATTTACAACTGTGATTTACAAGTTTTGAGTCCTTTTTATGGGCGAGACACATTAAAAACAGCAAAATCCTGCCATGACGCAGAGTATGACGTAGGGTCAAAGAATTTGTGACATGCAGACTTGCTTTATTTCATGGTCAGAAAGAGCCTATGCAGCCAATGGGAACTCCTGGGTCTGGGAGCTAATCCCCAAATAATCAAATGTGCATTATCCAGAGGTGAGTAATCATGAGCTTTTACTATGATGTAAACAAACTTTATTACCTCCATTTTACAGGTGAGAAAACTGAGGTCAGATAGTTTATAAACGGCCAGACCCTGGGTTTAAATTAAGATCTTCCAGGCCCTAAGCCTGTGTACTTAATGCCAGATTCCCCCTTGAGATTCTACATAATTCTAACTCCAAAGAGTTGATAAGAATGTGGGGCCTGGAGCACTGTCACTGCCAAATAGTAAATATTATAGACTTTCTGGGCCATATGGTCTCTATTGCAAATATTCAACTCTACCTTTGTACCCCAAAGCAGCCACAGACAATACATAAACAAATGGGCATAAGTTTGCCCCCGTAACAATAAATTTTCAAAAATGAGTGGAGGGACAGATTTGACCTGTGGGCTATTTGTTTACCAGCTCTCCTTCTAAGGGAAAAAAATTCTCTCTCATACCAATAAACATGTTTCAGGATCCTCAGACTTGAGTTTCAAAAATTCTAACAAGGAAACTTACTTTTGATTTGTCACTGATATAATGATTTCTCTTTTTATAACTGGTAAAATAGTTGTTTTCAAGGTTATCCTTGAATAGTCAGTTGCTGTCAAGTCAACTCTGACTCATAATGACCTAATTCACGTCAAAGGATGCTCCATAGGCTTTTCAATGGCTGATTTTTTTGAAAGTAGATTTCCAGACCTTTCTTCTGAGGTGCCTCTGAGGGGACTTGGACTGCCAACCTTTCAGATAACAGTTAAGCACATAAAACATTTGCACCGTTCAGGGACTCCCATCCTTGAATGAACAGAGCAATTAAAAACTATCTGTAACTCAAGGATTCCCTGAGTCCAATCTTGTCTCTGGAGAAATAGGAGGAAGGTACTTGGGGACACAGAAGACACAAAACTTGTTTGCGTCACTCTTGGGAGACATAAAGCTTGAGATCTCTACCAGAGAGTACAGCGTACTCATGGGAGGATGAAAGAAATTTTCATTTATTGTTTATAGTTTTCTTACTGCCCTCTCCTGTCCCTCAGTAATCACAGATGAGGAGTTCTATTATCACCAGATATTATATGCTAAGAAGGTCCTTTTAAAAGGGCCAGAAATTTGCATCCGAGGCAGGGGTAGGGAGTAAAAATCAAAATCTTACAGTGGTCGAACCTCAGCCTCACTCTTTACAATTGCCCCCTTACACTTTTTGTGTGCTTCTTGTCATTTCTGCTTGACTGCTAACCAAAAGGTCTGCAGTTTGAATCCACCAGCTGCTCCTTGGAAACCCTATCGGGGCAGTTCTACTCTGTCCTATAGGGTCACTATGAGTCAGAATCAACTCAAAGGCAGTGGGTTTGGTTTTCGGTTTTGTCATTCCTGCTAACACATACACTCGCCACTCAAGAGAGTAATAATGATATTCCTGCACCACCCCCTTCTGCAAATAGCTTTCAGGTTGTGGGAATCAGGCTCTGCCTGATTCCGGGCCTCTTATGCTCTCCATTCATTATGGCTAGATCCGCTTAACTCGTATCTTCATACTTAACTCTGTCCCAGCTTAGAAAATTTATTGTTCAACAAATGATAACTATCATTATAGGAATGCCTCCAATGCATTTAAGACTTTAAAATCCTTGTCTAGTAAAACAAGACTATCTCAATCATACTTTTCACTCCTTTTGGACTTCAAATTACACCACTCCCTTCCCAACCCTTCTCTTCTTCACACTCCCAAGCAATTTTGTGCTTAAGGCATTATTAATGTCATATCTTTCTTTGATCACAGCAGAACTTTTCATCATTCTGTGCCCTTGAGCAGGCTGTTTCAGGATATAATGTCCCTCCCAGCCCTTCCAACATTCTTCACTTGATCAACCCCTATGTATTCTTCAAGATACAGCTCATGCCTTGCTTCCTCTCTTAGGTCTTCCCTAGCTCCCCAAGCCAGAGGTGGCTACCACTTTTGGTGTTTCCAAAGCACTATATTCATACTCATATCCTAGCACTTTTGTATCATCTGTTTACTGTGAATTGCAAAGAATAGTTGTTATTGTTCGTTGCCATTGAGTTGGCTCCAGCTCACGGAGCCTTTATGTATAACAGAACACAAATTTGCCCAGTCCTGCACCATCCTCATGATCTTTGATGTGTTTGAGGCCACTGTTGTCACTATTGTCAATGCATCTTATTGAGGGTTTCCCTCCTTTTTACTGACCCTCTCCCAAAAAAATAGAGATGTGTCTCATTTGTCTCTGTTTTCTCCAGCTCCAGAAATGTCTGTTAATAGTGGGCAGTCGTAAAGATTATTTAATTGAATGAATGGATATTTAGATCGCTGGAACAGTGCTGATGTGGGAACTTCGTTAAACCAGTTGCCATTGAGCAAATTCCAACTCACAGAGATTCCATTAAGGTCCCAGAGATATTCATTGTAGAACTGACTCCTCAGACCGTTATTCAGAAGAATCATTTTATGTGGAAAGACAATCCAGGAACTCCAAGATCTTTCTTCGTTCATCCGTACATCTTTCACCCCTTTGGAGCTCTGATTAGACTAGGGATGCTCAGGACATACAATCCTGTCCTCCAAGAAAAATATTTCCTCAGCCTTTCATAGATTCCTCAAAGGCTAGTTCTTAATCCTTCTCAAGGACATTAAAGTGCTCTGAAAACAGACATCACATCCTTAATTAGTCAATTAATGTGCTCAGTATACTCACCTGAGGGAGCCACCACTCAAGCTGTGCTGTTCACATTTTCTCCCCCTAGTCCTCACTGAAGGAGCCCCGGTGGGCAGGGGCTAAGTGCTCAGTTGCTAATTGAAAGGTTGGCAGTTCAAACGCACCAGCCACCCTGTTGGAGAAAGATGTGGCAGTCCATTTCGTTAAAGATTACAGTTTTGGAAATCCTACGGGACAGTCCTACTCTGTCCTATAGGTTAGCTATGAGTCAGAATCAACTCAATGTCAACGGGTTAATCCCCACTGCTACGAGTGTGTATGTGTGTGTGTGTGTGTGTGTGTTTTGTCATTTGATAGCAGCTCTAAATTTCTAACTCCATAGGTCAAAACACAAAGATGAACGCTATGTACTCGAAGTAGTTCAACCATTCCTAGAGAGTTAGTAATCCCCCGCCCACTACAAAATAAAGCATTACTACATGCTTTTATTTTTAAATGTTTCTAACTCCTTGGCCAATCTAGTCTACCTCTTATGTAACCCAGCATTTATGAGGTGCCTAGCACCTTGGTACTCCAGTCACTCACAGAAATATTATATTTCTTCTCTCTCTTGCCAAAGAAACTGTATATCTACTACTAGTTTGGCATCACATATCCAAAATAATGAGCTCTTTACAGTCAGGCATCTATTCACATACTATTTCTAATCTGAACTCTTGTCTTAGGCTGGGTTCTCTAGAGGGGCAAGATCAGTGAGGTATATATGTATATACAAATATATAGAGAGAGAAAGATTTATTTCAAGGAAATGGCTCACACAATTGTGGAGTCTGGTGAGTTGCAAATCTATGGGTCAGGCATTGGGCTGGAGGCTTCTCCTGACTTACTTTGTTGCAGGGGCTGATGAATCCAAAATCAGCAGGTCAGACAGCAGGCTGCTAGCTCATGGGGCTGTAGGAGCTTGCGAATCCCAAAATCTGCAGGACAGGCAGCAAGCCGCTGGCTCACATCCCAAGAACCAGAGGTCAGATGATGGCAAACCGAATGCAGGACTGAGAGAGGGCAAGCTTTGCCAGAACATCCATATATATTGCATGCAGGTCAAACCTCCAAGGAAACTCCTCTTTCAACTGATTGGCTACTTGGATCAGATTACAAAATGGAGTATGATTACATAATATCTGCCAAACCACTGATAATCATGGCCTAGCCAAGTTGACACATAATCTTAACCATCACAACTCTCAAAGCTGCTCCCACAGAAGTGTCAAAAACATATGAAGAGGACAGGAAATGATAATGAAAAACAGACAGTTATACTTCTCATCTCTAAAATCTCATGATTAAGAGTTGATTCCAAATCCTGAGGTTCCTTAACAATGAAAAACTCATTAGAATGTTAGATTAATCAATTTGTAAAATGCATTTTCATTTGGCAACTCTTTGTGTCAGGCATGCTAAGGGCACCAGAGATATAAATTAAATGAGACATGGTGAAATCCTTGAGGAGTTTCCAGTCCAGTGGGGATAAAAGCCAAGTAAAGAGGCAGTGGTACAAACTGTTAATGTCCTTAGCTGCTAACCAAAAGATTGGCAGTTCAAGTTCACCTTCTGGGTTGAGCCTTGGAAGAAAGGCTTCATGATCTACTTCTGAAAAATCAATCATTGAAAATACTGTGGACCACAGTTCTACTTTGACATGCACAGTGTTGCCAAGAGTCCAAATCAACTTCACAGCAACTGGCACTGCCAGAAGAATGAAAAATCTGTCTTGAAGGAAAAAAAAAATACAGTCAAAATGCTCCTTAGAACCCAAAATGGCAAAACTTCATCTTGCTTATTTTGAACATGTCACCAGGACAGAACAATCCCTGGAGAAGGGCATCATGCTTGGTAAAGTAGAGGGTCAATGAAAAAAAGGAAGACCCTCAACAATATGAACTGACACAGTGACTGCAACAATGGATTCAAACATACTTACTATTGTGAGAATGGCACAGGACCAGGCAGCATTTCGTTCTGTTATACATAAGGTCACTATGAGTCAGAGACAACTCAATGGCACCTAACAACATCTATAATGACTGATGATATTAAGCATCATTTCATGTATTTATTTGTTACCTCCATATCTTTTTAGTGAAGCGTTTGTTCAAATATTTTGCCAATTTTTGTTAATTGGGTTTTTTTTTTCTTATTGTTGAACTTTGAAAGTTCTTTACACATTCTGGGCACAAGTACTTGTCTGGTATTAATTTATAAATATTCTTTCCAAATTGTGGCTTATCTTTTCATTCTTTTAACAGAGTCTGTAGAAGAACAAGTTGTAGAACTCTTTGCCTAACACAAGGTCACAAAAAAAATTTTTTTCCCCATGTATGCCAAAACTTTTGTAGTTTGAGGTTTTATGTTTGGGCCCACTTGAATTAATTTTTGTGTAAAATCAAAAATCCAATTAACCATATTTGTGTAAATCTATTTCTGGGTACTTTATTCTGTTCCACTAATCTGTATATCAATCCTTTCACCAATACCACACTGTCTTAATGTAACTTCAGAGTAAGTCTTGAAATCAGGTCATGTGAGTCCTCCACGTTTTTGCTTCTTTTTTTAAAATTGTTTTGGCTGTTCTATTTCCTTTGCTTTTCATATATACTTTAGAATCAGCTTGTCCATACCTATAAAGTTATTTTTCTCTAAATTTTTATGGGATTGTGGTCAATCTATAAGTCTATTTGGGGAGAAATAACATCTTAACAATATTGAGTCTTTCAGTCCATGAACATAGTATATCTCTCCAAGTATTAATAAAATTGAATTTGACTCCACCATTTTGTTATTTGTTTTCTGTTTCCCCATTCTGGTTTTTCTGTCCTGGATTTTTTATTATTTGAATATTTTTTATTATTTCATTTTAATTTCTCTATTGATTTTCTGGATATAATTCATTGCATTTTCTTTCTTTCCTTTTTTGTGGTTGCTGTAGAAATCACAATATCCATGCCTAATCTTCCAGTTTACACACCAACCACTAAGGCCAAAGATGAAGAAACTGAAGATTTTTACCAACTTCTGCATTCTGAAATTGATCGAACATGCAATCAGGATACATTGATAAATACTGGTGATTGGAATTTGAAAGTTAGAAACAAAAAAGAAGGATTGGTAGTTGAAAAATATGGCCTTGGTGATAGAAACGATGCTGGAGATCACATAATTGAATTTTGCAAGACCAACAATTTCTTCACTGTAAATACCTTTTTTCATCAACATAAACAGTGACTATACACGTGGACCTTGCCAGATAGAATACACAGAAATCAAATGGACTGCATCTGTGGAAAGAGATGATGGAAAAGCTCAATATCATCAGTCAGAACAAGGCCAGGGGCTGACTACAGATAGGGCCATCAACTACTCATACGCAAGTTCAAGGTAAAACTGAGGAAAATTAGAACAAATCCACAAAAGCCAAAGTACGACCTTGAGTATATCCTACCTGAATTTAGAGACCATCTCAAGAACAGATTTGACACGTTCAACACTAATGACCAAAGACCAAAGGAGCTGTGAAATGACAACAAGGACATCATACATCAGGAAAGGAAGAGGACATTTAAAAGACAGGAGAAAAAGAAAAGACCAAAATAAATGTCAGAAGAGACTCTGAAACTTGCTCTTGAACATCGAGTAGCTAAAACAAAAGGAAAAAATGATGAAGTAAAAGAGCTGAACACAAGATTTCATAGGGCAGCTTGAGAAGACAATGTAAATTATTATGATGAGGTGTGCAAAGAGCTGGAGATAGAAAACAAAAGGGAAGAACATGCTCAGCGTTTTTCAAGCTGAAAGAACTGAAGAAAAAATTCAAGCCTCGAGTTGCAATACTGAAGGATTCTATGGGGAAAATATTAAACGATGCAGTAAACATCAAAAGAAAATGGAAGGAATACACAGAGCCACTACACCAAAAAGAACTGGTCGACATTCAACCATTTCAGGAGGTAACATATGATCAGAAACTGATGGTACTGGAAGAAGTCCAAGCTGCACTTAAGGCATTGGTGAAAAACAAGGCTCTGAGAATTGACGGAATACTAATTGAGATGTTTCTACAAACAGATGCAGCGCAGAAAGTGCTCACTCATCTATGCCAAGAAATATAGAAGAGAGCTACCTGGCCAACCAACTGGAAGAGATCCATGTTTATGCCTATTCACAAGAAAGGTGATCCAACTGAGTGCAGAAATTATCGAACAATATGATTGATATCACATGAAAGCAAAATTTTGCTTGACAATCATTCAAAAATAGCTGCAGCAGTATATCGACAGGGAACAGCCAGAAATTCAAGCCAGACTTAGAAAAGGATGTGGAACCAGGGATATCATTGCTGATGTCAGATGGATCCTGGCTGAAAGCAGAGAATACCAGAAAGATGTTTACCTGTGTTTTATTGACTATGCAAAGGCATTCGACTGTGTGGATCATAACAAATTATGTATAACTTTGTGGTGAGTGGGAATTCTGGAACACTTAATTGTGCTCATGAGGGACCTGTACCTAGATCAAGAGGCAGTCATTCAAACAGAACAAAAGGATACTGCAAGGTTTAAAGTAAGGAAAGGTGTGCATCAGGGTTGTATCATGTCACCATACCTATTCAATCTGTATGCTGAGCAAATAATCCGAGAAACTGGACTACACAAAGAAGAATGGGGCATCAGGATTGGAGGAAGACTCATTAACAACCTTATGTAGATGACACAACCTTGCTTGCTGAAAGTGAAGAGGACTTGAGGTACTTATTGATGAAGATCAAAGACTACAGCCTTCAGTGTGAATTGCACTCAACATAAAGAAAACAAAAATCCTCACAACTGGACCAATAAGCAACATAATGATAAATGGAGAGGAGATTGAGGTTGTCAGGCATGTCATTTTACTTGGGTCCACAATCGACACCCATGGACGCAGCAGTCAAGAAATCAAAAGACACATTGCATTGGGCAAATCTGCTGCAAAAGATCTCTTTAAAGTGTTGAAAAGCAAAGATGTCACCTTGAAGACTAGGGTGCTCCTGACTCAAGCCATGGTGTTTTCAATAGCCTCACATGCATGCAAAAGCTGGACAATGAATAAGGAATACTGAAAAAGAATTGATGCTTTTAAATTTTGATGTTGGTGAAGAATATTGAATATCCCATTGACTGTCAAAAGAATGAACAAATCTGTCTTGGAAGTACAACCAGAACATCCTTAGAAGAAAGGATGGTGAGACTACGTCTCACATACTTTGGACATGTTATCAGGAGGGATCAGTCCCTGGAGAAGGACATCATGCTTGGTAAAGTAGAGGGTCAGTGAAAAAGAGGAAGATCGTCAATGAGATGGATTGACACATTGGTTTCAACAATGGGCTCAAGCATAGCAACAATTGTGAGGATGGCGCAGGACTCGGCAGAGTTTTGTTCTGTTGTGCATAGGGTTACTATGAGCTGGAACCGACACAATGGCACCTAACAACAACAAGACAACAATCTTTCAATGTATACTTAGAGTTAATATTTTACAACTTCAAGTAAAATATGCAAGCCTTAGAAACCAGGGCTTTGAACAAGTTTGGATAGGTTCAGTCACGGCTGATAAAGCAAAACTGGAACAGACCCGAATTTTTTATGATTTGGGTGAACCAGAACCATAATGGAATGGGAAAAAGTACAGGTCAAAGACCTAGAATAGGATACTCGAAAGAGGTATAGTGAGCCCTTTCAGGAGCTGATGTGTAAGATTGGATTATTTGCAGGACTGTGGAAAGTGACACACATTCAAAGTGGCATAGTCAGCTGCCATCTTTGAGCAGGGTAGCATTGTTTCTGAATCTGCCCAAAATCCAGCTATGCGACGCATCTGCTCCCCTTGTTTTCTTAGATGAAGATTAGGTTTTTAGCAGGGCTTCGACCCATAATTTTTCCGATTCCAGTTACCATTTCAGTTCGCCCAAATTTTAAAAATTCAGTTCTGTTCTAGTTTCACTTCCTCAGCCATGACTGAACCAGGAAGAACCAATTCAAAGCCCTGTTAGAAATCTACAGATCCTTTTACTGTTTTCACTTCACATTACAGTTGTCATATGTATAACACCTGCATACATTTAAACCCCACCTGACAATTACAATTTTTCCTATCAACAGTCACACAAATTTTTTAAGAATTTTAGATAAGAAAATATTATATTTACTCAGCTACTTACCATTTTTGTTGCTCTTTCTTCTTTCTTAAACTTTCAGCTTCCCTCTAGTATTTACTACAGCCTAAAGAACTCCCTTTAACATTTCTTTTAAAGTAGGGCTGCTCATGACAAATTCTCTGTGTCCCTTCGTTTGAGAATGTTTTTATTTATCTTTCATTCCTGAAGGATATTTTGACTGGGTATAAAATCCTAGGTGAAGCATTTTTTTCTTTCAGCCCTTTCAAGATGTATTCTACTGTCCTCTGGTCTCTGTGGTTTCTGATGCAAAATCAGTTGCTTGAATTTTTGTTCTAACTTTTTTTTTTAGCCAGTGAATTTTTAGGTGGTTTGTTACCTAACTATAGATAACTGGGACACCCTCAAACTCTCTGTTCCAGTCACGTTGAGCTTCTTTCAGTTCTTTGTAAGTCATGCATTCATTCTCTTTCTTCTGAGAATTTGCTCGTGTTGTTCCCTCTGTTTCTAACTTACCAAGCTGTATTGTAATAGCCTTTATACTGTTCTGTATAGCCAACAAGAGCTAATATTTATAAAGAAAAGAACAATGTCTATCATGTTCATTTTTTTCCCCCTCTGCTTCTTCAACTCTTTCTCTTTGGTTTTCTAAAATTCGATTATGATAAGTCTAAGTGTAGTTTTTTGGTATTTATCCTGATTGGCATTTTCTGAGATTTCTGGATCTGTGGTTTGGTGTCAACAATTTGGGAAAATTCTCAACCATTATTACTTCTAATATTTCCTATGTTCTTTTCTCTCTTTCTTCTCCTTCTGGTATTCCCATGATGTGTGTGTTACACCTTTTATAATTGTCCCACTGTTCTTGAATACTCTGTCCCAGTAATTTTTTTTTTCTTTTTTTCCCCCAGTCTTTCTTTCCCTTTGCTTTTCAGAAGTTTTTACTGATACATTTTTAAGCTCACTAATTCTTTCCTTGGTTGTATCCAGTCTACTGACGAGCCCATTAAAGGTATTCTTTTCACCTTAGAGTATGTTTGATATCTAGCATTTCCTTGTGATTCTTTCTTAGAGTTTACCTGTCTCCGCTTATATTACCCATCTGTTCTTGCATGTTGCCCACTTTCCCAGTTATATCTGTTAGCATATTATTCATAGTTATTTTAAATTCCCAGTCTCATTAATTCCCAAATCTCTGCCATATCTAAGTCCAGTTTTGATGCTTGTCTTGTCTCTTCAGACTGTGTTTTTTGTTTTTCTTTTATCATGCCTTGCAATTTTTGTTGAAAACCAGACATGATGTATCAAGTAAAAGAAACTGAGGTTTTATTCTACTTTAATTCCCTATAAAAACCCTGTTGGTGTTGAGGTGGGGGTAAGATGTGGGGGTAGAAGAAATCTTCTCTAATACTATGACTAGGTCTCAGTCTTTTAGTGAGCCTGTGCCCTTGGATTGTGACCTTCACAAGTATTTCTTGTCTTTTTTCTCTCTCTCTCTCTCTCCTTAGGTGAAACAAGAAGGCAAGAGGGGCTAGAGTTGAGTATTTCCCTTCCCTCATATCAAAGGTTAGACAGGAGTTGGAGAAGAGCATTTTCCTTCCTCCATGTCAGTTAGTCTCTGGTAAAATCCACACTGGTTAGGCTCTGGTAAAGTAGTTTCACTTGAGGGAAGTCAGTTGTTAAGAACACAGCACTATTTCAAACTTTACTTTTTCCCTTTCCCTTCCAAAAGCAAGAGGGGATATTTCTCCAAGTGAGGACCTGGTGAGGCTCTTGCAGGTAAAATTCATGTAAGTGTGGGAGTCTCCATAAAGCTGGGAATCCAGGAAATTTTATCTCTCAAGCTAGTCCATGCTCAGTCTCCAACAATTAGTCAATTACCCTTTAAATATTCCTACTGATACTGAGCTCAGTGGCTACAGTTTCTGCTCCCAATAAGCACTGATTTTTCTCTATAAGCCTATCTGTCTTTCTGATTTTGGGACAGGAGTTTGCCCTATGACTTCAATTCACTGCTGGATATAAAAAGAGTTGCTGATTTTCAGTTTTTCAGCTTTTTTCATGTTGTGAGGATAAGAGTGATGACTTCTAAGCTCTTTACATTCCAGACTGGAAACCAGAAGTCTATCTTGTTTGTTTTTGGTATCTTTGATGCTTAACACAATCCATGCCACATTGGTGGCAGTCAGTATATATTTTCAACTGCATAGCACCAAAACACTGAATTTTATTTATCATTTGTGTGTGTGTATTTCCTCTATACAATAAGCTTCTAAAGGACAGAGACCTTCAGCTTTTATTGATTCATCTCTAGATTCAGAAGCCCAAAAAATGGCAGATTCTCAATAAATACCATTTGACTGTGTGATTGTTGAAAAGAAAATATGCAGTGCAGAGTGATAACATCTCAAAACAGGTGCAGAGACACTACTTAGGGATACCCAGAACTCAATATCAGTGGAACATAAATTAAGGTAAGTGCAGAGAAATAAGGGCCAGGACCTTCTGGAAGCACTTCTCTATCAAGTGTTACAAAACTCACTAGATTTTAAAACGGGATTCAAAACTATGAATATATATGTTTAGTCTACTAATTTATCAAAGTGAAATTAATAATATGCAATGCTAGAAAGAGTATAGTGAAACAGCACTAGCCTTGGCATATTTGTGGAGATTTAAATTGCTATGTTTGTATCAGTAGTCTTTAAAAATATTTATACAATGCAAACCATAATTCTTTTTATGGGAATTGACTTCTAAATAAATAATGAGAAATATGGACAAGATTTATGTGCCTATGTTAGTTAAAATGCTAAAAAATATCAGAATCAGCCAAAATTATACACTGTTAAATTTTTGTTTGGGAAGAGAGAGAAATGGAGATGTGTTCATTATGTATTTGTATAAAACAGAGCATGAAAGAAAATATTCCAAAGTATTAACAGTGAGTAACTCTGAGTTTTTTTTTAACTCTGAGTGATGGAATTATGAGTGATTTGAATTGTCTTTTTTATACTTCTCTATGTTTTTCAAATTTTCAACCATTGGCATGCACTTTTCTTTAATCAGATGAAAACAATAAATGTAAAAAAAAAAAAAAAAAAGAACTGCAAACTAAGTTTGCAGCTGACCACAAGACCCATTATAAATAAACAAGCTGGAGCAAGCCGTTTCAAGAAAACAGACGTAATAACTGACAGGGTGGTGGGAAAGCATTCAAGCCAAAGGTCCTTCTCCTTCAGCAAAGTAAAGATTATGTTGCTAAAGACACCCTGGGAAAAAAGTGCAAGCATCAAGGAACACAAGAGTCCAAGACTTGTTGGAAGAAGAACATATAGGTTTACATCTGACCATTAAAAATGTCTTGGAAGAAACTTTAAAGCAAACAAATCCCAGTTCTCCAGTGGTCTAAGTGAACTGCCAATCCACAGCCAGAGCCAATTCAAGCTTTGGACCTTTAACTTGAAGGCTCTTAGTGGGAAAGGAATTGGAGAGCTAAGAGCTTAATTCATAGCCCACACCTCTTCATGTGTACTCTGCTTGGCCTGCACTGCACCAACGTCCTGGTTGGTTGATAGTTTCAGGCTGTTGATCTCCTTTTCCTAAGCCCTAATTGTACCTAGTCATCAGGACATTTAGGAAATGATGCAAGAGCTCTATCTCTCCATCCTTGTCTTTAATGTGTCTGGGAGGAACTAACATTTCTATACATTAAAATCTGGTACATAAAAGTCAATATTTTATTTCTTCTTGAGTCTATCCTTCAGTCTGACTATACCATGGACATACTTATTTCCAGCTACACTGTAGAAACTATGTCTTATATTCATCTGTATTTTCCCATGGTACCAAGCCTGGTTCTGGACAATATTGTATCCAGGTGATAGATGATGGTCAACAAATATCAATTGCTAGATTGATTCACTGATTGATGGTTTTTAATTTTTGACAGATAGGATAGTAAATAAGTTCATTTCACTGGAGTTGCCATTTCTCCTCCAATGGCTATCAGTGGACATCAAAAATCATTCAGAGAACTTTTTCAGAGATCCAGAAGATACCTCACAAAACTCCCCCAAATAATGCTGCAAGCAGATACTACCAGTGTATTGGCATAGGCTATTTGCCATATTGTCTACAGAATAAAGTCCAAGCTTCTTAAACTCCAACAATCTGACCAAATTATATCTCCCATTAGAGCACCACATGTCTCTTGCCTCCCTGTCCTTCCCCAAGAAATACCTATACTTTCATGCCTCTCAACCCCTAAGTTAAATCACTTCTTCCTGTTTTCTTCAATCAGTGGTTTGATTTTAGTTGAGTTATAGCCTTTATTTAATTGAGCCTTGGAATCTCAGCCTTACCACAATAGCATTAAGCTTTGAGAATTAAGATTCCTTTCTTTAAAACCAAAAGATTTTATGGACTCTCTCATAATAAAAATGTCAAGGACTATGTCTGTCTTACTCACTCGGTTAACTCCAGGACCCAAAACAATGCCTGCCCACATAGTAGGTACTTGGTAAATATTTATTAATTAATAACAAAACTCATTGCTGTCAAGTTGATTCTGACTCATGGCTACCTTATAGGATGGAGTAGAACTGCCCCATAGGGTTTCCAAGAAGTGGCTGGTGGATTCAAACTGCCGACCTTTTGGTTAGCAGCCAAGCTTTTAACCACATAAAAAAAACCACATAGTACCCATAAATTGAGATGTACATAATAACCAAAAGTGACTATGAATTTGATATTTTCCAGTGAATTTGCATTTCAGTAGTTACATCGAAACCTACATAAATTTTAAAGAAAAATAACTGTGTTTGAAATTACAATAAACTTTCTGTTTAGGGAGTTATGTGGTTATTAAAATACTTACCATAGTTAAGTTTTGTATGTTATTCAGAGGTTGCTAACATCCAAAGACTTTGAAGACCATAAAACAAACTTAATACTAAGCTTAGACTAAGTATAATTTCAATTTACTTAGATGATTCAAAAGGTATTTCATGACTAAGCAATACCCTAGAGCCATCATTATGCATCAATTGCCCTTTCCCAGCAATAATTGTTAATAGAAGTTTCTGGTAGTTAAATGCCAGATTAACAAGCTGTTCTTGCCTTTGGAGCCCATGAGTACACAGACTGCCAGCCCCAGGCTGAATGAAGTATTTCCTGATTCTACTGCTTTTAGAGTTTTCCCAGTAGAGTAACTCAGAGTCTAATTGCAGCTAGGGGAATTTTAATCAGTCTCCAACATGGCCAGTGTCTCCCCCCTCCTCCAGATATCAAGATGTTACTGATTTAGCATATTATATCTGTGTTGGATAGCAATAGATTATAATTCCAGGCTCTACACTGTGTAACTATGTGTGACCTTAAGAAAGTCATTTAACTTTTCTCTTGGGTTAATCTATCTCTTGTTTTTTCAACATCATTAAATTGTTTATTATTGAAATTATGATTATCATCATCATTATTATCATCATTCTCTTATCTTTTAGTAAGGATAATCATAGTACCTGCCTCATAGTATTGTTGCAAGAATTACACATACTGAAAACACTTGTAAGATAATAGGTGCTCAGATAGAATAGAACTATTGTTATTGTTATGGTGTGGCTCATTCTCTGTGTATCAATGAATTAAACTCCTGACCAAAAACATCATTCCCTGCTTATCTAGTGATACTTTCTTATTCACTCAATGTATTCATCATTTATTTTGAGTGTCTACTGTGCTGCAGTCTCTGAGTCAGGTGTCAGAAAAATAAAGACAAAAGAGACTTGGTATCTGCCCTCAAGGAGCTCACAGTCCAATGGAGGGAGACAGACACATAACCAGACAGTTATAAAACAATTCAGCATGTGCACAGCCACCAACGAAGACAAGGCTTGGTTGACCAGGATCAGGGAGAAATTTCTGGGGGAAATGACACCTGTGCAGTGTCTTAACAATAAGACAAGGAGGAAGAAAGGGATGATTAGCAGTTCCTGGGAAGAGGGCATTTCAGGTAGAAGGAACACTTGAACAAAAACACAGAGACAAAAGCATGGGTTTGTTTGGGGTGGACAGGGGCTTCACATGGTTTGGAATTGATGAAAGATAAAGTGCAAGGTAAGGAGTGGCAAGAGATGAGACTCAAGTAGTAGGTAGGGGCTAGATCTGACAGGAACTTTTGGATCGTGAGCCCCTGAAGACTTTAAAAGAGAATAGTTCATGGAAGAGCTGTTGGTGCATCCCACTGCATCACTGTCAGAGTTCTCCTGTCCTTTAGTAGGGTTCTCAGAACAGGGTAAGGTTAAACCAAGGCAGTTGCCCAAGGCAGGGAACATAGAAACCAGTCTGCTCCTGAGCTAATGAATACCCAGCAGTAAGTCTTTGGGAGTGGATTGAGTTTGGGTCAAAACTCCCAAGATTGGAGGGTTCCAGAAATACTCATTTAGGCCTGAACTGCCTCCTTTTTACCTCAGTCTGTAATCCCCAAAACTGGTCAGAAGTCCAGAAGACACCCCTTGCTTCATTGAAGGCCTGACCTTAGTCTAGCTATCTCATTTGTACTTAAAGGCCACCAGAACCTTCTTTGGGTTTAGGGCATGGTCTGTGGAAACCCGGGCCTCGGTGTTTACCAACTAGCAAGGGTGTTATACTCACAGGTGCCTCATAGGCCGTCGACTCATGGCTTGTAGTCTTATATTCCAAGAAGTTCAGTTTCCCCAGAACTCAGCCAACTTTGAACATAAATGTCCCAAAATCAGCAAATAAACGCTGTACTGTGGCCAAGTCAACAGCAGCTGCTTCTGAGAATATAATGGGGGTAAATAAGGGACACAGAATTCCTCTTTCTACAGGAATCTGGAATAAAAATGAATTAAAAGTCCACCTTCTGGTTTTTTATGATTAATAACCCTTAACAAAAAATATATGCACTCTGTGTTTATGCAGAGTAATATAGAGAATTGAGTTCCTAATCTAAATGATTTCAGCCAAAATGTTTTTTTTTAACATATACACCTAAAGTATTTGAATAATTGAGGAGAAATATCATTTATACTGTGTGTTATCTGGAATTCTATACTTCACTGGATTGTATAGACATAGTTTTGAGTTATATCCATCCCCAAAGTAAATACCAGAAATGCTGCTTTGAGAGGAAAGATTGACATTAGAAATGGGCTTCCTCAGAGATGTCCAAGATTTTTTTTTTTTTTTAACAACCTCAGAAAAATCAACAGGAAAGAAAAGGACGATATGAACTGCTTTAACTTGATTGTCATGCTTGAGTACATACAGACCTCGCTCCCCTCCCCACCAATTTCCACGGAGTAGAAACACACTCCCTCAAATTCAAAGCAGACTACCTGAATGATCACATTTAAATCTCATTTCATCTGGAAGAATGTGAGCAATGCACCTGCCAGGACATCAATAATGAATTTGGTCACTCGGGCCTATAGTAAAAAAGTCATCCAAAATAAAAAAAGAATGCAGTCTTTGAAGGTGGTCGTGATGGAGGCCATCACAGTACATTAGGGATTTCAGATGCATTTCTGTAGAAGCCAAGGCACAAAGGGATTTGAATTTTCAGAAAACAGATAATCCAACAACTGAGTGACATCAGCTCAAAGACTGTAAGGATGAAAGCCAGGATGTTAACCAGTCTCCTCCTCCTTCCCGGCGCCCCAGGTTAGTCATCCATCTCAATATTTAAGTCAAATTTCAAAGCATCAAGAACATGCATCATCGATGGACAGTTTTTCAGGCACTGGGGAGGTATCATGATGCTCCAATTATTTGATCTTCTTGGTTCCTTTCCACACTTAAGCTGCCCAAGTAATATACTCACTCACCCACCCAAAAATATACACACCAGACAAGACAAACTGCTGTAATTCATTTGAAGCTTGTGTATGGATTATACCAAAGTATAACTCTTTGTTTTGTTTTTGTTTTAACTCAAAGTCTGTAAGGAAAGTCAGATTGGACCTTTAAAGCCTGGCAGCTCTGCAGTTCTCTTCACCCCAAACTTCAGTACTACACTAAATACCATTAACTGATATTGTAATTGCCACCTGTGGTTATGTAGCTCCAACCATACTAGACGTTCCTGGAAAGCAATGTTCTACCCTTTGCTTATTTCCTCCATAGCAAAGTACTGGTTATGAAACCGGCTCAGTGAAAATTATATGTGAATTGATTGGTACACACAGAAACATGTCTGTTGGTTTATGACTGACCTGACCAGACAAGTCAATTAAAAAAGACAAAGCATTTAACAAGGCGTTTGTAACTAAGAAATTGGCATTTTGGGGGTAATTTCACATCTTCATTGAAGAAGAGTCTTGGTCCGGGGTCATTGTAGTTTTGAGCTCTCAATATGGCTCGTGGCACACTCTTAGATCACTATAGGAAGACGTAGAGTTCAGGTCTCAACTTCTAGGAAGTGAAAACAGGGGCCCTCTCAGTTCTAAGGGGCCAATTTATGTTTTCCATCTTTCACTTTGGCACAGTTCACCATGAGAGCACAAGTTTTGAAATTCCAAAAGAGGTCCACAGATTACCAAGCTAATCAACAAAGCAGAACTGGCTTTGGTATATATAAGAGGATACATCCCGGAGAATTTTACAAAACTCAAATATATGGAGTAAGCAGCTCTAGTGATTTCAAAGAGGCCAAGGGAAACAAACGAGCCTTTATTTGGGGTTATATAAAATGAGACCATGTCAGAGCCATAAATCACGGACCGAAACATTTCAAATCCAAGGTAAACCATAGCTAAATGTTCTTTGTCTGGATGGCCTGCCCTCCAAGAGATTTGAATTTACCCAAAGTCAAATAGAGACCAAGTTCAGAAGCAGGACTTGGAATACACCTCCTAATTCTCAGCTGGCAAACTACAGGTCCAAACTCAGACTATTACACCCAAGGCTAAAACAAGCATTGTATCAGAAATCTGTCAGCCTTAAGTAAAATGAAACAAGTTCAAGTAAAATGAAACAAGTTCATCGAAATCATAGAAATAGCATCTTCGAGCACTTCGGTATTGAAGTACTTGGAACCCTCACTTGGAAATGTGTAAAAGTCCTTACATGGAAAGAGGTTGCCAACCCAACAATGATATTGAGAAGTGACAGAATGGATTTGTGTACCGCTTTGTGGTTTACAAAGTGCTTTCACTTGTGGTATCTCATTTGCTCTTCACAGTCATTCTGCAAAGCATACAGAGCAGGTAATATCACTGCCGTGTATGGAGAACACCACGGCCAGAAGAGGTTAAGGGAATTTCTAGAATTTAATGGCTCAAAAGAAGCAGTGCTAAGACTAAGCCTATATTGCTCCTTTCAATGAGTAAATGCATGAGCACTGCTTCCACTGATTGGTGTGGGCCAATACATATAAGACAAAAGGATATAAAGGAAGGGTAAGAGAAAACTCCTGACTTGAGCAAACTTACAGCCTGGGTGAGAAGACAGGGCTGATGGCTGATACTGTTTTTCATGAAATATAAAAAGCTCTCAATTCTAAGATGCAGTGGTTTTGTTTTTGTTTTTAAGATGTTAAAATGTGAAAAAAACATGACTGATGGTGACCTGTAAGATGCCAAGAATTAAAGATGCATCCCATTTTCTGAAATGTTGAAATATGCAAAAAAGCAATTATATATCTCAGAATCCATGAACACCAGTAACACAAGATAATATTTTATATATGTTCACCTGAGAGGTAGCAATGTCTTCTTATTCTTTCAGATAAGAAAATAGCCTCAGAGAGGAACATGGCAAACTAGCTGGCACGTGGCAAAGTCAGGTTTCCAACCCAACCCCATAGGATTACTTGATATGACCTACAGAATATGATGACCTGGAGTGGTGAAAATGGAAAGGGAAGGGTGTGTGACATCTTCTGAGGTGTCTCTCATAGCATTGCCAAGGAATAGGTAAACCACCTATGGGTATGATGGAAACCATAGCTTAAGATACTCTTCAGAGAACTTTAAGCCAGGCAGACCTTCATGCTGAGTTGATGCATGAACACTGAACATAATCAAATGAAAATGGATTTATGGTAATAAGAGGAAATTGGATTTAATGTTGTGCCCAGATATCTTGTAGATATTGCCTGAGCTAGAAATGACAACTGCTACTGAAAAATAGAACAGAATTAAAAAAAAAAAAAAAGACTTTGGAAATTGTTCTTTCAAATGAAGCTCGCTGGTCTAGACAGAGCCTCTCAGTTCTATGACCCTCTGGGCTTCTCAGAAGAATCTCTCTCTTCTTGATATTCACTTTACAGAAGAGTTAAAAGAAGGAAGATGGATTCCCTGACTTTGCAAAGCTTCGAGATGGTGTGATTAGGAAAGACATATAGTCTGAGTGAATAGGAAGGGGATGAAGAGAGATTCTTTCCAGATTGAAGACAACTGATAATTCAAGTTACTCCCTTATTTTCCCTTAAATATATATTATCTATAAAAGCAGGCTTTACAAGACTATGTTCCAAGGAACTCATTTCATGGTCAAGTTTGGGAAATAAGTGTAGTATTCTCTCCCCAAAGGCTCACAATGCACGTCAGCATATTAAATGCACTGAGAAGTACTGCTGTGAGGATATCTGCTCCACTTTAACAGCTTTTAAAATGGCAGAAGAGGGATCACACCCGGCCCGTCTTTGAAGCTCATGGTCTTAACCATTCTGCTGTCTTGCCCCATTCTAAATAAATATTTTTAATCTCTTTCTTAAATTCGAAAAGCTTAAATAATACATTCAAAAAGGGAAGTCATAAAACAAACACATTCATGTGTCCAATGTCAGAAATAAACAAATGTTAGCATTTTGTCAAGATGGTTTATTTTTACATAAAACTAAGAAAACTGAAGTCCCATTGCTCCCCTTGTCAGTCTCCTGCCTTTCCCTCTCCCCAGAAACAAACAAAAGAAACAATTGTAATTAATTAGATATGTATCCTTATAGTTCACATTTTCTATTTTCTAACAACCAAAAAAAAAAAATTTTTTTTTTAACAACCATATTTTTTATAAACAATATACAGCATTTCACTCTTAAAATTTTTGTATAGATGCTATCATGCTGTATAGATCATTCTAAAATTTCTTTTTTTTTTTTTCACTCAGTATCATGTTGCTGGGCAATAACTTTTTAACAGTCGTATAGCATTTCATCATATGAAGAGAGCACTGTTTATTTATTTATTCTCCTAGAGATGGACAATAAGTTGCTTCCAACTTTTGCTGTCGCCAAACAGTGCTGCAATAAACATCCTTGCTCACGTGTCCTGGTGCACTCGTAGAGAGATTCCCTAGGGTATATACCTAGAAGCAGAGTTTCTGAGTCAGGAAGTTCATACATTTTCCATCTTAGAGGATAAGGCCAAATTACTCTCAAATGACTTTCTTGTTCTTACTCTATATAGTGCACACACTCTCCCAAAACACAAGAAGCCATGAAAGAAAGAACAGGGTTTTGAAAAAAGAGTCAGAAAACTTGAGTTCTAATGTTCTGGTTGTGTCCTTAACACAGTCTCCAAAAATTTCCTCAATTGTAAAATAGGAATGATAATACTTATGTAACCTTATTCCTTGGCATTTGGTGAAGAAACAAATAAAACTGTGATTGTGAGTGTGCTTTGCAAACTAGGAAGTGCTGAAGCATGTTAATTATTCTGTTAGTGATCGCACATATACATAAATCAGTCACCTTCATTTGTGAAATATTTGAGTGTCTACTATGTAACAGGCTGAGATATATGACTCAGTTCCCACTCAAAAGAGCTAGTAAGTCAGTGAGTATGTTGGTCTTTTTTTTTTTCCAAATTTTTAAGTGCCATGATGCTGGGAACTTTATAGGCAACTCCTAGTTGTTTATGATTCTAAAATTCACTTGTCAATTGGTTATTTGAAATTCAAAACAGATTTTTCAAAGGGACAGTATGATTAGATAGTCTGGGTCCAAGCTTGCCTATAAATTGTTTAAGGGGAAGAAAACCAACATACATGGAGTACCTGTTATATAGTAGAAATTGTGCTAAGTTATTTTGCGTGTGTTACATAATATGCTATTGCTAGGTGTCATTGAGTCAGTTCCGACTCATAGCGACCCTACGCAAAACAGAACGAAACACTGCCTGGTCCTCCACCATCTTTACAATCGTTGTTATGCTTGAGCTCATTGTTGCAGCCACTGTGTCAATATACCTCGTTGAGGGTCTTACTCTTTTCTGCTGACCCTCTACTTTACCAAGCATGATGTCCTTCTCCAGGGACAGATCCCTTCTGACAACATGTCCAAAGTATGTAAGACACAGTCTCACCATCCTTGCTTCTTCTAAGGAGCATTCTGGTTGTCCTTCTTCTAAGACGGATTTGTTCATTCTTTTGGCAGTCCACGGTATATTCAATATTCTTCACCAACACCACAATTCAAAGGCGTCAATTCTTCTCCTTCGGTCTTCCTTATTCATTGCTCAGCTTTCACATGCATATGAAGCGATTGAAAATACCATGGTTTGGGTCAGACGCACCTTAGTCTTCAAGGTGACTTCTTTGCTCTTCAACACCTTAAAGAGGTCCTTTGCAGCAGATTTACCCAACGCAATGCATCTCTTGATTTCTTGACTGCTGCTTTCATGGCTGTTTATTGTGGATCCAAGTAAAATGAAATCCTTGACAACTTCAATCTTTTCTCCATTTATCATGATATTGCTCATTGGTCCATTTGTGAGGATTTTTGTTTTCTTTATGTTGAGGTGTAACCCACACTGAAGGCTGTGGTCTTTGATCTTCCTTAGTAAGTGCTTCAAGTCCTTTTCACTTTCAGCAAGCAAGGTCGTGTCATCTGCATAATGCAGGTTGTTAATGAGTCTTCCTCCAATGCTGATGCGCTGTTCTTCATATAGTCCAGCTTCTCGTATTATTTGCTCAGCATATACAATATATTCTTATATAATTTACTATAATATACTCTTCCTAAAAACACTGTGATGTAAAATATCAATAATCTCATTTCATAGTTAGGGAACTTCAGGTACAGAGAAGTTAATTAACCCACCTAAAGTCACACAGCTAGAAAACAGCAGAGCCAGGATTTGAATGTAAGTTCGTCTTGCTACATGCTCTTTTCGCCATATGATTTTACCTTACATGCACATGCAATACCGCTTCACAACTTGCAACACTGAGTCTATGAGATAGAAATGCCAATAAGTGGCATAAAAGGTGGTGGTGGTACTCAGAGAATGTGTGTCAGAGCCATCTCAGTCTGCCACAAACTTGAGAGAAATATATGTGGCAACTCAGGATTTAGTGCTTTTTCCACCAATGGCCCCAAGAGCAGAAAGAACGAACTAGAAAGAGGAAAGATGTTTCTCTTATTTCCTCTGTGGCTAAGAGTTTCAGCCAACTGAGAAGTCAGGGGACAAAATCTGTGTGAGATTACTCTCATGTACGACACCAACTGTGAGTATGGGGAGTTCAATAATTTGCTAGAAGGACTCACAGAACTGACTAAAATCTGTTATTTATAGTCATGGTTTTTAATTTTTTTTTTTCTATTGGGAAAGAATACAAATTATGGCCAGCCAAGGGCAGAGTCCAGGAAAAGTACCAAATGTGAAGGTTCTGTCGTCTTCTCCCTGTAGAGTCATGGATGGTGTGACTTTTCCAGTATCAGTGTGCAACAACATGCAGAGAATATTGCTAACCAGGGAAGCTCACTGAAATCATGGTGCCCTGAGTCTTTTGGGGGCACTTCCTGTAGTCATGACTGACTGCTCATGTGACTGATCTCAGTTTTCAGCTCCTGTCTAGGACCCAAAGCCCTCATCCTAAACCACGTTGCTGCTGTGGCCCTGAAACATTTCGTTACTATCTGATTGGCCCAAGTTTCCCAGACAAACAAAGACACTCCTCTCAGCCATGACATTCCAAGAATTTAGAGATTACCTGCCAGAGATGAAGCCAAAGTTCAGACTTCTTTGGGGGCAAGTTTAAATTCTTTTAAACACAGAAACAGGACTGTTCCTCGGTCCTGTCACAGCAGAGTGGCCATTACTGTAATGACCAACATCTGCATAGCTCTCCACAGCTTACACACACAAGATATCTGTAAGACGTAGAAAGATGGAAGGGAACCTTTATGTTGATGGATGGAACCTTACAAACTATTTTACTACCCTTTTTTTTTTTTCAAATAGAATGCTCACAATTCAGAGTGTATGTCTATACTATACAAATGATTATAAAAATGAAGCTATGAGAGAACTATTGAAATCAAGCAGGAGACTAAATAAATCCCTTCAAGGGCAAAGTCCGTTTCTATTATACCCTATTGTTGTTAAGTGCTGTCGAGTCAGTTCCAACTCATAGTGACCCTATGTACCACAGAATGAAACACTGCCCAGTCCTCCACCATGCTCACAATCATTGTTATGCTTAAGCCCATTGTTGCAGCCACTCTGTCAATCCATCTCATTGAGGGTCTTCCTCTTTTTCGCTGACCCTCTACTCTATCAAGCATGATATCCTTCTCCGGGGACTGATTCCTCCTGATAACATGTCCAAAGTATATAAGATGAAGTCTCACCATCCTTGCTTCTAAATAACATTCTGGTTGTACTTCTTCCAAGACAGATTTGTTCATTCTTTTGGCAGTCCATGGTATATTTAATATTCTTTGCCAACACCACAGTTTACAGGCATCGATTCTTCTTTGAGCTTCCTTATCTATCGTCCAGCTTTCACATGCATATGATGCAATTGAAAATACCATGGCTTGGGTCAGGGGCAGCTTAGTCTTCAAGGTGACATCTTTGCTTTTCACCACTTTAAAGAGGTCTTTCGCAGCAAATTTGCCCAAAGCGATGCATCTCTTGATTTCTTGACTGCTGCTTCCATGGGTGTTCATTGCAAATCCAAATGAAATGAAATTCTTGACAACTTCAATCTTTTCTCTGTTTATCATGATATTCCTTATTGGTCTAGTTCAGAGAATTTATGTTTTCTTTGTGTTGAGATGTAATCCATATTGAAGGCTGTGGTCTTTGATCTTCATCAGTAAGTGCTTCAGGTCTGCTTTCAGAAAGCAAAGTTGTGTCATCTGCATAAAGCAGGTTGTTAATGAGTTTTCCTCCAATCCTGATGCTCCATTCTTCTTCATACAGTCCAGCCTTTTGGATTATCTGCTCAGCATACAGATTGAACAAGTATGGCAAAAGGATACAACCCTACTTTAAATCACGTAGAATCCTCTTGTTCTGTTCAAACAACTGCCTCTTGATCTATGTACAGATTCCTCATGAGCACAATTAAGTGTTCTGGAATTCCCACTCTCTGCAATGTTATCCATAATTAGTTATCCACATAGTCGAAAGCCTTTGCATAGTCAATAAAACATAGGTAAACATCTTTCTGGTATTCTCTGCTTTCAGCCAGGATCCATCTGACATCAGCAATGATATCCCTGGTTCATAAAATCTGAGAAGAATTTTAAATAGTTAAAGTCTTATTCAAAGTAGCATTAACCAATTAGAACAAATAATAGGAATAAATTCCCAGTTGACTTTAGCAACAAAACTACCTAGGAATAAAATTAACAGAAAAAGAAAATCTTAGGCCAAATGTCATTTATGAATACAGTATAGTTTTGATATTGTTAAGTTCACATTACAAAATAAGTTGGGTGATTTCCTACCTTTTCAAATGGTTTGGAAAAATTTACTTGAGGTAGGAATTATCTGTTCCTTGAAGGTTTGCTGGAACTGAACCATAAAGTTATCTGGGCCTGGTGCCTTTTCTTGGGAAAAATCTTCAACTTCTGTTTCCATTTCTTTATGTTTATTGGTCTATGTTGTTGAGCCCATTTTGATTATTTACACTTTTCTTAAAATATTCTCTTTATTTAGGCTTTAAATTTCCTTTAATTTCTCAGGCATTTTTGTTTATGGCTCCATTTTCATTTACATTCTGTTTATTTGTTTTGTTTCTTTTCTTATTGATTGTATTTTTTTTTTCTCTCTCTCCCGGTTGTTCATTTTATTGGATTTTTCAAAGAACCAGCTTTTGGTTTTGTTAATTTACTGTTTGGTATTTGTGCATTTTTCTAATTTATTAAATTTGGTTTTAGATGGCAGTGGGTTTGGTTGTGGTCCATTCTCTTTGCGTTTATTTTTTCCCAGCTTCCTGAATGGAAATATCATTTTGTTTTTAATCTTTTTGTTTTCTGATTAGCCATGTAAGTTTATAGATTTCCCTTTAAGTACCACTTTGATTAATAGCCTACATTTTTAAATTTTAATTCAATTTTAAATACTTTTTTATTTCCATCTCAGTGCCCATATGATCCATAAATTAAACTGAATTATTTTTGTTTGTTTTAAGTACCAGATATCTGGTCTTTGGGGAAGCTATAATTTTATTATTAACTTTTAATATTCTTTTTTTGTAGTTAGTGAACATGGCTTATACAGTATCAACTTTGATGAGGTTTTCCATCTGGCATTGTATCAGTTTTTTTGCATCAGTTTGACTAAAAGGTATATTTTTTCTATTAATTGAGTTTAGGGTTCTCTATCTGGTATTGGTTCACTCTTGTTAATTGTGTAATTCAAGCTGACTATTTACTCTATTACTAATACTTTTACACTAATTCCTATAATCTTATTTTATGTATTTCTCTTACAATGTCATTGCTTTATTTCTCTTGAACATTTGATTGGATTAAGAAAAACTTTTTTGTTCTATTTTCTCTCTAGTGCTTTTAAGTTATGCATTCTGTTTGTCTTTCCCAAGTGTTTACCCTTATCATTCAGCCTTCAAATGTATTATTTCTTTTTCCAAAAAAGTATAAACTTAATCAGTATTTATATTCTTCCCCATCCCAAACAATACAAGAAACTTAGCATGCAGTTACTTCTCTTAGCTACCCCCATCTCTAAACTCTCTAATGTAGTTTTAGTCAACAAATTGTTAATAATTTTTTTAAACAGATCTTTTTCTTTTCAATAGTAGTATTTAGACAGTTTTCTTTGTTCATCCTTGATGATTCTTGTATTCTACTATTTCTTTGGATTCATTTTTCTTCATGCTGAACTATATTATCTAACAGTTTTCCCTTTCACCCCTAAGAAGGGCCTTAGTTGATAAGCTCCTTGTGTCCTTGCTTACTTGAAAATGTCTTTATTTTATCCTTACTATTGAATGAAAGTTTGCCTGGGTATAGAATTCCAGATTCAGTATTATTTTTCCTCAAGAATTTTAAAATATTTCTCCTTGTGTTCTTGTTTCCAATGTTGCTGATGAAAAGGTATTTTTAAATGATGTTCATCCTCTGCAGGTGGTCTGACCTTTCTGGCAGTTTTAAGGAATTTTTTTTTTTTTTCTATCTTTCAACTTCTAAAGTTTACAACAATCTTTCTAAGTATAGTTTTCTTTTCTCTGAGTTGTCACTCGGTGGGCTCTTGAAATATTCTCTCTCTACAATTTTAATTATTCTGTCTTTATGATACTTCCATGAGGTTAATGTTTGGACTTTTGGGTCTAGTCTTCATGTCTCTTAACTCTTCTTTCCTCTTTTCCACCTCTTTTTTATTTCGTGCTGTATTTTAAAGTGAATTTCTCATGTAAGGTTTTTGGCTTTGTTATGGCTTGTATTGTGTCCCTAGATATATGTGTAGAACTCCTGGTCCTTGTATCTGTGGATGTGATCCTATGGGAAATAGGGTTTTTCTTTTGTTTTGTTAGTGATGTCATACCAGTGTAGGGTGGATCTTAAACTTGATCACTTGTGAGTTATAAAAACACCAAAATACACTCACACAGGGGAAGACAGACCTCATGTGAGGATTGTCTATAAGCCAAGAAACCAAGGACACCTAGGGCTATCAAGGAGGAAGAAATGGACACATCCAAGACCCTAATTTGGACCTTTCACCTTCAGAACTCTGAGAAAGTGAAATTCTGTTCTTTAAAGCCATCCACTTGAGGTATTTCTGCTACAGCAGCACTGGAAAACTAAGACAGCTCAGCCCAGCATGTTATTTACTGCATCTTAAGAGTTATTTTCTTTGTATATACACACACGAACAGATATATATACATATACACATACACACATACTTCCTCCCAAACTCTCTAACGTGATTTCTTTTACGGCTACTTGTTCCTGCTTTATAAACTCCTATTCTCTTTTTTTTGAAGATTCTTTGCCTATTCTTTTTTTTAATTTTTATTGTGCTTTAAGTGAAAGTTTACAAACCAAGTCAGTCTCTCATACAAAAACCTATATACACCTTGCTATATACTCCTAGTTGCTCTTCCTCTAATGAGACAGCACACTCCTTCCTGCCACTCTCTATTTTCGTGTCCATTTGGCCAGCTTCTGCCGCCCTGTGCCCTCTCATCTCTTCTCCAGACAGGAGCTGCCTATATAGTATTATGTGTCTACTTGATCAAAGGAGCTCACTCTTCACCAGTATCATTTCCTATCCCATAGTCCAGTCCAATCCCTGTCTGAAGAGTTGGCCTTGGGAATAGTTCCTGTCTTGGGCTAGCAGAAGGTCTAGGGACCATAACCTCTGGGGTCCTTCCAGTCTCAGTTGGGCCATTAAGTCTGGTATTTTTGCATATAAACTATTCTTATTTATTATTTATTCTTCCTTTATCTCCTAAAGGGTCTTATTTTTTTCTTAAGCCCTTTACTGATTGGTTTATTAACTCTATTTTCTAAAAAGAAAGATTTTTGCTTGCTCAGCTTGGTGTTACTCTTTTAAGGCGACTTGTTTCTCAAGGATTTAGTGCTGTTTTGGTTGTGAATTCATCTTTTGCAGCAGAGTCCTTATGATTGTTTGCTGAGTTGCAGTGTCTTCCATATGACTTGTGGCTTTCTAGGTTGGGCTCCTGCCCCTCAGTAGCTTATTGCAAAGTCAGCTTTAACTAATAGCTGGGATCTCCACTCTTCTTCCCACCCCCCCTGCCCCCGCACACCTTGAGTTGCCCTGTTGACCAATAAAAATTCTCTTTCCTGTTTTAAAATATAATTTTTTATTTATTACTATTTAAATATATCTTTTATCTCACTTTTCTAGCTTTGGTCTAAAGAGATAAGATTTCAATTTTATTTGTATTTACAATCTTCATCAAATCTAGTTCAATGTAATAGTATTTAGCTAGAAAATGTTTCTGACAGCTATATCTTTATTGCACGTCAAAAAATAATTATTAGTCACATGTAATACTTTTCCCTTGAATTTTGCTTTGATATTAATATTATAATCTCTCCTTTTCTTATTGAATTTGTAACATCTACCACTGCTCCAAGTTTTGCTTTTAACCTTTCAAAGTGTGTTAAGCGTGTTGCTTATAAAAGAAATAATTAGATTTTGTTTCTTGGTCCAATTTGAGTCTGGAAGCCCTGGTGGCATAGTGGTTAAGTGCTACAGCTGCTAGCCAAGAGGTCGGCAATTCAAATCCACCAGGCACTCCTTGGAAACTCTATGGAGCAGTTCTACTCTGTCCTATAAGGTTGCTATAGGTTGGAATCAACTCAATGGCAGTGGGTTTGGTTTTGGGTTTTGGATAGACTCAAATAACATAAATTTACCCATGAATGTTCTTAGTTAAGACTGATATATGTGATCATTTGCCACCTTGTAATACTTTTTTTAATACTGTATTATTTTGAAGGTTTCTTGCTATTAATTCCACAAATGGCTGCTAGTAGGATTTTCAAAAACATGCTTTTTTAACCAAGCTTTGTTTTGCTTAGGAACAAGAAAATAGCTTCTTAATTTTTTTATTCAGCACTTTTACTTCCTGTATTTAACTTTCTCCCACCGTATCATCAAGTCATGGTCTTTGTTATAATAATCTTGGATTTGAAATCTAGGTTATTTATAATATTGTTGTCCATTTTATATTTTTTTAATTAAAAAAATGAAACTTATATTGAATTTTATAACCATTTTTACAGTAATTTAGCCTTATCTACTTTTTATATTCACGGCTTCAATTCTTATGCCCAAAGCTTTTATATTGTTACTTCACCAGTTGTGTTCATTTGTTTTGCTTTTTTATCATTAGTTTAGAAAAGGCCTTCAAATACAAATTTTCAGGAAGGGTATATGATTAGTCTATTTTCTTGGTTTATACACACTGTCTCATTTACCACTGTATCTAAAATTCCTGGAACATAACATGGAGATATTTGTAGAATAAATTAAGTCGAAGAAAGTTTGATATCTTTCAATATTAAAAAGATAACTGGATTGGATATAGAATTCTTGATTTACAATTTTTTTTTTCTCCTCAAAACTCTGCAAACATAGGATTTTTTCTACAAAGAAGGATGCAGCTATATTTTCCCATTATTGCTTTTTCTACCTGGCATTTTAACGTGCTGTCCCTTCTCCTCGTAGTCCAAAAATCTTGCTTGGGTATAAGTGGGGTTCTATTTTCATTAATTTTGTTCTGGTATTATAGAGTGAGTCCTTTAAATTTCCAACATGCCTCACTTTATCCCAGTTAAGATTGTTTTGTCTTATACCATTAATGGATGATTTGGTTTCCATTTGTGTTGTTCTTTTTTTTCAGGAGAATAAATGATCAATCTTTCAATTTTAGTTGTCTGTTTTGACATCCACATCTTCCATCTTCTCTTTCAATTTTTAAATTTCTGTGATATTTTTCTGCATCTTAGAAGAACAGCTCACATTTATGTTTTAAACCATTTATTAGAGTTTGTAAGGAGCCCTGGTAGTGCAATGGTTAAGTGCTCAGCTGCTAACCGAAAGGTTGGTGTTCAAAACCTCCCAGTGGCTCTGTGGGAGAACAGACTGGCAATCTGCTCCTAGAAAGATTATAGAAAAGAAAACCCTGTGGGGCATTTCTACTCTGTCACATGGCATTGCTGTGAGTTGGAATCAAGTGAACGGTGGCTAACAACAACCATAACACTAGTTTGTATAACACTGATTATGCTCTCTACTGACTACAATGCGGATTTTAAGTTTGTTCTTGAATTTTAGTTTCCTTTCTTTATTTCATTATTTCCTTTTACATCTCATTCTATTTTCTTTACTTCCTTTTTTTTTTTCTTCAATCATGTCCTCTAGTATTTCATTGCATCCTGTTAATTTCATATTGGTACACTTCAATTTCTACCTGCTCTTTCTGAAGGATTTTTTCATTTATATCTTTGCACAGAAATGAGAATAATTCACTGGGGCAGTGGTACTAAAGTGTGGTCCACAAATTGGTGCAATCTGCAAACTCTTTGTAGGTCAGCAGCAAAACAAGTACACTTACCTCTAACCTGTTTATCAGTCCACAATGAGATAAGATAAACACTTAATTTCTGGACTTGTCTGGTGACAGCACTGATCTGGCCCACACTTTAGTGGTACTGCCCAAGGTGACTGCAGAGTTATAAGAGAGAAGGGAGCTAGGTCCCTCAGAGCTGCTTTCCCAAATTGGACCATGCTACCTCTAGACCATTATATGAGAAAGGAATAAACCTCTCTCCTTCGGGGTATCTCTTTTACAGCAGCTTTGCCTATATTTTAACTAATACGCTGCAATAGATCATTTTTAGGAACAAGTTCTTCCTTTGACTCTTCCAGTATTTTTTCCTTTCTCTTATTCTACAGTCTTTCCCCCCTATAAACCCTGTAAGTTGTTTATTTTTCCATCTTTAATCATGGAAAAGTGTTTTCAAACAGAGTTTGTCCACAGGTGTGTGGGTTGCCCTTGGGCTCATACTCTGTCGTGTGATTAAAAAAAAAAAAAAATTTTCTTTTAGCTGTACTCAGGCATGGGAGGGAGGATGATAGGAACGAGGGTAGGTCAATGTGCTTCATTCCATTTCATTCCCCAGTTTCTCGCACAATTTCACATAACTCACCTCTTTCCCTACATTCATTACCTCATTCTCTGATACTCTGAACTTGTATTTATTTAAAATTAATTCCTATCACCCGCTGTTATTAGGATTCTTTACTTCTGCATCTGCCTCTCCCCACTACACATACACACACACACAAACACATACAGTGAGGCTTTGCCTTTTGCCAGGACCTGTGTTGGATGAGGGAGGGGAGTGAATCTGTCAGGACCGCCCAGGAGACAAACAGTGAACACTGGGAGGGAGATAAAGCTTAGGGGTTGTTGGCCCTAAGTCAAACATCATTGAGAGTCTTAGTTTCTTTTCTATGGTCTTCACAACAGGATTTGGTGACTGATTGGATATTTTGGAGAAGGGAGAAAGAACATTATAGAATAATTTCAGGTTTCTAGCTTAAACGACTAGGCACATAGAAAGGGTGTTATTTATTGGAGGAAGGGTAGCTTAGCTGGAAAGAGTATGAGTTTGGTTACATATGAGATACTGTTGCAACATCCAAGCAGAAATTTATAATAGACAAGTGTTTGTACACTCAAGATCTTTGAACTGCGCTTATAGATTTTAAAGCCATCAGCACATGGATAGTAACAGAAATCACGAGGGTGAGTGCAGTGGTGTCACGAGAGTTGGTGTCACCCCATGCAGTAATGGTCTCACCCACCCCTGCTAATTACCACAATATTGTAGCTAAAACACCAGAAAATTGGACAAAATCAGTGACAATAAAGACACCAGGAACAAGGAAAAAAACAGCACATGCTTGCAGTGCAGGCAGAGGAAACCACGTGGCTTGAAGCGCCACCATAGCGAAGGAATAATGACAGCTCTGACCCAAGCATATTAGAAGGTTCGAAAAGTAAATCAGCATAGAGTGTTGGCCTTGTGGGTATATTGATACATGTAAGCTGTATAGAGAGTTATCGAAAAAGAAGACCCTTGATGAGATGAACTGACACAGTGGCTGCAGCAATGGGCTCAAACATGGCAAAGATTGTGAGGATGGTGCAGGACTGGGCAGGGTTTCCTTCTGTTGCACATAGGGTCACTATGAGTCAGAACCAGCTCGATGGTACCAAACAACAACGAATGAACTTGGCTTATGAAAAATTATTTCTGTTGTTATAACAAACTACAGGGATATTTTTTATAAAAAAAATAATAAATTTCTGCTGAAATACTGCACAAAAATTTTAGACAGTCATTTTGGTGTTGTCTCCTTTGACAGTGTCATCCAGTGCAGTCTGTACCCCCACACCCCTTTAGTGACACCACTGGATGAGTGGGACCACCTTGAGGGAATGTGAAGACTGAGAAAGAAGGTAGCCCAGGAAGAACCCTGAGGAAACCATTAAAGAGTCAAGTAAGAAAGGAGGAACAGGGAAAATGGACAACCAGAGAGAAACAAAAGCTATCAGGAGACTTTAGAGACAGAGTAGCCAAAGAAAGACACTGCTTTAAGAAAGAGGGACTAGCCCACAATGGCAAATGCCATTCAAAGATTAAGTCAAATAAGAATTGAAAACCAATCCTTTTGATTCTGGTATTAGGTTGACTATCAGCCTCAACTTCCGGCATTATTGAGTTGTTTTTTAAATCCTTTAATTTATATGTGTTTTTGTGGGAAATCAAGAAATGCTACAGTAGAAGCTATTCTCCAGCTAACTTTGAAAACAGAAGTCTACACTACTACTGGGTTTTTTGTTTTGCTTTGTTTAGTTTTTAGTATTCTTGCAATTCTTCTTTTATGGTCAAGGACCGTTTTGTTTCAAACAATAGTATCCAATTCAAATTAGGGTAAGCCAAAAGTGGAATGTTTTTAAAATAATACAAGTCCAATTCATAGAACCCGAAGTCAGGCAGTCTAATGAGGTCTCCTGGGAGACTGGAATGAGAAACTGGAATGGTGTCAGGGACCAAGATAGCTACTTTCTCTCTGTGTCTCTTTCCAGACCCTGTGGTCTCTTGTCTATGTTTTTCTTTGTGTATCTTGTTAATTCACTCCTCTCTGCCATGCACATGTCTGTTTCTCCATGGACAAGAAAGAAAATGGCCCCCAAGGCAGCATTGCATTTTCCTCTTTCAGCACCATCCGATCGTGGGTAGAATTTCTGCATCCGTATTCCAGTTGTCTAGGAGAGAAAGACTGATTGGTCAAGTTTGGATTAGGTGTCTGTCCCTGGTCCATCAACTGTGAGCTGGGCAAATCACCTGTCTTTTTTTCATTCTGAGAAGGGAGAGTATGAGAGCAGATGCTGAGAAGGAGACCTGGCCGGGTAAACTAAACAGGCTGCTGTATCTTCCTTATCTCACACCCAGCTCCCTTTTCTGCTGAACTTATTGTCTTCACTTTTCATCCTGCTGTATTTTCATTTCGGAATGTTCTCTTACCATGATTCTCTGCTCCTGTCTTTAAAAACCCCAGGTCTACTTGTATCTTATTAAAAATTCTTCTAGTTCTCATTAAAAAAATCATTTTTGAAGATAATGATCTTCAGCTTTCAAGCCTCAGAAATTTGTGCCTTTTTTTCTGCCATAACTTTCCATAGGCCTAGGGGGTTTTTCTTTTACATAGTATGTTTTCATATCGCACGGAGGTTTTGCTTTTCTCTAATAAAAGAAGGAAAGAGAGCTCTATAATTGATGTTTGCTACTGGAAGGATATGGAGCTTGCACTTGGCCTCACCCACTGAGGTCTTGCAAAAAATCCTTTCTCAAAGCACTACTGGGGCATGGGGAGGTGAGTTGATGTGAATAAGCTCTTGCCCAAACAGCAGTGCTTATTGGGCCTTCATATGGTGTTGCTCTAATGGTCTGAGAGATGAGTTTCCCCTGCCTGGCACCTTTTCTTTTATTCTCTAAACTAATCAAGCACAGATAAATTTACAGTCCCCAACATACTATTACAAGTTCCAGAAGATCACGGTCCTTAAGATACTTTTTCTGTAATTCGTCAGTTTTGCACAGAGTATAAAGTAGGTATTAACAATGATTTGAATTTGAATTTTCCTAAAATACAAATTTGATCATAGCAATGCCTAAAATCCTTTAATGGGTCTTTTTTCCTATATAGAAAGAATTCAAGTTTCTAAGCCTGTAATTGTTGTTAGGTGCCATTGAGTCAGTTTTGACTCGTAGAGTCTGTCTTGGTTATCTAGTGTTGCTATAATAGAAATACCAAAAGTGGATAGCTTTAACATGAGAAAGTAATTCTCCCACAGCCTAGTAGGCTAGAAGTCCAAATTCAGGGCATCAGCTCAAGGAGAAGGCTTTCTCTCTCTGTTGGCTCTGGAGGAATGTCCCTCTCATCAATCTTCCCCTGGACTAGGAGCTTCTCAGTTCAGGAAACCCAAGTCTGAAGAACACAGTCTGCTCCTGGTGCTGATTTCTTGGTGGTTTGAGGTCCCCTACTCTCTGCTTGCTTCCTTTCTTTTTACCTCCTGTAAGATAGAAGGCAGTGCAGGCCACACCCCAAGGAAATTCCCGTTACATTGGATCAGGGATGTGACCTAAGCAAGAGTGTTACATCCCACTCTAATCCTCTTCAGTGTAGTAATCCAATCTTGCCCCATTAACCACAGGCAGAGATTAGGATTTACAACATAAAGGAAAATTATATCAATCACAAAATGGAGGACAACCACACAATACCAGGAATCATGGCCTAACCAAGTTGACACATATTTTTGGAGGACAGAATTCAATCCATGACAGTGCCCCATGTACAACGGAATGAAACACTGCCCAGTCCCACACTGTCTTCACAATTGTTATGCTTGAGCCCACTGTTGCAGACACTGTGTCAATCCATCTAGTCAAGGATCTTCCTCTTTTTTGATGACCTTCTACCTTACCAAGCATGATGCAATTATAAGTCCTTAATAAATTGGTCCCTCACTCTCCCACTCTTAGAAGAGAAGCTCTGGCTACATCTCTGCACACATTCCAACCAGTCACACCAATCTACCTGCAATTCCACTGTGTGCAATTCACTCTCGACCTTCGACATTCTCTCTGTCTCTGTGTCATTCTCTCTGCCTTGAATCTTTCCTGCCTCACCCTTCTGTCTGCATGGTGAACTTTCACTCAGCCTGGCTCCTAGGCTCCATCATCACCTCCAACATCCGGGCAACTGTCCCTGACACCCAGACAGAATTAGACCCCCTGTCTTCTCTGCACCCACAGCACCAGCACCTCTATATGTCTCTATTAATGCACTTAATATGCCTAGTTAGAATCTTTTTTTAATGGAATGCTTCACAAATTTGCGAGTCATCCTTGCACAGGAGCCATCTTAATCTTCTCTGTATTGCTCCAGTTTTAGTACATGCGCTGCCAAAGTGAGCACCACTTTTTTTTTTTTTAAAACTCGTCTTTTTCCCCACTAGACTGGGAGCTCCTTGGAGACAAGGACCATGTGTTTTTCATCTCTGTGTACTTAGCACCTACCTAGTACTACGTAAAAACTCCATAAATGTTTGATGAATGAATCAATAAATGTCTACATATTTAACTTGCACACACAAAAGTAAAAACACCTAGGTTGATAGCAAAACTAAAACCATTAGTTAAATATTAACCAACTGGCAAGACAACTATTCAGTGTTACGTGATCATAATAATACATCTGGATACATAAACACTTGGCCTCTCTTAATTATGTGTTCAGAGACAGGGAGGTAAATAAAATGTTTATTTCCCCCCTTTGCCACATGAACTAAGAGAGTGAGAGAAAAAAAAAAAAAAAAGATCATTCTAGTAGCTTACAAGGGAAATGCTAAGTTTAGCATTTATTTTCTGATATTTTGTAGCTTACAAGTTGTTCTCACATCCCATGTAATCCATAAAACAATCCTGTGAGTTAATTAGGGTATCATTAGACCCATTATACAGATGTGGAAATAAAGGCTCAAAAGGTAAAATGATTTGCACAAATATCACTCCTTTTTTTTACTCTACCAAAAGGTGACAAAAGCAGCACTCAGAGTCAAATCTCCTGACTCCTCTGCTTAGATGGGGTGTTTATTTCATTTAACAATTGGTAGAGAAACTCAAACAACATATAAAATCAACAATTTGGTTCCTAGACAGTAACAATAGCAACAATTTATTTTGGTTAATAATTTACGTACTATTCATAACATTTCACATCCTTTAATTTGATTCATATAAGAGCTCTGTAAAGTATATTGGATTATTATTCTTATGCCTGTTTGTTGTTATTATGTTGTTAGGCGTCATCAAGTCAATTTCAACTCTTAGAGACCCCATGTGATAGAGCAGAAATGCCTGCATTGGGTTTTCTAGGCTGTAGTCTTTATGGGGGAGCCCTGGAGGTGCAGTGGTTAAGAGCTCAGGTTGCTAACCAAAAGGTTGGCAGTTCGAATCCACCAGCTGCTCCCTGGAAACCCTGCGGGTCAGTTCTACACTGTGCTATAGGATCGCTATGAGTTGGAATTGACGTGATGGCAACAGGTTTAATCTTTACAGGAGGAGATCACCAGGTCTTTCTCCCATTGAGCTGTTGAGTGAGTTCGAACCACCAACCTTTCGGTTAGCAGCCTAGCACTTAACTGCTGTGCCACCAGGTTTCCATTATGCCAGTCCAATGAGAGTTGGTGACTCTCTCCAGGTTATACTAAGTTAGCCCATGATGGACTTTCTGATCTTTTGCTCCGTCCAGTCCTCTTGGCATCCAATACCTTGACCAACATATTAGGAAGTTATGAATTCATATATTTCCCTCAATTGAACTTTAAGCCTGGGATTTGTATATTTCTACCTTTTTGTGTAAGCACGCACTCTCCCAATTTACATGCTCACTTCTGTGCTTGCACACACATAAACCACATGCAAATATACACATGAGTATGCATAATCACCCCTCATACACACAAACTTTATTTGGACACACACACACACACAATCTTTTGGTTACATGCCCATTACCCAACAGCAAGACACTATGGACACACAAAATGTACACATATTTCCTTCAATAATGTCTCTTCCTCTGCCCACACCCTATCCCAGACTCCTTTAACTACACATACACATGCACATCTGCTTGCACATAAGATGTCATTTCACAATGATCAAAAGCCATGTCAATTTTCAGTGCTGAATGTGCCTGGTATATTCTTTGTGACCCTAGCGGCTGAGAGTGCTGCTTGGGCAAAAGGGGAAGGAGAAATTTTAGACTCTGGAGTAGGGAGAACAATCAAAATGTATGATGAGAGACTTCTCAGTCAATAAAATCAAAGTTCAGAAAATAGTCCCAATCAAAGGTACCTACCTACACATCACCCCACTCAGAAGTCACAGTACTTTGGAAAATTTCTCCAATGAACTGAGCTTAGACATCCTTAGTGACCTATTTCACTCCAGAGAAAGTCTGCATGGAGTATTGGAGAGTGAAGACCTAAGTCTGAAGCCCAGATCTGCCTCTTTAACTCTCCTAGCCTTAGTTTCCTCACGTGTGAAAAAGGAGATGATAATACTCACCACTTGATGTTGTAATGAGGATTGAATTAAATGTCATAACATATAGAAAGTGCCTATCACAGTCTCTGACACATAGTAGGTTCTCAATTAATGATAGAACTAATGTTATCTTATATGTTAAATGAGATGGTATAAAAAGCCTAGTTGTATATGGAATATACAGGGGTGCTTTTACAAAGAAAAGGATTTCAAGTGAGTTCCTTATTGCAACATTAACAAAATTAGGTAGAAAATACAAAATTTAGATTCTCCGATAAAAACTGGTCAAGGATTTAGGAATCCTTTGCCTGCGGCTTTGATTTCCAAACAGCTAGAAGAAAGGATTCTTGCTTTGCAGAGTGAAGTTCAACTTAACCATGTAAGCTTTGCAAGAAAATCTCTGACTTTTCAGCAAAGATGACAGATGAGAACCAAGAATCTGGAGTTCTGAGTTGTTTTCTAAAAAGTTAATGACATGGAGTAAGGAAAGGATGGGGAAGTATCCACAAGGCAAATCTGAGAGTAACAACAAATAGCAGTGTTACTATAATCTCAGAATGTATTCTCTCAATAGATTTTATGTTGCCTGTAGAAAAATAAGAAAAAGTTGTTTCCAAAATCGATTAATAACTTGAATGACCTACACATCAAACCACCAGGCAGTGAGGTCTCTGTGGTAGCAGCAGAAGTAAATTGGGCTTGGAGTCAGATGCTTAAGAAACTCATTTAAGCCTCAGTTTCCCCATCTATAAAGTGGAGTTCATATTAATAATAATTCCACAGCTTTATGGTGAGAATGAAGGAGCCCTGGGGCACAGCATTTGAGTGTTCAGCTGCTAACTGAAAGGTCAGTGGTTCAAACCCACCGGCTGCTGCTCTGTGGGAGAAAGATGGGGCAGCCTGCTTCTGTAAAGATTTACAGCCTTGGAAACCCTATGGGGCTGTTCTACTTCACCCTATAGGGTCACTGTGAGTCAGAAACAATGCAATGGCAACAGGTTTTAGTTTGGACAGTAAGAAGGAAATGAAACATTGCCTGTAAAGTGCTGAGAACAGGCTTGGAACACCTAGTAAAAGGTAGCTGTTACTATTTTTATCTATCTCATAGGTTTGTTTTAAGGGAAAACAAATACACTGTAAAATATTATTTTTAGTTTTATAAAGTATATTTCCTATAAGCTACATGTATTGTAAGTGGGGAAGGAATTCCTAATTCAAATGTTCACTTTCATCCAAAGGGAACCTCTATTTAAAAAAAAAATTGTTTTGCATCTAAAAAATTAGAATGTAAGACATGCTCCTCCTTCTATCAACTCCCTTCCCTCATCCTCATAATCACCCAGTTGTGCTGCGCTTCACTGAGGAGAACCGCTCCCACCCTCGCTCCCACAGAATGTCAGAGTGAAACACGATTTTACCCAGAAACTGCTTACCAGCAATCTTGGCAAAAACATTTGTGCTCATCTGTCAGGCTTCTAGGCCAAACATGACCATCTTCCAAAGCCGTAATAAAACATGAAATAAACCTTTCCATAAAATCTTTAATAAAGCTGTAAAAGTTAAATAGCTCCTAAGAAGCAACCATATAAAAGCCTGTAGCCCAGCTCTCAATCATTAACTTTCATTAGGACTTGGAGGAAAACCCAAGCCATCCTTCTAAGCTGCACAACTTACAGTGTGGAATTGAATCAAGGGTATTGTTCCCAGGACATTCTATACTTTGAAGCCAAAGGGATTTCACAATGGTTGCATTGTATTTCTATGATGATCAGATTCCTCTCACTGAGGTAAAATTAATTTGAGAAGAGACTTATTGAAACCCTTGGAATTTTTACATTTGGTTCGAGAAAAAAAAGGATTTTTTTTTTTTTTTTTTTTTTGCTTTTGCTTATTTCCCTAAGTGTGATGATATCAAGGGGTGCACATTTGATTTTGGCTATCCAGTATTCCCTTCTCCTTCCTAACAACACCCAATTTCCTTTCACGGGGATTCCATGCCATTGAATGTTGGGATAAGGAGGAGGTTATCCAAAAACAAAACAGGGTCTACCTTCCTCAAGGCGAGGATAGGGCATGTGACCAAATTAGACCAATCAGACTTTGCCTCCCAGGTCTGTGAATCTTGATCAGAGTGATAGATAACAACGGGGTGAAGTAGGGAGTAAACAGTTGGAGCTCACTTGTTCTCTCATTTCACAGTGACATCCTGTCAGGACTGTTGAATACTTCCTGTGGCCCACTCCCCTTCTTGTTGTCAGCTGCTGTCCAGTCGGCCCTTGACTCATGGCAACCCCATGCACAACAGAACGAAATGCTGCCTGGTCTGTGCCATCCCCCTGATCAGTTGCAAATCAGACTGTTGTGATCCACAGGGTTTTTGTTGGCTGATTTTCAGAAGTAGATCACCAGGTCTTTCTTTCTAGTCTGTCTTAGTCTGGAAATTCTGCTGAAACTTGTTTAGCATCACAGTAATACACAAGCCTCCACTGACCTAAGGGTGGTGTCTGGGTATAAGGGCATGGCTGAGACTCCAACCCAGGTTTCCCATATAATGGCAAGAATTCTACCACTGAACCACTTTTCCCCTAGATCTACTCTAATTCCTCTCCCCAACAGAGTCTAATTCTCTAGCCCTTTCTTTGATTTTCTAAGTACCCTATATCCTTCTAACAAATTCCTTTTCTGCTCAGTTTCTCTAGAGTTGTTAAGTATTGCTTGCGCCCAAGAATCCTAATTGCTGCCAAGTATCAAGTAATAACTGTCATTGATTCCTATGTATTTGCAAGAAAATAAACACACTTGGTGCAGAAAAATACCACCAAAAGTAACAATTACATAATGATAATTTGCCCAACTCTCTATTCCCTCCATCAAAAAAATAAAATCCATCCAGGATTTATTTATTAGAAATTAAGTGTACAAGAAATGAAATCCAATGGGTGTCAAAATTACAGAAAGTATTGAACAAAAGAAGAAGAAAAAAAAAAAACCTCATATAAAACATTTAACTAAGAAGGTATAGACAAGAAGTTTCTATTTCATATAAAATGATTTCAAATCCCCTAATAACTGAGAACTTCATATAAATATTTACCTAATGGCCTGAAAGGCACCAAGGAGAAATGAAATCCCTGTCAGTTGAAGCCTTATAGATTACAGTTGGTGGCTCCAAATTGTTTGAGGTTAAGAGAATTTATGATCTATAAAAGACTAGTATTGTTAGCCATTGCATAAAACAACTACATCTCACAGGCTCCTTTTTACTAGGAGTAGTTCTCTGGAGCCAAAATGATATACAAAATGGAATGCCAGCCTCTATACTTTGTTGAAATCCCTTCGCCTCTCAGGCCAAGTTATCTTAAGTGAAAAATCAGCTAGAAACTTGGGAAGTAAATTGGTATTTAATACAATTCCACCGATCCTTTCCCTCTTTCCCCTGAATTCCTCCTCACTGAAAGAAGAAATATTAATTAAGAAGAAGGAGGAGGATTGGTCTGAATACATGTGTGATGTATTCAATCCCTGACAGCCCATATGCTCTGTGGACCTCGCCACTGAGCCTGATGGAGCACCAGGCTGGAGAGCAGCTTGAAGCCATCACTGCTGGATAATGGCTCCTGTCTTTTTAAAACTCTCGGAGGTTCACATTGTCAATTTCCTTCCAGTTTCCAGTGGTATGAGAGACACCGCCAGTATAAATCTTGTTGTCACAAAAGAACAAGTTATAGTATATATTCAACCACACACACACAAAAACTTTCAAATAACATTAACTTAAACCCACAAAACCAAGGAGAGTCAGAAGCTGAAACCCTGTCCTTAAGTCACCCCCATTGTGTTTAGATCTTGAAGAATAGCAAACTTATAATAGGGTAGCACCAGGGCTGCCTCTACACAATATTAAGACAATAAGGCAAATTTTTAAAAAGCAAAAAAGTTAACAAACAAAAACCTCCAAGTTCAAGTCTGGTTTCAAAGAGAATACAAATCTGTCTCCTTCTGTGATTTTTCATCTCACTGTGTGGACCTGGACCAGACACACTGTTCCAATCCCCACAGAGTACCCAATGGTGGAAGAAATAGGAAGATAAAGCCTGGGGCCATCTGGAGGTTTCTTCTCCAGCATCATGAGGTCTAAGCTAAAGTTTATATAAAACGAGTGTTACTATTTTTTGGCTTAACCATGTATATCCTCTTGTGGTTCATTCAAGAGTCAAGTTTTCATTCTTTTCCAGGGTCACTTGATCTAAATTGTTAGGATGCCTGGCTCTCCTTGGAAATCCATTCTGAAGAACTACAGCCACTGTAAAATCTGAGACAGGAATGCAGCTTGTGAGGCAGGAAAGCTTAGTGGTTAAAGGCCTGGACTATAAAGTCAGAGAGACCTGGGTTTTAAACTCAAACCAGTAAGCACTTACCAAGTGTGTGAACATCCACCTCACAAGGCTGCCATGAGAATTAAATGAGATATTTGTGAATCCCTTAGCACTGTGCCTGGTGATTGGTAAACTCTCAATAAATGTCACTTATATCTGTAAGCATCAAACATTTCCAAAGAGGAAAATCAGACACGGCCTCTTTAAGAGCAACACTGAATGATGCTGAAGTTTTCTAGATATGTAAAGAATTTGTTTTCATTTTATGAAAGCTAACTTTCACACAGGTCAAAGTTTCAAAAGTGAATCATTCATTCCACAAATATGTCAACTCTGTGCCCAGGCACTGGGGATTCAAAGATGAACAAGATAGAAAGGGTGCCTGCCCTCTAAAACGTGACAGTCTCAGGGGATACAGACACAGGAACAGGCAATTACAGCAAGGAGCCTGGTCAGGGTCCCATCTCTCCCACACACATCCGAATGCTGTCCCACCCCCACCAGAAACCACACCGGATGCCCCTCCCCATGTTCACATTTCCACTTCCTGCCAACCCAGGGAGAGACTTGAAATCTTTGGCCCTAGCCTTCCTGGGACGTAAGGGCTTCAAGAAGAGCAAACAGCTTCTATTCAACAACTGAGCCTTAAACTGGACCTTTCTGTACCTCTTTCCTTAGTGAGGCAGGGATGTTGTAGAGAAACAGGAGCCTTTGTGCCTGAGAGGGGACAGAAGGTGTTTCATGAGTGATGGAGGATGTTGATGCTCATTTCCAAAGAGTATGATGCCCAGTGAAATGGGCCATTGCTCTCAAAAGGCTTGCCTGATAAGGATATTGCCCAACATCACTCTTACTCCCTCAAGCACCCAGCCACACAGAAATACCAGCAATTGATTCAACAGGATATTTTCTTGGTTAAGTGAGCCAGCCAGGAGACTTCAAAGAATAGTGCCAGGAGCAAGATAATAGTAGCTTATATGTTATTGAGCACATACTATGTAACAGCCACTGTTCTAAGCACTTTATTAATGGGTTTAATACTCATTGCAACATCATTTATTTGTTTGCTGGGGCTTTTATAACAAATTACCACAAACTGGATGGTTTAAACAACAGAAATTTATTATCTCACAGTTCTGGAGGCTAGAACTGTGAAATCAGGTGTTGGCAGGGCCAGGCACCCTCTGAAGCCTGTAGGGAAGATTGCTCCTTGCCTCTTCCAACTTCTGGTGGTTGCTGGCAATCCATGGCATTCCCTGGCTTGTGGTTGCTTCACTCTAATCTCTGACCTCTATCATCACATGGCACCCTCTCTGTGTATGTCTTCTTATAAGGACATCAGTCACTGGATTAGGTCCCACCCTACTCCAGTATGATCTCATCCTAACTAAGTACACCTGCAAAAACCCTATTTCTAAATAAGGTCCCGTTGAATTTTCTGGGACACTAGTAAACCCAGTACAGAACACAGGTCCTAGTATACAGAGGGACCTCAAAAAATAATAATAAATAATTGCTGAGTGGATGAAGAAATGATTGAGTAAAGGCTCAGAGCCGACCTATACTTCCAGCCTCAGCTCCTGCTGCTTCTCTGCCTCTCACCCACCCTTACCACTCACTTGCATTTAGTGTTTTTTTCACTCTTAATGATCATATCTTGAATCTATGCATCTCTGTGACTTTGTTTATGCTGTGCCCTGAGCCAGGTGTATCCTAACTGCCCTTTAGGGTCCAACTCGCCCCTCACCTCCCCATTAGGTTCATTTAGACAATACATACACACACACACCCCTCACACTCAGAGATTGCTCCCACTCACAAGGTCTATTAGTTGCCTAGGGCTGCTGTAACACACTATCACAGACTGGGTGGCTTAAAACAACAGAAGTTTATTTTCTCATAGTTCTTGGCTATAGATGTCCAAATTCAAAGTATGAGCAGGGGCATGTTCCCTCTGAAGACTCTAGGAGAGAATCCTTCTTTGCTTCTTCCTAACTTCTGGTGGTTCCTGGCAATTCTTGGCATTCCTTGGTTTGTAGATGCATCACTCCAATCTCTGCCTCTGTCTTCACCTTGCTGTCTTCCTTCTGTGCCTCTCTGTCTTGGTGTCTCTTCTTCTTTTATAAGGACACTAGTTATATTGGATTATGGTTCACCCTAGTCCAGTATGACCTCATGTTAGCTTAACTAATTACATCTGCAAAGATGATATTTCCAAATAAGTTCATAATCACAGGTACCAGGGGTTAGGACTTGAACATATCTTTTCGGGGTATGCAATTTAATTGATAACATAAGGGTACCGCAGAACTTTGCAATGTCCACCAACATTATATTTAGTTTGCTCTAGTTCTATAGGTTTCTCCATAGACCTTCTCTTAAGTCCTTGGGAAAAATGACTGTGTCTTCTTCATTTTATATCACCAGTATCTAATGAAGCACTTATCAGAATGGACACTCAATAAACGGTTGCTGGATAAATGATTGGATGAAGATGCTAATGTCAGTGTGCATGTAAACACAGTTTTATTTCTACTTCAACTAAGACTTGACTATGCATATACAAATCCAGTTCTCAAATGATGAGTCAATTACTTGGCTTTCAAACCACCAAGCACAGATGTCACACAGCTAAGTGAAGGCTGAAGCCAAAGTTCAAAAACAAGACATCCAAGGGGCAACATTATTAAAATGCAGTGGAGGTCCCTGCCACTCCCCAAATTCCTATTTGTCTGTGTGATGGGTAAGTGAGGTGAAGAGATGAAGAAATCAACAGCGTGATCTCAGCATTGAGGACTGCTATTTACATAACTGACATTGTCTTATAGCTTTGCTTCTATCATATCTGGAGTTCATTTCAAAATTAATAAACCTATTTATTCACTTTCCAATTGATTTAATTATGGGACATAGCATGGCAAAGAGGTTAAGAGCATGGGCTTTGGAATTAGAGAAATCATACATGCCCTAGTGTCTCCCGTCTTTAATGTGTACGTATGACATGTATGAGAGAGATATGCATAGGGTCACTGTGAGTTGGAACTGACTCAATGGCACCTAACAACAACAACAACATGACATGTATGTGTGTATATGTATGTGCATGCATGTATATTCTTACCTTTACCCCATACCCATTGCCATCAAGTTGGTTCTGACTCATAGCAACCCTATAGGACAGAGTAGAACTACCCCATAGGGTTTCCAAAGAGCAGCTGATGGATTCAAATTGTCAACCTTTTGGTTAGCAGCTACACTCTTAACCACTGTGTCACCAGGGCTCCCCTTTACCCCATTTCCTCCTCTTTTTACCATATTATTTCATTTCTATGATTGCCTTCATAGCAAGACCTCTCTAAAGATTTATTCACATACTTGCTCCACTTCTCACCTCACATTCTCTACAATTCGATACTGAACCCCAATTAGGTTTCTGTCCCTTCACATTGAATTGGGTTATGTCTAGCTCAACACTGTCTTCCATATTGTCATCTCCCTGTACTTATCTTACTTGACCAGCCAGTGACAACACATACACACACACACATAAAACCACCCTACTTTTTGAAGCACTTCTCTCTCCTCTCGGGTACTGTTAACCCCATTTTCTCTTAGTTCCACCTCTCCCCCTACCATCTCCCAGCCTCCTTCTAAGCCTCCTTTATTGATTCTTCTTCCTCTACTTGACCTTGAAATCCTGGTGTATCCCAGGACTCAGGCCTGGCTTTCCGTGCCTTTCTATCTGTCTCTATGTCATTGGGTCCCATCCCATAGTCTTAATGTCATATGTATGCTTATGATTCCCAAGTGTATATCTTCTTTCCTGACTTTGTCCCTGGACTTCTAATTTTTATAGCTAACAGCTCTCTTGCCAGAGAAAGACAGTCTAGAATAGAGGGTAAGCATGGGCCCTATAGAGCCAGAGTCCCTGGGTTTGAATTCAAGTTCTGCCACCTATTTGCTTTGGAACTTTGGCAAATTTATTTTTTCAATTTTCTCATCTATAAGATGGGAATAATGTCTCATAGGCTTCTTTTAAAGATTATATGTAAGAAGACATATGTAAGCACACAGTAGACATTACTAGAACTAGCAGTAGGACTATCTTCTCCTTGGTTGTCTAAGAGGCATCTCAAAATGTTTCAAAAACTCTGGAATGATTCTTCTACTAAAACTCATTTCAACTGTAATCATTTCACATCTATATCATATTGATTTTACTTTCTTCATAAAATTTATCACTATCTGAAATTTCTTCTGTTTAATTGTTCATTGTCTTTCCCACCCCTAGCTAGAATGTAAGCTTCATGAGGGCAGGGCCATGTTTGTCTTGTTCACTGCCATAATTCTACCACCTTGAACAGTGCCTTGTATTGACACATAGTAGGTGCTCAATACACAGCTACTGAATGAATGAATGAACAATATGACTTTGATTTGGTACCTACATCCTGCACTTACTAGTTATGGGACATTAGGAAAATACTTAACCTTTATGAGTCTCAGCTTTTTTCACCTTTTAAATTGGGTAGTATGCCTCTTTATAGGGTTATGTGACCATTAAATGTGCCTAACATGTTTCGTACAGTGTATGGCCCACAATAAGGTTTTATTGAATGGTTACAAAATAATGAAAACAATTATTACCATGAATTACAGAGAAATCTTTAAGAGTAATTGGGATTTTAAGAAATGGAAATCCAGACATAGCCGGAAAAAAAAAAAATGTAGTAGATAGGATCATGAGTTTCAGAACTGAAAGGAACCTTTAAGAAGAAACTTTTCTATTCCTTTCATCTAAAGCTTTTCTAGCCCTTTCATGTCCAAACTGATGCCTGGAGAACTTAGGTGTTTTGTCCAAGATCACAGAGGTGACTAGAGCTAAAATTAGATTCCAGGTCCCCTAACTCCAAGTCCATTAAACACCACATATAACTCTACTTTTTCCCCAATTATTTTGATATAATAACCCTACATATTTAAATGTACCTTATACATAAACTTCAGATTGAATTTATTTTTATATAAGATTATATCATCACCATTTAAAAGTATTTCTGTAGCTGGCAAGATGTAAGCCATGTAATATATATGTCTCATATTTCTCTTTCCCTTTTTTTCTTCATTCATTTGTTGACCACCCACTATGTGTTTGACACTGCTTGATGTGGAAGACAACAAGTGTAAGACACAGTCCCAACTCAAGTTATTCTGGGCATACCTAGTGGGGAAGATATTTATTCATGTATTTGGTCAGTAAACAAACATATTTTGATCCTCTACTCTATAGGGTCGCTATGAGTTGGAATCGACTTGATGGCAACAGGTTTGGCTTTTTTTTTTTTTCTTTTTCTTTTTTTGGTTTCCTCTATGTCAGAGACCTTGCTAGGTTTCAGAAATGCAGTGCCGAGTTAGGGTGAAGCTAGGCTGTTGTAACAAAGATGGCCAAAATAAGCTAGTGGTTTAATTCAGATTGACGTCTATTTCTTTCTCGTGTAACAATATGAGGCGAGTGTTCAGGTTGGCGGGTAGCTCTACTCCTCTTGATCATTTGGGGACCCAAGTCCCTCCCTTACCTCCTGCCATCTCCTAGGGCATGTTGATCCTCTGTATGGTGATAACTGGGTCACATTGGGTTCCAGCTGGCAGAAACAGGAAAGAGAATTAAAGGGGCACCTATTCTTTCTGTCCATATTGGATTTGTAGAAATTTAATCATACGGCCACACATAACCACAAAAGAGTCTGGGTAATGTATGTGGCTGAGCAGCCCTGTGCCTGGATACAAAAGAGGAGAATGGGAGGAGGAAGAGCCAACATAGCACCTAGACAGATGCACTATGCTGTCCCTTTGCAGAAAAGACCTGAAAAACTAAGTAAAACAGATACGATCATTAATCCTGGAACCAGTGAAAGGATAAAGAACTAGAACAAACACCAAATGAGAGAAGAAACTCATAGAAAACAGAGAACAAGGAGAGATATGGTGTGGAGGTCCCCTGCCAATTAACATGGCACAGTGTTGCCATCTTGAAACACAGTTAGCCATGAATCCAAAAAGGGAATACAGGAAGACAATTTCACTGAGCTCCCAACAGGAGACAGAGCACCCAGTAACCAGAGAAACATACTTTCCTATTACTTACCCTTCTAGAGAGTTGAAGCAAGAGCCCCACTAACACAGCAGACCCCACAACCAGTGTCCACAATACAAGCTCTCCCCCAACTCCCAGCATGACTCACCCCCCCCCCACCATGCAGATGATTTTCCTTTCCTTTTCTTTCTTTCTCTCTCTCACTGAGTCCTGTATGCCACCTCCCTTCCCCACCAGCCCCTGGGTCCACCCCACCCAACTCGCTGGACTCCACGGCGCCACTACCTTTTTTCTTTTTCTGTTTGTTCCTTTACTTCATTCCTCCTACCTAGCCCCATTCGCCACCTCCCCACTTCCCACCCGTCCCCATCGTGCCGCTGCAGCTAGAGATCCACCAGCCCACCACCACTTCCGGTCCTCTCCACCCACATCCACCGGCTCCCACCGCACTACCATTTTTTTTTTTGTTTCTTTTCTTACTACCTCCCACTTAGCCCCATACATGGCCTCCTGCCCTTCCCACCTCTCCCCGTTCACACTACCATTTTTTTTCCTTCTTTTCTTTCTCCCTCCCACCCAGCCTCTTATGCCACCTCCCCCTTCCCACCAGTTTCCACAGCACTGCTGCAGATAGAGTGCCACTGGCACACCAGCTCACTGCAGCCCTGGGTCACCCCACCCCCACTCACCCGCCCTCAACATGCTGCCATTTTTTTCTGTTCTTTTTTCTTTTCGTTTCCTTCTCCCTCCCACCTACCCCCCAAATGCCATCTCTTCCCCCTTTCTGCCAATCCCTAGGCCTGCCCCAACCCCACCCACTGGCTCACAACACTACCCTTTTTCCTCCTTTTTTCTTTCTTTTTCTCTCTTTTCTTTCTCCCTCTCACTTAGTCCCTTACTCATTCTTCCCCCCACCTCACCCCAGTGACCCCTGTTGTGCTGCCATGGCTAGAGTGACCCTGAGGCTCAGGCCCACCACCACACCCGGCCTGCCCTGCCCCTCCCATCCCGCCACTTAACCAGTTGTTCAACAGTGGGAAGCAAGCCACTATCACTCCCCTTCTGACACCCTAGCCCATCGGGCAAGAGACTGTGAATGCTCCCACACAGCTGAACCAACAGCAGGAGGCACATAATGCCTTACCTGTCCACCCTTAACCACCTTGCCAAATTAGTGTACAGCCAAGTGGGGTTTCCCTGCCTGCTGCTGCCCTGCCCACTTGGGTACGGTGATCATGTCCATAGATGAGTAAACAGCAAAGCATGTCTGGCCCACCTGCCTTAAAACAAAAAAGCAGGACAAAACAAATGAGCATACAATCAATAAATAAAGATACTTGAATGTCTCAGAGACAGCTGACAATATCAAAACGTATAAGAAAGCAAGACAAGATGGCTCCAGCAAGTGACCAAAATAAGGAACCAGATAACCTTGCAGTAGAAGAAAAGGTGTTGGAACTACCTGATATGGAATTTAAAAGACTATTTATGGATTTCCAAGAGATTAGGAAAGAGATCAAGGAAAACACAGACAAAACCAAGGAAAAAACAGACAAAATCAAGGAAATCAGACAAAACCAATGAAAACATAGCCAAAATTAAGGAAAACACAAAGTACCAGAAGAATTCAGAAAAATAATACAAGAACAAAATTTCGAAAGAAGTAATTAGAAATAATGTAAAAACAGCAATTAGAAATCTAAAAGATAAGAAAATTTCAGAAATGAACAACTCAATAGGTTTTAGGAGCAAATTTGAAACAATGGAAGATACAATCAGCGAGATTGAAGACAAATCCATAGATGCCATTTGTTTGAGGGAAAATTAGAATAAAAAATGGAGAAAACCTAAGAATTATGTGGGACACAATCAAGAACAAAAAATTTGCACATGATAGGAGTTCCAGAACAGAGGGAGAAAATGGAAAACATAAAGAAGGTTGTTGAAGATTTGATGGCAGAAAACTTCCCAAATACCGTCAAAGATGAAAAGCTGACCGTCCAAGAAGCTTAACAAGCCCCATATAAGATAGATCCCAAAAGAAAGTCACTAAGACATATAATCACACTGCCAAAACCAAAGACAAGGAACCCTGAGAGCAGCTCAAGAAGAATGAAAAGTCACTTAAAAAGGTGAAGCAATAAGACTAAATTCTGATTACTTGGCAGAAATTATGCATGCAAGAAGGCAATGGGATGACATATATAAAATATTGAAACAAAATAACAGCCAACCAAGAATAATACATACTGCAAAATTCTGTCTCAAATACAATGCTGAAATTATGACATTCCAAGATGAACAGAAATTAAGGAAATTTGTAAAAAAAAAAAAAAAAAACTAAATAAAATGAGTCCTTCAGTTAGAGAACCAACAGCAGATAGCAACTGGAGTCTAGGATACAGGACTGCATCAATCAGATACTAATCTAGATAAAGAACTCTCAATATTAAAATAAAGCTAAAAGACTTAAAACAGAAACAGAGATGTTAATCTGTAAATGACGACAATGTCAAACCAATAAAGGGGGAATAAATGGTGGAGGTACAGAACTTTCAAAGGGAGAGGAAATCAAGGTGATATCAAGTAATAAAAGACTGGTTCAAACTTAGGAAGATAAAGGTAAATTTCAAGGCAACTACAAAGAAAGTTCACAAACCTATTCATCAAAATAAAAAAAGAAAGAAAACTTACTAAACATAATACCTTTAATAACAAAAGAAATAAGAAGGAAATCCACAAACAAAAGGAACTCAGCACAGGAAAGCAAGGTGAACAAAGAAAACGTCAATACCACAATAAAAAGCACAACAGTAAGACAATAAACTCATTCCTATTGATAATCGCACTGAACATAAATGGCTTAAATGCACCCATAAGATACACAGAGTGGCAGAATGAATGAAAAACATGACCCATCAATATCCTGCCTACAAGAGACATACCTTAGACACAAAGACATAAATATATTAAAAATCAAAGGATGGAAAAAACATGTCAAGCAAACAGTAACCTAAAAAGAGCAGGAGTGGCAATACTAATCTCAGATACAATAGACTTTAAGGCAAAATCCACCATAAAAGACAAGGAAAGATATTATATAATGATTAAATGGACAATCCACCAAGAAAACATAACCTTAATATATTTCTATGCACCCAATGACAGGGCTCCAAAATACATAAAACAAACTCAAACAGCAATGAAAAGGGAAATTGACGGTTCCACAATAATCGTAGGAGACTTCAACACACCATTCTCAGTAAAAGACAAAACAAATAGAAAGAAACTTATCAAAGATGCAGAAGATCTGAAGGCCTTTCTTAGTTATCTATTGCTGCTGTGATAGGAATACCACAAATGGATTGCTTTAACAAAGAGAAATTTATTTCCTCACAGTACAGTAGGCTTAAAGTCCAAATTCAGGGTGTCAGCTCCAGGGGAAGACTTTTTCTCCGTCAGCTCTGGAGGACGATCCTTGTCCTCAATCTTCCCCTGGTCGAGGAGCTTCTCAGCTGCAGAGATCCCGGGTCCAAAGGATGCACTCTGCTCCCAATGCTGCTTTTTGGTGGTATGAGGTCCCCCCTCTCTACTAGCTTTCCATTCCTTTTATCTATTGAGAGATAGATAAAAGGTGGTGCAGACCACACCCCAGGGAAACTCCCTTTACATTGGATCAGGGATGTGACCTGCTAAGGGCCTTACAATCCCACCCTAATCCTCTTTAACATAAAATTACAATCACAAAATGGAGGACAACCACAGAATACTGGGAATTATGGCCTAACCAAGTTGATACACACATTGGGGCCGGGGGGGGGACATAATTTAATCCATGACAAGGCCACGATCAACCAACTTGACTTCATAGATATATATAGAACACTACACCAAACAGTAGCAAAGTATACATTCTTTTCCAACGCACATGGAACGTTCTGCAGAATAGACCACATTTTAGTCCACAAAGCAACCCTCAATAAAATCCAAAACATCAAAATAATACAAAGCATTATGTCTGATCACAACACCATAAACATACAAATCAGTAACAGGAAGAGCAAGGAAAAAAATCAAATACATGGAAACTTACTTAAGAACAACTGGGTAATAGAAGAAATCAAAGAGGAAATCAATAAATTCCTGGAATCTAAGAAGATTGAAAACACATCATACATCTTTGGGAAACAGCAAAGGCAGTCTTCAGAGGTCAATTTATACCAATAAACAAACACATCAAAAAAGAAGAATGTGCCAAAATAAAAACGTTAGCCCTAAACTCAAACAAATACAAAGAGAGGAGTTAAGAAGCCCACAGCCACCAGAAGAAAGGAAAAAATAAAGATTAGAGCAGAAATAAATGAAAAAGGGAACAGAAAAACAATAGAAAGAATAGACAAGACCCAAAATTGGTTCTTTGAAAAGATCAACAAAATTGAAAAACCATTGGCTAAACTGACACACACACACAAAAAAGACAGAAAGAAATAGAAGAGGAAGCAAATAACTCAAATTAGAAATGAGATGGGAGAACTTACAATAGGCCCAACTGAAATACTGAAATACCATAACAGAATACTGTGAAAAGTCGTACTCCAACAAATTTGAGAACCAGGAGGAAATGAACAAATTTCCAGAGACACACTATCTACCTAAACTAACAGAAACTAAGAAAATTTGAGCAGACCCATAACAAGAGAAGAGACTGAAGAAGTAATTTAAACAACTCCCAACAACAACAAAAGCTGTGGCACAAAACGCTTCACTGGAGAATTCTACCAAACACTCAGAAAAGAGCTCACACTAATACTACTCTATTTCAGAGCATAGAAAAGGAAGGAATACTCCTGAATTCATTCTATGAAGCCAGCATAACCCTGATAACAAAGCCAGGCAAAGACACCACCAAAAAAAAAAAAAAAGAAAAGAAAATTACAGACCAATATCTTTCATGAATATAGATGCAAAAATTCTAGTCAATAGAATTTAGCATTGCATAAAAATAAAATAAAAACACCAAGACCAAGTGGGATTCATACCAGGTATGCAAGGATGGTTCAACATTAGAAAATCAATCAATATAATCCACCACACAAATAGAAGAATCACCCGATCATCACAGTCGATGCAGAAAAGGCATTTGATAAACTCCAATGCCCATTCCTGATAAAAACTCTCAATAAAATAGGAATAGAAGGGGAAATCCTCAAAATAATAAATGGCATCAATGGCGCAGTGATTAAGCATTTGGCTGCTAACCAAAAGTTCAGCAATTCAAATCCACCAGCTGCTCCTTGGAAACCTTATGGGGCAGTTCTACTCTGTCCTGTAGGGTTGCTATGAGTTGCAATAGACTCAATGGCAACAGGTTTTCTTTTGTCTTTTTGGCTTTTTTTTGTACAAAAGCAACAGCAAACATTCTCAACAGAGAAAGGCTGAAAGCATTCCCCCTGAGAACAGGAACAAGACAAGTCCCTTATCACCACTCATATTTAACGTTGTGCTGGAAGTCCTAGCTAGAGCAATATATCAAGAAAAAGAAATAAAGGCCATCCAAATTGGAAAGGAAGAAGTAAAACTATCCCTATTCACAGATGATATGATACTATACATAGAAAGCCTCAAAGATCCCACAAGAACACTCCTGGAACTAATAGAAAGATTCAGCAGAGTAGCGGGATACAAGATCAACATAAAAAAATCATTTGGATTCCTATACACCAACAAGAGAACTTCGAAACGGAAAACAGAACCATTTATAATAGCCCCTAAAAAGATATAATACTTAGGAATGAATCTAACCATGGATGCAAAAGACCTATACAAAGAAAACTAAAAAGCACTATTGCAAGAAACTGAAAGAGTCCTACGTGTAGAAAAACATACCATGCTCGTGGATAGGAAGATGCAACATTGTAAAAATGTAGATAATATCTAAAGCAATCTGCAGATATAATGCAATCTTATTCAAATGCCAACAGCATTCTCTAAGGAGATGGAAAAACTAATCACTACCTTTATATGGAAAGTAAAGAGATCCTGGATAAGCAAAGAATTATTGAAGAAAAGGAACAAGTAGGAGTCCTCGTACTACCTGATCTCAGAACCTACTACACAGTCACAATAGTCCAAACAGCCTGGTACTGGTACAATGACAGACACATAGACCAATGGAACAGAATTAAGAACACAGGCGAAAATCCATCCACCTATGGTCAGCTGAAGCCCTGGTGGCACAGTGGTTAAGCGTTCGGCTCCTAACCAAAAGTTCAGCAGTTCAAATCCACCAATGGCTCCTTAGAAACCCTATGGGAGAAGTTTCTACTCTGTCCTATAGAGCCAGTATGAGTTAGGCAGTTCAAATCTACCAGTGGCTCCTTAGAAACCTTATATGGCAGTTTTACTCTGTCCTATAAGGTCAGTATGAGTCAGAATCAACTCAACAGCAATAAGCTTGGTTTTTTGGTTTATGGTCATCTGATCTTTGACAAAGGACCCAAGTCCATTAAATGAGGAAAAGACAGTCTTTATAACAGAAGGTTTTGCCCAAACTGGACGTTCATCTGTAAAAAAAAAAAAAAATGAAACAGGACCCATACCTCACACCATACACAAAAACTAACTCAAAATGGATCAGAAGCCTAAAACTAAAGCCAAAAATTATAAAGATTATGGAAGAAAAAATAGGGACAATGCCAGGGGCCCTAATACACGGCATAAATACAATACAAACCATAATTAACAATGCACAAATGTCAGAAGATAAACTAGATAACCAGGAGCTCCTAAAAATCAAACACTTATGCTCATCAAAAGACTTCACCAAAACAGTAAAAAGAGAACCTACAGACTGGGGAAAAAATTTTTGCTACGACATATCTGACAAAGGTCTAATCTCTAAAATCTGTTAAATACTTCAACAACAAAAAGACAAATTACCTAATAAAAAAATGGGCAAAGGATATGAAGACATACTTCACCAAAGAAGACATTCAAGCAGCTAAACAGACACATGAGGAAATGCTCATGATCATTAACCATTAAAGAAATGCAAATAAAAACTGCAATTAGATACCGTCTCACTCTGACATTACTGACACTAATTAAAAAGAGAGAGAGAGATGTTGGATAGGTCGTGGGGAGATTGAAACTCTTATGTATTGCTGGAGGGAATGTAAAATGATACAACCACTATGGAAAAAGAATCATGCCTCCTGGAAAAGCTAGAAATAGAAATGCCAGAGGATCCAGCTATCCCACCCCTAGGAATACACCGCAGAGAAATAAAAGCTGTCACATGAATAGACATATGCACACCCATGTTCACTGAAGCATTATTCACAAAAGAAAAAAATGGAAACAACCTAAGTGCCCATTGACAGATGGATGGATAAACAAATTATGGTACATACACACAATGGAATACTATGCAACAATAAAGAACAACGGTGAATCTATGAAACATCTCACAACATGGATGAATCTGGAGGGCATTACTCTGAGTGAACTTAGTCAATCACAAAGGGACAAATATTTTATAAGACCACTATTATAAAAACTCGAGAGGTGGTGCTAACATGGTGCTATATACAGAAGCACCACAGCAAAGACCCAAAAAATTAAGTAAAACAGAGACAGGTGCCAATTCTGGAACCCTAAGCATCAAATGTAGAGATAAAGAACTCAGCCAAGCACAGAATGGAATAAGAAACTGACAGAGAATGGGAGCGAGGAGAGATACATGAGGAGGTCCCCTATCAGCTAACACAGCCCAGATTCGCCACCTGGGGCTTCTGTCAGAGATTGGTAGACAGGAGATACAGGAAAGCAGCTTCACAGAGCTCCCAGCAGGAGACAGAGCATGCAGTAACCAGCGATATATGCTTTCTCAACCCCCACCCTTCTTTCCCCCTTTCGGCCTCCATCACTTCCCACCTACTGCAATCTCCTGGCTGAGAGGCACCGGCTCTGGCTCCATACCACTGGGATTCACCCTGTCCACACTGGCTGGCTCCGTCAGTGCTATTTCTTTGTTGCTGGCGTTGCTTTTTTTCCTTCTTCTGATTTCTTCCCTGGCTCTCACCTCCTCCCCCTCCTTTCTCTTGAACACCTGGCTCCAGGTGCCATCTTTGCTTCTTGAAAGGCTGTGAAGTGCCACTCAGATAGGGAACTGCTTCCCCGATTCACACCACCATGCTGGTGGGATCCCTGGGTCCTCTTATTGGTTTTGTTCTGTTTGTTTGTTTTCTTTCTTTCGCAGGTTGGGAATCCCTTCTAGCTGGGCTGTATTGCGTGGCTTGGGATTCACTTTCCCGGTCTGCGCAGCGCACTGGTGGGATCCCTGGGGATGTTTCTTTTTTATTTTTTTTTCTCTTTTTTCGTTTTTATCTCTCTTCATTTCTCAGTTTCTTGTCTCACTATACTTACCTTCTTTTCCCGTCTCCTGAATACTTGGTGTTGTGTGACATCTCTGCCCCTTCTAGGCAGGCTGTATTCTGTGGCCTGGGAACCACTCCCCAGTCTTCGCAGCTGCATGGTGGGATCTCTGGGGTTTTTTTTTTTTTTTTTCATTTCTTTTCAATTTTTATTTATTTATTTATTTATTCTTTTTCTTTTTTCCTTTTATATTTCTCTATTTCTTGGTTTCTTGACTCTACACTCCACTGGCAAGTTCTCTTAGGACCCTTATTGTTTGTTTGTTTTGGCTCCAGTTTCTTTCTGCTCTCTCTCTTCTTTCCCATACCCATCCTAGCTCCACACATCACAAATTTTCCCCTCCTTCCTGCCTACCTGCACTGTGTGCTGAACATCACATCCCCAAGCAGCACAGGCATGGCCAACCAGAACATGCCCTGAACTAACTCCTGGTCTGATCTGTTTGTCAGCATTACTATGTGCACAAAGAACCCATTCCATTTCCTCCCCTTCAACTGGACCTGCCCTCCTACACCATAGCTGAGCAACTGCCCTGCCCATTGGACAAGGAGGTGAGAACTATCATGTCCACAGAAAAGCAAACAACAAAGAACTCACAGCCCACTTGCTCAGGCATAACCAAATAAAACAAAAAAAAAAAAGGATGAAACAAATAAATCTACAATCAGTAAACAAATAAAATAACTACTGAATGTCCCAAAGACAGCAGATGACATCAAAACATATTTAAAAAAACAAGACAGGATGGCTCCAGTAGGAAACCAAAATAAAACAACAGATGACTTTCCAGTAGAAGAAAAGGCACTAGAACTACCTGATAGGGAATTCAAATCTTTAATATTCAGACATATTCAAAAGTTGAAGCAAAAAGCAGACAAAAATGAGGAAAAAATAGACAAATTTATGGAAAATACAGACAAAAAATGGAAGATTTCAGGAAAATAATACAGGAACAAAATGCCAAAATAAACTCACAACTAGAATTCTTACAAAAACAATAATTAGAGATCCAAGAGATAAACAACAAGATTTCAGAAATGGATAGTGTCATAGAAGGGCTGAGGAGCAGGTTTGAAACGATAGAAGACAGGACCAGTGAAATAGAAGACAAACACTTGGATACAACTTTGTTTGAGGAAAAATCAGAAAAAAAAGAATGAAGAAACCCTAAGAATTATGTGGGATCAAAAGCAAAAATTTGTGAGTGATCAGAGTTCCAGAACAGGGAGAGAAAATGGAAAACACAGAGAGGATCATTAGAGAATTGCTGACAGAAAACTTCCCTAATATCATGAATGATGAAAAACTGACCATTCAAGAAGCTCAACGAACCCCAAAAGAAAATCACCAAGGTATATCATAATCACATTCACTAAAACCAAAGACAAAGAAAGAATCCTGAGAGCAGCTCAAGAAAAATGAAAAGTCACATACAGAAAAGAAACAAGACTAAGCTCTGACTATTTGGCAGAAACTGTGCAGGCAAGAAGGTAATGGGATGATATATATAAAACCTTGGAAGAAAAAAAATGCCAACCAAGAATAATATATCCTGCAAAACTCTTGTTCAAATATAGTGGTGAAATTAGGACATTTCCAGATAAACAGAAATTAAGGGAATAAGTACAAACCAAACCAAATTTACAAGAATTATTAAAGGGAGTCTTTCAGTTTGAGAACAAACAACACCAGACCACAACCTGAAGCTAAGACATGAGATTGTATCAGCCGGATACTAACCTAGGAAATGAATTCTCAGGGACTATCTAAAACCAAAAAAATTACAACCAGGATTCAGAGAGGTTAATCTGTAAATGACAATAACATCACAACAATAAAAGAGGGGATAAACAGTGCAGGCATAGAACTTCCTAATGAAGAGGAAGGCGAGGCGATTCCAAGTAATAATAGACTGGTTCAAACATAGGAAGATAAGGGTAAATTTTGAGGTAACCACAAAGAAAGTTAACAAACCTACTCATCAAAATAGCGTCAGTAAGTCTCATTAAGAACAAAATCTACAAAAACAAAAGAAAAGAAAAAAAAAGTCACAAACAAAAGGAATTCAGCACAGGAGAGAAAGAGGAACAAAGAAAATGTCAGTACCACAATAAAAAGCACTACAAAATGACAGCAATAAACTCATACCTATCAATATTTACACAGAATGTAAATGGCCTAAATGCACCCATAAAGAGACAGAGAGTGACAGAATGGATTATAAAAAAACAGGACTCATCAATATTCTGTCTACAAGAGACACATCTTAGAAACAAAGATGTAAATTTATTGAAAATCAAAGGTAGAAAAAAATATACCAGGCAAATAGCAACTAAAAAAGAGCAGGAGTGGCAATACTACCCTCAGATAAAATAGATTTTAAAGCAAAATCCACCATAAAAGACAAAGGAGGTCACTATATAATGATTAAAGAGACAATCCACCTTGAACACATAACCATAATAAATAGCTACGCAGCCAATGACAGGGTTCCAAAATACATAAAACAAACTCTCACAGCACTGAAAAGAGAAATTGACAGTTTGACAATAATAGTAGGAGACTTTAATACATCACTCTTGGAAAAGGACAGAACACCTAGAATGAAACTCAGCAATGATACAGAAGAGCTAAAGGGCTCAATCAGTCAACTTGACCTCATAGACGTATATAGAACACTCCACCCAGCAGCAGCAAAGTACACATTCTTTTCCAATGCATATGAATCATTCTTCAGAATAGACCACATCTTAGGCCACAGAGCAACCCTCAACAAAATCCAAAACATTGAGGTAAAACAAAGTATCTTCTCTGACCACAATGCCATCAAGGTAGAAATTAACTACAGGAAAAGCAAGGGAAAAAAATTGATTACATGGAAACTGAATAATGCCCTGCATAAAAACTACTGGGTAATAGAAGAAATCAAAGAGAAAATCAGTAAATTCCTAGAATCAAAGAAGAGTGAAAATACATCATACCAAAACCTTTGGGAAAAAGCAAAGGCAGTCCTCAGAGGTCAATTTATAACAATAGATGCACACATCAAAAAAGAAGAAAGGGACAAAATAAAAGCATTAGCTGCACAACTCAAACAAAGAGAAAGAGAACAGCAAAAAAGCCCACAGCCACCAGAAGAAAGGAAATAATAAAGATCAGAGCAGAAATAAATGATATAGAGAATAGAAAAACAATAGAAATAAAAGGATCATAACAGAGTATTATGAAAAACTATACTTCAATAAATTTGAACACCTAGAGGAAATGGACAAATTTCTAGAAACACTCTACCTGCATAAACTAACACAAAATGATGTTGAAAATATGAACAGACCCATAACAAGAGAAGAGACTGAAAAGGTAGTAAAAGAACTCCCAACAAAATAAAAGCTCTGGCCCAGAGGCTTCACTGGAGAATTCTACCAAACATTCAGAGAAGAGCTTACACCAGTACTATTAAAATTGTCTCAGAACATAGAAAAGGAAGTGAACTAAATTCATTCTATGAAGCCAGCATAACCCTGATACCAACACCAGGCAAAGACACTACAAAAAAAGAAAATTACAGACCAATATCTCTCATGAGTATAGATGCAAAAATTCTCAACAAAATTCTAGCCAATAGAATTCAGCATCATATCAAAAAAATAATACATCACCATCAAGGAAGATTCATACTAGGTATGCAAGGATGGTTCAACATTAGAAAATCAATCAACATAATCCATCACATAAATTAAAGGAAAAGAATCACATGATCATCTCAATCAACAAAGAAAAGGCATTTGACAAAGTCCAACACCCATTCCTGATAAGAATTCTCAATAAAATATGTATAGAAGGGAAATTTCTCAGCATAATAAAGGGTATCTATGCAAAACCAACACCCAGTATCATTCTTAATGGAGAGAGGCAGAAAACATTCCCCTTGTAAACAGGGACAAGACAAGAATGACCTTTATCACAACTCCTATTTAACATTGTGCTGGAAGTCCTAGCTAGAGTAATAAGACAAGATAAAGAACTAAAGGGCATCCAAAATGGTAATGAAGAAGTTAAACTATCTCTATTTGTGGATGATATGATACTATACATAGAAAACCTAAAAGACTCCACGAGAAAACTGTGGAACTAACAGAAAGATTCAGTAGAGTAGCAGAAGACAAGATACACACACAAAAATCAGTTGGATTCCTATACACCGATAAAGGGAATGATGAAAAGGAAATCAGGAAAACCATACCATTTATAATAGCCCCTAAAAAAATAAAATACTCAGGAATAATTCTAACCAGGGATGTAAAAGACCTGTACAAAGAAAAATACAAAACACTACTGCAAGAAACCAAAAGAGATCTACATAATGGAAAAACATACCATGCTCATGAATAGCTAGACTCAACATTGTGAAAATGACAATTCTACCCAAAACAATTTACAAATACAATGCAAACCCAATCCAAACACCAACAACATTCTTTAAGGAGATGGAAAAACTAATCATTAACTTTATAAGGAAAGGAAAGAAGCCCAGGTTAAGTAAAGCACTATTGAAGAAGAATATAGTAGGAGGACTTACACTACCTGATCTCAGAACCTACTATACAGCTACAGTAGTCAAAACAGCCTGGTACTGGTACAACAACACATACATTTGACCAATGGAAGAGAATTGAGAACTCAGCTGTAAATCCATCCTCCTACGGTCACCTGATATTGGACAAGGGCCCAAAGTCCATCAAACTGGGAAAAGACAGTCTTTTCAACAAATGGTGCTGGCAAAACTGGATGTCCATCTGCAAAAAAAAAAAAAAAAAAATGAAACAGGACTGATACCTCACACCATATGCGAAAACAAATTCAAAATGGATCAAAGATCTAAATACAAAGCCAAAAAGGGTAAAGTTCATAGAAGAAAAAATAAGATCAATGCTAGAGGCCTAATACATGGCATTAACAGGATACGAACCATAACCAACAACACACAAACTCCAGAAGATAAGCTAGATAACTGAGATCTTCTAAAATTAAACATTTATGCTCATCAAAAGAATTCATCGAAAGAGTAAAAAAGAGGACCTACAGACTGGAAAAAAATTGGGGGCTATTACAAATCAGACAAAGGCCTAGTCTTTAAAATCTGTAGGAAAATCCAACACTTCTACAACAAAAAGACAATCCAATTAAAAAATGGGCAAAGGAAATGAACAGACCCTTCACCAAAGAAGACATTCACGCAGCCAACAGACACATGAGGAAATGCTCACGATCACTAACCATTAGAGAAATGCAAATCAAAACCACAGTGAGGTACCAACTCCTCACCCGGCATTACCGGCACAAAAAAGAAAAAAAGAACAGGAAATAAATGTTGGAGAGATTGCGGGGAGATCGGAACTCTTATGAACTGCTGGTGGGAATGCAAAATGATACGACCATTTTAGAAAATCATATGGTATTTCCTTAGAAACCTAGAAACAGAAATACCATATGATCCAGCAATCCCACTCCTAGGAATATACTCTACAGAAATAAGAGTTGTCAGATGAAAAGACATAGGTACATTTATGTTCTTTGCAGCATTGTTCACAACAGCAAAAGGATGGAAACAACCTAGATGCCCAACAACAGATGAATGGATAAACAAGCTATGGTGCATATACACAATAGAGTATTATGCAACAATAAAGAACAATGATGAATCTGTGAAGCATCTCATAGGTGAATCTGGAGGGCATTATGCTGAGTGAAATAAGTTAATCACGAAATGACAAATATTGTATGTGATCACTACTGTAAAAACTCATGAAAAGGTTTACACACAAATAGAAACAATCTTGACGGTTACGAGGGAGAGGAAGGGTGGGGATGGAACAACACTAAATAGACTATAGATAAGTGGTAACTTTGGTGTAAGACAGTACACAACACTGGGGAAGTCAGCACAGCCGTAGTGGAATAGACACATCCAAAGGCCCACCGAATTGCTGGGCTGAGGGCTGTGGGGACCATGGTCTCCAGGACCATCTAACTCAATTGGTATAACGTAATTTATAAAGAAAACGTCCTCTACTTAAGTGAGTAACGTCTGCGATCTTAAAAGCCTGTGAGAGGTCTTCTAATATACTCCACTGCTCTCACCCCTTCACAAGCAAAGGAGAATGAAGAAAACTAAAGATACAACTACGACCGCTTCCAAAAGATTCAGTCCAGTACAATTAGTTGGTGCCCAGCTACCACCACTGACTGCTCTGACAGGGATCACAATAGAGGGTCCTGGACAGAGCTGGAAAAAAATGTAGAACAAAATTCTAACTCACAAAAAAAGACCAGACTTACTGGCCTGACGGAGACTGGAGAAACCCTGAGAGTATGGCTCCTGGACACCCTTTTCGCTCAGTAATGGAGTCACTCCCTAGGTTCACTCTTCAGTCAAAGATTAGACAGGCCCATAAAACAAAATGAGACTAAAGGGTCACACCAGCCCAGGGGCAAGGGCTAGAAGGCAGGAGGGGAGAGAAAACCTGGTAATAGGGAACCCAAGATGGAGAAGGGAGAGTGTTGATGTCATGGGGTTGTTAACCAATGTCATAAAACAATATGTGTGCTAACTGTTTAATGAGAAATTAGTTTGTTCTGTAAACCACTGAAGGTACAATAGAAAAAAAAAGAAAAGGTTTATACACAGAAAAAAAGCAATCTTTAATGGTTATGAGGGAGGAGAGGGATGGAGAGGGAAAATTACTAACTAACTAGATAGTAAAAAGAGTGTTAACTTCAGTGAAGGGAAAGACAACATACAATATAGGGACAGTTGGCACAAATTAACCAAGGCAAAGTCACAGAAACTTCCTAGACACATCCAAACACCTTGAGCAACTGAGTTACTGCAGCAGAGGACTGGGGACCATGGTTTATGGGGACATGCAGGTCAACTGGAATAACATACTTCATAAAGAAAATGTTCTACATCCTACTTTGACGAGTAGCATCTGGAGTCTTAAAAGCTTGCACACAGCCAACGTCTTTTGGTCCCATCCCGTCCAGAGCAAAGGAGAATGAAAAAAAAACAAAGACACAAGGAAGATATTAGTCCAAAACACTAATGGACCACACGAACCACAGCCTTCACCAGCCTCAGCCCAGAAGAACTAGACAGTACTAGGTTATTGCCACTGACCACTCTGACAGGAATCACAATAGAGATTCCCAGACACAGTGGGAGAAAAATGTAGAACAAAATTCATAAAAAGATGACCAGACTTACTGGTCTGACAGAGACTGGAGGAACCTCCGAGACTATGGCCCCCAGGCACCCTGCTAACTCAGAACTGGAGCCACTCCCTAAGTTGACCTTTCAACCAAAGATTAGGCTTATAAAACAAACAGTAACACACATAAGGAACAAGCTTTTTAGTTCAGTCAAGTATACAAGACCAAATGGGTAACACCTGCCCAAAAGCAAAGATGAGAAGGCAGGAAGGGACAGGAAAACTGGACCAACGGACACAGGGAACCTAAGGTAGAAACGAGGAGAGTGATAACATACTGCAGGGATTGAAACCAATGTGACGAAATAATTTCTGTATAAATTTTTTAACAAGAAGATAATTTCCGCTGTAAACTTTCACCTAAAGCACAATAAAATTAAAAAACAAAACAAAACATATTCATCACTGTGCTAGGATGAGTCCAGACAATGCACAAGGCTGCACCAGGAGTGGGCACCCTGTTTGGGGCCCTGAAAGCACCTTGGACTGAAGCAGGTACTTCACTAGAAACTGTGCCAGCCAGGTGGGGAAATTATCAGAAAGCCTTAATGGACAAGGGTTGCATGCTCCAAGGCCCAGGTTAGTTCCATGTTAGTTGTCACCTCCAAGGATATCTATGACCTACCATTGATGGTCCTCTGCCAGTTGTTACTGCACAACGCCAAGGGAAGTGAGCATGGTCAAAGCCCTCAGGTCATTGGTCGGCAGGTGCATTTCCTCATCCCAGTTCTATCATGAACTTCATTCTTGAAACAAAGCAAACAAACAAATAAATAAAAGAGGAGAATGGGCTTGGATGAACAGGTAAAAGTCTTGGCCTCAGTGAAGAAAACCATACCATATCCCAGTCTTTATGCGCTCCCAATCTAGACGGAAAATTATCAAATCCTTTATGGTATATTTCATGGAGGAAAAGTACCTGGGTCCATGCAAGTGTAGAATGGGGAACCGAACTGGGCATGGCCAGAGCAACTGAGGCAGAAGCAACAGCCCACGGAAAGCCCTGGCAACAGACAGAAAGGGGCAGTTTAGGAGCTGAGGACCTGGAGCCAGGCTACTGTGTTTGAGTCTTAGTTCCAGCACTTGAAAAAACAAAATTGCTATCCAGTTGATTCTGACTCATGGTACCCCAAGTGAGTCAAAGTAGAATTGTGTTCCATAGGATTTTCGATGGCTGATTTTTCAGAATTAGATTACCAGGCCTTTCTTCCAAGGTGCCTCTGGGTAGACTAGAACCTCCAACCTTTTGGTTAGCAGCTGAGCGTGTTAACTGTTTGCACCACCCCGGGACTCCCAGCACACTAGTACGGCCCTGAAACCCAGGTCTGATGTTGGATAGATACCATTGTAATTGTAATGTTTTCTAACCATAGCGATAAGAAGAAAGTAACTATTTTATGAACTCATGTTTGAAGTACAGAAGTATTTGATTGACTGAAAGGGCATCTTTGTTTCAGGAAAGTGAGAGTGAGGACATTTCTTTAGGAAGTGAAAAATATTCCTACATGTTTAATACACGCATGAAGTGCCCAGGTCTAAGACTACAATTTAAGAGTAAGGTTGTCAGATAAGATAAGGGATACCAGCTAAGTGTGAATTTCTAATAAAAAAAAAAAAAGAAGAATTTTTTTTTTTTTACATGGGACATACTTACACTAAAAAAAAACTATTTGTCATTTTTTTAATTAAAATTTAACTGGGCCTCCTGTATTTTTATTTGCTAAATGCAGCCACCTTACTTAAAAGTCTATCAGAAAATAAATCTGTCTTCTTATTCATTTGTTTTACCTGTCTTGGTGCTGAGATATTTGAATTTGCAACCCTTGTGGAGGTGCAGGAAAAGGGAAAGAAAAAGCCTTAGAGACCAGGAACTGTCAGAGGGCATTTGGCAGAGGCTACAGAAAAGCCATCTCCTTAAATATAGATGGTAAAGGCTCTATTTATAATCTGGACACGGACATAGAGTAAGTGCAGAGGAAAAGAATGAGGATTCTTTTCAGTGGGGACCTGGATAGCCAGAGGGAATGATTTCTGCATGAAAACATCAGAGACCGTAAGTACGGGATCAGCAGAAGGTGGACAATTACAGGAAAAAACAAATCTGAACCAGAACAGGACAGAGGCAATTCCCTAAGCCACACCTGATGAAAGATTTCAGCAAATTCTTATGAGGAACAGTAAAAAATTAATACTGCAATGTAGTCTCTCTGGTTGCTTATGATTATATTTGTGCTCATTGTTAAGTAAACTAGTTATGATCCCCACTCCAAAGACCATGTTCATTGGTTCTCAATTAATCCTCAGTTAAAGAATCACTTTGGAAGAAGGATTCTAGATACGTATCTGGGCTGGATGTGTCTGGGTTCTACCTGAGGACTCTAGTCGAGACTTGGGCTCCCGGAGTAGGTAATATTTGAGAAGCAGTGCCCCGAACAGAACGCTGATTAAGAAGCTGATTTCTGTCTCGCATTAAGGAATGGGAATGTGAGGGTAAGAACAGGAGCATCCCTGCCATCCAGTGACCTACATTGAGTGGGTAAAGAAGGAAGCTTGAATAAATTGTTACAATACAGTGTGTTAAGTCTGTGATTCACTAGAAAAGGATACCGTGTTTGGTAGAGAGTCAGGAAAAGCTAGGGAAACCCTCAATGAGATGGATTGAAACAATTGCCACAACGATGGATTCAAATATACCAACGATCATGAAGATGGTGCAGTACCAGTACCAGACAACATTTCATTCAGTTATAACAAGGTCACCGTGAGTAGGAGCCGACCTGACTGCAACTAACGACAATAATAAGTCTGTGATCAAGGTGAGTGCTGGATGTTACAAGGAAGGGAAATCTGTTTGGGATTTTCTGGGAAGACTTCCTTAAACAAGTAACACCTGAACAGAGTCTTGATGGATAAATAGAAGTTAATCAAATGAGGAAGGGGTACATTCCAGGCAGGGAGGCTGTTATTAGCAAACCCAGAGACAGGGAGAGCCAGGGCACAGCCTAGAAGGCACTTAATTGGCTGCCAAGTGCCCAGCAGGGAGAGCTGAGAGATCAGGCTGGAGAAACAAATAAAAGCAGGTTACCAAGACCTTGTATGCAATGTTATAGAGCTCAGAATTTCTTATGTAACAAGAAGCCACCAAAGCATTTTAAGTATGAGAGTGAGTGATGAGGCTTAGTTTGAATTTTAACTGGACAGTAAGGAAGGAGTCCACCACCTGCCAGTTTATTCTACTGTGGCGACTTGCATGTTGCTATGAATGTAGAAACTATGCCACCAGCATTTCAAATACCAGCAGGGTCATCAGGAGCTTCTAGACTAAGACAGACTAGGAAGAAGGGCCTGGTGATCTGCTTCCAAAAATTATCCAATGAAAACTCTATGGACCACAACAGGATACTGTCCAACAAAGTGCTAGAAGATGATCCCCCGAGGTTGGAAGTTACTCAGCATACACAGTGGCCACAATGGACTTGAGTATATCAATGATTGTGAAGATGGCACAGGACTGGGCAACATTTTTTTATGTTGTACACGGGGACACCATGAGTCAGAGCTGACTCAAAGGAACTAACAACAACAAAGACAGAGTAGTGGTGCCAGGGAAACCATTTATGAGGTTATCACAAGGGTCAATGTGAGGGGTGACCAGGGCTCAAACCAGAACAGTGTGAAAAGGAAAGGGAAAGAATAGGTGGATTTAATACATAATTAGGAGATAAAACCAATAGGAAGTGATGACTGATTGAATGAGGGAATATGAGGAGTCTTGGATGAGATTAAGAAGCCAAGGATGACTTCCAGCTTGAATGATTAGGTAATGCCAACTAAAATAGGGAATACCAGAGAGGATAGAAGATGAATTTGGCCTTGGGCGTACCAAGTTTCAAATGCCTGTGGAATATCCAGATGGAGAGTATACAGGAGGCAGGGTTGTTTGAAAGGCCTTCAAACGCCGGGGCACTCTTATTTCTGGAAGCCCCATCCTACATCACAGCAAGCATACTAAAATTCACCCATATCCCACATTAAATATAGCTTTTTTTTCATAATAGAAAATTAAGAAGATTCTTATAATTTTGCTTTTTGAAATTATCTACAACTCATTTAATTTTTGATTGGTTATGATTTTTTCAATTGTCTGCAAAATTGACCTTTTTAAAATATGTTCACTTTTGTAATGAAATTGGCATAATATTATGTTTTTAATAGCATTTATTAATTTTGTTTTCACATATTGAAGTGAGAACCTTTTTTTATTTAGGTCTCAGAAGTGTTGCTAGGCCCTTGAGAAGCTCACAGGCCACAGGCACCAAGCCCATCATTCCTAATATAAACTGCCTTGAGAGCAGGCAGTCAGACATATAAGTCAGCTGCTTAGAAAAGACAGACTTTTGCAAGGTAAAAATAGATAAATTCTAGGTAAATCTACGAGTAAATTGCTTAGGGAAAACATAAATTTAAACGAGAACACCAACTTCTAAGGGGAGGTTGGAGGAAAGAGAATTTCACACAGGAAATGGTAAAGATGGCAAGAAAAGTAGGAAGAGAATGAGACCAGACAGCCAAGGGAGCAGGGAAGCTCACAAATTGGTAATTCAAGCAATATGTCCAATGAAGGCAAAAGCCCATCCAATAAAACAAGGACTGAATGTCTCTGAAAGATTGGGTTAGTGATCTCACTAGGTTGGGGAGGCTATAGTTGAGGTCAAAGGGAGCATCGCCAGGGACTAACTAAAAAAGGTCAAAGGGAGCATCGCCAGGGACTAACTAGTTGCTGTTAATTCTGACTCACGGCAATCCCACAAATGTCAGAGTAGAACTGTGCTCCATGGGGTTTTCAATAGCTGATTTTTCCAAAGTGTATCACCCGGCCTTTCTTCCAAGGCACTTCTGGGTAGACTAAAACTTTACTTCATCCTATCAGTTAGCAGCTAAACATGTTAACTGTTTGTACTACCCAGGAACTTATCACCAGGGACAGAGGTAAATACAGGCGGTTGAGGAACAACAGGGAGGTGAGAAAGTAGAAGCAGTGGCTGTAGAAATTTAAGTGCTATAGGACAAAGAGAGATAGGGCAATATTTGGGGCAAGACATAGCAGAAACGAAGGTGTTCATGAATAAGAAAGACCTGAGCACTTTTCTGAGAGAAGGAGAAATCTCCATGAGAGGTGTAAACATTAAAGTTAATAGATAAAAGGGTGAACTTGTTGGAATGATGGCCTGAAAGAGTAGAAAGGTATGGAGCAAGAGACCTGATCAGGGTCCCCCCTTAAATGGCTAGAAGGATGTCTTTTATCTTGGGAATATGGTGTAAAGATGTACTAATTTGTCTGGACTTTAGCATATGCTAAATCGTACCATTATTTCTCTATGTCTGAATGAATTCTGTTCAGCAACAGTACTGTACTGCCCAGAAAATACTCAGACCACAAAAAAAAAAAAAAAAATAGGACTTAACCTAGCACTTTGCACTTTGTTCCACTCCTAGTAGAAAACAGACCTTTTACAGTTAAGGGCCCTAAGAGATTTTGTGGAAAGTTCTCTATCTTTTTGTTTTAAAAGAACAAATTGCCAGTACCTATATTTCTGTTTTCCAAAGACATAATAATGGCACAGATTCTCCACATTCCAAGAGCAACAGCAGCTCTTTCCACTAATTCACACCGTTAGAAAAGAGAAGAGGTGGAAAAAGAGGAAGGGGTATCATCTAAAATAAATTGAATTCACCTTCCTAATCAGTTACGTATCAAGCATCTGAAAGTTTATCCAAACCCTGATTGGCCCTATTTATAGCATTCACTCATTCAACAAACATGCATGGAGTCACTTCCACTAGCCAGGAGCCATAATCAGCATTAATGCTTTAGGTTCCCATGGGAAGTAACAAATTTTGGATGAACACTATTCAATATATAAAACGGTTATCTCCTTTTTGCCCTTAAATGCTTCCTTGCAATCTCAAGGGGTGTCCCACTGGTCCACAGCTCTACAGTTTGATGAACAACTCTCAGCTGATCCTATTCCAAGTTTATCCTCCCAGCCTCAGAGCATATACAGGTAAAGTTCACTTTGAAAGACTCAGGTTGGCTCTGGGATGGGAGTGGTTTGGAATTGGTTCTGTGTTGTGAGCTGCAGAAGATAAGAAATGAGCAGACTGACATGATCTTATATCTGTTGTTATGTACCACAAAGTCGGGTTCAACTCATAGCAACCCTATGTACAACAGAAAAAACACTGTCCTGTCCTGCACTATCCTCATAATTGTTGCTATATTACAGTACATTGTTACAGCCACTGTGTCACTTCATCTCGTTGAGGGTCTTCCTCTTTTTTGCTGACACTCTACCAAGCTCCAGGGACTGGTCTCTCCTGACTACATGTTCAGAGTAAGTGAGTGGCAGTCTTGCCATCCTTGCTTCTAAGGAGCATTCTGGCATACTTCTTTCAAGACATTTGTTCATTCTTTGGCAGTCCATAGTATATTCAATATTCTTTGCCAACGCCATAATTCGAATGCATCAATTCTTCTTCAATCTTCCTTACTCATTGTCTGGCTTTTGCACGCGTATGAGGCAATTGAATACACCATGGCCTGGGGCAGGCACACCTTAGTCCTCAAAGTTACATCTTTGCTTTTTAACACTTTAAAGAGATATTTTACAGAAGTTTTGCCAAATGCAATGCGTCTTTTGATTTCTTGATGGTTGCTTCCATGCATGTTCATTGTGGATCCAAATAAAATGAAATCCTTGAAAATGTCAATCTTTTCTCCATTTATCATGATGTTGCTTATTGGTCCCCACTTGTGTCTGTCAGCTTGTCATCCTGTGGGGACTTATGTGTTGCTGTGATGCTAGAAGCTATGCCACCAGTATTCAGGTATCAGCAGGGTCACCATGGAGGACAGTTTTCAGTTGAGCTTCCAGACTAAGACAGACTAGGAAGAAGGACCTGGCAGTCTACTTCTGAAAAGAAATTAGCAAGTAAAAACCTTATGAATAGCAGCAGAACATTGTCTGATATAGTGCCAGAAGATGAGCCTCCCAGGTTGGAAGGCACTCAAAAGATGACTGAGGAAGAGCTGCCTTCTCAAAGTAGAGTCCACCTCAATGATGTGGATGGAGTAAAGCTTTCAGGACCATCATTTGCAGATGTGGCACAATTCAAAATGAGAAGAAATAGCTGCAAACATCCATTAATAATAGGAACATGAATGTATGAAGTATGAATCTAGGAAAATTGGAAATCATCAGAAATGAAATGGAACCCATAAACATTGATATCCCAGGCATTAGTGAGCTCAAATGGACTGGTATTGGCCATTTTGGTTTGGACAATCATATAGTCTACTACCCCGGGAATGACAACTCGAAAAGGAAGGGTGTTGCATTCATCATTAAAAAGAACGTTTCAAGATCTATCCTGAAGTACAACGCTGTCAGTGATAGGATAATATCCATACACCTATAAGGAAGACCAGTTAATACGACTATTATTCAAATTTATGCACCAACCACTAAGGCCAAAGATGAAGAAACTGAAGATTTTTATCAGCTTCTGCAGTCTGAAATTGATTGAACATGCAATCAGGATACATTGATAATTACTGGTAATTGGAATGTGAAAGTTGGAAACACAGAAGAAGGATCGGTAGTTGGAAAATATGGCCTGGGTGATAGAAACAACGCCAGAGATCGAATGATAGAATTTTACAAGACCGATGACTTCTTCATTGTAAATACCTTTTTTCGGTAACGTAAAGGGCAAACACACACATGGACCTCACCAGATGAAACACACAGGAATCAAATCAACTACATCTGCGGAAAGACAATGGAAAAGCTTAATATCATCATTCAGAATAAGGCCAGGGCCCGACTGTGGAACAGACCATGATATGAAAGTTCAACCCAAAACTGGAGAAAATCAGAGCAAGTCCATGAGAGCCAAAACGTGACCGTGAGTATATCCCACCTGAATTTAGAGATCATCTCAAGAATAGATTTTACGCGTTGAACACTAATGACAGAAGACCAGACAAGTTGTGGAATGACATCAGGACATCATACACGAAGAAAGCAAAAGGCCATTGAAAAGACAGGTAAGAAAGAAAAGACTGAGATGGATGTCAGAAGAGACTCTGAAACTTGCTTTTGAATGTTGAACTGCTAAAGCAAAAGGAAGAAACAACGAAATAAAGTAACTGAACAGAAGATTTCAAAGGGCAGCTCAAGAAGACAAAGCATTATGATGACATGTGCAAAGAGCTGGAGATAGAAAACCAAAAAGGAAGAACACATGTGACATTTCTCAAGCTGAAAGAACTGAAGAAAAAATTCAAGTCTTGAGTTGCAATAGTGAAGGATTCTATGGGGAAAATATTAAACGATGCAGGAAGCCTCAAAAGAAGATAGAAGGAATATACAGAGTCATTATACCAAAAATAATTAGTTGACGTTCAACCATTTCAAGAGGTAGCATATGATCAGGCACCGAAGGAAGTCCAAGCTGCACTGAAGGCATTGGCGGAAAACAAGTCTCCAGGAATTGATGGAATATCAATTGAGATGTTTCCACAAACAGATACAGCGCTGGAAGTGCTCACTCATCTATGCCAAGAAATATGGAAGACAGCTTCCTGGCCAATTGACTGGAAGAGATCCATATTTATGCCTATTCCCGAGAAAGGTGATCCAACCGAATGTGGAAATTATAGACAATATCATTAATATCACACGCAAGCAAAATTTTGCTGAAGATCATTCAAAAACGACTGCAGCAGTATATCGACAGGGAACTGCCAGAAATTCAGGCTGGATTCGGAAGAGGACTTGGAACCAGGAATATCATTGCTGATGTCAGATGGATCCTGGCTGAAATCAGAGAATACCAGCAAGATGCTTACCTGTGCTTTATTCACTATGCAAAGGCATTTGACTGTGTGGATCGTAACAAATCATGGATAACATTGCAAAGAATGGGAATTCCAGAACACTTAATTGTGCTCTTGAGGAACCTGACATACATCAAGAGGCAGTTGTCCCGACAGAACAAGGGGGGATACTGATTGGTTTAAATTCAGGAAAGGTGTGCATCAGGGTTGTGTTCTTTCACCATACCTATTCAATCGGTATGCTGAGCAGGTAATCCGAGAAGCTCTACTATATGAAGAAGAACAGGGCATCAGGATTGGAGGAAGACTCATTAATAACCTGCATTATGCAGATGACAAAACCTTGCTTTGCTAAAGTGAAGAGGACTTGAAGCACTTACTAATGAAGATCAAAGACCACAGCCTTCAGTGCAGATTACACCTCAACATAAAGATAACAAAAGTCCTCACAACCGGCCCAATAAGCAACGTCACGATAAAAGGAGAAAAGATTGAAGTTGTCAAGGATTTCATTTTACTTGGATCCACAATCAACAGCCATGGAAGCAGCAGTCAAGAAATCAAAAGACACATTGCATTGGGTAAATGTGCTGCAAAGGACCTCTTGAAAGTGTTGAAAAGCAAAGATGTCACCTTGAAGACTAAGGTGCGCCTGACCCAAGCCGTGGTATTTTCAATTGCATCATATGCATGTGAAAGCTAGACAATGAATAAGGAAGACTGAAGAAGAATTGATGCCTTTGAATTGTGGTGTTGGTGAAGAATATTGAATATACTACGGACTGCCAAAAGAACTAACAAATCTGTCTTGGAAGAATTATAACCAGAATGCTCCTTAGAAGCAAGGATGGCAAGACTGCATCTTACATACTTTGGACATGTCGTCAGGAGGGATCAGTCCCTGGAGAAGGACATCATTCTTGGTAAAGAGCAGGGTCAGTGGAAAAGAGGAAGATCCTCGACGAGGTGGATTGACACAGTAGCTGCAATGATGAGCTCAAGCATAACAATGATTGTAAGGCCGGCACAGAACTGGGCAGTGTTTCATTCTGTTGTGCATAGGGTCGCTGTGAGTTGGAACCGACTCAACAGCACCTAACAACAACAATAGTCCAGTTGTGAGGATTTTTGTTGTCTTTGTATTAATGTGTAATCCACACTGAAGGCTGTAGTTTTTGGTGTTTGTCAGTAAGTGCTTCAAGCCCTCTTCAGTTTCAGCAAGCAAGGTTGTGTCATCTGCATATCCCAGGTTGTTAGTCTTCCTCCAATCCTAATAGCCCATTCTTCTTCACACAGTCCAACTTCTCAGGTTATTTGCCCAGCATACAGATTGAAGAAGTTATGGTGAAAGGATACAACCCTGACACACACCGTTCCTGATTGTAAACCATGCAGTATCCCCTTGTTCTATTTGAACAATTGTCTCTTAGTCTATGCACAGGTTCTACATGAGCACTATTAAGAGTTCTGGAATTCCCATTCTTCGTAATGTTATCTGTAATTTGTTATGCTCCACACAGTCGAATGCCTTTGCATAGTGAATAAAGCACAGGTAAGCATCTTGCTGGTATTCTGTGCTTTAAGCCAAGATTCATCTGTCATCAGCAATGATATCCCTCATTCAATGTCCTCTTCTGAATCTGTCTAGAATTTCTGGTAGTTCCCTGTTGATGTACTGTTGCAATCGTTTTTGAGTTATCTTCACATAATTTTACTTACATGTGATATTAATGATATTGTTTGATAATTTCTGCATTCATTTAGGCCATCTTTCGTTGGGAGGGGCATAAATATGAATCTCTTTCAGTCGGTTGGCCAGGTAGCTGTCTTTCCAAATTTCTTGGCATAGACAAGTAAGCACTTCCAGAATTTTATCCGTTTGTTGAAACATCTCAGTATTTCAATTCCTGGAGCCTTATTTTTCACCAATGCCTTCAGTGCTGCTTTGACTTCTTCTTTCAATACCATCAGTTCTTGATAATATGCTACTGTGATGGTTAAGATAGTGTGTGAACTTTGCTGGGCCATGATTCTCAATGTTTATGTGTGATCACCCCACTCTTAGTCACCTAGTGCTGCTATAACAGAAATACCAAAAGTGGATGGCTTTAACAAAGAAAAATTTATTCTCTCACAGTCTAATAGGCTCCAAGTCCAATTTCAGTGCTTCAGCTCCAGGGGAAGGCTTTCTCTGTCAGCTCTGGAGGAAGATCCTTGTGAAGCATCAGTCTTCCCTTGGTCTGGAAACATCTCAGTGCAGGAACCTCAGGTCCAAAGGACCCTGCACTGCTTTCTTGTTGGTATGAGGTTCCCATGTCTCTCTGTTCACTTCTGTCTTTTCTATCTCAAAAGAGATTGGCTTAAGATACTACCTAATCTTGCAGACCTCATCGGTATAACTGCCACTAATCGATTTTATTACATCATAGTCATAGGATTTACAACATTTAGGGAAATCACATCAGAAGATAAAATGGTAGACAGTCATATAATCATACAAGGGAATTAAGACCTAGCGAAGTTATCTTAGCAGCTTATCTGCTAATCTTGGGATTCATCGATCTTCACAGCCTGTGAACAAGAGCCCTGCTCTCCAACCTACTGATCTTGGGTTCGCCAGCCCCTTCGGCTAGATGAATTAGGAGAAGCTTCTATCCCGACTCATGGACTTGGGACGTTCCAGCCTCTACAACTGCATGATTGATAAAAATCTCTCTCTCAATCTACCTACCTACCTACCTACCTACCTACCTACCTACCTACCTACCTACCTACCTACCTACCTACCTACCTACCTACCTATCTACCTATCTATCTATCTATCTAGCTATCTATCTAGCTATCTAGCTAGCTATCTAGCTAGCTATCTAGCTAGCTATCTAGCTAGCTATCTAGCTAGCTATCTAGCTAGCTATCTATATACATATATTTATGGTGGTATTGTCATTAGGTGCAGTTGAGTCAGTTCCAACTCAGTGACCCTATGTAAAAAGCCGGATCCCGCACCATTCTCATGATCTTTGTTATATTTGAGTCCCTTGTTGCAGCTACTGTGTCAATACATTTCCTTGAGGGCCTTCCTCTTTTTCTGTGACCCTCTATTTACCAAGGATGATGACTTTCTCCAGGAACTGGTCCTCCTAAAAGCATCTCCAAAGTATGTGACATGAAGTCTCACCATATTGCTTCAAAGGAGTATTCTGGCTGTATTTCTTCCAAGACAGATTTGTTCATTCTTTTGGCAGTCCATGGTATATTTCAATATTCTTCACCGGCACCATAACTGAAAGGCATCAATTCTTCTTCAGCCTTCCTTATTCACTGCCTAGCTCTCACATGCTTATGAGGCAATTGAAAACACCATGGCTTGGGTTAGGCACACCTTAGTCCTTAAAGTGACATCTTTGCTTTTTAATACTTTGAAGAGGTCTTTTACAGCAGATTTGTGAAATGCTGTGCGTCATTTGATTTCTCGACTGCTCCTTCCATGGGTGTTAATTGTGGATCCAAGTAAAATAAAATCCTTGACAACTTCAGTTTTTTCTCCATTTATCTTGATGTTGCTTATTAGGCCAGTAGTGAGATTTTTTTTTTTCCTTTATGTTGAGGTGTAACTCATACTGAAGGCTGTAGTCTTTGATCTTCATCAATAACAGCTTCAAGTCATCTTCACTTTCAGCAAGCAAGGTTGTGTCATGTGCATATACACAGGTTGTTAATGAATCTTCCTCCAGTCCTAATGCCCTGTTCTTATTCATATAGCCTAGATTCTCAGATTATTTGCTAAGCATACAGACTGAATAAATATGGTGAAATGATACAACTCTGACCCACAATTTTCCTAACCTTAAACCACACAGTATCCCCTTGTTCTGTTCGAAAGACTGCCTCTTGGTGTATGTACAGGTTCCTTGTGAGCACAATTAAGTGTTCTGGAATTCCCATTCTTCGAAATGTTATACATCATTTGTTATGATCCACACAGTTCAATGCCTTTGCATAGACAATAAAACACAGGTAAATATCTTTTGGGTATTCTCTGCTCTCAGCCAGGATGTATCTGGCATCAGCAATGACATCCCTAGTTCCACATCCTTTTCTGAATCTGGCTTGAATTTCCGGCAGTTTCCTGTTGATATGTTGCTGCAGCTGCTTTGAATGATCTTCAGCAAAATTTTACTTGCGTGAGATGTTAATGATATTGTTCTATAATTTCTGCATTCAGTTGGATCACCCTTCTTTGGATTAGGTGTAAATATGGATCTCTTCCAGTCAGCTGGCCCAGTAGCTGTCTTCCAAATTTCTTGGCATAGATGAGTGAGCACTTCCAGTGCTGCATCTCTTTGTGGAAGCATCTCAATTGGTATTCCGTCAATTCCTGAAGCCTTATTTTTCACTGATGTCTTCAGTGCAGCTTGTACTTCTTCCTTCAGTACCATCAGTTCCTGGTCATTTGCTACCTCCTGAAATGACTGAACATTGACCAGTTCTTTTTGGTACAGTGACTCTGTGTATTCCTTCCATCTTCTTTTGATGTTTCCTGCGTCGATCAGTATTTTGTGCATAAAATCCTTTAGTATTGCAACATGAGCATTGAATTTTTTCTTCAGTTCTTTCAGTTTGAGAAATGATGAGCATGTGCATCCTTTTTGGTTTTCTATCTGCAGCTCTGCACGTGTCGTTATAATATTTTACTTCATCTTCTCGAGCTGCCTTTTGAAATCTTCTGTTCAGCTCTTTTACTTTATCATTTCTTCTGTTCCCTTAAGCTACCTGACATTTAAAAAACAAGTTTCAGAGTCTCTTCTGACATCCGTTTTGGTCTTTCTATCTTTTTAATGACCTCTTGCTTTCTTCATATATTATGTCCTGGATGTCACTCCACGTTTCATCTGCCTTCAGCCATTAGTGTTCAATGCATCAAATCTATTCTTGAGATGGTCTCTAAATTCAGGTGCGATATACTCAAAGTTGTACTTTGGCTCTTGTAGACTTGTTCTAATTTTCTTCAGTTTCAACTTGAACTTGAGTATGAGCAATTGATGGTCTGTTCTGTAGTCGGCCCCTGGCCTTGTTCTGACTGATAATATTGAGCTTTTCCATCACTTCTGCTATCACTGACAGCATTGTATTTCAGGATAGATTTTGAAATGTTCTTTTGACGATGAATGTGATACGTCATTTTCAGCATAGTAGAACATATGATTGATTCAAAATCTTCTCACTAATGCCCAGAATATCAGTCTCCAAGCATTCCATTTCATTGTTGACAACTTCCAATTTTCCACCACTCATCTGTCAGTTTGTCATTGTTGTGGATTGAACTGTGTCCCCAAAAAATGTTTTGTAAATCCTAACCTCTATTCCTGTGTTTACAGTGCCCTTTAGGAGTGGGTTTTCTTTGTTATATTGAGTCAGCATTAGTGTAGGATGTATCTTGAGTCAATCTCTTTTGAGATATAAAAGAGATTAAACAAGGAAGCAGAGCAGAGACAGGGAAAGACAGATGCCAAGCCACATGAAGATCACCAAGAAGCAAAGGAACACTGGGCCTACAGACGCTGAAAAAAGACAAGGACCTTCCCCTAGAGCTGAGAAAAAGAAAGCCTTCCCCTAGAGCTGGCACCCTGAATTGTAACTTCTAGCCTCCTAGACTGTGAGAGGTGTGTGTCAAGGTTGTATCCTTTCACCATACTTATTCATTCTGTATGTTGAGCACATAACCTGAGAAGCTGAACTATATGAAGAGGAACACCACATCAGGATTGGTGGAAGACTCATTAACAATCTGCAACACGCAGACGACACAACCTTGCTTGCTGAAAGTGAAGAGAATTTGAAGCACTTACTGAGGAAGATCAAAGACTACAGCTTTCAGTATGGATTACACGTCAACATAAAGAAAACAAAAATCCTCACAACTGGACCAATAAACTACATCATGATAAATGGAGAAAAGGTTGAAGTTGTCAAGGATTTCATTTTACTTGGATCCACAATCAACACCTATAGAAGCATTAGTCAAGAAATCAAATAATGCATTGCATTCGGCAAATTTGCTGCAAAAGACCTTTAAATTGTTAAAAAGCAAAGATGTCACCTTGAAGACCAAAGCACACCTGACTCAAGCCAGGGTGTTTTCAATCGCTTCATACGCATGCGAAAGCTGGGCGATGAATAAGGAAGATGGAGGAAGGACTGATGCCTTTGAATTACCACGTCGATGAAGAATATTGAGTATGTCATGGGCTGCCAAAAGAATGTACAAATCTGTCTTGGAAGAAGTACAGCCAGATGGTCCTTAAAAGCAAGTATGACGAGACTACATCTCACCTACTTTGGACATGTTGTCAGGAGGGATCAATCCCTGTAAAAGGCCATAATGCTTAGTAAAGTAGAGGCTCAGTGAAAAAGAGGAAAAACCTCAACAAGTTGGGTTGACAGAGTAGCTGCAACAATGGACTCGAGCAAAGCAACAATCATGAAGAAGGCACAGGACTGCGCAGTCTTTCATTCTGTTGTACTTAGGGTCACTATGAGTCAGAACTGACTGGATGGCAGCTAATAGCAACAACAACAATACAGACTTTGAGAGACTAAATTTCTGTTTCTAAAAGCCATCCACTTGTGCTATTTCTGTTATAGCAGCGCTAGATAACTAAAACAGAATCTGGTACTGGAAGAGTTGGTGCTGCTCTAACAGACACCTAAAATGTGGAAGCAGTTTTGGAATTTGGAAATAGGTAGAGGCTGAAAGAGTTTTAAGGTGTCTAATAGTAAAAGCCTAGATTTCCTTGAAGAGACTATTGGTAGAGTTATGGACATCAAAGGCAATTCTGGTGAGGGCTCAGAAGGAAGTGAGGAGGGCGATAGAGATAGTCTCTACCATTTTAGGGAATACATATGGCACCAGCAACAGAATGTTGCTAGAAATGTGGGTGTTAAAATGATGAACATGTGACTGGACAATGCAGGGAGGGCAATGGTTTTTATGCAGTGGCAAAGAACTTATCTGAATTATGTTCAAATATTTGGTGGAAGATAGAACTTGCAAGTGATGAACTTGGATATCTGGTTGATAAGATTTCTAAGTAAGATCTTAAAGAGGCCCCCATGGTTTCGTCTGCTGTTCACAATAAAGTGCAAGAGGAAAGACATAGACTTAAAAATGAACTGTGCAAAATGAAAACAAAACTTAAAGATTTGAAAAATTCTATTGTACAAACTAAGGACACATGTCCTAGAATTTTCACCAAGGACATGGTTACACAATCTTTTGTTAAAGAGACTGATGGATCTAACCAAGTACCCCTGCAGGATACTCATCAGCTTAGACCGAAGGTGACAGAAAAAAACAGAAGGAAAGAAAGAATTCCTCTTGGAGTTCTACAGGAAGGAAATAGGCCAAAGGAGCTACACTTGTTGTCTTCCAAGAAAAGGTCCATCCCTGGAGCAGCTCAGAGATCAACAGAACTGTTAGAAGGAGCATGGCAAGCAAGGCCTTCTCAATTTCAAAGTGTGGGGCCACTTTCTCCTGGATCTTAAAGGGTGGGGCCACAGCCTCCTAAGTTTCAAGAGTCAGATCTTTGCTAACTCAGTTCTGGAGTGTGGGGCTACCATTACAGTGGGTTGGAGGGATGGGGCGACTTATCAAAGCAGGGGGTGGGGCATGAATGCCATGCCCAAGGGGCAGAACAACGGGACTTGCCAGAGCCAATGAGGTAGGAGTTGCCACTCAGATAGACCAAGAGAATGGGGCTGCCTAAAGCCAAGGGAGCTTCCACCCAGAATCAAGAAAGCATGTCCAACACCCAGTCTGGAGGGCAGGGCTATCATCCAGATGGTCCCAAAAAACAGAGGATTATTTTCAAGACTTGGGAGCTAATGTAATTTGTTCAGCTAGGTTTTGGACATGCTTGGTACCTGTTATCCCTTCTTTCCCTCTAATTTTTCCCATTTGTAATGGAAAACTCTACTTTGTGCCTGTTCCACCATTGTAATTTGGAAACAGATAACTTGTATTCTAGATTTTACAGGCTCACGGATTAAGAGGAATTTTGCCCCAAGATGGAATAAACCTAAAGTCTCATCCATATTTGATTTAGATGATTTAGAAGATGAGATTTCGGACTTAGAATTGATTTAAGACTTTTGGGACGATGTGATGGAGTGAATGTGTTTTGCAGGTAACAAGGACATGGATTTTTGGTAGTCAAAGCGTAGAATACTACAGACTGAATTGTGTCCCCCCAAAATATGTGTTGTAAATTCTAACCTCTATACCTGTGGTTATAATCCCATTTGAAAATGGTTGTCTTTGTTATGTTAATGAGGCAGATTTAATGTAGGGTGTATCTTTATTCAATCTCTTTTGAGATATAAAAGAGATTAAACAAGGGAGCAGAGCAGAGAGAGGGGAAGATTGATTCCAAGCCACATGAAGATCACCATGGAGCAAAGGGACACTGGGCCTACAGATGCTGAAAAGAGACAAGGTCCTTACCCAGAGCTGTCCAATGCAATACGTAGTTTGATTTCTTGACTGCTGCTTCCATGGGTGTTGATTGTGGATCCAAATAAAATGAAATACTTGACAACTTCAATCTTTTCTCTGTTTATCACTATGTCACTTATTAGTCCAGTTGTGAGGATTTTTGTTTTCTTTATGTTGAGGTGCAACACCTACTGAAGGCTGTAGTCTTTGATCTTCATCAGTAAACACTTCAAGTCCTCTTCATTTTCAGCAAGCAAGGTTGTCATCTGTATATAGCAGGTTATTAATGACTCCGTCCAATCCTGATGCCCCATTCTTCTTCATGCAGTCCAGCTTCTCACATTATTTGCTCAGCATACAGATTGAATAAATTATGGTGAAAGATACAACCCTGACACACACCTTTCCTGACTGTAAACCATGCATATTCCTTGTTCTAATATGATCTTATATTAGCTAGGAAAATTCTAAGTAACTATTCCCAAAGAGAAGTAGTAATAGTATTTTTTTTCTCCTCTATTGGACTTACATAACTTGTAAAATAACAGGCTGCCATTTTAGAATAGTTGGTATTGGCATGCTGTTATCCTGAAAATTACATGAAACTATTCTTTTTAGAAAACTTTACTTCAGGTTTTAGGTTAAAATTTGATGCCAAACACAGATGAGTAGTTGGTTTACACAATTATCGCCTTTTTCTCAGAAGTAAGGGCAAAACCTCAAAACATGTCACAGCAAAAAATCTATTTCTGTCACTGGCAAACAATTGAATGGCATCCATGAAACTCTGGAAATTAATATCCCCCAGGAAAGTCTATTTGACGAAAGTCACAAGGAAGTTATTAACTAGAGTTAAGTCACTGACTCACTGACAAGAGATATTATTAATGATCTCATCAAAATTTCAAGTTCATTTAACTATCACATTGCAAGCCTTATTATTGACGACTCAAAGAATATTAAATTATTCTGCAGTAGTTACTTGGCTAGAGATCAAATGAAAAAAGATGACAAGCTTAAGTTCTAGGTAATGCCGTAATTCTCTGGGCTTCACACAATTAAAAAAAGTTAGAATTATTGGCCTTTCTGTTTCTCCCCAAATCTAGTGATTGTTAATACAGTTGGTTTCTTTTAATTGTTAATTGTTCCCTGTTACTCTTCCAAATGCTGACGCAGGAAGGATAAAAGTCAGAAAAATCCTCCAAACTGTAGTTTTCCAAAGCAGTTCAGGAAGCTCAGTTTATTTTCAGATTGAAAGAGACACTTTCAAGTACACAGGGTCTTTAATTGCCATCCCTCAAAGACGTTTTCCATAAGGAAAAGAGGAATTCTCTGTCCTACTCAATTCTCTGTCTTTTAAGATCTTGATCCAACTTTCAGGTTTACATAAGTTTATCTGGTTACCTAGGACAAAGACTCTTCATTTCAAAGCCCCTAGTTTAACAAATATTTATTGCATTCCTATGATGCACTCAGCTAGGAGCTAGAGATACAAAGATAAATGTGAGATGGCCCTGACTTTTAAGGAGATCCATGAATAAAAACAGGCCATTCAGCACAATGTCTTGTGGATTGAATTGTGTCCCCCCAAAAGATATGTTGAAGTCCCAATTCCAGGTACCTGCAAATGCGACCTTATTTGGAAATAGGGTCTTTACAGATGTAATTAAGTTAAGATGATGTCAGATTGGATTAGGGTGGGTCCTAAATCCAATGACTGGTGTTCTGATAAATAAAGGAGAGGAGACAGAGAGAAGGCCTGTGAAGATGGAAGCAGAGATTAGAGTGATACAGCCATAAGCCAGGAATGCCAAGGATTGCTGACAACCAGCAAAAGCTAGGAAAAGGCAAGGACGGATCCTTCCCTAGAGCTTTCAGAGGGAGCATGGCCCTGCTGGCACCTTCATTTCAGACTTACAGCCTCCAGATAACTGTGAGACAATAAATTTCTCTTGTTTTAAGCTACCCCATTTGTAGTGCTTCGTTATGGCAATACTGGGAAATAAATACACTATGCAATAAGGATGATAAAAGTGGCATGCTAGGAAGCAGAGGGGAGAGGAGCACACAACCCAGCATGGAAGCTATGGAGGCACAGTGCAAGAAAGCTTCCTGAAGGCATGACACCTAGGCTGAGTCTTGAAGAATGTGTACAAATTAAGAAGGTAAGAAAGAAGGAAGGAAACTTGCATTCTCTCAATATGTACAACGGGCAGATGTTTTACACAAAGTTTTCCATGAAATGCATTCAACAACCCTGGGGAAAGGTATTATGATTCTCTATTTTTAGATGAGAAAACAGGCTGAAAGAAAATAAATAAAGTCAGACAACTTCCAAGTGGCAGACTTGAAAGTTCAAGTTTATGTCAGAATTGCTGTAGTTTACCATCTCTGTTGTTAAGTCCCCCGTACTTGCTCCCTGGGTCTGCTGTTCTAATCTATGAAGAACTTTTAGACAATCCCTCTACACATGCAGACCTGGAGAACCACTTACTCTAGTTTTGTCTCAACCACTGTTTGGCGGGACCACTGTGAATAGCCATTCCACATCAAGTGTTTTCTAAGACAGAAGACTCCCTACCCCTCTCTTCCATAATGTATGGCATTCAATGCACCTACCTCATCCTTTGCCACTTTATTTAATGCCTCCTTTGATAACTGAGTCATTAATTTGTGATGACATATAGGATTTTTTTCCCTTTGAGCAGCTGATGAGAGGATTCTTTTCAGAATATCCATCCTTAACAGTGAAAGCTCTTGAGAAGTCACCTTGAGATAGTTGAGTCCCTGTAGAACATACATATCAACTGAAACATCAGAGAATGAGGCTTCACAAATTCAAGTGAGACAAGGAGAATGGAAGAATGGAAGAGGAGAGGGAGAGGAAAATGAAGGGGAATGTAAGTGAGATAGGCAAGTGAAACACATCCAGTGATACGACTTTACTGTGACCCTCCAAATCTCCAGCAAATTCTCTTTCACACTAAACACTAGGTGAGGTTACTGGACTTCTTACAACCAGTGAAGACACAGCTTCTGTGTGCAGAAGCTGGAGCAGAAGGTAGTCCACCTACAATATCCTTGCAGCACATGTTCCCAAGAAAAAGAAAGAATACCTTTATTGAGCCTGGGTAGCTCAGTTGGTAGAGCATCATCAGACTTTTAATCTGAGTCTTCAGGGTCCAAGTCCCCGTTCAGGTGTTATCCTCATTTTGGAAACTCTGGTGGCATAGTGGTTAAGAGCTATGGCTGCTAACCAAAATGTCGGCAGTTCGAATCCACCAGGTGCTCCTTGGAAACCCTGTGGGGCAGTTGTACTCTGTGCTATAGGGTCGCTATAGGGTTGCTATGAGTCAGAATCGACTCGATGGCAATGGGTTTGGTTTGGTTTGACCTTTACTGGTATGACAATAAAAACACAGGGGAGATCTCTGATTGGTCTGTCTTGAGTCATGTGATCATCACTGGATGAATTAAAGTGATTGCAGTCCCACACTGTTTTAGTTTAAACATGCAGTAGCATCACACACATGAAGCCACAAATAAGTCACAATAGGTATTCTCACTCCTTTCCCTTCTCAATTAACTAGGATGTAAGTTAGAAACTTTTGAATATCTCATTTGGAAGTCAAAGGAGAGAGGAAGCACTGGGAGACAAGACTAGGTTTAAGAGCCCACCCCATGAAGAACAGGCTTACTGGTCCAGGTCCAGTCTCACCTCCCCAAGGAACTTTACAAGGACTTCTCAGTTGTCATTGATGCATCTTCGTCATCTTTGCATCTCCTAGAGAGCTTGCCATGGTAGCCTGTCTTTAGCAGACACTCCAAAAGCATTGGCTGAATTTCACTGGCAAATGTAGGAGAGAAGGGGCACAAAAGGGGAGAGAAGGAGAGGGGAGAAAGCCAGTAGGAAGTAGAGAAAGCAGAAAGAAAGAAAAGGAAGAAGGGGAGTACAGTGTGGTAGTTAAGAGCCCATACCCTGAAGTCAAATATCCAGATGTACAAATCCCAGGACTGCCATTATCTCTGAGAACACAGACTAGATACTGAACTCTCTAAACCTTAGTTTCCTCATCATGTAACAACATAACAATACTTTCCTTACCGAGTCTCGTGAATATTAAATGCAACAATGAGTGTTAAGCTCTTTAGCCCAGTTTCTCTTATGTGGCATTCATTTGTGAGTTGAAAATGACTCAATAGCACCTAATAACAGCAATAACATTTTATTTTACCCCCAATATTACTGTTGGGGATGAGTTTATAAGGAGGGGCAAAGCAAAGCCCCCACAAGAGCCTCAGAGGCTGTGAACAGCTAGCTCTCTGAAGACATTCAAAACGCGTACTGGAAAAAAAAGTCTACAACCAAAAAACTTAGGCCATTTCTAGAACGAAATCCAAACCAAACCTTCTTGAAGGTCATAACGTGTTCTGAGGTTTCATTCCACTATTTTTCACTTATACAGTCCTCAGTTCTGCCAGGGCTGAGCTAGGATTTGAGCTCAACATAGCCAAATACCACAAGGGGAAAAAAGCCCAAGCCCTTTGCCCTGAATGTATTTCCAGCCCAACAGAGAACTGAAAGCCTTGGAAAGTTCGAGATCATCAGCTCCCCCAGCAGCCACCACTGCAGAGTAGCTTGAGAACATCATACTGTGGGCCTCAGGATGCTGATCACAACCTTCAGCTTCCTCTGTTATCTCCATGGCCTCAGGTACAGGACAGATTCCCAGCAATCCCTGGGCTCCAGCTTCTCTCTGGTGACCCAACCACAAGCTTGGTGAGAAAGGAAGGCTGCCAGAAGTGGATAAATTGACAGATTTTTCCAGAGAGTATCTTCCCTTCGGCAGGGCCAGTGTAGTCAAAGAGCCAATCCATGTACACTTTGTTTATGGAAAAGAATTCCTCAGGATTCAGTACACCCTACACGCAATAATTTACTTCTTGTAAATGTAACTGTATGAAAGGTGAATGTGATGGGTCAGTTCAGAAACTAAGATACCTGCTTACAGAGAGAGGAGGCAGGGAGAGGAACATAGAGGGGAGAGGGAGAAAAGGTAGGAAGAGACAGAAACAGAGAGACAGAGGATGCTGAAATAGAGGAAAAGAGATACTGAGATCAGAATACTGACATCTATTGAAGTGAAATGGTATACAATGTGCTTGCATTCATTCCACTGACCCTCACAGGCTCCCTTGAAAATGTAGAGAGTGGCTGCAGAAGAATGGGCTTGGAAGACAGCCTTTCTGCACTCAAGATGAGAGAAAGGACAGATGAACTAGAGGCAGAAATCTCTCATTATGGGTAACAGCCATTGGTTAAATCAATGTTTGAATCACTAATGAAATCGTGTCAGTGAGAGAGAGAGAGAGAGAGAGAGAATTTTCCTGAGGGAGGGAGTCTAATGCTTCCCTTATGTGTTAGGCACTATAACTTAGTGGTTTAAGAGCACAGGTTCTTAACAAAAACAAATCTCAATTTAAATCCCAGCTCTATCACTTACTGGCTGTGTGATTTTGAGAAAGCTATGGAGTCCCTGGGTTGTACAAGTGGTTAATGCAACTGGTATTTAACCTCACTTTTCCAGAAGTGAATCTGGATAAACTAGAACCTACTGATAAGAGAAGGGACATCATGCTTGGTTGAGTAGAGGGTCAGCGAAAAGAGGAAGATCCTCAATGAGGTGAACTGACACAGTGGCTGCAACAACGGACTCAAACATAGCAAAGATTGTGAGGATGGCCCAGGACCGGACAGTGTTTCATTCTGTTGTGCATAGGGTCACTGTGAGTCAGGACTGACTTGACAACACCTAACAACAACAATACTGATAAGGATTAAATGCCATAACAGAGCATAACATGGTCCTTGTACATAGTAATCAAATAACCAAATCAAACCCACTGCCATCAAGTCGATTCCAACTCATAGCAACCTGTAGGACAGAGTAGAACAGCCCCGTAGGGTTTCCAAGGCTACAGACCTTTACACAAGCAGACTGCCACAGCTTTCTCCTGTGGAGTGGCTGGTGGGTTCGAACAGCTGACCTTTCAGTTAGCAGCTGAGTGCTTAACAACTGCCCCACCAGAGCTTCAATTATTCAATAAATAACTATAATGATGTAATTATTGACAATATTATTCTCAAAGAGTCTATGACTCTAAAAAAGTTATGAACTACTGATCTGGATAGTTGCAATGTAAATTCCAGTCCTAGTAGTGTGTGTATCTTTTTATCCCAAGTTCTCTACCTGCTCTAAGCACAGTGTATTTCCCACTAACTGAGGGGATGGAGAAGATAAAAACTGAATGCTCCTCCCCTCTCTCATCTTCCACATTCCACTCCCTACTCAATACCTCCACAAACATATGCATACCGTTGACCAAGTTCAGTGATTTCACAAAACATTTGTTGCATGTCCGTGCTAAGCTCTGGGAATTAAAAGGATAAGGAAGAACCCTAGAATGAGGTGGGATCAGGACAAGAGCATGACAGCTGTGGCCAAAGGAAGTGGTTCTCAAACTTCAACAGGCACTAAATTCATCGGGAGAGTTTGTTAAAACAGAGATCACTGGGACCAGTCCCCAGTGTCCCTGATCCAGTTGGTCTGAGTGGGCTTCCTAGATGTTGCTCCAGTTTGGGGACCACCCATGGAGAGCCAGTTGTCTAAGGAATAAGACAACTGTCTAAGGATTAAGATTAGTAATGGAACTGGGAGCCACCATAACAGATTTGGATAGGGCTGAGGTCAGAATCCTCTGCGATTCCATCCTAGATGATCGATTGTCCCTTGGGCTCTTGAAACACTAAGAAAGAAGGACAAAGCTAGCCAACATTTTTAATATGACTGTTTCTCTCAGCACTCAGCCTGGAAGCCCTTCCAGAGGACTGGACTGTCTTAAACTTCTTAAGGCCCTTCCCTGCTTCTAACATCAGATTTTTGCACACAGTTGATGTTCAGTTAATATTCATTGATTGAATCAGAGGAGCGACCTACCTACAAACAGAGTCCAAAAAAGCAAAATGCAATCCCTAAACAAATATTTATGGAACAGTAACTTTGTACAGAGTCCCTGGGTGGTGCAAATGGTCAGCATAAATGGTTAACGCACTTGGCTGCCAATCAAAAAGTTGGAGGTTCAAGACCATCCAGAGACATCTCAGAAGAAAGGCTTAGCAATCACCTTCCAAAAAATAGGCCATTGAAAACCCTAGGGAGCACAGTTCTACTCTGACACACATGGAGTTGCCATTAATCGGTGTTGACAACAACTGGTAACTTTGTATAGGCAATTTCAAAGGGATTTAACTTCAGCTATTATTTATCAGTCTTCAATTTCTTCATCTTTGGCCTTAGTGGATGGTGCTTAAATTTGAATAACAGTTGTATTAACTGGTCTTCCTTGTAGGCATATGGATATTATCCTATCACTTACAGCATTGGACTTCAGGATAGAACACGATATGTTCTTTTTAACAATGAACGCGACATCATTCCTCTTCTATTTGTCATCCCCAGAATAATACAGCATATATATGATTATCCAATTCAAAAAGGCTAATACCAGTTCATTTCAGTTCACTACTACCTAGGATATTGATCTTTAAGTATTCCATTTCATTTCTGACAACTTCCAATTTTCCCAGATTCATACTACTTATATTCCACATTCCAATTCTTAATGGATGTTTGAGTCATACCACATCAGGCATTGGAGTAAAACAAGGGTCAAGGAATTGACGGAATACCAATTAAGATGTTTCAACAAATGGATGTAACACTGGAAGTGCTCGTTCATCTCTGACAAGAAATTTGGAAGACAGCTACCTGGTCAACTGACTGGAAGAGATCCATATACATGCCTCTTCCAAAGAAAGGAGATCCTACAGATTGCAGAGATTATTGAGCAATATCATTATTATCACACTCAAGTAAAATTTTGCTGAAGATAATTCAAAAACAGTTGCAGCAATACATTGACAGGTAACTGCCAGAAATTCAAGCTGGATTCAGAAGAGGACATAGAATAAAGGATATCACTGATGATGTCAGAGGGATCTTGGCTGAAAGCAGAGAATACCAGAAAGATGTTTAACTGTGTTTTATTGACTCTGCAAAGGCATTCAGCTCTGTGGATAGTAACAAATTATGGATGACACTGTGAAGAATGGGAATTCCAGAACACTTAATTGGGCTCATGCAGAGCCTGTACATAGACCAAGAGGCAGTTATTCAGGAAAGGTGTGTGTCATGGTTTTTTCCTTTCACCATACTTATTCAATGTGTATGCTGAGCAAATAACCCAAGAAGCTGGACTATATGAACAATAATGGGGGCATCAGGATTGGAGGAAGACTCATTAACGACCTGCAATATGCAGATGACACAACCTGCTTGCTGAAAGTGAAGAAGACTTGAAGTATTTACTGATGAAGACCAAAGACTACAGCCTTCAGTATGGATTACACTTCAGCATAAAGAAAACAAAAATCCTTACAACTTCCTGTTGCCATCGAGTCGATTTCGACTCATAGCGACCCTGTAGGACAGGGTAGAACTGTCCCATAGGGCTTCCGAGGAGCCCCTGGTGGATTTGACTACAAAAATCAATAAGCAACATCATGATAAACAGAGAAAAGATTGAAGTTGTCAAGGATTTCATTTTACTTGAATCCACAATCAACACCCATGGAAGCAGCAGTCAAGAAATCAAAAGATGCGTTGCATTGGGCATATCTGCTGTAAAAGACCTCTTTAAAGTGTTAAAAAAAAAAAAAAAACCAAAGATGTCACTTTGAGGACTAAAGTGCACCTGACTCAAGCCACGGTATTTTCAATTGCCTTATATGCATGTGATAGCTGGACAATGAATAAGGAAGACCAAAGAAGAATTGATGCCTTTAAATTATGGTGTTGGTGGAGAATACTGCCAAAAGAATGAACAAATCTGTCTTGGAAGAAGTAAGCCAGAATGCTCCTTAGAGATGGGGATGTCAAGACTTCGTCTCACATACTTTGTACATGTTATTAGGAGGGACCAGTTCCTGGAGAAGGATATCATGCTTGGAAAAATAGAGAGCAGAAAAGAGTAAGTCTCTCAAGGGGATGGACTGACACAGTGGCTACAACAATGGGCTCAAACATAGCAATGATTGTGAGGATGGCACTGGACTGGTGTTTTCTTCTGTTCTACATAATGCCATTATGAGTTGGAACTGACTTGACAGCACCTAACAACATTATTTATCAATTATTATCATTACTACTGTGCATAAGAATGTAGCACAGTGTTTAACACATAATGAATTTTCAATGAATGTAACTCCCCTCCCACCACTCAAGCACTATTCCAACTTTCGTTGTCCTATTCCAGGCTCCTAGTCCTTTCCACCTCCTTGGGCAAATGACTTTTGTTACTCTTTTTAGAAATTATTATGAAAGTTCTCAGTTTTCTGCTCTCCCTCTCAAAACTACAAATGTACCCATATCTCTAAACATTCATATCTTCTTCCCTCCTGTTTTAATGGGAGAAATGTCCTTCTAAGGCTAATTCTTCTACCTGTTCTTTGTTTACCCCTCCCTTTGGTCGACACAGGGACTTAGGTCCATCAATCATGCCCCTCTTTCTTCTAATCTTTCGCCTCTTCCTCTCTTCTGTTCCCCTCAGTTCACAGAATAAGCCCATTCAAGTCTCTCCCGATCTTAAAAATTAAGCAAACGAGCCAACAAAATACTCTCTCTACCCTATCTATCCCTATCTAGTTCCTGCTCTACTTGTCTCCCTCCCTCCCAGGCAAATTCTTGGAAATCTAGGCCACCCCTTGCTGATTTCATTTCCTCCATTCCTCACCCACAGCAGTCTGGCTTCCAGCCACCTCTCCACTCACTCAGCTCTCGTCAAGGTCACGTCGACCTCTGTATTTACAGATCCAATGGTAGCCCCACAGACCTTACCTTACTTGACCTCCCTAATGCATTTGGCAAGTAAGGATGACTCCCTCCTTGAAACTCCCTCTTCCATTGGCTCTACCCCTGTTTCCAACTGTCTCCCACATATTTCTGCTCAATGTCCTATGAGTACTGCAAACTCAAAGTGCCAAAATGGAACTCTTTGTTTTTCTCTCCAAACTAAGCTATCCTCTTCTGTATCCTATTCTTGAAAATGGTACCACGGTTCACTAACTCACCCAAACCAGAAACTTTGAAATCATCCTCAACTTTTTCTTTCTTTGCCTTCCATATACAATCGTTCACTAAGTCCTATTGCCTGTCTTCCCTCAAATTCTTTGAAATTCATCTGTGTCTCTTCTTTTCCATCATTGCTACCTTTTTTTTTCAGGATACCACAACATTCACCTGATTATTTTCATGGTAGAAACATCTCTAGCCTCTCATCACACAAAGCAATCTGCCACAGAGAAGATAAAAATAAAGCACAGTGGTTAAGGGGACAGACAGCCTGGGTTCAAATTTAGGCCCAGCCCTTTAGCAACTGTGTGCCCTTTAGCAAGCTATTTGTTTTCTCTGTGCCTTAGTTTCCTGAGCTGTAAAGTGGGGACGATAACAATGGTAACCTCCCTCATAGGATTCGTGTGATATTGCATGACTCTGAAGTGCTTAGGATAGTGCCTGGCGAACAGTAGATGTTCATTAAGCGTTAGTTGTTTTGATGATGATGATGCCAAAGTAAATTTAAAATAACTAAACTAGATCACTCCCATCGTTAAAATAAATTCATTCTACAACATGGCAGACAAGGTCCTCTGTGGTATGTTCCATACTTGCTTATTCCAGCTTATCTTTTATGGCCCACCCTCCTCCCAAGTTCTAGACTCCAGTCATATAGTGCAAACCATGCACTCTTAAAACATTGTTTACTTTGTACATGATGTCTCTGTTCCCGGTGCACTCTTACCACTCTAATACACCACGTAAGCTCTTATTCATCCTTCAAATTCCCTTTATCACTGTGAAGTCTTTCCTGACTATTTTCTACCACCTTCAAACATAAAAAAAAATCACTGCTTTCTATATAATATTTTTTTCAGGATATCACAACATTCACCTGATTATTTCAATAGTAGAAATATCTCCAGCCTCTCACCACACCAAACAATCTGCCATAGAGAAGATGAAGATGTACCTTGCATATGTTTGTATGCAAAACACACACACTCACATTCAGCATGCCATAATGCATTTGTGTATTTATGTTTGTTTTTCCTTCTAGAATATAAATTATTAAGGACAAAAACTATCTTACTCATCTCATTGTAGACAGAACCTGGCAGGTAATGGGCACTTATACTGACAAGATTAACGCCTTATATTCCTGTGTGCCTTACAATTTTTTTTTAATGGGTTGGGTTATTTGTAGCAGATAGTTTCCAAAGATGACCACCATCGATTTCTTCCCTCCTTGCACGTGCATGCTGCTCTGTCTATCAAGAGGTGGAGATTATTTCCTCTTCTCTTGAATCTAGGCTGGTCTTTTGTCTGCTTTGACCAAAAGAATGTGGTTGAAGTGATCTTTTGGGACTTTCAAGCCTAGGCCTTAGGAGGACTAGCAACATCTTCTTCCTCCCTTTTAAAACTCAGCCATTATATAAGAAGTCCAACCACTATGAGACTACCATGCTTCAAGGAAGCCCAAGCTAGCCATATTAAGAGGTCATATGGGAGGCGGGTTGCGGGGAGGGGAAGGAATCATGCCCACCCAGTTCTTAGCTAATCCAGCTGTCCTCATTGAAGAATCAGACATGTTAGTAATGAAGCCATCTTGGGAGCTCCAACCCCAGCAGACATGATGTGGAGTAGAAGAATTACCCAGTGAACCCAGTTCGGACTGTAGAATCGTAAGAAATAATAAATTGTTCTTGCTTTAAGCCAGTCATTTTTGGAGTGCTTTGTTATGCAGCACTACACCACTAGAAAATATCATTACCCATTTGTAATGAAATAAATTTTGCCCCCCCAAAATATGTGTCAACTTGGTTAGGCCATGTATGGTTGTCCTCCGTTTTGTGATTTTCCTATGTGTTATAAATCATAATCTCTGCCTGTGGTTAAAAGAATTAGGGTGGGATGTAGCACTCTTGCTCAGGTCACCTCCCTGATGCAGTGTAAAGGGGGTTTCCCTGGGCTGTGGCCTGCACCACCTTTTATCTTACAAGAGATAAAAGGAAACGAAAGCAAGCAAAAAGTTGGAGAACTCATACCACGGAGAAAGCAGTGCCGGGAGCAGAGGGCATCCTTTGGACCTGAGGTTCCTGTGCTGAGCTGCACCCAGACCAAGGGAAGACTGATGCATCACAAGGACATTCCTCCAGAGTTGACAGGGAAAGAAAGCCTTCCCCTGGAGCTGATGCACTGAATTTGGACTTGTAGCCTACTCGACTGTGAGAAAATAAACTTCTCTTTGTTAAAGCCATCCACTTGTGGTATTTCTGTTACAGCAGCACTAGATGACTAAGACAATTTGGTACTGAGAGAGAGGCTGCTGCTCTAACAGATACCTAAAATGTGGAAGTGGTTTTGAAACTGTGAATGGACAGAGAACCAGCAGCAACAAAGAATCCATAGTGGCAGAGAAGCAGCAGCAGCAGAGAACCAGAAACAGCAGAACCAGGAGACCAGTGTGAGACAGCACTGGAGCCGATCCACAGAGCAAGAGAGCTGGGTACCTGTGCACAGGAGGTTTCCTGGCAGAGTGGGGTGCCTCCAGGTACCTATCGGTGGAGCTACAGAGCTTTGGAACACTTGCCCCAGCAGGGCAGGTGTGGGCATGAGACCCCAGAGCCAAGAGGCTAAGAAACCAGGAAACAGAAGCTGAAGAGACAAGGAACACAGGAAGGCCAGCTGCCACAGTTTCAAAAGGGGTAGCCATGACCTCAGGGGTTTCAAAGGGTGAAGCCATGGCCTCTGCTATTTCTAAGGGTGGAGCCACCACTCAGATGGACTAGAAGAATTTGCCCCTAAAGCCAAGGGAGCAGAGTTGCTGTCCCAGTGGGCCTGGAAGGTAGAGCTGAAGCCCAGGGCTGAGGGGCCTCCACTCCGAATCTGGAGAGTGTGGCTAACACCTAGAGGCTGGAGGGCAAGGCTATTATGTAAATGGTCTCAGAGAACGGAGGATTATTTTCAAAGTCTTGAGGGCTAATGTAATGTGTTCTGCTGACTTGCTTGGTGCCTGTTATGCCTTCTTTCCTTCCAGTTTCTCCCATTTGTAATGGAAATGTCTAGCTTCTGCCTGCCTGTTCTAACATTGTACTTTGGAAGCAGATAATTTATATTCTAGATTGCACAGATGAGGAGAAATTTTTTAATTTTGGACTTGGAGTTAAGATTTTTGCTATGATATGATGGGATGAATATGTTTTGCATATTGAAAGAATGTGATCTTTTGGGCACCAAAGGATGGAATGTCATGGATTGAATTATGTCCCCCCAAAACTATGTATATTAACTTGGTTAGGCCATGATTCGCAGTATTCTGCGGTTGTCCTCCATTTTGTGATTGTAATTTTATGTTAAAAAGGATTAGGGTGGGATTGTAATACCTTACCAGGTCACATCCCTGATCCAATACAAAGGAAGTTTCCCTGGGGTGTGGCCTGCACTACCTTTTATCTCTCAAAAGATTAAAGAAAAGGGAAGCAAGCAGAGAGTTGGGGACCTCATACCATCAAGAAAGCAGCACCAAGAGCAGAGCATGTCCTTTGGACCTGAGGTCCCTGTACCTGAGAAGCTCCTCCACCAGGGGAAAATGAGGACAAGGACTTTCCTCTAGAGCCAAAAGAAAGAGAAAACCTTCCCCTGGAGCTGACACCTGAATTTGGACTTTTAGCCTACTTTACTGTGAGGAAATAAATTTCTCTTTGTTAAAGCCATCCACTTGTGGTATTTCTGTTATAGCAGCACTGGATGACTAAGACACCATTCTCTCATTTACTCCTCACAGTGACCCTCTGAGGTAAGGTTTGAAAAGATGGGAATGATGGAGGACAGGGCCAGATTAAGGCATGTGAGGGCCCTAAACACTGATAATCTGGGGTGCCCCTTCCTTTGGTTACTCACGTATTCGAACAGGATATGTGAGTTAGATATATACGTGTATACATGTGTGTATGTGTATATATATGTGTGTGTGTGTATGTATATATGTGTATATCTATGTGTGTCTTAGATATCCATGGTGTAACTTCTTTTTAAATGCAACTATAATACTAGCAATTGAACGTAGAAGTAACGTATGCTTTTCAGAGGAATGAGATGAACTGCATTATAAAATTTTAGCGGATGTGGGGTACTAAGATTTTTACTATATACCACATTTTCCATAAAAAAGAATATTCCACATATTCTACAATGAAAAAAATGTGTCAATGAACCTAGTTGTTTCAACAATAAATGTAAAATTCTGTTGATCTCCCACAATGAAAAATTGGCTTTCCAAAATTTTGCTTCAGATGGTTCATACTTCAATTTTGATGCTTATTTCATAATAAATGGTATAATTATAAATGAGCAAATGAAAAGATGTCATAAGAGAAAATTTAGTTCAGAAAACAAATATTATAAATTACTGTACTTTATTTTAGATAAACCTTCCATCTCTATTATAATTAGAAACATTTCTTTCCATTCCTTACTCTTACAAATTCTTCAGTGATTTTGTCACAATTAAGCTGCCAAACAATAGCTACATCTGTACATAATAAAGATAATGAATTGAGTCTTTCTCGAATCATTATTGTATGTTCACTTTTCCTTGTGTCCTGTCTGTTTGGCATGTGTGGGTCTTTGCTTGGACAACTGGTGCTTCTGCTTTGTCAATGCCCTAAGTACATGCTTATCTTGATTATTGGGGAATCAGTCCCTGGTGGAGGAAGTACAGTAGAGAACATAATCAAAGATGTAGTGATTTGAATAGAAATATGTTAGAAAGCACTGAATGCCAGACTGATGAAGTACAGTAGAGAACACAATCAGAGATGTAGTGATTTGTATAGAAATAGGTTAGAAAGCACTGAATGCCAGACTGAGAATTTTCACGCTGGTCCAACGCAAGCCTCATTCTAGATCCAATGACAGCAGAGTAGTTTCATTCAAATTCTGGGGTATTAGCATAGTTCCTTCCCTCTCTTTCCCCTCATGTAATACTGCAGAATGTTCCTACCACTTGCAATCATGATAACAATGAGTCCATAGGGCTCTGAATGACTGCCAGGATCTTAACCGTTCCAATTCCACTACCCTGACCAAAACTGATCAGGCTTTGTCTTGGAAACACAGTAGACATGCCCACTAGTAAAATGAGATTCAATGAAGGTATAAGACTCTGACTCATCAGATTTGTTTCTTCTCCTCTTTCAATGGGTAGAGTAGCTTTTGTTTATTGATGATCATGTACCAGGCACTATTCTAAGCACAAAATTAACTCAATTAATCTTCACAGCAACGTGTGAGGTAAGTACAAGCATTATCCCCATTTTATGAATGAGGAAACTGAGGCACAAAGAGATCAAATGACTTATCCAATCTCTACCAGCTATGCAGTGGAAAATGTGAGAATCAGATCTAGGCTGTCTGGCTCCAGAGACCATACACTTAACTGCTCCACCACACATTCTCAAAGGATAAAGGAAGAGGGTTAGACAAAGATCAGATAAATTGGCAGAAGGTTCATCCACCATGGAACAAGGCAGGAACCTAGGGAGAGGTGCATAAATATTTGTCCCTACACTCACCTGTTCTAGTTCTCTCGATCTATTAGACTTAACAACCACGATCTTATGGACTATCAGGAGAGGCTGTCTTCTTTTCATCATCATCACCACCACTATCACGACCACTGCCACCCAGGAAGAAGACCTTAGCCATGTTTCAGAGCTGTTCTCCTTCCTCCTTCAGGTAGGATAACCAAACTGTCCCATTTTGCCCTAGGTTTTTCCAGTTTTAGCACAGAAAGTCCCATATCCCAGAACTCCCCCAGTCCCAGGAAAAATGGGACCATTGTTCACTCTGCCTTCAGGATACCTACCACTGTTTATATCCTTTCCTGAATCTCTGGAATGAGTGGTTCATATGTTGCCCTAGGAGTCTCTGTGTTGGAAAGAGACTTTTATTACCTCCAAGGCCAATTGTCTCATAGGCCAAAGAATCATTCTCTATTCTATTTCCCATCTCCAATTATGCCCAGCCACATGGTCTGGTAGAGCTTGCCAGAGGTTATACAATGAACCCAACTAATACAATGAAGCCTATTCCAAAGTTACATAACACAAACTCCCCCTAATTATTCCATTCCCAGTGAAATAAAAGGCCAAAAGTGAAACCCCAAATGAAATCCCTTTTTAAAATGCAAAGTACAAAAAATTAAATACATAAAAGCAAAAATTTTCTCCTTCCCAATTTTTTTTTTATCTGCTCAGCCTCCACCAGAAAGGTCTCTCTCAGATGGCATTGAGTTTCTTTGACATCTCCTGAACTCTCGACCTAAAGAATTGATAACGTTCTTCCACTTCCTAAGATACACAGTTTTGGCTCTGCCATCCCCCACCCATCAACTCCACCCTCCCCTCCCCCTCAAAAACACAAGCAAATCTACAAGTAGCTGTTATGGCATAGCACAGTGATCGCCTCAGAATCCACCACATAGGTAAATCAGACCTACAATGTTGTTGTCAGTTGTGAACCACCACAGAGATGTGGTGCTATCTCGGAGAAGGGAGTTGAAAGATAAAATAAATGGGCCAATACAGGGACTGGAAATACAGTTCTCATCCAGTCCAATAAAAGATGGAAGGAATAGTCTTGAACTCTTCAAATTCCAGTATTCAGGTGGATGATTTTACTTGTTTCCTGTCTTTGGAAGTTATCTTAGCAATCTAGTGCTGCTGTAACAGAAATACCACAAGCGGATGGCTTTAGCAAAGAGAAATTTATTCTCTCACAGTCTAGGAGACCCAGATGTCCGAATTTAGGGTTCCAACTCCAGGGAAGGCTTTCTCTCTCTATCAGCTTTGGGGAAAGGTCCTTGTCATCAATCTTCCCCAGGTGAGGAGCTTCTCAGTGCAGGGACCCTGGATCCAAAGGACACACTATTCTCCTGGATCTCGTTTCTTGGTTTTATGAGGTTCTCTGTCTCTCTGCTTGCTTCTCTCTTTTATATCTCAAAAGAGATTGACTTAAGACACAAATTAATTTTGTAGATTGAGTCCTGCCTCCTTAACATAACTGCCTCTAATACCGACTCATTAACATCACAGAGGTAAGATTTATAACATATAGGAAAATCACATCAGATGACAAAATGGCAGACAATCACACAATACTGGGAATCATGGACTAGCCAAGTTGACACACATTTTGGGGGGGGACACAGTTCAATCCATAACAGAAGTCCATAAAATTTCTCCCTATATTTGAACTCGTTTCAGTGAGTTTCTATTCCTTGCAGCAAGGAACCTGGACTGAAACACCATTCTTAAGATATTACTACCATTAGGGAAGGTACTTTTCAGTACACCAAAGATCCCATTCATTTGATTCCCTGAATATCATCTTACACAGACCAAAGAAGTTATCAATAAAGCATACATTAAATACAGTGGTAAAATGAGTTCTGAGAATATAACCCAGCAGATAAGAAGCATGGACAGAATTTTTTAAAATTTAATGGCCAGATTGCATTTTTACTTATTTATCAACTTTTTAAAATATTAACACTGTGGAGTCTATAATGACATTTCTATTTTAGGGAGAAGCTTCCACAGACATGTATCATGGTAGGATTTAAGATTTATGAAATTCCAGGGTGCTCAGAAATATATCTGCCCAGAAATAAAGCCCTTACTATGATTCCCAAACTGCAAACCTGTAGAGTAGATGACTACATAAACGATGGATCAAAGGACATGAGCTGTCTCTTTAAATCAAAATAAAACCCTAAGCCCTTGAAGAATGACAGTGAAGAGAGAATATCCATATTAGAATCAGGGTAGGAAAGGTGAAGCTTATAAATATGATACTTGTAAAGCTCATGGTCCTCACGAAATTCTCCCACTAAGAACCGTTGCCACCACTGTGTTGGCCTAAGTGGGTAGAGAGCAGTGTGTCTCCCCCGTTCCACATTCTGGCTCAAATGTGGATACATGAGCCTTCCTTTAATAGTCTGCACTACAGCTTGAGACCAAGCTGGAATGTTTAAACAAGACTTTTATAAAAGTTCAGGAATAACAAAAGGAGAGAAACTGCAGATGTAAGCTGGATCTCTCTCTATCCCTTTGTTCTAGAAGAAATTCCCTTAAACTACCTCCTACACTCTACTCCATCACCAATTACAGTGGCCTGGGAAAGTCCAGAAATGTGTCAGGGCCCTTCTGCCCCAGGTGTCCTGTCCACAAATGCTGCTTCTGCCTCCTTATTGAATCAAGTAGCACACAGAAACCAGCATCTATTGACATTCCCCAAAAGGGATTGTGTGTATGCACACGCACGGTACCATTCTATCTAGGTTCTACTAAAGATTTTATAAGGGAGCCTTGGGAAGGAAAGGACTTATCACATATACCAAACAACTGAAAAAATCCCTTCCTGAACATTTGTTATCTCAAAGCCTCTTCCCACTTTGGAGCTACCAGGCATCTCTCCTTCCTGCCCTTCTCCTTAGCATTGCTCAGTCTCCTCAGCTCTTCTCTCATTCCCCGTTCTTTCTTGTGGTCCTTTCACATCTCTACCGTCTTAGGAGCCACACATGTTCCTTTCCTGTCTTATGTACATATGTTTATCAACCATCTTCTGCTACTTAAACATGCCCTTGGGATCTCACCTCCCACCTCTAGAAATTTATCAAAGGGTTTCTTCCACATAGATACAATATATTTCCAAGAATAATTATGCTGAATAAGACTTTCTCCACTTCGTATAGAAATAAACATTGAAAATGTATAAAATTAAAGAATCTATTTTACAAATATTATCTGCCCTTCAGGGTCATAGACCTCATTCTATCCAAGCTCACAGCCTGTCTTTATGTGGTGGGCACAATCTATACTCAAGGGAGTGCAACGGGAACAAAGCTTAAGACCCACTTTTTAGTTTTAGGTTTCTGAAGATCCACCCATTATCCATTGGAATGACTCAGAGAATGATCTCTCCTTTCTGAGAAACCCATGTCTTTTCAAGTGGACATGACTTTACCCAGGATCCTACACATCATCACATGGTAGCTCAAACATCAGGACCAGCTTCATGAGCATGTAACCTATGCAACTGCACAGAGCCTCCAGCTCAGGAGGGCTCCATTGTAAGGGGGTTAATGGAACATTAAACCCACGATGATTTAATGTACTCTTGTTACCATTTTGAAATTCTTGATAATCATTGAAACAAAGTCTCCCCCATTTTCATTTTGCACTGGGCCCCACCAATTATGTACCAGCCCTGTCCAACCTTCCTATGAGAGATATATACACACACACACACACACACACACACACACAACAGGGTGTGAGTCTTGTCCTTACAGTGGCCTTAGATACAGAGGCAGAGATTATCTTATAGTCATTAAATACAAATCTTCTACAGATGAGAAAATGAAAACCCAGAGATGTGAAGTAAATGATCCCAATTCTTTCAGCTCATTGGTGGACGACTCACCACCCTGCACAATTGCAGGGATCCAGCAGTCATAATATATTATAGATTTAAGGGTCACCATTCTACTTGAAATAGGTCTCCAATCCTCCCCCTTGTGTCACCCTACCTCCGAAGGTAGCACTTCCTACCTTCTGAAGCCTTTCTTCCCTGTTTCCACTAGGAATGTCCACTTGGGCAAAGAAAAGGCAACACTGTAAGAGGAAGTCTTCAGGAACAGGTGTCTGGAGAAGTGAGAGGTTTCTAAATGGTGAAAGAAACTAGAAATTTATTTTTAAAAAAAGGCTCAGAGAACATTTTTTGTTACAAATTAAATTTCATGATGCTGGCAGGAAGATGAAAACACTAGAAAGGCAAGGCTGGGGTGGGTGGCTGACAGCTGTAGGCAGCTGGAGTGGAGAGAAAGAATAGGGAAACCATTAAAGCACAGCAGTGGGAAAAGGACCTGGAAATAATGAATGTAAAACCCTACTGAGGAGCGAGGTGACACAATTAGAGACACATAATGGGCCCGTAACACAGTTACTTAGTGCCTTTATTCTCTGCTAAAGGGATTTTAATTTGCTACTAAGGATTTTGATGTGCTAACATGTGCTGCCTGAGGAAGGGAACACACTGTTCAAATCTCAAGGTCATTGGAGCTGGGTTCTGAGGCTTCTCCAAACAGGGCATATCTGAGCCCACCTCTAACAGAACTGAGTCAAGCCCTGTCTCAGAGAGCAATCCTCCTGTGTCCATGTGCAGTCATTGCCTGGCCCTTATGAATGCTGGTGACAGGAATTCTCTTTCTACTGGAAGATTAAAAGGAAAAAAACAAAACATTACAAACTACAACCCAGATTAAAGCTCAGCCCCAGGGGGTAGTATCAGATGGGAAATATGAATTTTGTGAGAAAGCATCTGAACATTTGCAGTAAATTTGAAAACAGAACCATCTGTTACATAATCGGATCCAGTAGACTCCACACTTTGTACCACCAGCTGCTGTCAAATAGGAGATTATGAAACCTTGTAATAAATGCTCCACTAAGTCTGCTTTCTTTTTTCAGGGTTAACACCAGGCAAAGCTGCAAGGCTTTAAGGTTGACATTTTTAAGTCCTTTCATATAAGCATTTCTTTCAGGTATATGTGCTCCTTTCAATTCTGTCATCCATTGTTGAGAGAGAAGCAACCCCAAGCCTGGGATGTGAGCTTAGAAGACGGATTTAAGAAGTGCCTCACAGCTCTTCTTCTCTTTATTTAGTTTAAATTCTGACTTCCTCTCCCTTCGCCTCTGCCTCACCATCCATCTTCTGTGCTCTGCCCCTGATAGCCCAGCACGGTGGAATTATCTCAGAAATGACATCGAAGGATAAATAACAGCCAGAATTGGAGTGGATGTAGGACCAACACTCCGGGATATTTTTTTTCCTTTCTTGTCCTGGTGGTACAATGGCTAAGTGCTCAGCTGCTAACCAAAAGACTGGCAGTCCCAGAGGCTCCGTGGGAGAAAGGCCTGGTAATGTGCTCCCATGAAAATTACAGCCTAGAAGATCCTATCGGGCAGTTCTACTCTGTCACATGGGGTCACTATGAGCAGAACGTGGACTCGAGGGCACCTAACAACAGGCTTTGCTCAGTGAGCCTACCCATGGAGGGTCAGTTAATGGGTGGTCTCAGTGGAAAGGCAGAGGAAAAGAAATTGGGACATTTTTCCAACTTCTATTCCACAACTTTTCTAATTTCTTTGACCATCTCTAGCTCTCTGTGTTTTAAAAACTCTCGATGCTTACTTTGACAACTGAGCTCTTTCTGGATGTGGATAAATACAAGGTCCTTGATGATTCAAGGCGCCCTAGTGGCACAGTGGTTAAGCGTTTAGTGCCAACCGAAATGCCAGCGGTTCAAACCCACTAGCCACTCAGAGGGAGAAAGGCGTAGCAGTCTGTTTCCGTAAAGATTACAGCCTTGGAAGCCCTATGGGGTAGTTCTACTCTGTCCTGTAGGGTCGCTTTGAGTCAGAACAGACTCAACAGCAGTAGGTTTGATTTGGTTCTTTTTGGTGATTCAAGTCTCACAAGAGAAAAGTCTATGAGAATCTGGAGTGACAAGTTTGACTCAAGAATTTCCTTCTATCTGGTCAAAACCTAGGAGTCTTTCTCAGCTCTCTTTCTCTCATTCCCCACATCTAATCCATCAGCAAGTCCTTTTCCTTCCATCCCCAAAACATATCCCAAACTTCACTCCCTCTGGTGCCACTTTACCCAATGCTCATCCCTTCTCACCTGAATGACTCCCCCAGCCTCCTACCTGGTCTTACCCTGCCTGCTCTTGCCCCATCTCCATCTTATCTATTAAAAGCTTAAATCAGATGATGTTGTCCTCCTGTTCAAACTTTCCAATGGCTCCCAGTGCACCTAGAATAAAGGCAAACTTCATACCACATCCTAGATGATCAGGCCCATGTAGCCTCATTAATTATCATTTTCCTCCTCACTCATAACACCATAAAAACAGCGACCAGGCTGATTCCTAACTAGGGGCTCTGCACCGGTTATTTCTCTGCCTATGATGTTTTCCTGGGTCTCCCCTAACTTCTTCCTTCTAATCAGTCAGGCTTCAGCCTATTGTCACCTCCCAGAGAGGCCTGCCCTGACCACCCATCTAAAGTGCCCACTGCCTCCCACTCCCCAAGTCACTCTGCTCAGCACCCTGGTTGTTTCCTGCACAGTACTCAATACTACTTGAAATTAGATCACTTATTTATTTGATTATTTCCTTGTTTATTGGCAGACCTCCCTCACTAGAAGGCAACCGCATTGAGATCTGGGAATATTTCTGAAATATTCACTGTTGTGCTTAGGCCAGTGCTTTAAAAAATGCTTATGAGTTGTATGAATCCCTGTCTTGGTTTGTCACAAGGAGATCTAGGACTAATACATTCTTAATACATCCTACCTCTTTTCAAGGCCTAAAGTTTGGTGATTTCAGAGCATTATTTAAAAGTGTGGGTCAAACTGGACTAAATCAAGAGCTAAGAAGTTTCCTGAACACAACCACAGAGTAGCAGGGGTGGAGGTCTAGGGACCACGGTTTCCAGGGACATCTGGGTCGACTGGCATAACAAAGTGTATTAAGAAAATGTTCTGCATCCCACTTGGTGAGTAACATCTGGGGTCTTAAAAGTTAGCAAGCAGCTATCTAAGATGCATCAACCCACCTGCAGCAAAGGAGAATGAAGAATACCAAAGACAGAAGGAAAATATTAGCCCAAGAGACAAAAAGGGCCACATAAACCAGAGGCTCCATCAGCCTGAGACCAGAAGAACTAGATGGTGAGTGGTTACCACCAATGACCGTCCTGACAGGGAACACAACAGAGAGTCCCAGATGGTACAGGAGAAAAGTGGGGTGCAGAATTAAAGTTCTAGTAAAAGGAGCAGACTTAGTGGTCTGATCAGACTGGAGAAACCCCAGAAGACATGGCCTCTGGACTCCTTGTTAACCCAGAACTACAGCCATTCCCAAAGCGAACTCTTCAGAGAAAGATTAGACTGGACTATAAGACATAAGATGATACTTATGAAGAGTGTGCTTCTAAGTTCAAGTAGATACACGAAACTGAATGGGCAGCTCCTGTCTGGAGGTGGGATGAGAAGGCAGAAAGGGATAGGAGCTGGTTGAATGGACACAGGAAACCTGAGGTGGAAAGGGGGAGTGTGCTGCCACATTATAGGGCTAGCAACTAGGGTCACATAACAATGTGTGTATAAATTTTTGTATGAGAAACTAATTTGAGCTCTAAACTTTCATTTAAAGCACAATAAAAAAAAAGTGTGGGTCAGTATATTGCTTTTGTTCAACAATTACACACATGCTTTTCAATAGAATTGATTTGCCTGGATCATACATGTGCTTCCTATAAGAGCATTTTCCCACTGACGTGTACTTGGGATCATAATAACCAATCCTGTGCTTGTGGAGTACATCGAACCATTTCCAAAGCGCATCCATCCAACAACTTTACTCCACCCCTTTCATAGTAGACATACAAAATCAGCAGCAGAGGACTGCTCCCATTCCAACAGCGGGGAAACTGAAGGCTACTGACATTAGTGGACTTCCCATTGGGAGTCAGAGACAGACAGGAAACTTCAGCCCAAGCCTTCTGGCTTCCCACTCTACAGGCTGACTCTCATTATCTCATTTGATGCTCACAATATCCCTGGGAGGTCAGAAGGGCAGGATGGTAATCCCTGTGACATTCCAGTGAAGTCTTCACATTACACATATGTGTGCCAACCCTGGCTGGGAAACCAAGAAACAGGATTACAAGGAGCTCTGTTAATGCCGCACAAGTAGCAGGATTGGATCATCCAAGCTGTTTCCCTGTGTGCAGCACAGTCAAAGGATGGACAGATACTGTCTCCAGCACCACCTACCCTAGTGCCCAAGCCACAACCTTCAGGGTCTCTCTGACTCCTCTCTTTCCTTTATAACAGTCCACCAATCTACCCACAAGTAAGGCCAACTCTACCTCCAATACCTCACCACCTCTTCTCTTGCTCCTCCATTCATCCCTAGTCATGATCTAAACTTCCTGGGTTCAGATCTCTGCTCTACCACTTACTAAGTGGTACCTAACCTTGGCAGATTATTTAACCTCTCTCTGTCCAGTTTCTTAATCTTTAAAGCAAGAGTAGTAAATGCAACTGACCTCAAAAGAGTGGTGTGAGAACTAAATCTGTCAGTGTATATAAAGTACTTGAATAGGGCGCAGAGGGAGTGCCACGGAGTTATGGGCTGTAATTGTTAGCATTTTATTTTTTCTAGGTCTTTGCTAACTCTCCTCTGAATTGCTGTTTTAGCCTCCAAACCAGACCCCCAAAATTCTGTCTTTCCCACCCCCCTCCAATCCATTCTCTACCCGGAAGTCAGAGATCAGAGCAGATCAGAGCTATCTTTCTAATACACAACTCTGATTGCGGTGCATTCCCTGCTTGAGAGCCCTTAGTGATTTCTATCTCACAAAAAATAAAGGTTCAATTCCTTAGCATGTCAAGCAAGACCCGTTCTGCCCCAGAATCTACCCTCCAGCCACGTTGAACGGCAACTCTTCATCCATAAGCATGATAAATCCTTTTACACATCGCAGATTTCTTATTTTTTGTCTCTGGTGCTTGAAATGGATTCCCCTCTGCTTTTGCTTGGAGAGCTTCTACCCACATTTCAGGCCTCCGTTTGAATGTCACCACCTCTGTAAATTCTTCAGTCAGTAACCAACAGAAAGTGGTACTCCACCCTACTACTTTCCATAGAAACCTGACATTTGTCTTCATTGATACAATTGTTGGATAGCCTTCTCTTCCTCAGCACTTGGCACCAGGTGTGGCACGTTTTAGGTGCTCAAGGGCACATTGCTAGATGACCTATTTACTCTTTTCCTAGCCTCAGAGATATGGCTGTGACTGAAGACCAGCTAAGAAGTCATGTTCAATGTTAACATTGTGATTCACCAAACATTAGACACACCATTAACTTTCCTGCCTGCCTTACTGCATCAGCTTTTATTGCATTAATCAGAGGTATTTCAAAAACTGAAAAAGAAATGATTAACCATGTCCTGCACCTGAACCCTTAATTCCTCCAAAGCCAGGCATGGTCCCTTTGCAGTGAATGACCCCAGTCTACACAAGCCAGAAACTCAGGCATCATCCTTGGTTCTTACCTCAGGCCCACAACCAAGTCACCAGCAAATGTTGTATTTTAATGCAAATAACACACACCTCAATTGCTCCCTCCCCACATCAAGGTGTTTTTGTAAGCTTGCTACACTAATTTTTTTTTTATAGCAACATGTAAAAAATTAGCCTATTGGCACTTATGAAAATACCTCATGGGGGAAGGGAGCAGTTGGTAAACAAACATAGAAGGCACACATTATTATTATTTTTTTTTTATCCCTTTTGCTTCCTATGTATATCTCATATGCCTCCAATTTTCTTCCTCTCTGCAACCACTACACTAGTCTGGGCCGCCATCTCTCACCTGGACAATTGCCACTGCCCTTAACTGGCCTCTCTCTTCCACTGCTGCTCCATTCATCACACAGCAGCCAGAGTGAGCTTCTTAACACATAAAGTGGACTATGTCACTCCTTGTCTTGGAGCACTCAATGGCTTTTCACTTTGGATGAAATTCAGCCACTTTACTCTGACCAACAAGGCCAAAATCTGGCCCATATATCCCTCTTCCACTTCATCTTGTGCCATTCTTTGCTTTGTTCACTTGACTACATCCTTACTGGTTTTCAGGCATGTTCTAGAAGATGCTAAGCACTTTCCCACCCCAGGACATTTACACTTGGTGTTCCTGCTATCTTAAACTTTACTCTTCAATTCCTTTACTCTTCAGTTCCTCTGGTCTCAGTGCAAACAGCAGCCTTCCCTGTCTGCCTTATCTGAGACAGGTCACCCACATCCATTATTGCCCCCTTCATCCCCAAGTTATTTCCTTCACAGCGTGTGCTAAGGAAACACTACAGAAACAGTTTTACATTGGAGAGACAGTAAGCCTAAAAATAAAGAAAATAATCACTGTGGCAGACATGGTAAAAGGGACATTAAGATTCTTGAAGTCCTTTTTTCCAGCCGAGAAAGGGGATTGACTAAAAGCAGGCATTAGAACAAGTTCAGGGCACTTTCCCTGCATCATGCCCCCCTCCTACCCCATCCTGGTCACAGCGCTCTGCAAAATCAACTCACACTTCCCACAGCAGGAAGAGGAAAGTGCACAGGCTCCATCACCAGGGAATGCAAGTTCAAGTTTGGCTGCTTCCTTGCTGGATAACATTGAGCAAAAGCTACCTTACTACTCTGAATCCCTGCTTCCTCATTGGTAAAATGAGTGTGAGGATATTACTCACTTTGCAGATGATGTGAGGATGACAGATGGTGTGTCTAAAGCAGCACTTGATGGGTGTTAAAAAAAAAAAAATCCGAACTCACAAAAAAAGAGCAACGGAGAGAGTGAAGGTATCTGCTGTCCTAGGTAGTTAACAGGACTGGGTCGCTCTGGCCTCAAACACCAGACGGTTTCATACCCAGAGTGCCCTTCGAGAGATTTGTGCTTCTCTGCTGCCCTTGCTGGGCCCCTCAGGCCACGGTGCCCTTAACTTCTGACACATACAGACTCTCCACAGACTGGTGGTCATGCTGCCCTGCCCTGCAAACCCATCTGCCCAGGATCATAGACATGTCAGGGGAAAGCCACTCTGACTTGATCTCAGGCGCAACCTGACACTGGTGTTCTTTTACCAGCCAGCACAGGAAACATGTGGGATGAATTAACAAACCAACCAGGAAAGCAATTGCGGAGGGACTTTGATTGAATCTCAGACAACGGGCCTGTTGGGTGGGCCACCTCTGTCCAGCACTGCCAGGGCTTCTCAGGTACACCCAAGGTCCCCCTAACCCCATGTTGTTTCCTCTTGGACAACCTCAGGCCTAGGGATGTGGAAGAGCTGGGATTGGAACCCAGGCAGACCGGCTCAAAACTAAGGAACTAATGGTGGCAAGAGAGAGCGAATAGTGGACAAGACAAACACGGTTAGGACCTCACAGGAACAGCAGACTCAGAGATTAGATCCACAATTGCAGGTCAGGAACACTAGGGAGCAAAGAGAGAAGGATAGTAAAGCCCTATAGTTCATATTTAAAGTCCATGCAAGTTAAGGCTAGGGAGACGGTTCCCAGCCTAGGAACAAAATACTTGTCACTATAAATGCCTGACTACACTTGTGTGCATTTCTTCTCCTACCTCCCCTGGCCCACAGTTCAGTCTTTGCCCCCACAAGTTAAGCAGTTGCCTCTTTCCAGTCACATATTTCCCAGGGGGCATTAGAACTGAGTCCCACATCTGCTACTACTCTACCCTCCTTCCATCAGCCAAAGCATCCTGGATTTACAGCATAAATTTCTCTCTTCCAATAGCATCCTTGACTGAGGGCCCTTTTTCCATGTAGGCATCCTATGCCTTGCCATGTACTAACCAACCTGAAAAGTATGATCTGCACTGGCAGGCATCTACCAGGCACTTAACCACACTTGACATGGAACACCCTTCTCCTTTTTGCAGTTGTTATTGTTAGATGCCGTTGAGTTGGTTCCAACTCATAGTGACAACAAAACCAAACACTGCCTGGTCTCATGCCATCCTAACAATTGTTGCTATGGTTGAGCCCATGGTTGCAGCCACTGTGCCAATCCATCTCGTCACGGGTCTTCCTCTTTTTTGCTGACCCCCTACCAAACATGACGTCCTTCTCTAAGGACTGGTCCTTCCTGATAATATATCCAAAGTAAGACATAGTCTTACCATTCTTGCTTCCAAGGAGCATCTTGGTTTTACTTCTTCTAAGATAGATTAGTTGATTCTTCTGGCAGTCCATGGTATATTCAATATTCCTTGCCAACCCTATAATTCAAAGGCATCAATTCTTCTTTGGTCTTCCTTATTCATTGTCCAGATTTGCATACGTATGAAGCAACTGAAAATATCATGGCTTGGTCAGGCACACCTTAATTCCCCAAGTGGCATCTTTGCTTTTCAACACTTTAAAGAGGTCTTTTGCAGCAGATTTGCCCAATATAATACATCATTTGATTTCTTGACTGCTGCTGCCACGGGCTTTGATTGTGGATTCTTTCATAGTACATGGTGCAAAGGGCTGGTTAAGGACCCAGGAGAACGAGCAATGTGGCCCCCGTATCTAACAAGAAAGTCCCTGGGTGGTGCAAACAGTTAAAGTGTTTGGCTGATAATTCAAAGGTTGGAGGTTCAAGTCTACCTGGAAGTACCTCAGAAGAAAGGTCTGCTGATCTACTTCTGAAAAAAAAGCCAATGAAAACCCTATGGAGCAGACTTCTACTCTGACATACATGGGGTCACCAGTGAGTGGGAGTCGACTTCAGGGCAGCTGGTTCAACTGATATCTAACAAGGCACTGGAAACAGGAAATAAGAAGAGATACAGATAGATAGTTCTAACTGGAGGCTGCTGTTTTAAGGCTACCTGGCAAACAGCTGGTGTTTTTGTGACATCTTGCTGCTTTCAATCAACTCAAAGGAATTTCTCTCCTCCTTGGAAAGAAATATTTAAGATAGTCTAAGGGGGTGTTATGGATTAAATTGTGCCCTCTCCCCCCAAATGTGTTGGGATTCTAAACCCTATACCTATGGATGTAATTCTGTTTGGAAATAAGGTTTTCTTCGCTATGTTACTCATACCTGAGAAGGGTAGATTGTAAATCAAACCACTTTGAGTTATAAAAAGGGCAGATTAGACACAGAGCTACCCACACACGGAGGAAGACAGACACCATGTGGGACTGTTTACAAGCAAAGGAACCAAGGAAGCCCAAGACTACCTACAAGGAAGGAATCAACATGGCCGAGACGCTGGTTTGGAATTTTAGCCTCCAGAGCTGTGAGGAAATGAATTTCTGTTCTTTAAAGCTACCCATGTGCAGTACTTGTGTTACAGCAGCACTAGGAAGATGGGGAAGATGGGAGGCAAAAAGGAATGTTAAGTACCACGTGAACTGAAAGGGAGGCTTGGATGACGTTTGGAAATTTCAGTATGATTACTGCCACTGCTTTCCCGAGTCCCACTCCCTTTTCCCTGTCCAAGCATGCTTCTCGCATTTTCCTCAACTCCACCAGATTCCCTCTGAAGGTGATGCTGCTCAGCACGGCCATCTTCGTGGTCTTGTCACTGTGATTGATGGCCGCCATCATCCGCCCTCCTCGGGGGCTTCCAATCTGGACGCAGTTAATCAGGTTGCACTAATGCGGGAGAAGGAACAAGTCCAGGAGAGTTGGCTGGCCGGCTGCACCACCTCCAGGGTCACGGCTAGCTAATTAACACTGTGCTGTGTGAAGTACAAAGGCAGCAGGCCCCATTTTAGGAAGGACTCCAGAAGGAGGCAGCCAGGGGCTCAAACCCACGGCCATGAAAGGTGGATTTTCGGTCCTACAGGGCTTCCTGTCTTTCATCTTTCCCTCTCGGTATACCCAGTTCACCTCCTTTCCTAACCATAGGAGGTGGTCAGACCACCAGCGATATTCTTCTAGGCGGTATAGGCACCCGCTTTTGCAAATTCAGGTCTGAATTAGGAATTGAATGCTTTTCCAGGGTTCAGATGTTTCAGGAAATCTCTGTTCTTTTCATGGAAAACACTTCATGTGATTGTTCTTTCCATTTTTCTAAGGAAAGTTATTCCCCTTTAGAAGGAGGGAAATAATGTGGGAAAATGGAAGAAATGCAGGGTTTGGAGTCAAACCTCCAGTAACTTAAACCCCTCCTATGTACTTGCCATGTGGGGCTGTGTGGCCCTGGGTGGCCACTTAGCTCATTCTACCTTAGTTTCCCCATGTGACAGTGAACAGTCTTGCTTGTGTGGTAGGATTGAAGATATATTTATATTAAAATTTGTCCTTACATGTATGTATATAAAACATATATATACACAAATACCTGTGTGTATAAATGTATGTATATATGGGGCCCTGGTAGTGCAGTGGTAAACAGCTCCGCAGCTAACCAAATGGTCGGCAGTTCAAATCCACCAACTGCATCCTCCCTGGAAACCCTATGGGGGCAGTTCTACCTGTCCTATATAGTTCCTATGAGTTGGAATCAACTCAATGGCAATAGGTTTGGTGTATATATATATATATATATGTATGTATGTGTGTGTATATATATGATGTTAGGTGCCATCGACACACCTACTCCTCACTTATTGACTATCTCTGTTATCTGACATTTTGCATTTATGGCAATAGTAAAAAATCTACTATCCAACTATTTTGTGTATTAACAACATACATCTGGCAGTAAAAAATGCCCAGGTACAAGGCAAGAGTAAAGCTGGCTGTGATGGTTAAGGCTATGTGTCAACTTGTCTGGGCTATGATTCTCAGTGGTTTGGCAGTTATGTAATGATGTATAGTTTGACAGTTATGTAATGATGTAGTTTGGCACTTATGTCATGATATAATTTGGAAGTTATGTAATGATGTAGTCATCTTTCATTTTGTGATCTGATGTGGTCATCCTCCATTTTCACATATCACCAATTTTCACCTAACAACCTGGTCTTTGGAGCCTAACCATGTCAATAAGTGAGGAGTGTGTATGTGTGTGTGTGTGTGTGTGTGTGTGTGTAAAACCAGTAGCCATTGAGTCTATTCTGACTCATGGTGACCCCATGTGTGTCAGAGTAGATCTGTGCTCCAGAGGGTTCCAACATTTCAGATAGCAGTGAGCATGTTAACTGTTCGCAATACCCAGGGACTCTATTTATATATACCTATCTATATCTATCTACATATACATATGTGCACATCTACAATTATATTTTTTCTATAAGTGCTTAAATGTGATCAATTCAGACACACTACTTTTTTTAAGAGCAATCATATTTTGAAAACTTGGTATCTCCCTTCCTCTCTCCGTAACCTATATAATCCCTGTGAGCTATTATTTATCCTTCCATAATTTTCTTCCTGCTTATATAATCATACTCATACTCATATACATTTGGGAAGTTGCAAAGGCCCTTATGAAAGTGGAATATTGTGTATACTTTTCTCTTGGCTTTCTCATTCAACATTTCCTCATGGAGTTCCCTCCAAATCAATGGGGTAAAGTTTAAAGTCAGTCTTTGTAATGGCTTAATTTGTGGTTGGACTGCACTATAATTTATTCAACAGTCCCCTTTTGGTGGGCATTTGGCTTTCCTGTTCTCCATGTGGCAGCCTGAGTGAGGCTCATAGTTTGTGACTGCTCAGCTCAGTGCCCTCTGAGGCAGCCTATCTTACTCAAAATCAAATCCAAAGGCCTCGCAGTGTTCTGGAAGACCCTAGATAATCTGCTCCTCAACCCTGTTTCCTCTCTTTTCTTAACCCCCACTTCTTTGTCTTGGCAGCAGGAGTTTGAACCAGCTCATTGCAGTTCAAACCCCTGCTGAGAATTTGCATTTCCAGTCCAGATATGCTGAATCAGAATCTACATTTTAACAAGATCCGCAGAGTTAATGTTTAAAAGGGAGGTTTTTCCACAGCATGTGCAGTTTTATGAGCCATTCTGTCATCAACATCAGGGAAATGAGCTTAGGGAGAACATGGAATTCCCACAGGTTCACTCTTGGATGGGAACTCTACTCAAGCTAGCGTGGGTGGCTACATCATTGTCAGGGGGTGATCCTGGAGAAAGACCTAGTAGAGGCCTGTGTCCAAATTAGTGAGCGTCCTGCCCAGCTGTATTAAAAGGATGCAGGGCTGCTCCTTTGGGCCTGGCTCAGCATCACCTCAACAACCTCCAGCCTGGGTCCAAAACACCAGGCACTAAAGGCACCAGTGGGAGGGTGGAGCCAACGGACTCACCAGCAAACAGGCTGTCACCCAGCGCTCTCAAATGAAACTGCCTGGATTGTAATCCTGGCCCTCCTACTTGCTACCTGTTAACTTCTCTACCTCAGTGTCTTTCTCTGTAAAATGGGCTTAATAACACCACTGACTACATAGTTGCTGTGAGGATTGAATAAAAGAAAGGATGGGAAAGGCTCAACCCAGTACCTGGCATATAGCAAACAATGACAAGAAGTTAGAAGAATAGATGTGTGTTTGGGGTACTAAGGGAGCACAGAACATGATGAGCTTTGTAGGGAACAAAGGTAGCAAAGTGAAGCGTGGGTGGCTGCAGTAAATTGTATTATCTGCCTCGCCTCACTGGGGAGAATTATACTTAGTGCTCCATGGAAGCAGATTTGACTAAGTAACTTTCTTTTTGGCCAATGCCATGAGTTACCTTAGAACAGAAGCTTTAAGGGTCAGTGTGTAGTCTACCATGCCCTCTTTTTCATGCCTCTGCCATCATGGAAGCATGTTTTCAGATGGAGCCTCCATCAGACTAGGTCCCTGAACTAGTATGATGAGCAGAGTCCCTTTGCTGATTTGCAATTGCCATGTCATGTGTATGACAAATACACTTCATAGTTTCAAACAACTAAGATCTAGAATTTCTCATTGCTGCAGCATAACCTGGCCTAACCTGACTGATACCAGGGCCAAGACAGGCTTCCTGGAAGAGATGTGAACTTAGTTTAATCTTATAAGTTAAAGAGGAGTCAGTCAAGCAAAGAAAGTAGTGAAGCTATTCCTGGCAGAGAATAACTTGTTCAAAAAGTCCCTGAGGTGTGAGGCAGCATGCAATTTGCAAGCTAGAAGCACCTTGGTATTGCTGGAGCATCAGATCAAGGAGGAGAATGTCACAAATGTCTGATGGGTGAGTAGGAGAGCCCCACTGTGCTAAGGTGCTCACACTTTGTGCTGCATATCATTGGGAACAACTCCCAGAAACCAAGCCAGACCTTGGGGAGATGCTTTAGCCAAAGTCCTCTTCCCATCAGGGTTCACAGTTCAGTGACACATTCTTTTCACAGTGCCTAATAGAGGGTCCCTCTACCCGATGTCAGTTTCTATACTGTGCTGGCTTGTGTGTTGCTGTGATGCTGAAGTTATGCCATCAGTATTTCAAATACCAGCAGGGCCACCTTTGGTGGACAGGTTTCAGTGGAACATCTAGAATAAGACAGACTAGGAAGAAAGGCCTGGTGACTGACGTCAAAAATTAGCCAATGAAAACCCAATGGATCAGAACAGAACATTATCCTACAGGACTCAAACATACCAACGGTTCTGAAGATGGTACAAGACCAAGCAATGTTTCATTCTATTATATGTGGAGTCACCATGAGTTGGAGCCAACTCGACAGCAGCTAACAAAAACAAGTAGAGGGTTCTGTAACAATAACTGTCTCTGAAACCCTCAGTGGCTCCTTCTTTGCCAAAATATAAACTCAAACACTTCCATCTGGCATGCCAAAACCTACGTAAATAGGTCCAACTTATCCCCTTGCTTAGCAACATGAATCCCCCACCGTGGCCACGATGGTTTACTTTACCTGTTTGTGCAATCCCTAGTTTTCAACCTTTGTTCATGTCTTTCTCTCCAACTTGTATTGATCTCCTTCCCCTTCCAATTTATCAAAGTCCTTATGGAAAGTCCCAGGCGTTTGAGAGATTAGAGTCCTGGTCCTGGTTAGTTGAATGGCACTAGCTGGAACCTTGCTACCAACTTTAGAAAAAAAAAAAATGTCTTAACCACTCTAGTTCCTATCAGTAAAATGAATGTTATTGGACCAGGTGCCCTCTTAGGTGTCTTTCAGATATAACACTTAGGACTTTAAGTCCCAATACAGACAAAATAATTTCTCCTACCTCTAACTCCTTTTCTCCTCATTGTGTGCACATTAAGATGCTGCCTTATGTTACTAAGTTGAAGTGCTTCTCCCACCTTTTCCCTCTTCCTGAGCCCTTCCCTCTTGCCCATAGAATTTGCAATGTTTGATGCATTCATAGTCTCTGGAATGTTGAGTACAGCTTCTTCAGGAGAACCTCCTTTCTCTAAGCCTCATGTTTCCATGTGGAGAGGCCTCCGGTAGTGTAACATTCCTGGTCTTTCTTTGTTCTCCCAGTCGTTTCTACCCTGGGGTGGGGGAATGATTAATTTGATGCTTGTTTGGAAATAAGGAAGAGGATATTGGTCCCTTTGAATGGTTCTTTCCTGAATGCCATTAGATCCGGGGTCTCTCCCTGTGGAGGAGGCCTGTGCTTGTCCATCACTACCTGTAACTATCGGTATTACTTAAGATTAAGTCTGGCTGAAAATGGTAGGAAACCTAAAATATCTGGTGTTTATGTAAGAATTATTCTTTATGTAAATGAAATCCAGATGTAAGCAGTTCAAGGCTAATAGAATACTTCATAACTATCAGATAAAGAGGTTTTTGTCATATTGTCCCACTATCGTAAACATGTAGGTATTACCTCATGGTCTAAGATGGCTTCTTGAGTTCCAGACATTGCATCCACCTTCCAGCCAGCAGGTTAAAGGAAAGGGATAAAGAAGAGTTCTCTCTAAGGGTATTTCCTAGTAGTTGCACATGCAGTTTAAACTCCACTTGCCAAATTTAGTCATATGGCCGTACCTAATGACAAAGGAGTCTGGGAAATATGGTCTTTATTCTGGGTGACCATGTACCCCACTAAAAATTGGGGATTTTATTACTAAGGAAAAAGATAGGCTGGACATGGGGGGGTGGTAACCAGAAATCTTGGCTACACTAATTCATAAAGCAAATCTTATTAGCCCACTTGGCTATGTTCTAGAACCTCATTCTGCAAGCAGCTTATCAGTAATGAAAGAGAAATTTGGATCTTTTTGGCCTGCCTCTTGTGTGAGTCTCTCAATATTCTCACTCGCAGAAGGAAAAGGGATTAATTTATTGAAATCCGAAAACCTTCAGCATATCTCAGTAACTGTCATTATGAAAAACGGGAAAAAGAAAACCATACCACTACTCAGGTCTACTAGCATGAAAACAAAATGATACACTGGTGTTTTCATGGAAGTTGTCATGAGCCCATGAATTGGCTGGCATATGGATTTTGTGGTTCCTATTAAATAAATGGGTATCTTTAGGTGGTACAAATGGTTAACACTTGGCTGCTAACTGAAAGGTTGATGGTTCAAGTCCACCCAAAGGCACCTCAGAAGAAAGGCCTGGTAATCTACTTCTGAAAAATCAGCTATCGAAAACGCTATGAAGCACAGCTCTACTCTGACATACCTGAAGTCTCCATGAATTGGTATCAACTCAACAGCAGCTGGGGGGCGGGGGGGGGGGAATCAAATAAATCATTGGATATGGTAAAGTTAATTTATCTCTCTCAATTTTGTGCTGGAAACAAGGTACTAATACACCCTAGAAACACAATCTGTCCCTCCTCCTGATTTAAAAAAAAAAAAAAAAAAAACCTGAAATAATTACAGAAAATGTGAATACGAAAATATGAACATTTTTCTACATAAGATAAGGAGCCTATAAGAATACCATATAACAATACTGAGAGATTACTCCAAAGGAAGATAAGTGGAAAGACATGGTCTTCTTATTCTTATCCATCCAATTCTAAACTCAAAGAACGATGTTAGCCGTATATTCCCAATAAGCATAATACACAAACACTTAAGTGTGCAGTGATTTTAGTATTAGTATTAAGGTGAAGCCAACCTAGTACTGCGTTACCGTGAATTTTTTTTACAATAAGAAATTCATCTATTTTGTAGTCCAACAAAGCTATCCATCACTCTCATTTAAGGGCACATGTTATTCACAAGAGAGCATTACTGCTGACAAAATACATTTGAATAAGTAAGATTCCTTCTCTTAATCACAGAATGATTCATGTCACGCACACTTCATTTTTGACTCATAAAGTACGTTGTAACAGCCTTTGTAAGACTTATAATTATTGGGGCTATTTTTGGGCTGCTATTCACTGCTTTTTCCTAGCCTCTCTGCATTAATAACCAGTTTTTTCCTCTTCATTATTTAGCACCCAACCAAATAAAACTGGTGTCAGCCAATCACAATCTTGAATGATGACTCATTTGTATTCAAGAGCTTAAAAACATTGAGTCCTTATCAACAAAAATAAATCCTGCTGCTACACATTGAGCTAGGCCAGGGGATACAGTGGAAAATAAGATGTGGTTCCTGCTCTGGCTCTTTTGCTGAAAATTTAAGCGTCAGTTTACACAGCCATTAAGATCCTTTCCAGCACTCAGATTCAATTTTAATACAAAGTAGTTACTGCAATTGACTCTGCAGCTTACAGGCTGCCTTCATTTGTATTTGCCTCATTTGATCTGGACAACAATCTCAAGAGAGAGGTATCTTCATTATTCCACATTTAACAGATGGGGAAACCAAGACTCAGGTTTAAAAAGTAGCCCACACAACTTTAATTTCTATTTTTATTGTGGCAAAAATATATATAACACAACATTCACCAATTCAACATCTTTTTCATCTGTACAATTCAGTGACACCGATGACGACTTTAACTTTTAACATCAAAATTGTTTTTTAAATCACTCCTTACATTCCTCAGTCCTAGGGTTTTTTCCAGAAGGTCTGAATTTATAAAAAGTATGGAGTGTTTTCAAAGATTGGTGCCTGAATTTCCTACGTAAGAATATTGTGGGATGCTTGTTAAACAGAAAGACTCCTGGGTTCCGCCCTAGACCAACTGAGTCTGAATCCCAGAAGGGTCCCAGAAAAGTGGCAGTTTAACAAGCTCCCCAGATGATTCTCCAGCTCACTAAAGTTTGAGGTCTACCAGGGTAGGCCCTCCACAGGCAAGGAAGAAAGGATAGAACACAGGGCTTCAAACTGGTTCTTCCTGGTACAGTCACAGCTGAGGAAGTAAAATCAGAACAGATCCAAATTTTTAAAATTTAGGTGAACTGGAACCACAACTGGAAGAGGAAAAATTACAGGTGGAACCTCTGCTAGAAACTTAATCACCTTATTAGAAAACAAGGGCAGCACACACGTTGCATAGCAACCAAATCTCTTCCCCAGAGGATTTTGAGCAGTCGGAAACGTTGGTGTCCCACTCAAAGATGACAGCCGACTACACAGCTTTGAATGTGTGTCACTCTCTACAGTCCTGCCAATAATCCAATCGCCTGCATCAGGCTCCTGAAAGGGCTCACTATGCCTTTTCTGAGTTTCCCATTCGAGGGCTTCTACCCATAGTTTTTCCCATCCTGGTTATTGCTCCAGATCACCCAAATTTTAAAAATTCAGGTCTGTTCTGGTTTTGCTTCATCAGCCATGGCTGACCCAGTTCAAACCAGTTCAAATCCCTAGTAGAACATTCCAGGCAGAACGAAGTACACATGCCAAAGCTTGGAGTTATGGATGTTCATGGCAAACTCAGAATCAGCAACAAAGATTATCCATTGCTTCAATTTCTAGATGATGTCATACGTTAGCCACCAAGTTAAAAATCTTACAGGGAGGAACTGAAATGCTTTCAGAGCCCCACTGCCCTGATTCTGTGCCACATCTTCAGCAGCTTGGCAGTGAGGCATAGACTGCAGCAGCTGGAAGTTCAAGAGTCTGGTTCTTTGAAACCAGGGACACTTAACTTAATCCCAGATACAATCTGCTGCCTGCTGCAAAGATCTGCTTTTCTTTCTCTGGGAGGAGATTTTTCTCGCTTAGTTAAATCCAGGTCCTAAACAAACTATGCAAGGTAATAATTGGAGTGATGGACTAGAAGCCAGGGAACTCAGGTTCAAATCTTGTCTCGGCCACCATGCTCATTTTATTCCTTTGTTTGCGAGTCAGAGCTAGCTTAAACTAATCAAACCCAAAACCAAACCCACTGCCATCGAGGTGATTCTGACTGATAGTGACCCCATAGGGTTTCCAAAGCTGTAAATCTTTACAGAAGCAGACTACCACATACTTCTCCCATGGAAGCACTGGTGGTTTCAAACCACCAACCTTTCAGTTAGCAGTCAAGCACTTTAAGACTGCACTAACTGGGATCTATAATAAGGACACAGGGACACATCTCAAAGATTCTGAAGACAGATCCAGGCTTCTGGAAAGACTACACTTTCTCAATTATTCTTCTCTACCTCGCTCAACACACCTGTTCATTTTTCTTTCCTTTGTCAGAGTAGCTTTTTTGGGTGCTTGATTTATGGGATGGAACATGGCTGCCCCACTTCTCCCAGGAATATCAGGCATTAGTGGTTCAGTGGTAAAATTCTCACCTTCCTTGTGGGAGACCCACGTTCAATTCCCCTCCAATGCTCAGCCACCGCCCATCTATCAATGGAAGTTTGCATGTTGCTATGATGCTGAACAGGTTTCAGCACAGCTTCCAGACTCAGATGGACTAGGAAGAAAGGCTTGGCTATATACTTCTGGTGAAAACCCTGTAAATCGCAGTGGTCTTTTCTCCAACCAATCATAGCAATGGTATAGGATCAGGCAGCGTTTGGCCCCTTTGTGCTTGGGGTCTTCATGAGTCAGGGACCTATTCAATGGCAGCTAAAAACAAAGGCGAGTTTACCTGCATTAGGCCCTATTCTAAGCCCTTCATAAGTATTATTTTGCTTAATCACCACAACAATTCTTTGTAATAAGGATGCCATGACTGTCACCTTTATACAAATGAGGAAACTGAAACACAGAGAAATTAAGTAACTTGCCTGAGGACACAAAGCCAGTTATGTGATGGCCTTTAGGCAGGCTGAACTCCGAGCCTATAGATTTGAGTCCTGCCTCATAGTCTTTCATTCATCACCACCACCAATTGTCATCAAGCCAACTTCAACTCATGGCAACCTCACGCATGTCAGAGTAGAACTGTGCGCTATACGGTTTTCAGTGGCTGTTTTTGTTTTGTTTTGTTTTTTAAGTAGATCACCAAGCGTTTTTTTCTAAGGTGCCTGTGGGCGGATCGAACCCTTGACCTTTTGGATAGCAACCAAGTGCATTAACCATTTGCACCACCCAAGGATCCCATATACTCTTTCATGCCACACATAAAAGCTTAATGGCTGTCTGTCGGCCTAATTTCATATTTCAAAGTAGACCCCAGTTGTCCTAGTTATGACCAGTGACTGGGGTTGTAGAGTACAAACAAAACTGAGTGGGCTGTTAGCACCAAAGCTAAGTTCTAGGGAAGCCCCCTGCAGTCCCTGTCAAAGTGCCCTCCACAGTTGCTAATCCAGCCAAGTGATTCCTACCAGTTCCTTCCCATCTTTGGGTTTCAGTTCTTCTACCATAAAATGAAGGGGCTGATCCTGCTCAGTGTTTCCAGAGTGTGTGCTGGGAAACATTGCTTCCATGAGCTGCTGTATACATAAAGAGCTCTGGGGTCTAATAAGTTTGAGACATGCTATTTCCTCAATGCCCTTCTTGGACATTCACAATGAAATCCTGTGTATTAAAGAGTCTGAAAAGTCCCGTTGTGAGGACAACTGTTTAACTTTAACACAGCATTTCCCAAATACATTTGACCATGGAAGCTCTCCCCTACCCTTTGTGTAGACACTGAGCCTCCTATTTTGCAGGAACTAAAGAAGCGTTCAAACAGGAATGCTATCAACTTCCTGCCACAAACTCTGTAAGTCCACTTGCCTTTTACATCTCTCGTTCTTCTCTCTGGTTACAAAAGCAAAGGTGCCTCTTCTTTCTACAGCTCATGTGTCTAAATTCCATTCCCTCCTGCCTTTTTAATAGCCTTGTACTATCCATTTCCATTTCTCTCTCTCCTGCATTTTCAAAACTCTGTCCCCTTTCCCAACTCCCCACTAACCATTTAAACATGGTCAAGTGTCTCTCATCCTAAAGAAAAACTCCTCCTTGTTTTCACTTCTCCCTCCAGCTATCCTCTCCTCCCTGCTTCCCTTCACAGTCAAATTTCTCCAAGGGGAATTGACTCTATGTTCCACATCTTCTCCTCCCATGCGTTGCTCAAGCCTCTCCAACTCAGCTTCTGACCCCAATACTCACCACCTCCAAAACAGTGCTTGCTGGAGTCACCAGTGACCTCCAAGTCACTACATCTAAAGGATAATATTTTAGTCCTTACCTTCCATCTCCTTTCAACAGCATATAGTACTGCTGGTCCACTCCTCCTTCTCAAAATGCTTTCCTCTCTTGGTTTAAGGAACACAACCCTCTCCTGGAACCCCTCCTACTCCTCCTAATCCCTCCTACTTTTTCCGAGGCTCATTCTTTTCTATCCAACCTTTAAATGTCAGAGTCTCTCAAGATGAGCTCTCGTCATACCCATGGCTCCAATTACTCTCTCCAGCCCAGTATTCTTCCCTGAACAATGTACCTTTATCTCTCGCTGCCTACTTGACATTTTTACTTGGATGTCTCACATGGGCCTCAAACTCAACATATCCAGGAAATGATCTTCCCTCTACAATTTGATTTGTCACCAGTATTTCTCATCTCAGGAAAGGCAATACCATCCATTGAACTGAACAAACCGAGAAACCTATGAGTCATCCTTGATATCTCCCTTTTCTTACCCCCATATGTACTTCAGTGCCAGGGTCTACCTAGTTTAACTTCTAAATAGCACTCAAATCAACCCATGTTCTCTCTCTGTCTACTTTTACCACCCCAGGTGAAACTGACATCATCTGTCACCTGCTCCACTGCAAGAACTGGCCCCTCGGCTCCCCACCTAGACTGCTCCTATCCTTTCTTTATAGAGCCCCTAAAATTATCCTCTACTTAAAACCCTTTGGTTGGCATATATCCAAAAGAATTGAAAACAGGTACTCAAATACATCTACAGGCGTGTTTATAGCAGCACTGTTCACAATAGCCAAAAGGTGAAAACAACCCAGATGCCCATCAGTGGATGACTGGATAAACAAATCATGGCATATACATACAATGGAATATTATTCAGCCAAAAAAAAAAAATGATGTACTGATACATGCTAGGGTAAACCTCAAAAGCATTATGAGAAGTGAAAGAAGACAGACACAAAAGGTCACATATTGTATGATTCAGTTTATATATATGACATAGCCAGAATAAGTAAATCCACAGACAGAAAGCAGATTGGTGGTTGCCAGGGGCTGGGAAGAGGGGAGAACAGCAAGCAACTGCTTAATGGGTGTGGGCTTCCCTTTTGGGGTACTGAAAATGCTTAGGAACTAGATAGAAGTGGTGGTTGTACACCACCATGAATGTACTAAATGCCACTGGATTGTACACTTTAAAGTGGTTAATTTTATGTTATGTCAATTTAACCTCAATTAAAAAAAAAGCCATTGTTAGTTTTCTGGTGCTTTTAGGATAAAAACTGTAATCCTTAATATGGTCTGCAAGACGTCCTCCCAGCCTAGCCTCTGTGCACATTCCCCCTCACTCTTGGTACTGTCCCACATGGACTCTCATTTAGCTCCCCGAGGGTGCCACTCTTCTTGTATCTCCAGCCCTTATGCATGCTGTCTGTTTTCCTGGTGTGTCTTTCTTTCTCTTCTTCGCCTAGCTAATTCCTACTTCTTTCTCAGAGCTCAGTTCAAATGTCCCTCTTCTTTGGAGATTCCTCTCTAGACCAGCAATTTGTTCCCACAGTTATACCCTCATAACCCCTTATATCACTTATCAAAAGTGAAATAAAACAATTAATGGTGGGATTGTTTAATATCTGCCTTCCTCACTACAATAACGTCCTTGATTGAAAAGGTAACATTTTTTTTTCTATTGTATCATTGGTGCCTAGCAGAACACCCCACCCAGAGTAGCCACTGATGAATGGTCACATCATGGCACACACTTGGGCAATGACATGGTGATTTAGTCCCCGATATCCATTCTACCCCCAGATGACTGGTCTAAGCCAGTAGTTCTAAAATGAGGGTGATTTTGCCTAATGCATAAAGGTCAAACATTTTATAATTCACAGGGCAGCTCTCGTGACAAAGAATTATCTGACCCAAAATGCCAATATTGCCAAGGTTGAAAAACCTGGTCTAAGCTAATCATTTCATCCTCCTTGCTAATGATTGTTTTAAATTCTCAGGCTAAAGACGATCAGCTCAGTGCATTCACCTGGCCATTCTTTTGGGTCCAGGGGTGAGCACACACACTAAATTGGCTCAGTAGGACTGCAGAGAAGGACTTTTCATTCCATAGTTGGAGGAGAGGTTCTCTCTCTCTCTCTCTTTTTTTTTTTTTTCTCTCTCTCTCTTCTTCCCTCATTGCTTGGAAACAAGAAAGCATGTTGCCCTACTTGCTGCTGACAAACACCTGTGACCACATGAGGAAACCAGTCTAAGGACACACAATTCATACACCAAGGTTGATAGAGCAGAGAGATGGAGACAGCCTGGACTTTATGGCATTGTTGAGCTAATGGATCAGCAAAGCTTGAAGTCCACCTTACTGCTGGAGTTCTCAATACATGAGATAATAAATGTCCTAGTTACAGAATTTAGTTTGAATCATGTTCTGTTACTTGAGGTACTATCAAATTGATCTGCGCGATTCCCTTCAGTCCTCATATGCAATGAGTTTATGATTCTAAACTCATTGTCTAAGATCTTTCCAGCCCTAGACACCGTCATTGGAAAGGCGAATAAATCCATGGAATTCTGGTAGGAGAGTGTAGAGTCCCTGGGTGGTGCAGGTAGTTAAGTGCTTGGCTACTCACTGAAAGGTTAGTGGTTTAAATCCACCCAAGGGCACCTTGGAAGAAAGATCTGGTGATCTACTTCTGTAAAGGTCACAGCTGTTGAAAACCCTATAGATCACAGTTCTGCTCTGAGAAACATGGGGTCGCCAGGAGTCAGGATCAATTTGACAGCAACTAGTTTGGTTTTTTCAATTTGGTAGGAAAGAGCAAGGGACACTGCATTTTAATCAAGTTCCCTTCTTTTCTTGTTTACCACTTGGGCCACTCCACATTTTCCATTCTTTTCAGATCTATCTGAAATATATTCAGGACATGACGAAAGGGAGACTATTTATTCTACTAAGATGATGACAGGTGTGTTTGTGACCCCATCAACCTTGCCTTCTGCCTGTTCCTCTGGCTCCAGTCCCGAGCAGCTGTTCTTTTTCTCCTTCTGATGAACTGGACAGTCAGGAGCCATCCATCCGCCGTGCATCATCGTCCATCACAGCCCCAACCATGGGACCAGGGAGAACAGCCCATGAGACAGCTGCTGCTGTCACTTGACATGACCACTAGGTACTGTCTTTGGGACAAACTAGCTGAAATGCTGAATTCTGTGTTAGGGCAGGACTTGGATAGCACCAGTCATAGCTAGGATTTATTGAGTCCATATGGTTACCAGTATTTAACACTGTTACTAGTACCCAGCAGTATTTAACAGATAAAACGGGTAAAATCTTATCTCATCGAACACAGCCACCCCATGACGGAGACACTATCATTCACCCCATTTCCAGATGATGTAATAGGCCATAGAGAGGTTAAACAATCTGCCAAAGGCCACACAGCTGGTAAGCAAAGACTCTTTTGGCTGGAGCATAGAGAATAAAGGGAGAGTAGATAAAGCCCCTGTGATTTAGGTTGTTTTAATGTCTTTTTTTTTTTTTTAAATAAAAACAAAAAATAGATACACAAGATAAGATAACCAAGCAGTGCAGAGAGTTATAAACTGAAAAGCAAACATCTCCCTCACCCTGTCATCCTTTTCTAGCTGTCCCATCCAGCTCCATGGAGGTAAAAAAAGAACAAAAAACAAGCTCGTTATCAGCAAGTAATTCCAACTCATGGTGACTCTTTGTGTTACAGAGTAGAACTGCTCCACAGGGTTATCTTGGCTATAAGCTTGATGGAAGCAGATCGCCAGGCCTTTCTTCTGCCTTGCCACCTGTTGGGTTTGAACAGCCAACCTTAGGTTAGTAGCCTAGTGCGAACCTTTTCCGCTACCCAGGGACCTTATCCAAGGAGGTAACCAATGCTAAAAAGGTTTTGGAAGATCTGTGCAGAAATTCTCTATGCATATGCATAGAAGAAGTTCGTGCCACTAAACCATCTTTTCCTACTTCTCTCCCCCGTTCAGAGTAACACTCTCTTGACACGAATCGTCCTTTGCCTTTTTCCTGTGTCATTCTCACCCCTCTTCCCCTCCCCAGGCCTCTTTGCCCCTTCCCAGAGGGCAGGAACTGCTTGTTTCTGACTTCTGCACAGTCATCACGGGTAAAACCACAGGATAAGAGTTCAGTCACCAGCATCTTGTGATGAAAGAGGGAAAAAAAAGCCCTGAAAAGCACAGGTTTCCTGAACAGTCTTTCCTGCCTCCCTGTTGGGCAGCTCTCCCTTTCTGGTGTCTGAATTGTCACCGTAAATTCACACACTCTGCCTAGTTGCTGAAATGTCAGGGTGAACCCTCAGCTGGACAGTTAAGTAAACATACAAGGTCTCTGGCAAAGAGGGACATTCCCAAGGATCTGTGCTCTTCTCGAGATCCCAAGAGAAGATAGTCCCAGGTGTTAATTTGGGGTCCCACCTTTTGTTCTGCTTTCATCACATGCTGGTTTTTTTGTTTTGTTTTGTTTAAGTTAAAGTTAAGAAATAGCCTTTCAAACAGAGCCTTCTGGAAGCATTAGCTCTGCTTGCTGTCTCTGGAAATGGCACACATTCCCACCCATAGCTAATCTTAGCTTATTCTCCATCTCTCAATAGCATCGGTCAAAATACTGCTAATACTTATTCCTTAGAAAATTATATGGAACCAAGGCAAAGTTATAGAAGCTTCATAGACACATCCAAACTCCCTGAGGGACCAAGTTACTAGGCTGAGGGCTGGGGACCATGGTCTCGGGGTTCATCTAGCTCAATTGGCATAACATAGTTTATAAAGAAAATGTTTTACACCCTACTTCAGTGAGCAGCATCTGGGTGTTAAAAGCTAAGATATAGCTACTGGTCTCACCCTGTCTGGAACAAAGAAGAATGAAGAAAACCAAAGACACAAAGGAAATATTAGTCCAAAGGACTAATGGACCACAGCTACCACAGCATCCACCAGACTGAGTCCAGAACAACCAGATGGTACCCGGCTACTACCGCTGATGCTCTGACAGGGATCACAATAGAGGGTCCCAGATAGAATGGAAGAAAAATGCATAACAAAATTCACACTTACACACACACACAAAAGGACCAGACTTACTGGCCTGATCTGGCATAGACTAGAGAAACCCTGAGAGTATGGCCCCCAGACACCCTTTTAATGGTACCAAAGTCACTTCTGAAGTTCATTCTTCAGCCAAAGATTAGATAGGCCTGTAAAACAAACAATAACACACATATTTCAACGATGTATACAAGACTAAATGAGCACACCAGCCCAGAAATAAAGAAGAGAAGGCAGGAAGAAGGGACAGGAAAACTGGACAAATGGAAATGGGAAACCCCAGGGTTGGGAAAGGGAGAAAGTGTTGACACATCATGGGGTTGGCAACCAATGTTACAAAACAATTTGTGTATTAATTGTTTAATGAGAAACTAATTTGCTCTGTAAACTTCGCCTATAAAAAAAGCACATTAAAAAAAAAGAAAGAAAGAAAACTATATGGCAATTTGGCAGAGGGCACTGGGTATCTCTGGGACCCATATCAATGCTGTTCACATTTGAGGAAGAAGCTCAAGTCAATAGAGAGCTCAGAGCCCACACCCGGAGGACTCCGTGACATTGGTGATTGGACAGTGACTTTGAGAGGCACCTAGTCCAGAAGGAAAAGACCAGCTGATACAAAACAAAAATAAATTAAAAGATACCTCATGATTATATACGTATCATCAGCCCTTGATCCACCCTTTGATTTTGGACCAGGTAACTAAGGTTCTTCATTCCAAGAAAAGGCATAAAATATATGGATCTAATCTTGTTTCGATTGTGAGGATGGTACAGGACTAGGCAGTGTTTGGTTCTGTTGTACATAGGGTCCCTATGAGTCAGAATCGATTCAACAGCACCTAGCAACAATAATCTTGTTTTAGACATTGCTCTATCTCTCTTTCAATGTCCATCACCTCCATCTTGTTGCCATTTACCACTTAAGTCATACTCCAACCTCCAGCTACCGCCACCACCCCCCAGACAAGGCATCAGGTACTCTTTGGTTACAGCACACCTGGGTTGATATCCTAAATTCTATATCATATGCAAGACTAGAGTAGAAGTTTTGAATCTCAGGATACCTTCCATTGATTTATAATGTCTGCCTAGTGAGCCTTGACCAGGTTCAAAAGGAAAGAATCATGTTTCTGACCTGGGTGCATAACTGGAGAGTTAGATTGCTATGTATTTGCCAAGATTGGCAAATCCCTTCTTTCCTACCAAATTGACTTGATGTTTATCACTCCTGGAGCACTGGATTAGGTTCATTCCTTTATTCATTCTACACATATGTATTGAGTACCTACCCTGTGCCTGGCACTATTGTTAGGACTTGAATACACTTGAGTTGTATTAGTGAACGATACAGATGAAGACCTTTGCCCTTGTGCAGTTTATATTCTATGGGGAATTGAAGAGTGGGATGACAGTGAAGGTGGAGACAGAAAGTAAACAATAAACATGATAAATAAGTAAATTATATAATACAAGAAGTATAAGCATGTCCTAGGCAGTATTTGTACATATTTGCAGTATTTGTGAATATCTGTATGATTTTTAATTTAACCACTGTTATGTATTTTTATTTTCTAAATCTCGCAACCCGATGCTTCTACAACTCACTCCAGCTGAGTGAAAGAAAAAGATGTTCCCCTTCACTAAAGGGTTAGGATCATTTATTCTATCACTACATGGAAGATTTATTTGCAGTGCAAGTTTAGAGTATTTGTTTTCTGCCGATCTGTTTGAAATGAATGCCCTGTGCATATTCTGTCCAAATTCCAACCCAGAGACAGGAGAGAAGGGAAATACGTGAAGCTGTTTACACTCCACATTTAGTTGACTGAATCAGTGGAAAGATTCCATTTCTCACTAATGATTATGAAAATCTGTCCTTTCTCAACATACCAAAAGTGAAACAGAGTTAAATACCAGCAGCCATATACTGAGATTGCAAATGGCTGCCTATCACTCCTCAGTTCTTAGAAGGACCATATCTTTTATTGTCAATTTAATTAAGGGCTTTGGCTTCAACATAAAACTTGTGTTCAAGGGGCTTTCATTTTCCCTTTGATAAACGGGCATAATTCACTTTTCTTTAATGTTATTCCAAAGAGTGTTGTGTTACAATGCAGTTTTTGTGATGCCCCAAAAATATTTTTGAAACTGTTCTTATCTTTCGAGGCTCTTGCTAACAGCCACCACAATACCCTCTTGGGCATAAGTGTGCCTGTCTAGCAAAGGCTCAAGAACCATGTTGATAACCTCTACGATTTGGATCCCCTGGTTGGGAAGGAGACAAGGTTATGTGTTAAGTTCTTTTCCATAAAAGGCTTTATCAAATCGCTGAAAGACAGCATATTGGGTCACTAGTTACAGATTCATTTTCAGTCAGCATTTTGTGAGCGCCTACTTTGTGCCAGGTGGTTCCTCTACTAATTTTTCTCATCCTTGACTATACATTGGAATCACCCAATGAGGCATTGGTGGTTCAGTGGTAGAATCTTTGCCTTCCATGCGGGTCCAATTCCAGCCAATGCACCTCAGGTGCACCCACCATTGTCTGTCAGTGGAGGCTTGTGTTGTTATGATGCTGGATAAGTTTCAGCAGAACTTCCGGACTAAGATGGACTTGGAGGAAAGTCCTGGTGATCTGCTTTCAAAAATCAGCCAACACAAACCCTGTGGGTCACAAGAGTACTATCTGTACCCGGTCATGGGGATGGTGCAGGACCTGGCAGCATTACGTTCTGTTGCACATGGGGTCACCATGAGTTGGGTCTGATTCTATGGCAGCTAACAACAATAGGGAGTTCCCCCCCCCCGCCCAAATATTACCCCCTGGGACCCACTTTCATAGATTCTGGCTCAATTGCTTTAGGGTGGGGCCTGAGCATTAGTACTTTAATTGTTCTAAGGTGGAGGCAGTGATAAGGACCACTGATATACACAATTTTGTGTATTTTTCTCACACCACAAGGATACCTGTATAACATATGAGAGGGTCATGACCTTACCCTCAAGCCTGGGCCTACCTTATGCTCAATTTCATATCATGACAGCTCATGTTACTAGGGGGGCTGCAGTAGAATTCTTTTTTAAATTGAGACCCCTAAAAAGAATATAAATACTCAGAGCATCTCAGAAAACAAAATTCAATATACCAAAACATGATAGATATTTTTTAAGTGTCCATTATAAATTTTTAACATGCACAAAAGTAGAAAGAACTGTATAATGAACCCCCGTTAGCCATCACCTGCCTTCAACAATTATATACATTTTCTCGATTTTGTTTCCTCTGTGCCCTTCATGTTCAACACCATTTCCTTGTTTTATTAGATGATTTTAAAGGAAATCCTGGGAATCTTATCATTTACCTGTAACAACAGGATTCACAGCATTTACTTTGTGTCAAGTGGTTTTATCACAATTTATCTCTAACACCTGAGGCCTTTTTTTTTTTATTTATTTAGTAAAGCCATGTCATTAACACTCTTACCAAAACTGATAAAAATTCCTTAATATCATCCATACACCACCCATCTGTCAGTCTGTTGTACTGTAGCAGCTTGCGTGTTGTTATGATGCTGGAAGCTATGCCATCAGTATTTCAAATACCAGCAGGGTCGCTCATGGTAGACTGGTTTCAGTGGATCTTCCAGACTAAGACAGACTAGGAAGAAAGGCCTAGCAATCCACTTAAAAAAATTAGCCAGTGAAAACCCTACAGATCACAACAGAATAGTGTCTGATATAGTGTTGCAAGATGAGTCCCCCAGGTTGGAAGGCTCTCAGGATATACAATGACCACAACAATGAACTCAAGCATACCAAAGTTTGTGAAGCTAGTGCAGAACAAGGCAACGTTTCATTCTGTTGTACATGGGGTTGCCATGAGTCAAAGCTCATTTGACACCAGCTAACAATAATACCAATATCGTCTCATACCCAGTGTGTGTTCATGTTTCTTTAATTATCTGAAAAATTCTTTTTATATTCAGTTTGTTTGAATGAAGATTCAGACAAAGTTCGACATTGCTTTTGGTTGAAACATCTTTCAAGTTTTTTTTTTTTTATTTAATCTAATAGGCCCCCACCCAAACCCTGGCTCTTTTCTGTATCATTCATTTGTTGAAGAAACCAGGTCTTTTGTCCTGTGGAATTGCCCACATTAAGATTTGGCTGATTGCATTCTTTCTCCCCATGAAACATTCAACATGTTACTCCATCCTCATTATTTCCTGTAAACTGGAGGGTAGACCTAGGGGCTTGACTAGACCCTTGGTCAATTTTTTTTTTTTTTCAAGAAAACTTCACAGGTCATGCAATATCTGCCATATTGTACCATTCAGGGAGCATATAATGTCTGTCTGTCCTACTCTTAGTGATATTAAAATTGCTCAGGTGGTGTCAGCCTGATTCATCCATTTATATATAGACTTCCCCACCAACTTCTATGTGATAGAATTTCAAAACTGAAAGAAGTCTGGGGCATCAGCTACTCTGAGTTTATGGCCCCTGTCCCAGTTTTTCCTCATCTGTTCAAAGGAAGAAACAGGCCTAGAGAAATCAATGACATGTTCAACATCATTCGCTTATCAACTGGTATTTATCAAGCTGCCACTCCTGGGAGCACCTGAGACTTTTCCATGTCAAGTTTCATTGCCCCTCCACATACTTCCAGGTGGTTTAGTAGTAGGCTACTAAAACTGATGAGACTTCAAGCTTCAAGAGGGCAGAGATCCTATCTGTTTGTTCCCTGTTGAACTCCCTGGACAGAGCACAGTTTCTGGCACTGAGAAGGGGCTGATAAATATATATTATGTAAAAGAATGAATTAATTAAATGAATAAGTGATGAATTAATTTAATTAAAGTGTGTGTGAACTTTTGGGGTACTTCTCAAAACATGTGTTTCTCCATCTCCTTTATACCAAAAATCAAGCTAGTTGCCATCAAGTCAATTCTGACTCATGACAACCCCATGTGTGTCAAAGTAGAACTGTGCTTCATAGGGTTTTCGGTGGCCAATTTTTCAGAAGCAAATTGCAAGGTATTTCTTCTAAGGTACTTCTGGTGAACTTGAACCTCTGACTTTTTGGTTAGCAGCAGGGTAGGCTAACTGTTGGCACCACCCGGGAATTCCATTTCCTTTACAGTCTTCATGAAAGACATACCCAAATAGCTCTCAATAAATTCTGTCCAGGATTCCATCTCAATATGAATTTTAGATTTTGTTAAGAGTAGGATTCCTCGCTGACTGCCTTTTCTAGGAGATTTCTCAAAGAGTCAAGACCTGATTTTGAGTTCCCCAAAGGGCTGAGAAGTTGCCCATCTACAATTCCCAGAAAGCAGTCAAAATGAAATTTTAAAGTGAAATCTGATTACCACTGAAAATTCTACAATATCTTTCCATTGTGCTTAGAATAAAGCCCAAACTTCTTAGTGGGGCCTACAAGACCCTACCCATGCTACCTGGTTCCCATATCTTATGACTCATCTCCTCCTGTCTCTCCTCCCACACTGGCCTCCTTTCATTTCTCTGATCCAGAACATGCTAACCCGTCTTTCCTCTGCCTGGCCTGCTCCTCCTCAGCTTTTTATGGAGCTGGTTTATCCCCTTCCTGCAGTTCTCTAATCAACTGTCCTAGGACTATTCTGTTTAAAATGGGCCTCCCCCAGTTACTGTCTAGTCCACCACCCTATGTATTTACTTCACAGCACTAGCACCATATAATCTTTCTCCTGCATTAGGATAGAAGCTCCACAAAGACAATTTATCTATCTTATCTACTGCTCTATTTTCAACAACTACCACGGTACCTGGTTCAGAAAAGGAGCTGAATATATATTGGGTGAATGAATCAAGGCAAACTTTCAAAAACTTGTGAATTTAGTATGCCTGAGCCCATACATCAGCCTATTTACTCCTATACCCTGGTATCCCTGCTACTCAACCACTACCCCAATATGCAGCTAAGCCTCTTGACACACTACAGCTCATCTTGCCCCAGACTCTAGAACAATCACCTTAGGAAAAGTTAAAAGAGCCCAAATCCCTTTAGGTCTCTAGATTTCTCATCCAGTTCAATACTAGACTTGCTCCCACTGTGGGCCCTACATCTAACTTCTGAGGCTGTAGCTTATTCCTAAATCTAAATATCTTGCCTTGTTCTGGCATACCTTGCCCTCTTCCTTGTTTCTCTCATTCTCCCCCAACCCTAGGGATTAGAGTCCTGGTCCTTATCCCAATCCTCATGACAGGCGCCATGCTGCATGCTGACCTGGTTGGACTCCTCTGGATCTTCCCCCACACCTCTGTCAATGTTACTCCCATTTCCCCCTTCCCCAACCTTTGTCCAAGGCAGCCAACAATTGAATGGTGGACTATGCAAAATGCTATTACATCAATAGCAAACGAAACTTGGCCTTGACCCTCCTTTACAGAAGGTGGAAATGCTGTCTATAAGATTTTTTTTAATTGAGGTGAAATTCACATAACATAAAACTAACCATTTTAAAAGTGAACAATTCAGTGAAATTCAGTATATTCACAATGTGATGCAACAATAACCGTTATCTATTTCCAAAATTTTTTCTAAAATGTTTGGGTTTAGCAATGGAAAGAATGGTTTCGCCATCAAGTGAAGAGGAGAAAGCGGTATGCGGTGCAGTTTTAGAGAAGAAGATCAAAAGTGCCCAAAAAGAAGACGTTCATCAGGAAGAGGAAATGGGTCATTTCCCTCATAAATCTTCAAAGTAGAAAGAAGCTCCAGCGTTCTAGATTTAAACTATTAGGGTGAGCCACATGAAATTACTCGTATGATACCTTATCAAACCAAAAAGTTCATACCATTCAGCCTATCACATCTCCTCAGCCTGCCTCTCCCACCCAGAAACGGCCCACAAAACCTCTGTCAGCTATTTTGAACTGATTTGGAGTGAAGAGAAAATAGAGACCATAATTAAAGGGTGAAGGCTGGGACCAAACAACTCTGTGGAGGAGAAATCCCAACCAAGCCCTTCCTCATTGCTTAGGTCACTTGAAATCAAGGATGAGAGGGGCATATAGGCCACTTATTCACACCCTCAACAAAAATGCTTTCAGGTCCTACTATGCTCCAGGCAGTATGCTGTTAACCTAAAATTATATTTTTGCTTTAGGTTTAATCCCAGCCTTTTTTCTTCTCTTCTGAGAAAGCCTGTGTTTAATAACAGAAATGGCACTGGTTTAGAGTCAGAAAAACCAGGGCCTGTTCTTAATTAGCCGCATGATCATGGGGGAACTTACAGACTTTCTCTGAATTCTCAGTTTCCTCATTGGTAAAATGGGTACAAAAAATGCCCAGGCTACATTACTTAAGGATGAAATTAATTGATTCATATGGCAAGTTCACTCACTACAAGCAAGTCCCCTTTGCTCCTTTTTTCATAAATCCTTCATTTATTCTCAGGAGTCCCTGGGTCATTCAAATGGTTAACACACTTGGCTGCTAACTGAAAGTTGAAGTTTCAAGTCTACCCAGAGGTACCTTGGAAGAAAGGCCTGGTGATATACTTTCAAAAACTCAGTCATTGAAAAGCCTATGGAGCAGAATTCTATTCTGACACACATGTGGTAACCATGAGTTAGAATCAACTTGACTGCAACTGATTTTTAGTTATTTATTCCCAGGTTTTCTAAGGGCAGCCATGGCCATCGGCTTAAATGTATTTGTTCAGGTTAGAGCATACACTTATATTACATGGGATACGAGTCTGGGGTAAGGTTCATAATCACCAGGTTAAGAATCCCTGATGTATGTTTAGGCACTCTAATACTCATTGGATGACTCTGACCCCAAATGACCAATGTCACTGCTTACTTTTCTGTTCTATTTTCAGATGTATGATAAACACCTCATTATCAAAGAACAACATTAGCATTCTGCTGTCACAATGGACTTTGCCACTGCCCAACGCCCTGGGTCAATGTGATCACTGGCCACAGCTGATTGTTGGCAGAGCTGCAAGAAGGAGTCACTTTCATATCCTGCTAATGGGTGTGTAAATGGAGACTACTTTTTAGAAGACAATTTGGCGATCCACATTAAAAACCCTTAAATTCTACAACTTCTGTACCCTAGGAATGCACCTCTAAGAACATCTGGTAAGAAAGTAATCAGAATTCAAAATATCTGGTAAAAAATTAATGCATTAGATCTATGTTTATATAGGAAACACTGATGGCATAGTAGTTAAGAGCTACAGCTGCTAACCAAAAGATCGGCAGTTCGAATCCACCAGGTGTTCCTTGGAAATCCTATGGGGCAATTCTACTCTGTCCTATAGGGTCACTATGAGTTGGAATCAACTCAGTGGCAACAGGTTTGGTTTTATTCATTTATTTACTTTGGTTTTATGCTTATATAAACCTGGGGGAAACCCTAACATCTAGCCAGAGAAATTTAGTTAAATTAAGTATTACTATCCACAAAATAAAACCAAAAAAATAAAAGAAAACAAAAATCCTCACAACTGGACCAATAAGCAACATCATGATAAATGGAGAAAAGATTGAAGCTGTCAAGGATTTCCTTTTACTTGGATCCACAATCAACACCCACGGAAGCAGCAGTCAAGAAATCAAAAGTCAAGGTTTGCATTGGGCAAATCTGCTGCAAAGGACCTCTTTAAAATGTTGAAAAGCAAGGGTGTTACCTTGAAGATTAAAGTGCGCCTGACCCAAGCCACGGTATTTTCGATTGCATCATATTCATGCAAAAGCTGGACAATGAATAAAGAAGACCGAAGAAGAACTGACGCCTTTGAATTGTGGTGTTGGTGAAGAATATTAAATATACCACCGGCTGCCAAAAAAAGCAACAAATCTGTCTTGGAAGAAGTACAACCAGAATGCTCCTTAGAAGCAAGGATGGCGAGACTGCATCTTACATACTTTGAGCATGTTGTCAGTAGGGATCAGTCCCTGGAGAAGGACATCATTCCTGGCAAAGTACAGGGGTCAGTGTACAAGAGGAAGACCCTCAATGAGAAGGATTGAGGCAGTGGCTGCAACAACGGGCTCAAGCATAACAACGACCGTGATCATGATACAGGAGCAGGCAGTGTTTCATTCTGTGGTACATAGGGTCACTATGAGTCAGAACTGACTAGACGGCACCTAACAACAACAACCTCCACAAAATGGAATGTAATAAGGCCACTGGAAATCTTATTATGAAATGAGAAAGTTTATCTATTGCTAAGTGAATAAAGCTGATTATAAAACAGCATGGTAATATTTTTACCTTTTTTTTTTTTCCAGATACACCAAAAGTTTAACAGTAGCTGTGTTGACATAGAGAGTTTATTGGTGACTTTTGTCCTGTTCCCGCCCCCCCAAATATTCTGAAATCTGCATAAGTTACTTACTTATAACACTTTCAAAATTAGGGAGGGAAGTGGATACATCTTTTTGTTTTCTAAGTAATTAACTCAAAAACAACTTTAAATATTTCCCCACAGCAGGAGAACAGGGACGTCTGGGAATGATGGGACATGACCTGCTTGCCAAATGGCCATTGTCACATCATGGCTGGGAAAGATCTAAGGATCAACCTTGTTTCTAGTTCCCTGTTCTGTATTGGTAGACATTTAAAGGAAGTCACTGTGAGTTCTCCAGGCTGCATGTAAAAGATTATGACCAATTGCATTCAATTTGGTGCAGAATACAATGGAATGTCAGGGTAAGAAGAGATCTCAGAAAGTATTTTGTTTTCCTCTCCCCTTTCTCAGAGGAGGCATTCAGCTCAGAGGAGCCAAGTGATTTATCTTAGGCTGCAGAGCTTGTCATGCCCTCATGTATGGTGCCAAGTAGCAAGGACATCCGGGTCCGTGTAATGAATGGGGAGAGATTATCACCGATGCAGAGGAAGAGGACCCTTCACAGAACATACCATTTTGGAACAAGGCGGGTTATAAAAACACAGTTAACAAAGCGAGACAAACTGTGTTCGCCAGCATTCCTCTCTAGAACACAGTGTTTTCTTCAAGGAATATTGTGATAAGCTTACTTGAAGTAGAAGCTGAGCCTTGGGGCCATGAAGTGCTTGGTGCTAAAGCTTCAAGAAGGGGGACACAAGACAAGAGAATTATATTTGTTTCTGAAAGGTGGAGGGATAAAGAAGAAAGTAATGGAAGGGGAGAGATAGAAGCATGGACCTGTATAAAATTTGATTAAAAACTTCCCAAAAACACTTCAGATCTTAACAGAGTAGCTTAAATAACCCATTTATGACCACGGGGACATAGGGTTGCCCACCAGAATTTTCTGCCTGTCAGATTTGCTCTGCTTTCCCACTGACAATACTTGTTGCTGCAAGGCAGGGGCCTTTTTGACAGTTTGAAACTGAAAAAAATGGGAGTATGCCACAAATTACTGTTTTTATAAGGTATTGTATGAAGTGTGTGCATTTTGGGTAGGAAAAATAAAAATTTTGAAAAATTGTGAAAATTTTATTTTGGGACACCTATGTCCCAGTGGACTCTCAGGATAGATTTAGTGGAACAAGGTATGTTCCTCTGAACTCTAAGGGAAGGCTTGTATGTGGAGGTAAGAAAAAAAAAATCCATACTACCTACCAAAAATTCAGGTACACTCAATGATTCAGCATGCTCCCATTAATGAAAACAAATGGTATCAACAAAAAATTCAAAGCAGACAATAATTGGATCTTGAAATGGGGTAATGAAATGTTGGTGGGTAGATCATTTTTTACGAGACCCGTGAAATAAATAGCTGAGTTCTGTGTCCAAGTTGGAACAACAAATAGGCTAATCAACTCATCCAGGTTTCCTGAGACTCTCCCAGTTTTAGCACTGCTAGTCCCATGACTCAAAGACCACAGCCTTCAGTATGGATTGCAAAGATATCACCTTGAAGACTAAGGTGCACCTGACCCAACCCATGGTGTTTTCAGTCACCTCATATGTACGTGAAAGATGGTCAGTGAATAAGGAAGGCAGAAGAAGAATCGACACCTTTGAACTGTGGTGTTGGCAAAGAATACTGAATATATCATAGTCTGCCAAAGGAACAAACAAATCTGTCTTGGAAGAAGTACAACTAGAATGCTCCTTGGAATCAAGAATGATAAGACTGTGTCTCACATTCTTCGGGCGTGTTATCAGGAGGGATCAGTCCCTGAAGAAGGACATCGTGCTTGGTAAAGTAGAGGGTCAGTGAAAGAGAGAAAGATCCTCAATGAGATGGACTGACACGGTGGCTGCAATGATGGGCTCAAGAATGACAAAGATTGTGAGGATGGCACAGGATTGGGCAGTGTTTCTTTCTGTTGTACATAGAACTGCTTTGAGACAGAGCTGACTTGACAGCACCTAACAACATCAACAACAGACCTATGTCCCAGGAAGCCCTTCAGTCATCATAGGGCAATGTGTACAGTTACATGAGTTGAAGTGACATAAGGCCTCTAGGTTATGAAATACATTTTTAAAACTCCAAGAGACTGTTAAGTTTTGCAAAACATTAAGTTTTGCAACAGGTTAAATGAGAAAAATGGGGATGAGAACATCTCTTCGCACATCCAAAGAATCTATAATTTTTTCAAAAGCTTCTTCTTAGGGTATAACAATGCTTTTAAAGTATTTATAAATGTGAGAGCCTTGATTAGAAAACTTCTTTCTTGGCATTCTTTAGTCAGAGGAGCGGGAATTAAATTTCCGCCCTGTCAATTGGGCAACTTACCAAACCTGTGTGATGTATGTGGAAATCGTAACTTTCTATAAATAAAACCAAAAGTCCATATGTGTAGTGAAAAATATAACTGTAGCACTACAGGTTGTCCTTGATTTACCATGTATTCTAGTTATGACGAGCTGCATTTACAACCATCTTTTTTTTTTTAACATGTTATCATTAGTAATATGTACTACATACAAAGCTGCAGGTTGTAATTTAATGATATTATCATTCTCAGATGTTCAAAGACAAAGATCGGATTTATAAAAATACTGAAAATAAAAGGCAATAGTAGTGCAAACAGAAACGCTGGTAGTGTAGTAGTGAAGTGCTATGGCTGCTAACCAAAACGTTGGCAGTTTGAATCCACCAGCTGTGCTCCTTGGAAACTCTATGGGGCAGTTCTTGTCCCCTGTCCTACAGGGTTGCTATGAGTCAGAATCGATTGGATGGCAATGGGTTTGGTTTTTTATTTTTCTAAATAGTGAAAACTAAATTAAAAAAAAAAAAAGAGGTATTCAATCTATGTCAGAACCAAAGTACAATGAAATTGTCAAATCAGAACCCCATCGTAAGTCAGGGATTACCTGTATTTCAAAGTACTAAGGTCTAAACGGGAGTTCTGGCAGCAGAACCAAAAGTTGGCAGTTCGAATCCACCAGCCTAAATTAGTTCATGTATGTAACGATGCCTTTACAAGTGTTAGTTTATCTTTGGCTGGCTAGGGCTATTGTTTGTATTTCTATTCCATTTTCAATTCCCCTCAAATATACTAATATCGAAGGAAGAAGGAGAGTGAAGGTAGTTTGATGATCACAGTGCTGGGCCAAAAGCTGCTCCCTACACCATAGAACTTTTCCTCTCCCAAATTTCTCAGTTTTTCTTTCCTTGTCCCTCCAATTCTCTAAAACTCCAGAATGAGGATTTGGGTTACTGCTACCCATACTCCTCCTGCTTCAGAAATGTTGACTCGGGACACAAAATCAGGCCGAGTGGTGGGAGACATGCCTTCCTTTTGGTCTTTCCATTAGAACTCTCGTGGGTTTGGCATAGCACTCATGACAACCTTTCTCATGGTGTCTTTGTGAACTCATGGCAAGATGGAATAAGTGACAGATGATGGAAAAATGTGATTTGAACAATAATACTGCTCATTAACTCCCTAAATAGGAGTTAGAAGGATCAGGTTCTAGTGAGTAGATAACAATGGTTCTCAACACTGAATGAGCATCCAGATTACCAAGGAAACTTATTAAAAATGCAAATGCCCACAAGAGAAAGATTAGTCCAAAGGTCAAATGGACCACATCTACCACAGCCTCCACCAGACTGAGTCCAGTACAACCAGATGATGCCAGGCTACCACCACTGACTGCTCTGACAGGGATCGCGATAGAGGGTCCTAGACAGAGCTGATAAAAATATAGAATAAAATTCTAACTCAAAAAAAAAAAAAAAAAAGACCAGACTTGCTGGCCTGACAGAGACTGGAGAAATCCTGAGAGTACGGCCCAGGACACCCTTTCAGCTCAGTAATGAGGCACTCCTGAAGTTCACCCTTCAGTCAAAAATTGAACAGGCCCATGGAACAAAACAAGACTAAAAGGGTACACCAGCGCTGGGGCAGAGACTGGAAGATGGGAACAGGAAAGCTGGTAATAGGGAACCCAGGGTTGAGAAGGGAAAGTGTTGACATGTTGTGGGGTTGTTAACCAATGTTGTACAACAATGTGTGTACTAACTGTTTGATGAGAAACTAGTTCGTTCTGTAACCCTTCATCTAAAGTTCAATTAAAAAAAAAAAAGTAAATGCCTGGGAACCCTTACAGACACCTCAATCTGCGGGTCTACATTTTTAGAAGGCACCTAGCCAAAACAATGGACTCAAACAGACTAGTGATTGTGAAGATGGTGCAGCATAAGGCAACATTTCCTTCTATTATACTTAAGGTCAACATGAGCAGGAGCTGCCTTGACAGCAACTAACAACAACAGAACAGCAATATATTTAATTGTCTCTTCGGGTGATTCTGACGCACAGCCAGGGTTGAGAACCTTGAGTAAATCGTATGTATGGTGCAATGGGTCTCAGACTTGCTGGTTCTGATACAAGTGGAATGCAGACCACACTTCACTTTGAGAAAGGCTGCTGCAGTAGTTAAGAGCCAGGCTCAAGACCCAGAAAGACTTGAGTTGGAATTCCAGCTCTACCCCTTCCTAACCTACATAAAAGAACAACTCACTTAAGCTCAGTTTCACTGTCCTCAGGCACAAATTGGGAAAGAGTTTGTAAAATGTTTAGCAGCACACACAAGGCACACAGTAAATAGTCAAAAATGGTCATTACTCTAGCTCTAATTACATGGTGTTGGGCAAGTCACTTAACCCTCAGTGAGCCTCAGCTTTTTGGCCATAGAATAGAATGCACTCAAGAAGGCCATCTCTAAAGTCCCTCTCTGTTCTAATACCTATGATAGAGCAGGATGTAAAACTTTTTATTCCTAAGGGCCAGGTAGTAAATATCTTAGCCTTTGCAAGCCATACAGCCTCTGTTGCAACTACTCAACTCTGCTGTTACAAAGTGAAAGCAGTCATAGACAATTCATAAATGAATATGTTTGTATTTCAATAAAACTTTATTAACAAAAACAGAGAGTGGACTGGATTTGACCCTGGGCTGTAGTTTGCAGACCTATGATGTAAAATATAAAAGATGAAGAAGGTAGATTCTCTCCACCCTGTGCTACTCAAAAAGACTGCAGTTGTATGTCTTCTCCCAGGTACCATACTCTTAGAAAACCCTGAGGCACAGAGAAGTTAAGTAATATGCCTGCGGTAGTTTTTCTTTTTCAGATATGACCAAAGCAATATCTCCCATCACACATGCTCTTCGTAAAATGTGTCTTTGACACTCCTTTTGTCAAGAGGCAGGGTGTGTGTTTCTTCCCTTTGACTCTGAACGAACTTATGACAATAGAAGAAGTGTTACTATGTGACTTTCAAGGCAAAGTCATAAACGATGATACAGGTTTCACCCGGTTCTCTTGGGACACTTGCCTTTGTAACCTGTACACCATTCTGTGAGGAAGCCCAAGCCACCATATAGAGGAACTGACAACCAGAACCAGATTGCCAGGCATGTAAACGAGCCATCTTGGAAATGGATCGTCGAACTCTAGATGAACCACCCCAGCAGGGTGGAGTAGAGGCAAGATGTTCTCCCTGAGCTCCACCTAAGTTGAAGATTCATGAACCAAATAAATGATTGGTTTAATATTAAGCCATTATTTTGGGGGTAGTTTCTTACGGAGCACAGTCCCTGGGTGGTACAAATAGTTAATGTTCTCACGGCTAACCAAAAGGTTTGTGGCTCAAGTTCACCCAAAGGAACCTCGGAAGAAAGTCCTGGCACTCTTCTTCCTAAAAATAAGCCATCAAATACCCTGTGGAGCAGTTCTACTCTGACACACATGGAGTTTCCATGAGTGGGAATCAACTCAATGGCAAATGATACTAGTCATGGAACGATAGATAACTGAAAGAAATTTTGGTACCGAGAATAAAATGTTGCCATGAAGAAAAAAAAAAGTAAAATGTGGCATTATTTTTGGGATCAGCCAATGTGAAGAAGTCTAAATGCCTTGAGGAGAGTTTAGTGAAAACCTAAACGGCCTCAAGGAGGCTATCAGAAAGGGAAGTTGTTATTGGAAGCTGAAGAAAAGGGTTCTCATGTTATCTAGTGGCAGAAAATTTGCCCGTTCAGTCAACTAAGATAACATGGCAAATAGGAAATGTACCTAATGAACTTGATGAGTTAGCTAAGGGAATTTTCAGACAGATTATTAGAAGTGCCACCTTCTTCCTTCTCACTGCCTATGAGAAAATGTGAGAGAAGACAGATGAGCTAAAGAATAAATTGTTACAAATGAGACAGGATGGGCCAGGTTTGAAAATAAAACTTTCTCATTTCCAGCCTCTCCAAAATTCTTACATCTCTAAATGGCTTCATGACAAAGATAACATCCAGGTTGTGACTGTAAATCCCTTTGTTAAGAAATATTTCAGGTGATATCTCAGAGAACCTTCAAGCAGAAAAAAAAGCCCATCTAAGGATTTGAAGGGCATATCTTACAGATTCTCACCATTTAAATAATACAGCCTCAAAATTTTTTAAGGATGATGCTCTTCTGAAGCCTCATAGAAGGCCAAAGATAGAGAAGAGCCTATCTCAAATAGGTCTGTGGGTATGATTACTGTCTAACGGGTAAACATCAATACACTTCATAGAAAACCCACAAACTTTCTAAGATATTCTGGAAGAAGCCCTGCCAATGTGGACCAAAAAGGGACAGACAACACAAAATTAAAATAGGCATTTGGACTGGAATGTGGACTGAGAAAATTACTTAGCTCTAAACATGGGCTAAAGTTTACAGGTTAAAGTTTACAGGAGAGGAAGAATAATTCAGAGGATGGAACCAAAAATCAGAAGACAGAGCCAAAAGCCTGAAAACCATTCTCAGGCAGTAGGGTGAGCCCTAATCAAGGAACTAATAACACATGTCTAGCTGGATTTCAGAATTGTTATGGATCCAGGACAGTTGTGTGTTTCTTATTTCTCTCTCTTTGACTAGAAATGCATACAGGGGTTATTCTATGCCTGTCCCATCTTTATACGTTGGTTATGAAGAGAACAGATAAATTTCTCTCTAGTCACAGGTCTTCAGATTGGTACTCAAGTAACTGCATCTAATGCCATAATGGTATGAGACTGGGGGGTTTGGAAAGAGGAGGTGAGTATGTTTTGCATAAAGGAGGGATGTGAATTATTGTGGCCAGAAAGCTTATTGTGGCAACTTTTATTTTCAAAAAATAGTCATAACAATAGCCCTGATCTCATGTGCTCTTCTTACAAAGTGACCTGATACTCCTTCATGGAAATGGAAAGTCTATGCTTTCTCCTCTTGAATCCGGGTGAACTTATGACTGTGACAGAAGTGATGCCCTATGACTTCTATGACTAGGTCACAAAATGCTTGTCCTTGGAATCCAGTCACCACACTGTAAGCCCAAGCCAACTTGTGAAAAGGTCCATGTGGAAAATAACACAGCCAGCACCCAATTGCCAGCCATGTCAGTGAGCCATCTTGGAAGAGAACCTTCCAGTCTTAAATGAGCCTCTCCAGCTCATATCACAGCTGTCCCCACTGACCCCAACCCAAAATGTCAATTTGTTACCTTTTTGTTAAGTTATTGTTATTTTTTAAGCCAAAAGTTTCAGAGTGGTTTGTCACACAGAAATAGATAATAGGGACACTTACAACATGGTGGAGCTCACATTTGAACATAGGCATTCTGACTCCACAGTCTATATCTGTAGTGGATATAGTGCTATGCTCCCCAGATCCCCCTTCAAGACTGAAAGACTTATTTAGCTCTCAGGCTTCTATAGTAATTGCCCTGGCTGAAGAGAGCCATCTTGCCCAAGGTGATGATCCCTTTACAAAGACTGGTTGATACAGGTTATAAAATCTAGGCTTCCTATCCCATCTTGGGACAACTCTGAAAGGCTATCCTAACTTCAGAGGTCTCTGTGGGGTCAGCTGAGGCCTTGTTGTGACTGCATCACAGCCCAACTTCTCTCTTTGCCCAGTCTGCTTCTTTCACTTCCTCCACAGGTGTTGATCCTAAGAGACTGCCCTCAAAAACCTCTTGCATGCAAATCTCCATTTCAGAGTCTTCTTCCTGGGAAACTCAAGTTGCAACAATATTCTTAAACAACAATTGAAGTAGTCAGGGTGGAATGGTGTATCTACAGAGGTGGCAAGCCAGAGGCATTCAAGCAGAGGCACTTGATGGTGACAGGGTGGAAGGAAGTTAACCTATGTTAGCAACATTCACTGAATGCCTACTGCATGTTGAGAATGTAAAGACAAAAGACTGTCTTTGTCCAGAGAACACTCGATGGCACTAGGTTCTGGGTTGGAATACGGAAGAACATAAGAAATATATATGGACCAATAGGCATTGCTGAAAACACAAAAGGATAGGAAATGGTAAATGACGCAACTAATAAGCTTGGCAGGGGATGGACCATAAAGGGTTTTGAGTACCCTGGTAGGTGGAATGTATCTTATTATAGGAAAATAGGATTCTGCTGAAGAATTTCAAGAAACTGATCATCAGGGTTATATCCACATTCTAGAAAGATTATTATGGCCACATTTTCAAAGATGATTTTAAAAGTGGCAAGACTAGAGACAGGGAGAGTATTTAGAAGGCTGTCGCAATAATCAAGATGAGAAACTATGATCTTGTTTATTATTATTCAATGGCGCCAATGAATAGAAATGGGGATTCTGTACCTCTCCCCCACCCTCTGCCAAAAATTATTAACCTTGGTTTTCTAAGCTAAATGTGGCTGCCTCCACTGATTAAATTGAGCAATTAGCTAACAAACCCTCTCTTCCACAGAGAGGCAGAGAAAGCAGAAGGAACAGCAGCAGTTCAACAGTTTCGTAAGGGCGAATTAGTTCCTCTATTCCCCAGCACTCCAGAAAAAGGGCCAGTTCCTCAAAATGAAGATCTATGTTAATTACACACTTCTGTGACATACTGTTCTCCAGCCAAATGCTCAGACTTCCAGGGCACCCCCAAGAACTGCCTTCCCTGCCCAAGAGTGTCGTGACTACTTGAGGGACTTCCTTCCAGGATGAGAGCATTTCTGCTGGCAACATATTATCAGAAACATCTAGTCCGGCATGGATTATAACTTATTTGTTGTTTGCATTTGTCTTAAAAACATTCGTCAGCCACCATTTCTTTGGATTGCAGGAAAGCAGAGACCTGTGAAAAATACAACGAGGAAAGAAACCTGGAGGAAGTTACTTTCCTGATTGGCTTGGAAAGGAACGATCCCAACATCAGGGCATCTGAGAGCTCCAGAAAATTGCTGAAACCCTTTAGGATTCAATTCCCTTGGAATTAGAAGGTGAATGATGGAGTTGGTGGAAACGTTTTTGTTTTTTGTTTGTTTTTTTAACTAAAATCTAAACACATGCACACTTTACCACTTCATTTAAATTTTTAATTTCTTAAAATAGGTTATACATGGACATTTTTTAAGATATATATATAGACAGTACAACAGATTATTGTTAAAAAAAAAAAAAAAAACAACTCTTTCACCCCTTTCTACCTCTTCTCCCATGCCCAATTTCAATGCCAGAGGAATCACTGTTTCCATGTATTAAAACACACACACACATACATACATACATATACATAAATTATTTACACATATGGTAGAATACTATTCCAACCATTATGCATCTCACTTTTAAAAACTTAATAATATATGTTAAATATATTTCCATATCAATACTTATAGATCTCTTTATTTTCTTAACACTCACATAGGATTCCAGTATATGGATGTACCATAATTTACTTAACAAGTCTGTGATGGTTAAGATTGTGTGTCAACTTGGATGGGCCGTGGTTCTCAGTGTTTCGGCAGGCAAATAATGTTGTGATCACTTCCATGTTGAGATTTGATATGTGATCACCCCCATGATGGGATCTGCTGTAAGTAGCCAATCAGTTGAAAGGGAGTTTCCTTGAGTGTGTGGCCTGCACTGAATATAAGTGGACATTCTGACAAAACTGAGGGCTTTTTACTCGTGCTGAATCCTGCAGCTGGCTTCTGTTTGTCTGACCTCCAGTTCTTGAGACTTGAGTTAGCAGGTTATCTGCGGTCTTGCCTGCCAGTCTTGGGATTTGTTGATCTTCACAGCCTGTGAGCAAGAGCCCTGCTCTCTGACATGCCTATCTTGTGTTTGCCAGCCCCTGGGGCTACATGAATCAGGACAAGCCTCCAGCCCAACCCACGGACTTGGTACGTCCCAGCCTCTAAAACTGTGTGGGCCATTTCTTTGATATAAATCTCTACATATATGTATATTTATACACTTCACTGGTTTTGCTTCTCTAGAGAACCCAGCCTAAGACAAAGTCCTCTACGGATGGACATTGAGATTGTGCCCAATCTTTTCCTACTACAAATAGTTCTTCAATAGAATATCCTTGTATGTGTGTGTGTGTGTATGCATTTAACTAGTACATAAATCTATAGAAATGGAATTACTGCATGGTACGGTATGGGCATTTAAAACTTTGAAAGACACTGCCAAATAAGCCCTGTAGCTCTACTCTTGATGCTCTACCACATCCCTTCCACAGTCACTCATGGCTTTGTACCACAAGCATCTGCACCTCTCTGCCTGACATATTTCCTCAGCTGTAGAGGTGTGCCTTGTTTACCCTCAGGGCAGGTCAGAAATGCTGGTGAGTTAATATCTCTAGTAGTCCTCAGGCAATAAAAATATGAATTGCTGTATAAATACCTCAGCTTTTTCACCTTTTGGTAGGGAATAACACTATACAATGTCTTTCAAAGGCTTACCTAGTGGGGTTAAGCCTCAGTTGTCCACAATGGTGACTCTCTCATATAATGAGCCCTTTTATTGGCTTCCTTCCTTTCCCTCTCTCACTTCCCTACTCTTTTACCAGTGTTATGAGGGATCACCTCCCAAGCAAACTATTGTTGGGTGCTGTCGAGTCTGTTCTGTCTCATAGAGACCCTATGTACAACAGAACGAAACAATGCCCAGTCCTGCTCCATCTTTACAATCATTGTCATGTTTGAGCCCATTGTTGAAGCCACTGTGTCAACCCATATTGTCAAGGGTTTTCCTCTTTTTCACTGACCCTCTACTTTACCAAGCATGATGTTCTTGTCCAGGGATTGGTCCCTCCTAATAACATGTCCAAAGTATGTGAGAGGAAGTGTCACCATCCTCACTTCTAAGGAGCATTCTGATTGTACTTCTTCCAAGACAGATTTGTTTGTTCTTCTGGCAGTCCATTAGTATATTCAATATTCTTTGCCAACACCATGATTCAAAGGCATCAATTTTTCTTCGATCTTCCTTATTCATTGTCTAGCTTTCCCACAAATATGAGCAATTGAAAATACCATGGCTTGGGCTAGGTGCACCTTAGTCCTCAAAGTTACATCTTTGCTTTTAAATGCTTTAAAGAGGTCTTTTGTAGCAGATTTGCCCAATGCAATATATTGTTTGACTTTTGACTGCTACATCCATGGCCTTTGATTGTAGATACAAGTAAAATGGAATTCTTGACAACTTCAATATTTTCTCCAATTTTGTCACGAGTTGCTTATTGGTCCAGTTGTGAGGATTTTTGTTTTCTTTATGTTGAGATGTAATCCATACTGAAGGCTGTAGTCTTTGATGTTCATCAGTAAATACTTCAAGTTCTCTTCTCTTTCAGCAACCAAGGCTGTGTCATTTGCATATCACAATTTGCTAACAAGTCTTCCTCCAATTCTGAAGGCATGTTCTTCTTCATATAGTCCAGCTTCTTAGATTATTTGCTTAGCATACAGATTGAATTAGTATGGTGAAAGGATACAACCCTGACACTCATCTTTCCTGATTTTAAAGCTCACAGTATCCCTTTGTTCTGTTTGAACAGCTGCCTGTTTGTCTATGTATAGATCCTACATGAGCACAATTAAGTGTTCTGGAATTCCCATTCATTGCAATGTTATCCATAATTTGTTTTGAATCACACAGTCCAATGTCTTTGCATAGTCAATAAGACACAGGTTGACATCTTTCTGGTATTCTCTGCTCTCAGCCAAAATCCAGTAATGATATTCCTCATTCCATGTCCTCTTCTGAATTCAGCTTGAATTTTGGAAAAAAGAAGACGTATGAGTAGTCGGAAAATACAGCCTTAGTGACAGAAACAACACCAAAGATCACATGACAGAATTTTGCAAGACCGAGAACTTATTCATTTGAAATACCTTTTTTCTACAATATAAATTGTAAATAAACACGTGAACCCCACCAGATAGAATACACAGGTATAAAATCAACTACAATCATGGAAAGAGATGATAGAGAAGATCACATATCATCAGTCAGAACTAGGCGAGGGGCTGACTGTGGAATGGATCATCAATTTCTCATATACAAGTTCAAGTTGAAACTGAAGAAAATTAAAACAAGTCCACAAGAGCCAAAGTACGCCCTTGAGTATATCCCACCTGAATTTAAAGACCGTCTCAAGAATAGATTTGACACACTGAACGCTAATGACCAAAGACTAGATGAGTTGTGGGATGACATCAAGGACATCATATAGTAAAAAAGCAAAAGATCATTAAAAAGACAGAAAATTTTTAAAAAGACCAAAATGGATGTCAGAAGAGACTCTAAAACTTGCTCCTGGACATAAATTAGCTAAAGAAAATGGAAGAAATGATGAAGTAAAAGAACTGAACAGAAGATTTCAAAGGGCAGCTCAAAAAAATGAAGCAAAGTATTTTGATGAAATGTGCAAAGACCTGGAGTTATAAAATCAAAAGGGAAGAATGTGCTTGGCATTTCTCAAGCTGAAAGAACTGAAGAAAAAATTCAAACCTTGAGTTGCAATATTGACAGAATTCTATGAGCAAAATATTGAATGATGCACAAAGCAACAAAAGAAGATGGAAGGAATACATAGAATCACCGTAACAAAAAGAATTGGTCAATGTTCAACCATTTCAGAAGGTAGCATGTGATCAAGAGCCCATGGTACTGAAGGCAGAAGTCCAAGCTGCACTTTGCTGAAAAACAAGGCTATGGGAATTGGCAAAATACCAATTGAGGTGCTTTCATCAAACGAATACAATGCTGGAAGTGCTCACAGGTCTATGTTAAGAAATTTAGAAGATAGCTACCTAGCCAACCAACTGAAAGAGATCCATATTTTTGCCCATTTCAAAGAAGGGTGATCCAACAGAATGTGGAAATTATTGAACAATATCATCAGTATCACACGCAAGTAAAATTTTGCTAAAGGTACGTCAAAAATGGTTGCAGCACTACATAAACAGGGAACTGCCATAAATCCAGTTTCAAGTAAACAATTTGCACTCCAGTCTTTATCTCAGGGTCTACTTCTGAGACAATCCACCTTAAAAAGTACCCTACAAAAAGATTATAACAGTTTGCACTTCTTTCAACAATGTCTGTTGCCCCATCCCTACATCTATTCCATTCCTATCCCAACTCATCTTCAGTTTTATTATTTATTCATTTATTTGTTCATTTATTCCACAGATACCTGTTGAATATTTTCTATGTGTCAGGCACCATGCTAGCCCCTGAGTACAATACAGGGCACTGTAGATAAAACACACTATCTCCATTACCTGCAATCTCTCTCCCTCTAAATTGACACCAAAATTTTTTTTAAAGAAGGGCAAGTCCTGTGTCATTCCAGAATTGGAGCATAAGCATTTAAAATACATAATCTCAACTTTAGCAACACACTAGTGAGTGATCCGTAAGCAGCAACAAGACTGATTTATCAAATCCATTCCAGGTTTGCTAAGTGGTGAGTTTGAAGAAAACAGAAGATGTTGAACCCTTGAAGTCAGTCAAGGGGACCTGGGGCAGAAGATATATCTTCAGAGATTTCACATGTTGATCTGATCCAGGACAAAAAGAAACAATGTACCAAGCAACTTTGTCGTAAGGTTACAGATGTTCTACTTTCGTGATTTATGAACATGTTTTTTGTTTTTCACACTGTCTGTTTTTGTAGTAAAGAGCTTTATTCCCGGAGCACTCATTAATGAAGGTATTACTGTTCTCAAAAGAACAAGAATAAAAGTCACTGTATCCTGGATAAATTCCACTATCTGCCTTCTCTGCTCCTAACCCAGGGCTGCTGAGCTCTGCTGAGGCGGAGTTCTTCCAGTCTGTAGCCATGGACTCCAACCTCAGGTGGCCCTTGGTGCTCTGAATAAAATTTGTACTTGTTCATGGTCAACTCTCTCCTATTCTTCTCAGCAGTTATCTGAAACTTTCCACTTCTTTAATCCTCTTGCTATTCTACTCTCTTCCTTGCTGTAAACACATCAGCCTGTTTTCTATTGTACGGGAAAAACTGGGCAATTCTAAACGTGGGTTCCTCTATCCACAAACTTCTCCACATCTGCCTCCAACTCTTGCTCTCCACTACTGACTTCTCATGGATGGCCCCTCCACCTGTGGACCTCACCAATTTCCATTGGTCCCCTCAGCTCTTCAACTCATCACTCTAGCACTCTAGGGGTGGCTGTCCTGCATCTTCAGCTTCTCAAGTCTTCACCACAGCCTTTTGTCTTCACAGATAAAAATGCCCAGATCTCTCCCATATTTAAATAAAGAAGCTTTCCCTGTAACTCCTTCTAGTTGACTCCCTCTCTCTCTTTTCTTTGATAGCTTAAAGTCTTAAAAGAGACATCTGTCCTTTCTGCCTCCACTTCTACTCCCAATCATTCTTTAACTTGCTGCATCTTCTTCCACCTGCATGACATAAACACTGTTCTCATTTTCCACATTTTCAAGTACAACAAAAGTTTTTCAAATCTCACCTGATTCAAAATCTCAACGGTAGTACCCAGACCAGCAGAACCAGCACGTGGATACTTCTTAGACATTTAAATTCTCAGGTCCCACCCCAGTGCTGGAAGTGTTCACTTGTCTATGCCAAGAGATTTGGAAGACAGCTATCTGGCCAATTGACTGGAAAAGATCCATATTTATGCTTATTCCAAAGAAAGGTGATCCAAATGAACATGGAAATTATTGAAAAATATCATTAATATCAAATACAAGTAAAATTTTGTTGAAGATCATTCAAAAATGGTTGCAACAGTACATGAACAGGGAACTGCCAGAAATTCAAGCTGGATTCAGACAAAGATGTGGAACAAGGGCTATCATTGCTGATGTTAGATGGATCCTGGCTTAAAGCAGAGGATACCAGAAAAAGATGTTTACCTGTGTTTTATTCACTATGCAAAGGCATTTGACTGTGTGGATCATAAAAAATTGTGGATAACACTACGAAGAGTGGGAATTCCAGAACACTTAATTGTGTTTATGAGGAACCTGTGCATAGACCAAAAGGTAGTCATTTGAACAGAACAAGGGGATATCGCATGGCTTAAAGTCAGGAAAGGTGTACATTAGGGTTGTAACCTTTCATCATACTTATTCAATCTGTATTCAGAGAAGCTGTGCTATAGAAAGAAGAATGCAGCATCAGGGTTGGAGGAAGACTCATTAACAGCATGTGATATACAGATGACAAAACCTTTCTTGCTAAAAGTGAAGAGAATTTGAAGCACTTACTGAAGATCAAAGGCTAAAAGATTTAAAAGCCTTCGGTATGGATTATACCTCAACATAAAGAAAACAAAAATCCTCACAACTGGACCAATAAGCAACATCATGATAAATGGAGAAAAGATTGAAGTTGTCAAGGATTTCATTTTACTTGGCTCCGCAATCAATGCCCATGAAGCAGCAGTCAAGAAATCAAAAGACGCGTTGCATTGGGCAAATCTGCTGCAAAAGACCTCTTTGGAGTGTTTAAAAGCAAAAATGTCACTTTGAGGACTACGGTTTGTCTGACCCAAGCCATGGTGTTTTCAACTGCCTCTTTTACTTGGAAAAGCTGGTCAATGTATAATGAAACCTGAAGAAGAATTGACGCCTTTGAATTACAGTGTTGGTGAAGAATGTTGAATATACCATGTACTGCCAGAAGAACGAACAAATCTATCTGGGAAGAAGTACAGCCAGGATGCTCCTTAGAAGTGAGAATGGTGAGACTACATCTCACATACTTTGGACATGTTATCAGGAGGGATCTGTACCTAGAGAATGACATCATGCTTGGTAAAGAAGAGGGTCAGGCAAAAAGAGAAAGACCTCCAACAAGATGGATTGACACAATGGCTGCAACAATGGGCTCAAGCATAACAACAGTTGTGAAGATGGTTCAGGACTAGGCAGTGTTTCCTTCTGTTGTACATAGGGTCACTATGAGTCGGAACTGACCCCACAGGCCTAACGACAACCCCGAACCTGCTGAATCAGAAACTCTGGGAGTTGGGCCCAACCAGATGTGTTTTAACATGCCCTTCAGGTGTTTCTGATGCACAGTTTGAGTATGAGTTTGACATCGTTAACCTCTTCCTTTTTGAAACTCTTTCTTCACTTGGTTTCTGTGAACTGGTCTTACAAGTTCTTGTCTTACCTCTCTATCTTCTATCTGTCCTTTTTTTGTTTTCTTCTTCATCTCCTGAATATGGCTATTCCTGATGCTATGCTCTATTACTATCTGTTATGTCCCTGAGACTACATCCACTCTCGTCATTTTGGTTATAACCTGAATTATTCAGGGCTCTCTGGTAATAAGTGGCAGAAAATAAAATTCAACCAACATAAGCCAATTTAAGCAAAAAGTATAACTTATTTGTTCATGTACTATGCTTGGCTGGATCCAGGATCTTAAATAATGTCATCAAGATTAGGCATTATTCTCTTTGTCTCTCCACTCTGCTTCCCTCTGAGTTGGTTTTGTTTCCAGGCCAGGTTCCTCTGTGTGGTAGCCCCTGGAAGATCCAAAAGTACATCCTAATAGTTCTAGGCCCATATTGGTTTATGTTATCATCCTCGCAATCATTGTTGCCAAGGGAATAAAATATAATGACTTGCTTAAACCTGAGTCACATAATAATTCTTGGAGGTAGCAGTGAGGTCAACCTTACCTAAACCGACACTCATTTATTTAATGTATATGGAGCATTTATTATCTTCCAAGTACTGTTCTTGGTTCTGGTAAAACAGATTCAATGTCAAAGTCCCCAGACTCATGGAGCAAACATTCCAGAGGTAGATACAGACAATGAACAGATAAATATATAACGCCAGGTAATGGTAAGTTTAATAAGGATAAAAGGATGAAAATGATGAGGCTGCTGAAAGCAGAGAGAAATAACTTCCCAGAGAATATCAAGATACTGTTAACAGAAAGATAAATGGATTCTAGGTGGGCAAAAACAATAGATACCCACATAATTCCCAGGTGTACATCTTTAACCATTATTTGTATATTGGACCTTGTCACTTAATGTAGAAATTGAAATGTGGCCAGTTGAAATTAGCATACTCCCTTAAGTTTTATTTGAGTTTAATTTTCTTTTTTAAAAAATGATTTTCATATCTACTAGGGTTTAGTATCTTCTCTCTACTCCCAATTCTCAGTGACAATAAATAACAATGGGTAGTAGGCTGGAAGCCATAAACTTAAGAATGAAGAGAAGCTATAGAGACTAGTTTTGAGAAGTATGAGGTAGGAAGCTTGTTGGAGAAGGATGGAAAGGGGAGCGAAGGGAGAGAAATAACCTTTCTAAGAAGCCTCCCACAATGAAGTCCTCTGGGTAAAATCTTAGATTTATAAATGGCTTCATTTGTGCATTTCTTCTAGTTTTCATCTCCAATTCATGATGTAAGAAAAGTTTCTTATCCAATTGCCCAAGCCTAATTTTGATCAATCATCAAGTCCTGACAATTCTGTCTCATAAATGTTTATTAAAATTGTCTTCTGATTTCCATTTTTTTGACCACTTCTTTAGCTCCTGGCCTCATCATTTAACTAAACCTCTTGTCTGAGTTCTATCTTGTATCCTTCCTTCTAGTCTTGCACCCCCATCCAATATTTTCCACATTATTTATGGAGTGTCTTGGATTTCTACGTAGTGCTGAATGCTGACTTGACATTTGCGTTAAAAAAAAAAAAAAAAATCTAGTGAGCAAGGCCACTTGGCTTCATTGCATGTTTCCTCCAGCCACTTTCAACTGCTTAGTTGCAGGCATAGAGTTGACAGAGATTCAGAGTCGGGAGTTTGCCTGACAAATATGATGGAAGAAGAGATGGACAAGGTATGCATGCACAAAACCCAAACCCAGTGCCATCAAGTCGATTCCAACTCATAGCAACCTGATAAGACAGAATAGAACTGCCCCATAGAGTTTCCAAGGAGTGCCTGGTGGATTCAAACTGCTGTCCCTTTGGTTAGCAGTTGTAGCACTTAACCACTATGCCATCAGGGTTTCCATACACAAAGGGATACACATACACAAAGGGGTAGATTAAAAGGGCAGGTCATGGAATCTAAAATGGGTAGAGAGAGAAGTGAGGGTATGAGAGGGATAGTGGACTGGGAAACATGGTAATATCAGTGGATTGGAGGTCCCAATGGGGGCAAAGAATGGCTAAAGTAGATTACTAAAAGAAGTGTTTATCTGGAAAAAGAAAGTGGTGTACCTGGTGTGGGATACTTGAAAAAGAAACTTGGAGGTGAACAAAGCCTAGAGTATGACTATGGGGGGTGGACATCTGAGTTAGGGTGGAGGAACAGATCATTGGTGGCAAGGAGATCAAGGAGCTGAGAGTCCATGTTGTTGGATGGAGTGTTTACATGGATGCTGAAGTCCTCAAGAATGGTGAAAAGAATAGTGGTGGAAAGAAAGGCAGTATTCAGACAACAAATTTTCAGCGAAAGAAAGGGAGGAAGGCAGTAGAAAATAGTAAAATGGGGGGGAGAGAAGGTGGTATATTCTGATAGTATGTGCTTCAAAGAAACTGGAGGTGGATTGGATTAGAGAAAAGGGAGCAAAGAGCATCTGAAAGCAGCCCTAGGGTAGAATAGAAAGACATCTATTCATTACCCCCAGACCTTATACTACCTGAAATACAAAAGGAAAAAAATAAACAGTTCCCACAGAGGGGATGGGCAAAATCACTTTTCTCAAGAGGTGAGTGGGTTTCAGGTAGAGCAAAAAGCAGAAGCAGATGTTCAAAGAAGAGAAAGAAATGGAGGGTTTTGCTGATGACATGCCGTAAGTCCCAGATGGCACAGTAGAAGGGTTTGGGAGAGGGATATGGAAGACAAAATCAAGTTAAGAGATGTGCAGAACAATATGGAGCATGATGAGATGTGACATGGAATTTAAGGAGGGCTTTTTTTTTTTTTTTAACAAGCATGACGGGATTAGTCCATGCGGTCTTCTGTTGTTGTTAGGTGCCGTTGAGATCGTTCCAACTCATAGCTACCCTATAGGACAGAGGAGAACTGCCCCATAGGGTTTCCAAGGAGCAGCTGGTGGATTTGAACTGCTGACCTTTTGGTTAGCAGCTGAGCTATTAACCACTCACTATGCCACCAGGGCTCCATGTGGTCTTTAGAAGGAAGTAAATAACCAGTTCTGGCTGTTGTCTCGTTTTGTGATACTGGTCTCTTCAGCAGTTTTCAGTGATGAATTTGGAAGTATTGGAAGGCAGAGTTAAAAATCCTGAGAACTTCTTTTAGCCTTGTGTAGAAGCCCAAAGCAATTCCTATTAAGCACTGGATGAACCTTAACCTTTAGAGAGACTGTATTTTAAGAAACGCTTTTTGACTTACGTACAAGGAGGGAAGGGATTTTGAGCCTCTGTATCTTGCCTCCACTGGCCCACCTTTATGTGTGCTCCCCACTTTACTTCAGCTAATCATCTAGAGGGTGAAGATGGCAGAACAAAGACTACAGTTGCAACTCTCCCATCATCAAATCTTCAAAATCAAACACAAACTCAAAGGTCAGGGATATCTTTTGAACATATCCCTCTATATCTCAGCTAGAAAATATGTCAGAAAGATCAATGTGGCTATTTGTGGTTTGAATTAAATTTCAGGACCATCTACCTGAAATTCTTTTGGGTAACCATTTAGGCTGAATATTGAGATTTGGTGCCCACTGTGGATTGATGACAAGGATAGTAAATTTTACAGTAGTTCATATTTCCTAAATAGATTTGGAAACATTCAAATCAGCTTGAAACAGGTCACCTTGACCTTGATCCAACTGCTTCACCAAGAAGAGGCCAGCAGGAAAGTCTGTATACAGATAATACAATAGTGATGGATTCCAAATTGTAGAACTTTATAGGTTAGTGGTATGTGCAAAATATATATAAACATCTCTCATACTAATAACATCTACTATTTTTTAGTACTTTTTGTGTGCTCAAAATTGATACTTCAATTTTACAGGCAAGACAATTCAGAGAGAATGTGTAACTTGTCTAAGGTCACACAAGTAGTGAGTGATGCTTCTGGGATTTAAATCCGGCTCTGTGACAATTATTTTGGGGACAGTTATCTACTCTTTGAAGCTTGGCCTATTCTCCCAAAAATCTGATTCTAAACTTCTCATCTCTTAGTGTTGCCTCTTTTCTGAGGGGTAGAAATCTAGAAGAAATGCTTTTCTCAGGCTGGTGCCCATCGATGTGTCCAAGAATCCATCTGATTTATCATTTGCCTTTTCCATAAAGTGCCACATTAGTGAACATAGGTAACAAAAATGCCCATTTCTTCCTTCTTGTTCCCATGCCCAGTTGGGCTCACTGCGATTCATTATTCTGTACATTATCCCTCATCAGATCTGCCTTTCTCCATTTCAATGAGATACTAAATGAATAGGCAGTTGGACCCAAGATGGCCTCTAATGTCCTTTCTAATTCTAAAATTCCATGAGTCTATCAACACTGTCCTTCTGAAACTCATCTTGAAATATAGAATAGTAAGCACTGGTAGCAGATTTGTGCTTTTG